>NC_077227.1:345922206-346607206 GCF_027887165.1 Monodelphis domestica | reverse complement strand
AATTCAAAAGCAACATACTTTTTCCTACAGGGAATTCTGACTCCTGTGTGGGTGGCCCATTGAGGAGTACTGGAGACTACCTGGAAGCCACATAATAAATTTTCTCTCATTGAAATAATTTTTCTTTTGCTAATATTGGCTGTGGACTCCAGTTTCCAGCTTGCTTTCTGTTTCCAAATGCCTTTTTCTCATTTATTTTTTCCAAATAAAATTCTTCTGAAAAGCACTTCACTTATGCAGTGACCTTAACAATGTCATTCATCCCTGGTCAAAGGGCTGTTTACACCCCATGTTGAGGTGGACAAACCAATCTGTTAAGATTTATATTCTTTTTTCTATTATTCTGGCTCCCAGCCTACTAATGCAGCTGCTAATAGAGTAATTAACAGTAGGGGGTTTGGGGTATTTTACCATGAATTAGCAGTTTTTCCAAAAGTAGATTTGGGGAAAGCTCCCAGAGTAGCTTTGACATGGACACTATACTCCCAGAAACTCAGAAACTATTATCAGGTGTAAAGATTAAAATTTAGGGGAGACTGAGGCAAGACTATGGCAGGTAGAAATTAGTTTCTCTCTGCAAGGAGTATTATATTTTTTAGAGGTTTATTAAGGATTAAAGAATATACAAGTAAGAAACATGTGCCTAGGCCAGAGGCCTAGACAAAATAACCTCACATCATGGAAGAGATGCCTCTGCTCCAAAATGGAAGTCCAAAAGAGACTCAAAAACCTTTGCCACCAGGTTAAATACTTTCTCGATCTTGGCCCAGGTGAGATTACAAAGCATTCTGGGGAAGTGGAGCAAGGAATTGTGGGGATTGTAGTCCTGTATTCGAGTCTATTTTTTTACATTTCTCCATTTGATCATTGTTGGGGAGCAAAGTTTCCCCAAAAAAGATCATGAGAACATAATCAACTTAAACATTACAATAATTTGAGGATAAGAGAAAGGAAAAAAATTAAACCAATAATTGCTGAAACGCATTGACAAAAAGCCAGTTAGGGGGCAGTCCCCTTTGGCATAAAATACATACAAATAAATATTCAATCAACTACACCCAAAGTTCAATTTTTTGTGCAACTTGTGGTCTGGAGGCTTCTTCATGGTGGCTTCTCCAACAGTTCAGTTCTGGATTCAGAGAGGTAGTTTCTTTTTTACCTAAAATTCTTCTCAAAAGGAATTTAAACTTTGCAATTTAAATAATGATATTTTTACATTCCCCCCATTAAGAGGGTGATTAAAAAAACAGGATCACTTAGGGATTCATGGCTGAGGTATGAGGTATATGAATCAATTGGTAAGAGATATTAAAAGATATCAGAAAAATTAAAAAGAAAAGAAAAAATTTCTGGATGAAAATACAGACTATCAAAGTCTTATGTGTAAAAATTCCAAGTAAAAGAAAAATAAATCTACAACAGGTCCTTGAATCAGGGCCCAATCAAAATGATCTAAGCAATGATGCATTTACCCAGTCAATAGCCAGGACTACAGAAAAGTAACACACTATGAGAGGCAGAAAAGGGGACCAGATTATAGGAGCCAAGGTTTTGGGGATACTCGTCTGTGAGTATTTTCAGAGTGAGTGTGGACACAAGGAAAGCCTATGTCTTAACACATGTTAAGCATAGTAACCTCGAGTCTTCACACTAGGTTCAAGACCTTTGTATTGGCCTAGAAGTGCATCAATCCATCCTGGATTGGGTTTTCTTTTGCTCTGTGAAATGGCTCTTGTGTGTATATCTTGTCCTGGAATCAGACAGAATCATTAAGCAAAGTCCCATAATTTATTTAAATAATTAGTGGCATTGTTTTTATAGTCACAAGCTTTTTGGGTATGCTCTGACAAATGTATTTCAAACTTGTATTACTGAAAAATCAAAACCTTAATGCTGGTGACATGTGCTTTAAATATAAAAAGGAGAGAAAAAATAATAAAAAAACAAATCGTATATTGCACATGCAAGAAAAATATAATAATAAAAGAGCTTTAAAAAAATTCAAAAATATAGCTTATAATCATTGACACTCTGTGTCAGATAAGAAAATATAAAATACAAGGCTTTCTCACCAAAAATGAGATCCATTTCCTCTTAATATCTGGCCATGCTCCACTTGAGTAGAAGGCAAATGAATTGAACAAGGTTAACAATTTTTTCATTTTTAAAAATACAGTAGTACAAATACGTAGTTTCAATATCCCCAAAATTCTCAATAGCCCAATTAGTTACAATAGCAAACAAACACACTTTCCCATTTCACATAAGTTGCTACATGGCATTTTTTAAAGCCTATGAATTGATGGATATTTGTCACAATTTTTACAAACGTAGCAATCTTTCAACCTTGGTATTTAAACATAATAAAACTCATCTTGGGTTAAGAACATAATCAAGAAATCTATATATCATTCTGGTGTAAGTAAAATAGTGAGCTGAAGAGCATAAATAAAGGGGTGCTCCTTTATCTTGGAGCCTTCTTAGGGGTAAAAATGCCCTGAGATTAACTGCCCCAACTTCCATTCACATATTTAGAAATGCGGGAAGGTTGAGGGTTATAAAATGTATTTCACTTCAGCTACTATTGGCTTTACCTCGCAGTAGGTGCAGGCAAAAATAACCAGAGATTGTTAAAAAAATTCCAAAAATCATATTTAAAAAACCCTTAAAATCATTTGAGATATTTAGCACATTAAATCTTGCAAAGGTTTTTATACAATTATAACCAGTTCTGAAGTCCATCTATCCTCGGCAAAATAGAAAAAAGCTGTTTTTTCATATATGGGCTTATTCAATAATTTTTTTTTGCACAGTTATAGGGGAAAAAACAACAGAATTTTAAAACTCAGTACATTCAAAATAAATTCAATCAACCTTCAGTGTAAGAGAATAATATTGAATCCAGTAACATATGAATTTAATATCACAAAGTTAAACCTTAAACAAAACAATCAGGAAAATTGCAATAGAGTACAGAGATTTTTATAAACCATTGGAGTCTGAAATGCCTTAAAATTTCCAGTCTTTAAGTTCCTTGGGTTCTTATCCATTTAAATGTCTATTGTCAGAAGGCAGAGTGTTAAGGGCTAGGCAATGGGTTTTAAGGGACCCATCCAGGGCCCCACAGCTGGGAAGTGTCTGAGGACAGATTTTAACCCAGGACCGCATGTCTTTAGGCCTGGATATCAGTTCACTGAGCCACCCATTTGCCTCCCCAAAGTTAAAGTTGAATCTTTGGGCTGAGTCTGCTCCCTGACAGGCAAGTGAAGTCAATGAAATTACCAGAAGAGTCAAAAGGTATCCTTTTAAACAGCCCATTGCTATTAAGTTTCTGTTTGAAAAAATATGTTTCTTCTCCTCTCCCTTTTTCTCTCTCCCCTGCTCTGATACCTCCTCCTGCCCCAGTCCACATGGAGCCCAGGCCATCCACGTGGAGCCAATACACCCCCCCTCTTTTTGTTACCTGCCAAGGATCTGGGTTTGTTGGGCAGGCATGTCACCAGGTGATTAAAATCTTGGTTGAATCAGGCGGGCCAGGTGAGTGAGAGAAAGTCCGCTGGGCCGAGGCCAGGGCCAGAGCCAGAGCGCAGACAAGCAGGGCCGAGCAGAGCAGGCAGCCGGGGTGGGGCCAGGAGAAGTAGCTGTCTGAAGTGGATGGCGGCGGGAGGCAGGCAGGAGCTGATCAACAGCTTTGTGAGGGTAAAAAAAGATAAGCAGGGCCAGGAGCTTGGGCACCAGGTGAGGGGCTGCAGAAGCAGGAGCAGGAGAGGGCCGCAGGCAGGAGCTGATCAAGATAGTTTTCTAAAAAACTTGCTATACACAGGGAAACTCCCTTGTCTTTGCATCCTTGTGACTTTGAACTTAGAAACACCCAATGACCCCCCTAGGGTCCTAAGATGTTTATCCTCTTTGATAGTCCTCTAGATTTAAGGTAGACAAAGAGATGAATCTTTATGCCTCCAGGCAGACCCCAGTCAGATGACCACCTCACCCCACCAAATGCCTGACGGACTAATACTCTAGGTTACATCCACACCAGGACATAGCATCTAAAGAGTATAAAAACACCAGAACTGATGTCATCTGGGGGACAGCCTTTCCATCCATGGTGTCCCCATGGAGGAATAGCCTTTCCTTTCATGCTGTCCTCCCAGGAACTGCTCCCCATCTTGCTGTCCCACCTTGCTATCCTCCTGGCTATTCTCAACATTACTCCCTAAATTAATAAATTTCTCTTTTTGTTTTTAAGCTAAGTTTTAGAGTCTTGCATTCTTGCAAAAGGTATCTTTCCTGAACCCCAGGGGTACCCATCTGGACCCCATAACATTTTGATGCCCAACATTTTTGGCTCTCCTGAAAGCTACTCCTGTACCCTGGATTATCCATGAGGACACAGCTTCTCAGGTAGGAAGGAGCCTTTTCTTTGACTACTGAAACCCCCATCTTTTGGGTGATATCTTTGTGGGAACTCTTTTGTGCTCTCTCTCCCATTGGCCCCAGATCAGTCTGGCCGATGGAGTTTGGGATCTATCTGTTGGCTCCCCCTTATACTGGAAGACTTTCTGGTGTGTGGGAAGTCTTGCTCTCCTCAGTGTTGAACTGAGAGCTCTTGGTCAGGCAACCTCTGTGGATGCACAATTGTTGACCCTCCGATGTGGAATTGGCCATTCCCCATCTAAATGGGACAGAGACAGAGAGTACCCTGAGATTCCCTTTTGGGGTATATACTTAAAAATTGGAAAAAAATTGGCACTAAACAGCTTAAAGAAAAAGCAACCAATTTCTTAATTTCTTTTTGTAATGTTGACTGGCCACATTACATCCTTGGTAAGCAAGAGGCATTGCCTATCCATGGCACTCTAAAATTGTAATACCATCATCTACTTACAATTGAAAATTTTTTTTTCAGCCTGAGGTCAAGCCAGATAGGGAGTAGCCAATCCAATTAAGACAAAGGGAGAAGCATGCTTGCAAGGCCTCTCCTTTTGGGAAGAGATCAAGTCTAAGCAGCCTAAGAGAAAATTCAGTTGGATTTTTTGTATGTTTATTTGTTTTCTCTCATGTTAAATAGCTGAGCAACATCAAGGAAAAATGATAAGGAAATTGGCTTTTTGTTACCCACTGTATGGACAGAAGCTCCTTACCTTTTAGATTTATTCTCTCACTAGGCTCCCAGTTCTCCAAACTCTATTCTTTACTTGGATTTTAAGGCAAGGGCCGGCCAAGAAATACAGGCAGAGATGGGGAAAAGGAAACTGGGAAACTTATCAATCCATGGATCTACCTTCTCCTCTGCTGCAGAGAGCCAGAGGGTTGATTCTGAACAGAAAGACAACTGGTGAGAAAACCCTATTTTGGGGATTTTTAAATGTCTTACACTTTTAAAACTAAGGTTTTTTCAACTTATAGAACAACCTATTGATTATCTTCTGTTTTGAGGTAAACAGGGAGAGATAAGAAGATCTGATAAATCTCCTTTCCCTGTCTGCTAGCCAAAAGGAAGTAATGCTTAAATCTATCTATTAGATGTATTTATTGGTATTTTATTTCAAAATTGTGATCATGTATATATGTAGGTTTAGAAAATAACATCCTAATTTTAATTTTTTTAGACAGTGAAATTTCAGTTTGTATAGAAAAGCCATGGATCAGTTTTGTAAAATAGGTTTTAACAGTGTTTAAACTTACCAAAAATGGGTTTTTGTTTAAAATTATCAAATGGTTTTCATCTCAATGGTTTTCATCCATGTGTATTAAAGTTGGACTAACTTTATTATTACATTTAACTTCTTGGTCTTGAAAATAGATAATCAGCCTGCTTGTCAAAAGGCTTGCTTTAAGGTTTACAGTCCTTCAAAGGTTTCAAATCTCTAAATTTAAAATAGATCCTATAATACTAAATGCTTTATAAAATTTTTTTTTGAAATGTTAGGTGAGTTGCTGCTGAAACATGTATTTTAAATATTGTTTGGATGTAAACAAAAGCTCATTGTAAACCTGACTTTACCATAGATTTTGTTCAATACTCAGTGGTTACCTCAGTTTACCAATTTGTACTATGAACTGAAATTTATAACTGATGAGTACTATGCTAAAGATACAGTATTTCAATGATCCTTTAAATCAGAATTCTTTTGGGTTACCAATTAGCAATTGAAGTGATACCAAGGGAATGGTTGTTTGACTTATGATGATAAAAGCAAGTCAGAGAAGGTGGAGAAGGTATATTGGGTTTGAATTGAGAAGAAAGAGGGACTTTGATCTAAAGTCCATAAAGCTCGAGTATTCAGATTTGTGAAGGAAGAATGGAAGTTGTGTTCTGCTTTTTAAGCAGAGGGTTTTGAAGGGAGAGAGAGAGAGAGAGAAATAGAGAGAGAGAGAGAGAGAGAGAGAGAAGGTGAAAGAGAACAGATAGATGTTCTGCTCTCATTATTGGATCTTTAACTTAGGGATAATTTCTAGAATTGATGTATGCAGTTTTGGAAAATCACAAATAATTCTGGAATTTCTCTGAAAATTCCTTAGAGAGATTCCTGACCAGTCTTGTCTTAGTTCCTTCAGATGGCTTAAGGCCAGGATTTGATCTAGCCCAGATTTGTATATTACTATAGAGCTAATGAATTCAACATTCCTGTTCGGGTCTTATGACTAAATTGTGATAAATTAATTATTGCCAAAAATATGTAAGGATAATTGCTATAATGTAGACTCATAGGTTTTAAGGAATACTTAGAGAGGGCAAATGGTCAGAAAAGCTTGTTTGAGGGTATGGAAATTTGTTTCTGGTCTGCTGATAAGCAGAATTTCTCTGAGCTGTAATGGGTGACACTTGTCTTTAAGGAAAAAGAAGGCTTCTGGGATCTAATGGTGACAAAGTACGCAAAGGAGAAAGTTCTAGGATAGTTAGAGGAGGCAACCCAAGGCTCACCTTGGACTGAACTTAACTGACCATCTAGGCTGCTAATCCTTGAGTGAAACAATAATGACAGTGACAGCCTTGCTTGGTATACGAAGCCACTCACTGTGTCCTTTGTGACTTGGAGATATTTTCCCTTTCTGTGCCTTCTTCCTTCGTGACACATGAATTTCCATAATCAGCACATAATACAAATTGTAAAATTAAAGTTTCCATTTCCCCAAACAACCTATTAGGTTAATAATTGAACATTCTCAAACTGTTAGGGAACATACTTTGAGAAGTAGGGGAAGTTTATTAATTGATAGCTTGTATTTGCAGCCTTAATTGAAGCTTGAATCTTGAGCTTGGAATAGCTCAAAGCTCTCCTGAATTTCCCCCAGAATCTAGAGTAAAGAAATTCATCTGTAAAATATTGTTACTCTAGTGTTTATAGATGTTATAGTTAATGTGTACTTTGCAAAAGGATATTCTTTAACAGAAATATCACATACCAACTCTGCAAACAACTCAGGAATTTGATTTCCTAAAGGGATCTATTCCTGTCAGAAGATGATTTCTGAAGAAGTCTGTTGGCTAATATACTCAAATGCAAATGTGTAATACCAATTTCTATTGTATTGTATTTTATTATTCTCTGTTTCTATCTGGTGTTCTAGTGTTTTCCCTAGTCCTGGTTTCTACACTTCTATCTTAGGGGCTGACTCTCCTCTTGTGACCTGTCTGCCCATCAGGGGAAGCAGTCGCTGGACATCCTTCACATCTCCAAGCAGATTCTTAGCTACCTAGGACCCAGGCATTCACTGAGGACATGTCCCTAAGACCCTGTGCCCACAGCCTTTCCCTCCCTGCTATCTTCAACCACTTTTACTTTAGCTCTTAACTAGCTGACCATAAATATTTCTTTCCTTAAATTTTGGGTCTTCTCCTATGTTTTAAATCATGCATACCTGGCCAGCTGGACATATAATTCTCTGATTCAGCTTGGGGAAGCAGTAGCCAAAGTGGGTCCCTCAAACTGTTGGGTCTGTATGAAGCACCCCCAAAGTGGAGAGAACCCCAGGCCTCTAGCCCAAGGTCTCAATGCCTCTGAGGTATATTCAATACCCAAGGCTTTAAGGAGATTAGCAACCACTCCAGTTTTGGTTACTCCCCCATGGGATAGGTGGACCTTGTATTTATAACCTTGTCATCTCTAGTTGCTTCTGGGGTAAAAGCACTCATGGGAGTCACCCAGATGCCAGATGCCACCATAATCTCGGCAACCATCCCAGTCTGATACTCTGGACATGGCCTACAGTCAATACCTCTCTCTCCTAACATTAGGCAGGGACAACTCTACACCCATTCTGAGCTGTGAAGAAGTTACAGAAGACTAAGACCATCATCCCTTTTCCCTTACATATTAGGAGAGACAGGAGATGACATGGGTACTGTACCCCCAGAAACTCAGAAACTATTATCAGGGAAACTCCCTTGCCTTTGCATCCTTGTGATTCTGAACTTAGAAACACCCAATGACCCCCCCCCCCCCCCAGGGTCCTGGGATGTTTATTCTCTTTGATAGTCCTCTAGATTTAAGGTGGACAAAGAGATGAATCTTTATGCCTCCAGGCAGACCCCAGTCAGATGACCACCTCACCCCACCAAATGCCTGAGGGACTAATACTATAGGTCACATCCACACCAGGAAATAGCATCTAAAGAGTATAAAAGTCCCAGAACTGATGTCATCTGGGGGACAGCCTTTCCATCCATGGTGTCCCCACGGAGGAACAGCCTTTCCTTTCATGCTGTCCTCCCAGGAACTGCTCCCCATCTTGCTGTCCCACCTTGCTATCCTCCTGGCTATTCTCAACATTACTCCCTAAATTAATAAATTTCTCTTTTTGTTTTTAAGCTAAGTTTTAGAGTCTTGCATTCTTGCAAAAAGTATCCTTCCTGAACCCCAGGAGTACCCATCTGAACCCCATAACAGCTTCAGTACCAAGTATAATTTAAAAAAAATTCAGGTCAATTTGTATTTCAGGTCTGTTTCTACCTGAAGACATACTGTAGGGCAGTGTTGGTGAAGATGTGGCACTCAGGGAGAGCATCCCTTCTTCTACAGAGTTCCTGAGGACATTTTTGGCATGCCCCACCCCTCTGTCCAGATGCCCAAATCAAGCACTTTCTCCCTCAATTCTCTCCGGTAATCCGCTGCTCACAGACTGCTTGAATTTGTTCTCCTGGCATTCGAACTCTGAAAAGGTTTGCCCAGGAGGCTAGGGGTTCCAGCTCAGGCCATGCCAATGCTGATTTTATTTCTTTGCTTTATCATACACATTATCCACTCCCATTAATTCATCTTAGAATGATAAGCTCACAGCCATTTCTAGACAAAATTGTGTATCACATGAAGTTTGCTTTGCTGTTCCAAGACTATCCCAGCCTAGCTCCATGTCCTCAGCTTCCATAAAATCTCAGTAACCCCATGCTCTCTCTCCACCTCCATTCACTTTTATTATCTTTATTTTTAAATTCTTACTTTCCATCTTAGAATTAATACTGTGTATTGGTTCTAAAGCAGAAGAGTGGCTAGGCAATGAGGGTTAAGTGACTTGCCCAGGGTCACACAACTAGGAAGTGTCTATGGCCAGATTTAAACCTAGGAACCAGGTTCCCCCACTGTATTATTATTTTTAAAAGCACTGTCTTGAAAAGATAATGGTAAAATCTTAGAATATTGCTTTGTTTAAGAATGTTTGCATTTTAATTTCTATAAAGTCTTGGCACTAGTCAAAGTAACCAAATTCTATGGTGTTTTAGGCATCTCTGGATGGATGAAGAGCCATTGTCTTAGATAAGAGGAACTTCTTTTGCCCTGATTTCACTCGATGTAGCAGATTAGTTCTGCTGCCTGTTGAGAGCTGCAGGAATCAACTCTTAAGCTGATCATCCTCAGAATTTCAGACATAAAGAGTCTGAGTGTTTTCCCTTAATACTCCACAGAAAAACAAGTCACTTTTGTGAAAGGAAAAGTTTATAATTCAGATTCCAAAGCCATTTTTTACTTGACTCACATTTTTCTCTGTGTGCCTTCCTCAGATTTGGCTTTGTTATTATCTCTAGTGTGACCAAAACTGCCCTTTAATGACTTCTGGCCTTTAGGCCTGGTATGAGATCAGTTTTGAAAATTGGTTTTCCTTGACAGAAAGCATCTCAAATAGATGCTTTTAAAAATGTGCCATTAATTGCTACTGCTTTCTAAAGAACATTTTCCTTCTTGTCCTTGTATTCTGAGGTGAATTGGTCATGAAGGACACACTTTTACCAAACAAACAAAATGAATAAAGCTTTTATAGAACTTCTAAACAATCAAGGTGAAAAGGGTAAAAAGGGAGAGCTGAAAATATCAGACATGTAAAAGGAAACTTCATTTGATCTTGAGCCTCAGAGGTTCAGATAATTGGGAGACACACAAGGACCAGAGGTTCACTGTTTGTTGAGTTATGTATTAGCTTATTATAGTTAAACTTTCCTTTTCAGGTCTAAATGAAATCTACAAAGTTCCCCAACTTTTTGACAATAAAAAGTTTATGAGCTTGGCTTACATTCTAGGCATCAGAATAAGTACTGTCCTTTGTGAGTGAAAACAAGAACAATCCAATTCAGCAAGTATTTATTAAGCTTGTGTAAGACATAATGCTAGACTCTGGGAATCCAAAGGCCATACCCCAAAAGCTATTGCCCTCAATGAGCTTATGTTCTATGATTCACAAAAACAGTATATTTTATCAAACATTTCTTGATTTATTGAATATGAAACTAACCTTTAGTGGGACATAAATTGACTTGGGAGTCAGGGAAGGATGAAAGGGGAGCAATTTTTAGTTTTAATCAACTATCACAATACAGTAGCCTGAAGACCAGCAAAGGAACCATCACCACTTAATACTGAACCACTAGGTACTAAAAAGTATCATCAAACAAATATTCTTTTGTTTGTGGGTCAAACCCATATCAGGTATTCTGGGTTGAATCCTATTACTCATCCAATGTGAACATTCTGATATCTTATTTGAACTGGACTTTTGGCCACAAAGGAGGGGCAAAGAAGAAGAAGGAGGAGTGAGATGATAATTGACTTGGAAGAAAGACCAATACAAGCATTAGGAGTGGACTTCCGGACTCAGTTTGATAGAAGATAGAGGAGGATGCAGCTAGCCTCTATAATTGGTGGAATGAATGCTATGTAGGAAGTGAGCTAAGTTTAAAGCTTGCCCCCATAGAGACTAAAGTGGTGTAGGGAAAAGTATGCCCTCTGAGATGGAAGAAGGAAATGTTTATACTTTATTCACATTATATCATTGCTTGGGCACTAGTTACTAGACTCTAATGATGGAAGAAATAAGCTTGTGGGGACCATGTAGAATTCTGACTTGGAAAGAGGGAGCCAAAATTTATACTGCAGTAATACTTATATTGTCTATTGTGCAAAACTGCTTTGAGGAAAGCACTTAATGGGTATTAAAGTGTTACATAAGTTTGAGTTTTTAATAATAATAATTTAATTTATTAAATATTTATTGAATATTATGTAGTAGGAACTTGGGGAATACAAAGATGAAATTTGGCACAATCTGCCCTCAGGGAGTCTGCAATCTAATATGGGGGTTGGAACATGTGCAATGACAAGTCTGATATAAAATAGATAGTGATAAGAGCAAAAGAAGAGATTCAGACAAAGTAGTCCATGAAAATTTGAAGAATTTTTGTTAGGAAAAATTGTTATAGGGCCTTTAGCCAAGATTCCTGAATTCATCTTGAAGACCAGAAATGTCTGTGATCTTGGTATCCTGACAAGAGTATCTTGGAAGTTCAATTCCATTTTGCATGGCATAATGGAAGGTGAAAGAGATTTGGAGGGGATCAGGAAAGTCTTCATAGAAAAGGAACCACTAAGATGGGCTTTGAAGGAAGGGTAGAATTTAAATAAGCAGAGATGAGGACAGATATGGAAGTAGCCACATCTTCTTGAGTATTATATTCTCAGCAAGAGGTAAGGGTATGGCAATATTGTTTCAAGGATTCTCCAGATTGACTCATTTTTCCAGACTTTTCTTAGAACGTTGAAACAAAAGACAAGGAATGAATTAACTATGAATTAGGTTTGTCTTCCCAAGGACTGAGTTTAAAGACAACAATGAACTCTTAAGTAAATGTCCAATTACTATGGACAGGCTTAGCTAAAGATAATTATCTCCTTGGCCACTCTAACCTCTCCCATTATATCTAGGTCACTCTGAGCAATCCAGCCTGTAGCTTCCTATCTTTTCCAAGCATTTATGAATTCATATAACCAGAGAGTTGCCCTTCCCCTTTTTCTCCCTACTAATATATATAAACACCTCATATTTTGTAGTTCATTGGAAGTCCTAAGATTGCTTCTATACATCTTTCCAGATAAATCTGCTCATCTTGATTAAAGACCCTAATATAACTATGTTGGAAATTCTCTGTTTTTCAGCTCAATAGGCACCTGCTTACTTCCATGAAAGATACACTTTGGACAAAGATCTACCCTCTTAATTCTCTGAGATTTATTGAAGGGATTGCATCAAATTGGTGAGGGGCAGGACTGTGCTGGTTAATGTTTAACAATCAGTTTCTTTATTATTTTTTTTTTAAATAACCAGTTTCTTAAAAAGGTATGAAACATTTTAAAGGTTAAACTACATTATTAGCATTTTCTCTGCCATTTTCTTAACTCTAGAGACAATTGACAAAAGAATGACTCAAACCTTGATTTTTAGTTTCCAGATTTTTGTGGCATAAATGCGTACCCCGAAAATTTAGCAATTGATTCTCTTGAACTGGTTAAACTGGCTCCTAGTATAGATTAAGCTACATTTAGAGGGCTCACAAACAGGCTAACTGAAGGAGAAGGTTTACATGTCACCAAGTAGGAATCCCAGGTCCAAAGAGTATGTGAGGAATTGTTTGATCCTGGACCCCAGGAAGGCTGGTGGTAGAAGAAAGCCAGCCCTGGTACAACTAAAATGACAATGGCATAAACAAAGATTCTCTGAGAGATCATTTCCTTCTGTTTTAAATGCATTTCCCATGTCTTATGATAAGGGTTTTAGCATGAAGGTGTACCTTCTATTTGCATCTCAAATGTTATTAGATCCTCTGAGATATGCAACACACTCGTCTTTATGAACAGGGCTTAGTATGTCATAAACAATATATACCTATGCTTATACCCCGTTCACTAAGGCACTTCACACTGAAATGTCACCTAATCCCCCTCATATGAGCCCTCTCCACCTTCCTTTCCTGGTCAGGTAGACTGCATTCCTTTAAGGTATAAATGTCCTGGACTACTTCTCTTCAGGGAAGCAGACTTCACTTGCACCTACCTCCCAGCCATTCACTCAATAAAGTCTACTATTTTAAAGTATTTTTTGGAACCTAGTAATTCTTTCAGCGGCCAATCTTCTGAACCAGATAATATCAAAATTTCCCACAACAATAGGATAGATGTTGGTCAGGTGAGATTGATATCAAGACAAAATTTTATGGGCTGTTTGGTGGGTCAGTGGATAGAGAACCAGGACTAGAGATGGGACAGCTCTGGGTTAAAATTTGGCCTTCTTACCTGTGTGACACTGGGCAAGTCACTTAACCCCAATTACTTAGTCCTTACTGTTATTCTTCCATAGAACTGATAGTATCAGTTCTAAGACACAAGGCAAGTTTTAGTTAACCAAAATTTGCAGAAGAAAAGGCACTTCATTCCAAATAATAAAATAATAAAATGAAATAAAAAATTTCTATAAAGAAAACACTGGCTTGAAGTCACAACAGTGTGGGCTTCAGATTCTGACTTGTACTTATTAGTTAAATGCCACTTGGCCTCTATTTCCTCATAGCATGAAGAAAATAACATTGCCATTACTTATTGTATAAAGTTATTGTAAGAAAAGTATTTCACAAACCCTAAAGTTTTTTGTTATTTTTTTGTTTTTAATACTAGTGCTTTTTCCTCCAAGGTAACTGTAATCCATTCTGTATCAACTTATGTGCAAGTTGTCTTCTTTGTTAGAATGTAAATTCTTTGAGGTCAGGTGTTGTTTTTGTTTTTCCTTTGTATCCCCAAGGTTTAGTACAATATCTGGTACATACTAAGCACTTTATAAATTCTTATGTATTAACTGATTGATGTAAAACGTGGGTTGTTATTTTTAAGGTAAATATTAGGAATATATTTTCCCTTCCCAAAATATTTATATTTCATTTTTATAGGACTTATAGGATTCAAGGAAGTACAGTGTTGACTTTACTATCTCAGTTCAGGCCCTCAGATGCTCTTGCTTGTATTTTTGAAATATCTTCCTAAAAGGGTTCCCTGGTTCAAATCTTTTCCCTCTGTAATCCATCCATTGCACAGCTGCCAAGCTGATATTTCTAGAGCATGTTACTTCTCTGTTAAAAAAAAAAACTCCAGGGGGTTCTTGTTTCTAGGATACCAGACAAGCTCCTATGTTTGGCTTTAAAATTTTTCATAATTTGAAGAAAAGTATTCATGTTTTAAAAAATCGCTCTAAAGTTACCTTCAATCTATTCTGAATGTATCTTTACTGTTTCTCTTTATGTACCAGTTGTCTTCTCTATTAGAGTATAAACTCTTTGAGGTCAGGGGCTCTTTTTTCTTTTCTGGCTGAATAGTTTGGTTTTAATTTGCCCTTCAAGTCTATTTCACCTTATTTCCCTTCCTTTTTATATAGACTGACCCACCTAACATACCTGCAAAACTTGTATGTCATATATCATCTTCAGTTTTCAGACTGGTACACAGGCTGTTTCCCTGTAAATCCCCATTACTTCTCTCTTGTAGAATGGTAGAACACCTAACTTCTTTAAAAAAATTCTTATTTTCTGTTTGGTAACAACTTTAAGACAGGAGGGCAAGGGCTAGGCAAATGAGGTTTAGTGACTTGCCATGGGTCACACAGCTAGAAAGTGTGGGAGGTCAGATTTAAATCCAGATCCTCTGGCTGCTTCTTAACTCCTTTCAAAAGTCAGTTCAAGTACCACTATCTACATGAAACTTTCCCCTCTCAGCTATTCATTTCTTCCCACTCCATGTTATTTTATATTTAGGAATAAGGATAAGGGACAGACCTATGATGGCAGGGAATATTCAGTTAAGGAAACTCCCTCTGTTAATGCCCAAGTTAAAATCTTCTTAGAGACATAGAGTTGCCTAGAACACTAAGAATTAAAAAAACCTGCCCAAGGTCACAACTATATTATGTCAGAGGTAGAGTCTTGAACCTAGATCTTCCCACTTTCAAGGCCAGTTATCTAACCACTGTTTCCCACTTTATATTGACTTCATATATATACATATATATATATATATATATTTGGGATTTACATATGTGTAAATCTTTTAAAAAGTTTCTTCAGAGCAAGGACTGCTTAATTTTTGCTTGTATTCTAGTCAATTTAGCACAGTTACTTACACAGAGTAGGTATTTATGAAATTTTCTTGATTGATAGATCACTTGGGAGCCCATGAGGAAATCACAGGCTCATAGAATCACAGCTTTGGAGCAGAAAGAGACCCCAGAAGCCATGTAGTCTAAACCCATTATTTGATAAATGAGGAAATGCAGACTCAGGGAGGTTAAGTGACATAGGACACACAGATGATAGTCATCATCAGCAAAATTTGAATAAAGATGCTCTGACTTGAGGGATAATTCTCTTTTAGTCAGCCAGTAAACATTAGCATCTATTATGTGCCAGGTACTAGGCTAAACACTGAGGATTGTGGATACAGAGAAAGGTATGAGATAGTGACTGATCTTGAGGAGTTTATAACCTAATATGGGAGACAACATGCAGATAGCTCCACAAACAAGTTATGTACAAAATAAATTGAAAATAAGCCACAGAGGGAAGGCATCAGAGGGATCAGAAAAGGCTTCTTATAGAAGGCAGGATTTTATCTGGGACTTGAAGGAAACCAGGGAATGAGGCAGAAATGAGGAAGGAGAGCATGCTATGGTGTCAGCCAGCCAGTGAAAATGACCAGTGTCAAGAGATGGAGTGTTAGAGGACCAGCCAGAAGGCCAGTCTAAATGTGTCTAAGGCTTCTGAATATCTCTGATCTTGCTTTTCCCTCAGAGCAACTTCCATTTTTTTCAGCTTTAAAGTCAAAGTGAAAGAAGGAGTGTAGGAGTTGGAGTGTCTTGGTTTCTAAGATCCTTTCCAACACTAAAATTTTATGATTCTAAAACATGAGTTGAATCTGGGAGACACAGGAAAGCATGAAAAGCAAGATCATAAAAGTAAGGGTGGAGTTCCAGAATATATACTTGCTGTACTCTCAGGAATCATTAGGACCAGCCCTGAGAGTTGGATCAGGAAGCACTATTTTTATTGGCCTCCCGACATTAAGATAATCCATACAGTCAATAGAGCAGACCATATTTTACAGCCCTTTTTCATTTGTAGTCATATAGAGCCCTAGTTTTATACTCCATCAACTAGACCATACTGTGTGATCTGTCTCAGTTATTGGACTATAGATTTAGAGATGGAAGGGTCCCAAGAGGTCATCTAGTCCAACTCCCACATTTTATAGAGGAAATTGAAGTCTTTAGAGATGACATAGTTACCCAGATAAGTGCTGACAAAGCTGGGTTTCAAATTCTGTTCCTTTAACTCCAAATTCAGAAGCTACTCTTTCCATTATTTCATGCTGCAGTCACAATCTCTCCTTCCCTTGTATTTCTCTTAGCATTTTGCCTGGTCCTCTCTCTTTTAAAGTTCATTAAATTTTTTCTTATATTGTATTTATGTTGTGTTTATTCTGAACTAATATATTATAAATTATTTGCAAGCAGGATCTATTATATCTATTATGGTATAGAACCTTGCACATTATAGGTGTTTAATAAAATGTATGTTAGTTTGAGTTGTGTACCCTGTACATTCTACCTGTCATAGCTAGTTAAATTCATCATGACAACTTCTAAAATATGACATGAAACATGTTTCCTGAAATAGGAATTATAGATATAGAGTTGGAAGGGACCTTAGAGACTATTCAAACCCCTTCATTTCATTAGAAGAGGAAATTAGAGCTCAGGGAAGTTGTAACTTGTCCAGTGATAGCACTTGAATAGAGGCAGCATCCAAGAATACGTGTATTGTCTACTCTGCTGGCTGCTTTCAAAGGGTCACTATTTGCCCTTCCTTCCTTCATTCTCCATGCCTAGTTCCTAATCTGTGTACTTGTTGTCCCTTCTCTCCCCACCCCCTTAGGGTTGTTTCATTTTCTGTTTTTTATCTCCAGTATCTACTATTTTCTGTTTTTTTATCTCCAGTATCTACTATTAGGGCTTAATTAATATTTGTTGAGTTGAATGGATTTAGATATAAACTGCTCTTTGTGGAAATGAAAGTTTGGTACTAAAACAATTTGTTTTTTCCTTAGCAATGAAGACAACCACATAAAAATCAGTCCTGCCTGGGTTGGAGGAGGGCTTCTTTTTCACTTTTCTTCAACTGTTTTGCTTCCAATAGATAAACTAAGAGGAATATGGGGACTCCTGGTAATGGTAGGATGTATTTTGAGGAGATGGTGGGGCAAAGAGTTATGTGTCTTTGATTTTGACTTTTGGGGAATGCTTTTCCTCTGTTTTTCATTTTGATCTGATCAAGAATTCTGCTCTTTCCCTCTCATAGAACCATGACGGCAGGACTAGACCAAGTACTTCATATGACACATCTACTTCCATTAGATACAGTTCTCTGCCTTTGTGTTCCACATTCCTCTGGGTAGATTGATTCCATTTTTTCATGAGGAAGGAGAGAGCTAGTTTCATGGGATAGTGAACAATGTGTTGGATTTGGAGAAGAGGAGTGAATCTGAATTCTGGATCTATTCTTTATTTTCTGTGTGACTTCTGGCAAGCCCCAATTTCCTTAACTAGAAAAATAAAGAGTTTGGACTAGATGACCTCAGAGGTTCTTTCCAGCTCTAATTTCAGGAAGCATTTGTTGCTCTGGGGTTCTTTCTCCTTTATCCTCTCCTTGTCCCAGTTCTCATCCTTTTCCTCTCTCCTCCTCCTCCCTCTTTCCTTTTTTTTCTCTTTCCCTACTCTCCTACTTTTTATTTCCTGTGCCCCGTAGACCGTGGTCATCATAGGGCTTGTGTGAGGGTGGTATACCCATCCATCATTCCATCCCAGACTGCTTATACCATTAACAATCCTATTAAGTGGGACAGCAGCTACAAAGAGCAAGTTCTGTTTGCAGTCTGAGAGAAGAAAAGAATTAGGAGCGGCAGGGGGTTCTGTTCTCTTGGCCCAGAGAGTTAGGGTTTAGGGAAAAGCAAAAATCCCCCTAATCCCGATTTCAGTTCTTTGGCCAGCCTTCTCCAGCTTCAGCCAAAGGGGAGGACCTGCAACGAAGTGTTTCTCTGAGGAACCAATAAAGTTTTAGAAGTTTGAAAAGGCGGAAAAAAAACCCCGAACTCTATCAGCCACTAGCGTGGCTGTGCCTGCAGGCTTAGACTCTGAGCCCGGGAGGCTTGTGAACAGTCAGACAGGCTGGGCCTGTGGGGCTCAGAGAAGGACCGACTGGTTGGCCTGGAGGGACCATCCTCTGCAGAAATGGGAGTCACTGTGGATGTGCACCAAGTGTACAGATATCCATTTGAGCAAGTAGTATCCAGCTTCCTCAGAAAGGTAAAGAAGTAGCAATTCTTGTTCTTTTGATTCTTTGTCCTCACTTGGACTATGTATGGTTGTTTTCCTGCCTGCTCTAACACTTAGTAGCTGTGAGACCGAGGGCAAGTCCACACTCTTGCCAATCGTTCCCTGCCTTCCTCCCCTAACTGAACTGTCAGGTAGAGAGGACTGGGAGATGCTGTTCCCCTTTCGCTTCTTTCTGAGACTGGAAGTGATCATTCCCTTCTGGGAAATGTCATTGCACTTCGACTGTGCCTCATAGAGACTTTCATATTCTACACTGTATGGTATATTTACCTATATGTCTTATTTTTAAGTTTAGACTAAATTCTCTGAGATGGGGATAGTGTCTTTAGGAGTTGTTGCTTAATGAGCAAATGAATGAACGGGAGAGAAAACTCCTAAGGTTTTCGCTCTTTGCCCCACCTGCTGGAGTTTTTTTTTTTTTTTAACTTATGAGTCTTCCTTCTCCCACGAAACTTTTTGAGGAGAGACTTCTGAGGGCTCTCTGGGAAGTTGGAGCCTATAAAACAACTTTCTTGGGAAGCAACAGGAAATAAAAGGAATGCTTGAATGGTTGTTACTTTTTGCACTCACTTGCCAATGTGTAAGACAAGAGGAGATGAATGAGTCATAGGATTTAGAGTTGGAAGGGACCTTAGAAGTGATATCATGAAATCCTTTCATTTTGCTTTTCTGTCCTACATTCTTTACTAACCCTCCATTCAGGAGTCCAGTCAAAGCTTCTATAAAGGACAACAGTTACCTTAGTCTGCCATCACGTTCCCAAGGTTACCACTCCTCTCTATGTGTTGAGTACATGTATTGGATATAAGTTTCTTGAGAGCATGAACACCCTTTCTTTTGCATTTGTGTTTTCAGCACATAACATAGTGCTTTGCACATAATGCATATTTAGTGAATAATTTTTCTTTTATTCACTCATTTGTAGAATGAGGCACTGAGAGGTTAAGTAAAGTCAAAAGATCACTTTGTGGCAAAACGAGGCTTCAGTTAAGATACAATTCAATTCAGTTAAAGAAGCATCAAGTGCCTATTATAATCCATACATTTTGCCAGGTGCTGGGGATACACAGAAAAAACTAAACCATTCCCATAGGTCTGGCCATGTTACACCACCCTTCCTTCTTTGATTCAGCTCAACAAACTCCAGTGGTACTCTCATTTCCAAGATCAAATACAAAATTCTCTGGTTGTTGTTTAAAGCCCATCAGACTTAACTCTCACCTTTCTAGTCTTCTTACCCCCCCCCCCCTTTCCTGCCATATCCTCTTTGATCCAATGATATTGGTCTTTTGACTTTTCTATGAATAAGACACAGCATCTCTCAGCTTCAGCATTTCCTCTGGTTGTCCTCCATGTTCTTTCTCCTCAGCTCTCTACTTATTGCTTTCCCTGGCTTCCTTCATTTCCTAAATAAAATTCCACCTTTCACTGTAAACCTTTCTAAACTCCATTCAGTGTCTTCTGAAAAATTTTTTCCTACTTATTCTGTATACAGATCATGTGTACATAAGTTAATTTTTTTTTGTCTCCAGGGACTGTCTTTTTCTATCCAACACCTGGCACTTGGTTCTTATTTGCTAATCGACTGACTACCCCCAAAGACCTCAACCTTTTAAAAAAATTATTTATCTTTTAAAATTCTTACCTTCCATCTTAGAAACAATACTGTGTAATGATTCTAAGGCAGAAGAGCAGTAAGGGCTAAGCAATGGGTGTTAAGTGACTTGCCCAGGGTCACACAGCTAGGACGTATCTGAAGCCAAATTTGATCCGAGGATCTCCCATCTCTAAACCTGAGATTTCAATCCACTGAGACACTTAGCTGCTCTTCAAACTTTTTTTTTCTGAACCCTTACCTTCCTTATTAGAATCAATACTGTGATTTGGTTCCAAGTTAGAAGAGTGGTAAGGACGAGTCAATAGAGGTTAAGTGACTTGCCCAGGGTAGTAGCATAGCTAGGAAGTGTCCTAGGCCAGATATAAACCCAGGATCTGGTTCTCAATCAATTGAGCCACCTAGCTGCCCTCTTGGACCTTAATCTTTTAGCAAGCATTTATTAAGTTCCTATTTTGTGTTTGACCCTGTGCTAAGCACTGGAAATGTATGTAACAATGTACAGATGAACAAAATGGAAGGTTATTTCATGCACAGGATGAATAGGGAATGGGAAAGGCCTCTGAAGAAGATAGGATTTGACTTGGGTCTTGAAGGAATCTTGAAAGTTAGGTAGAAAGAGTACATTTCAGGCTTGCAGGACAATGAGAGTTAGAAGATTGAGTGTTTGTGAGCAAGGACAATTAGGCTGATATAGCTGGCTTAAGAGGGGTGGAGGGGAGTATAATATAAGAAAATTAGAAAGGAATGAAGAGGCCAATTTGTGAAAGTTTTAAAATGCTAACCAAAGCATTTTATATTTGATCCTGGAATTTATAAGGAGCCATAGAGCTTAAGTAGTAGAAGTGACATTGAGAGACTTGCACTTTGTTTAGCAGCTTGAATGGAGAAATGGGGAGATACTTGAGACAGGGAGACCAATTAGAAACAATATTTTAATAGTTCTTTAATAGTTTTAGGCAATGAAGGGCTTGAATAGGGACTGTGACTGTGAGAATAGACACACAGAGATAAAGAAGAGAGATATTGTGAATATAGAAATGAAAAAATATGAAAAAAATTTATTCAGGGTTCTTTAAGGGTGTTATAATTTTAAATAATTTAATAATATTCCACATTCTTATTTTTGCTTTATTTTATAGAATGGATGCAAATCCTGATTTTTATTTTTTATTTTTATTTATTTATTTAAAAACCCTTAACTTCCAACTTGGAATCATTACTGTGTATTGGTTCCAAGGCAGAAGAGTGGTAACGGCTAGGCAATGGGAATTAAATGACTTGCCCAGGGTCACACAGCTAGGAAGTGTCTGAGGCCATATTTGAACCCAGGACCTCCCATCTCTGAGTCTTACTCTCAATCCACTGAGTCACCTAGCTGCCCCCAACTTTTGCTTTTTAGACAAACTTGATTCAGTAAATTATTTTTTTGTCTTTTAAAATTTTATGTAAGTCTTTTATTTTTACTTGATATATTTCTTGTAAACAACATTGTAGGTTTTTGTTTTCCAATTCTGCCATTCTTTCATTTTATTGGATTGTTTAATCCATTAATGGTTAATGTTATAATAATTAGATTTATGTTTTCTTCTATTTGTTTTTCAGTATTGCTTTTTTTGGAATTTTTTCTTTCCTTTTAAAAATTAATGCATTGTCTTATGTTAGTGTTACTTAAACTTTTTTGATGTAATCCTAGTCCTCACAGACTTTCTTGCTCTTCACCCCTCCCATTTTAACCTAGTTTAAAAAGTTTTATTTTGTTATTTAATTTCTTTTTCCAATTAAAAATTTTTATTTCTCTATGTCTCACTTGATCCATCCATCCCTACTTGGTATCATCCTATATCTCTCCCTTTTGTGGCTAAATTTCTAGAGGTGATCTATAATTGGTGAGCTACCACTTCTCCTTTTCACTTTCTTTTTAACTCTCAGTAGTCAGATTTCTAACTTCATCATTCAATTTAAACTGCCTTCTCCAAAATTACCAATCTCTATCCTTACTCCTTTTGACTACTTGGCAGCTCTTGACACTGTTGACAATCCTCTTCATCTTGACACTCTCTTCTATTTAGGTTTTAGTGACAATATTTCAGTTCTGCTCTCTGATTTCTTCTCAGTTTCTTTTGCTGGATTTTAATCCAGGTCACTAACTGTAGATGACCCACAGGTCCTGGGCCTATTTCTCTTCTCCCTTTATAAGATTTCATTTGGTGATTTCAAAAGATCTTAGAGATTGAATTATTAACTCTATGCCAATGATTCTCAATCTACTTCACCTAATCTTCAGACTTACACCTAGCTGTCATCTTTGAATCCTCATTCTCTCACCCCAAAAGACTTTTATTGACTCCTATACTATTATATTTTTTTCCCCTCTTATTTTTACCTTTCTCTCTTGCATAGTTTAATTTCTTTCCCCCTCTCCCTTTTTTTCACTACTTCTTTTGTTTTCTTGTGCCTTTCTCCTAGAAGGACTGCTTTGTACTTTTCTCCCAATTTGAATTATCTTCTTTGAACTTTCTTTGGCATTTCAACTCCCTCCCTTCTCTTTCATTCCTCAATTACTCTTTCTGATTCTCTCCCCACACATTTGCTGATGGGTATACCTTATGTCTTGCACTGCAAAGCTAAAGCAGATTCTTCTTGGTTTGGTTCTTGCATAAATATCTTTGGGAAGTGGGATAGAGGGAACAAGAATGGCTCTACCTGAGTTTTAGTATCCTTTATTTAAAAAGCCCCACAAAACTCTTGCTTTCTGTCTTAGTAACAACTCTAAGACTGAGGGGCAAGTAGTAGGCTGCTTTTTAGGTGGAAAAAGTGGCAGTATTTAGATAGTGTTAGTAGGCTTTATGGAAGGAAGGGTTTCTAATATGGTTCCAGGCATAATCCTGTGTTATTTTGTGCATTCCTTTTAGGATTAGCATTTTCTAGTATTAGTTCATAAAGCTTTTACTTTGATGTGATTCTTGTTTTCTTGTCCTGGGAATTTATTTTCTTTTTCTGGCACATAATTCCCAGTTTGAGTTTTTTTTTACATGTCCTTTATAGAGATTATGGCAAACCAAACCTGAATGAAAAGATCAAACATGTAAAAACTGGGTGTTAGAAATAGAAACAGCTAATTTAGTTCTTAGTCTCTTAATATTAGTTCAGGACCCAACAGAGACTGATGTCAAGAAAGCCAAATCTCTTCCTATCCACCACCCTCAATCATGAAATAGTATTTCATATCCAAATCCCTCTCTTTCCATCCCCCTAGCTTCCCTTTCTCCATAATTAATTTTAAGTTAGGTTTCTATATAAGCAGGAAGAAATGACGCAGATATGTATATTATTGGATAAACTCTATGGGCTGTCTATTCAGATGAATGTCGAAGTCTGAGCAATAAAAATTTTTTTATTCATTTGGTTTTTCCTCTGTGAAGAAACAGGCCAAACTTTTGGGTAATTAGAGGTCTCTTCCAGGAGGTTCTACAATGTCTTGGGATTTGATGTAATCAACACAAACATTCAAAAAAATAGAAAATTCTGAAGTACCTCAACAACTTCTTGGAATCCTTGCTAAATCTGGATTCTGCACTGGATTTCCTTTCACAACAATAAAAACCCTTGTTGAGCATACACTTGCCAACTTTATACCTTGCCTGATTTAGAGGTCTTTGAACAGGGTTATTTTTATTATTAAGTTTTCCAAGGAATCCCAAATGATCTTGATAAATAGATAAGCGACACCTTATTCTAAAAGATCCTATAAAACAATGATTTTAATGCTCTTAAAAATAATCTGTAAATAAGCATTTTATACAGCATATTCCAAAAGTCTTAGTGCAAAATTAAGCCATTTTGGAACAGCCATTTTCTATATTTTCAGTCATTTGAAATGGTAAAGATATGATCCTTTGTTAAATATAATTTTCAGAAACCTACTATCATCAAGAATACCTTCAACTCATAAACCTTCCTAAAGATTTGATATAGATGTAAGAGAGAGGGCACATAGGTCAGTAAGTGTCAATGTTTTCTTGGACACTTTTTTTTTGGTAGCAATAGAGTCTGAGATTTTTCTCCACACTTTTAGTATCTTTCCTACATGAAGATATATTGTAAATCATTTCTTCTGTACTCTCACAACTATCACCATAGCACAGATTTATATATATATATATATATATATATATATATATATATATATATATATATATATATATATATATACTAGGTCCAATCTGACTGTTTTCTTCTATTTAGTGTCATTTCTTCTTCTGTAACATTTTCTGCAAAGTTTTTTTTTATCAAGCAAGATTGAATAAACCTTGATATTCAGATTTCATCTGATTAGAGGGGGGAGCAAAAACTCCCAAAGATTCTATTTAAGGAGGGCACTCTGGTCAGCTGTTTCTTCATTTCTTACTTTTCTGGTCTCCTTTAGACTTTTCTATATCATAACTTCACTTGCCTGGTCCCTTTGCCCCACTTTCTACTTCCTTTTTTTGTGTTGTCTCCCTTATGCAAACTTCTTATGGACAAGGACTATCTTTCTGATTCTTATTTGTATCTCTAGTGCTTATCATAGCACATAAGAGGGTCTTAGTAAATGTTTATTGATGGATATTTTGCCTAACTTTCTTTAACACAATGCTTGGCATATAATAAGCACTTAATTTGTGCTTTTTGATTGATTTATTAAGACTGGTTTTATCTTCCATTGCTTCTCTCAACTTTATGAGACTGCTCATAATTATTTATCATCTTCTTTTGTCAGATTTTACAGTCTAGTTTACATTCTAGGCCGGTATTACCTTTGACAGCCATCTTTCCAACTGTTAAGTAAGTCAAATGTCTATTCAGGCACTTTCTGGTGTCTTTTAGTCTCCTTGTTGTAGCAATTAATTTATATTGACAGCTTCTGGTTGAAGTTATACTGAATGTTGATGTTATTTCTCTTGTCTAATTCAAATTTTTGATTTTCAATAGCTTATTTAAATAGTTTAGTTAATAGTTTATGGTGTTAAGCCCTTTAAAATATAGATGATATATTTTACTCATTATTCATCTTTATTATAAAATTTGGTTGAACCTGAGATAAGTCCATGACCAGACTGTTTATATGTAATTGCCCCAGTGATCACTCATATTGCCTTTTTCTTTTACACTGTTTTAATGTAGTCAGTTTTATTCTTTATAATATTATTTAATGCTCATTTTGTTCAATACCTAACAAAATTCTATTTTTTTAAAAAGAAAGTATTCATGAAATAGACATAAGTTCTCTAACTTTTCTGTTATGGACTCATTTGATAATCTGATAAAATTTATGGGCCCCTTCTCCGAATAATGTTTTTTAAAAAATTGAACTAAATTTTTTCCCAGATTGCATGCTGATATAGTTTTCAATAATTGCTTTCTGACATTCTTTGATCCACATCCCTTCTTCTTCCCTAAGACAGCAGGCAATATGGTATAAGTTATACATGTTAGTATATATGATACACATTTCCATATTCATTGTGTTGTGAAAAAAACATATCACTTACATTAGAGAAAAATTCATAGAGGAAATTAAATTTAAAAATGATATGCTTCGAAATACATT
This sequence comes from Monodelphis domestica, assembly GCF_027887165.1. NCBI lineage: Eukaryota > Metazoa > Chordata > Mammalia > Didelphimorphia > Didelphidae > Monodelphis > Monodelphis domestica. Next base: position 346,581,302 of record NC_077227.1, on the reverse strand, counting down.
CAGACTCCATCAATTTCTTCTATAGCAGTTGGATAGCCTTCATCACAAGTCCTTGGAGTTGTTTTGAATCCTTGCATTGCTGCTAAAAGTTGTTATCCACAATTGATTGTCATACATTATTACTGATCCTGTGTACAACATTTTCCTTGTTCTATTCACTTCACTTTGCATCACTTTATATTAATCTTTCTAGATTTTTTTGGTGGTCATTTTGTTCATAATTTCTTATGGCATAACAATATTCCACTACAATCATATACCGTGATTTGTTCAGCCGTTCCCCAATTGATAGACATCCTTTCAATGTCCAATTCATTGCCATTACAAAAATCTGCTATAAATATTTTTGGGCAAGTAGTTCCTTTGTCCCTATCTTTGATCTCTTTGGGATGCCAACCTAGAAGTGGTATTCCTGGATCAAATAATGTTTTTAAGCACGCAAAGTGATATATCATCAGGTTACAAAGGAAGCTAATTATACTGAAGTGCAGTTATAAAAATGTTAAACTAGTTCATTGCCCTTGGGTTAGGAATCCCTAATGAAAGAGAAATAAGGGTCTTATGTAATCTACAAGTCTTTGGTCTCATTTATTTTTCTAGGATCATACTTTCTTATATATTTCTTCCCATCATTAACTTTCCCCCCTTTTGTACTGTGGTTCAAAGTTTAAGTTGATTACATTTGAAAAATGTTATCAAGTTCTGTATAAAGTTTCTCTATTATTTTTGTCTTCAGCAATTGATATTGTAACCAAAAGTTTTTTTTTCTTGTCTGTCTTTTCTTTTTTGCAAGAACAATAATTACAAATAACTGCAAGGTAGGTAGAGAAGGAGTGCACTAGCTATTGGAGGTGGGGAGTTTAGGAAAAGTTTCATATAGAAAGGGATGTGTAAGTTGTGTCTTTAAAGAATATAGGTATACTTTGAGGTGGTAACGAGGAGAAAGCACATAAATTTCAGATTTGGGACAAAGGCAGAATGAGGAAATTGACTGGAATACCACAGAAATAGGGATATAGATTAACGTGCAACATTTAATGTTTCCATTTTTCCTATTTGTATCACTAATAATACTAAATACAATGCTTATAAATACTTCCTAATTGCTTTCCCATTCATTCAGTGAATCTAGAATAATATTGTAGATTGGATAAAGGCCATGAAGCTTTTTATTTTTTAAATCCTTATATTCTATCTTGGAATCAATACTGTGTATTGGTTCCAAGGCAGAAGAGTGGTAAGGGCTAGGCAATGGGGGTTAAATGACTTGCCCAGGGTCACACAGCATGGAAGTGTCTGAGGCCAGATTTGAACATTGGACTTCCCATCTCTAGGCCTAGCTCTCAATTCACTGAGCTACCTAGGTGCCCCCCAAGTCATGAAGCTTTGAAAGCTTAACAGCAGTTTATATTTTATTCCAGGGGAATAGGGATCCACTGCAGCTCATTGAGTAGAAGAGTGATGTGATCAAATGTCTATTTAGGAAAATCCCTTTGGCAGCTGTGTGGAATATAGATCAAAGTCTGGAGAGACTTGATAGAAAAGCAATTAGGAAGTCACTGAAATAATTTAGATAAGAAGACAATGAAACCTGAATAAAGATGGATGCTATTGTAAGGGTTAAATTAGGAGTTTTGACAAAATAAGAGAGCAGTTTTTAATAATTTAAGTTTTAATGAGAATAGTAGAGTTGTAAATTAATATTATCCCCTTAAGCCAGAGAAAAGAAAACTTCTAGTAGCTTTCAACAATGAACAATTTAGTTTAATTAAAATAGAGATAGTAAAAGAATATAGTAAAATAAATATAGTAAAGGAGAGAAATATAGGAAAGAGGTAGAGAAAGAAAATTTCCTAATGTCTATACTAGTTATCCTATAAATACCTATAACTACCTATAATTACCATCTAAAACTGTTTATATCTATCTATAATAACAACCACTAACAACAACTACCCCCCCAAATTCCAACTCAATCCAGTTTAATCAAAACCAACCCAATCAGTGTTTAATCTAACCCCAATTAGGTCTTTCAATGAAGACCAGTTACCTTCCAAAAAATTCAAGAAAGGAAAAAAACCTAACAGCCCAAACCAAAAGCCAGCCCCCCCCACCCCCTCCCGCCAAACCAAAAAAACCTCTAAAGGCTAAAGCCAAAATAGCCCTGTCACTAAGCTCAGGCCCGCCTTTATTTTACATCCACCAAAAACAACACACTTCCAGCAGCCAACTTCCCTGCAACTGCCAGCCCTGTCAACAAATGCCAGCCCAGCCAACTGATGCTGGCCCCCTTTTATATTCTTCTCTACTTCACTTCATGTCTCTATGGTTTCTACTTCCTATAACTGTGGGCTGGTTAATCCCCACACATCTCTTGTAAGAGGACCTCCAGGTCCCCCATTAAATTAAAAAAGGAATAAAGAATTCCTTTTTACACTATAAAAATAGAGAGGAGGGGTTAGAGTGGATAGTTGTGGAATTAGAAATGATATGATTTGGCAACTTCTGAGATAGCTAGGTGGTGTGAAGGAGATTTAGGATTTGAAGATACTGCTCAGTTTATAAACTTGTGAGATTGGAAGATGTGGTATCTTAAAAAAAATAGTAGATGCTTATTGAGTTGGATTATTGAATTATGTTGAATTGAGTTTCATTCAAAGAATGTCAGACTAGAAATAAAGAAGCTTAAGTAAAGCTTTTTGAAAATTGAGGGATTCTTCAGAAATGTAAATCATTAATACACCTAATTTGTTTTTGCTAGTGAGGAGTTTTTTACATGGGATTGTATTTTAACTTAAAAGGTGATGAATTAAAGCATAACCATTATATAGTGTGTAATTAGAGTGTGTGTTCCTTATAGTTAAAAATATCTGCATATTCTCTGGGGAATTTCCTGTTCTTTCCTCATTTCTATGTCATTTCTGTTCTAGTTCAGTAGAATCTATTGCTATTGAAGGTGAAAACATGGGTTGGATTCCTTTGTTAGCTAGGTAGCTTTGCTTTCTTCCACAAGTACAGGTTATACTCCCAAAGTAGGCCAATCATTTTCAGAATGTGTCTGCCTGATAACAAAAACATTTGGGAGACAGAATTATCCAAATCTCTACCCATTCCTTGAAACAATGATAAAAGCAAAGCACATGGTAATAAATATAGATGAAATATTTATTCTTCTTTTTCCTTGCCTTGGCCAATGTACAATCTTGTAAAACTTCCTCATGGCTTTCTTGTACAAAGTCTATTCTTCAGTCTCTTTTTTTTAAAGCATCCTAGCAGTTATCATTGTCTCTTCTTGGGGGGAATTAGTTTATCATTGGTTATTTAACTGTGGGCTATGGACCTTTTGTTGGGATTGGGGAAAAATGTTATTGTGAGACATCAGCACTTTGAAAGGGATTAATAAATAATCCATATATATCCCAAGAACCCACACACTAAAAATGTGTGTGACTAGGATAATAAATAAGCAAACATATCTTTTATAGACTGAATACATTATACATAAATACATCTAGATGCTATTGTCATTAATAAAATGCAAATTCATTGCAAAATATTGCTAAATCTATAGTGGCTTTTTACCTCTGTATATTTTCACATTTGGATCCTAATAGTATAATTTCTATTTTGTTTTGGGGTTGTGAATATTTTTGATTCTTGAAAGGTTCCTCTGACTTGAAATGTTTGGGAATCATCAATCTTAGTAGCTATTATATAGGATAAATTAGCAGCTACTTTTTTCTTTGCTTAGAAAAAAATTAACATAAATCAGTCATTCCTAGCTTGTGGACTGCTGACTCATGGAGACTAGGAAGCATTTGTATTATTTCAGGATATGGGAGTTTTGCTATAATCTGAAAGGATTCATTTGGAGTGGTAATTTCCTTGCGATTTGGTAAAAAACAAAACAAAACACTGAGTCAAGAGTCATGGATTATATAGTCCTGCTTCTACATATATGTATATCATGTATTCTTTTGAACAAGTCATACTTCCCTGAGCTCCTTATTTCCCATCTGTAAAATAAGAATAGTATTTTCATGACCTGAGAAGATTATTGTGAGACCCAAATGTAATAATACCAATTAATTTTCAATAGACATTCATTAAGTACTTATTGGGTGCGAGGCATTGTAAAAACAACTATATGGCTTTGTATAAATGCAGGGTGGCCTACTTTTATTTTTAGTGGGAAGTTTCCTATGAGGATTATATGAAAATATTGGCAACTAGGAGAATAATATTTGTACTTTGGGGAAGCTGATTTACCTTATCCTGGTGCTAGAAGTTCTGAAAATACTAAGCAAATTGTATTTTAAATAGTATCTTGTGCTATGGCTTCTGGTATGTTATTACCTCACAAGTCATAATATACTACTATTTTTAAAACCTTGAGAGATATTAATTCTCTATTACCCCCATGTGTAACAGATCATTTACACAAAGGCAGTGCATGCATTAAAAGTTTACGTGGGACCTTTAAAACAAAGAAACTAGGAATTGCTCTCCCCAAACTATGCTTCTTAGGTCACTCAATTGATGAATGGATGCATACTACCCAAAACAATGTATTGGATGAACCATAGTATTTATCTGGAATAGGGCCCAAATAGTGTTTGCTTTTTTATGACTTTCTCTCCTCCTCTTTCCCTTTTTCCCTTCATCTTTCTTCTCTCACTAATAGCAGTTTCTCTCTTTAACTAAAATCATCTGTAAGAAGGTTTACAAAGTTGAGTAAATGAATTATAATTGTATAGAGAAGCTTCTCTGGTGAGCCCAAATGACTATATTTAATGAGCTTGCCTTTTAGGAATTGGCATCAGAGAGAACTAATGAGAAAGGGATATGCCATGAAATATCTACTTCTCGAATCTCATGTACATTAAATCTAGTAAGTCAGTAAAGAGGATCAAAGACCCAGAGGACCATTGTATTGAGTAAGTTTCCTTATTTATATATCAATTAAAAGCTAGCTAAATTTTTTCTATAGAGTTGTTGGTGTTGATTTATTATTATTTGGACAACGGAAACATTGCAAATATCACTCTATAGTGGTATAGTGATGTATAATTTCAACCTTAAATTGCTTTGGGATTAAGTAACATACTTAATTTGGGTAACTGTAATAAAGTACAAAAGCTAAAATAATTTCTTTCCTGCAATACAGTGGCCCAGAGCTCTAATTTTACTAGAAACTGGATATGTTAGAAGAAGTCATTTGAATAGCTATAGTTAAGCACATAAATGACATTTATGAATGGTATTTCCATTTTGAGGAGAAAGCTGATTAGGTAGTTAGTAATATTTTCCTTTTAATTCATGTATATGGATGAAGGAAGTGAGTGAGAAGGAAAGGAAAAGAGGTCTTGGTTCCATCCTATGCTAATCACTTAGCCAATGTCTCAGGTGTGAATTTTAGATTTTCTCCACCCTGATTAAATCTTTAAAATTCTAACAAACAGGAATGTCTACATCCCTACTTAAGGATTAAGGGTTGAGGAGGATGGCCTATGACAGACATGTGCTAGCAAATGGCAAATAAGAAACAACTGACAGACTTCCTGGGCTGTCCTAAGTCAAGTTTAAGCTACCATTGGTACATGTGAGACACAGGAAGTGATGTAAAAAACGGTCTATATATTTCACATCACATCCTCTCTTGGGGTCTCTTTTCGTGGGCTGTGGAGATGTGGCTGGTGGCAGCATCCTGGGGGCATCTTGGTGTCTTAGTGTCTTGGCTTGGGTCAGGTGAGGTGTCTTCCCTGAGCTCTCTCAGTTTAGGCTGATTCCTTTTTTTCCCTTTCACTTTCCTAAAAATGCCATCCTCCTAGGAGACCTCTCATCTTGGAGGAGGCCTCATGGCTGGAAGGTCTCTGAACTCCCCTTGGCTCAGGGTAGGCAGGAGAAATTGTTCCATCCTTTCCTTTTGTAGATTATGCCACTCCAGAATTCATTTTCAGGTGTTATATCAAAATTGTTTGGAGTGTAATTTGGTAGAGATCTGACAGGTCTATGTACCATCTCTCTGCCATCTTGATTCTCCCAAGTGATTTAAAAAATTCAGATTAAATCATATTATCCCTCTACTCAGTAGACTCCAGATTTCCCATTGCCTCCAGGAGTAAATACAAAATTCTCTTTTGGGCATCCAAAGTCCTTCACAACTTAACCCCCTTTTGACTTTTCTAACATCATACTCCCTGATATACTCTTTGATCCAGTGATACTGGCCTCCTGACTATTCCACGAACAAGACTCTCCATGTCTTGATTCAGGCCATTCTCTCTGGCTGTCCCCTAAACCAGGAGTGTTGTCCATCTTCTGCTCTGACTAATGACCATCTTGGCTTCCTTTTAGTCCCATTTAAAATCCCATCTTTTTTAGGAAGCTTTTCCTAACCCTTCCTAATCTCAGTGCCTTCCTCCTTTTCATTATTTCCTTTTTGTATCCCTAGCACTTAGCATAGTGACATTATAGATGCTTAATAAATGTTTAATGACTTATCTGTAGAAAACAAAAAAGCAGGTCATCAAAACTAGCCAATACATAGAGTCTGACAGAAGATATGTTTAGAAATTGGCAAACTATAAATGGTATTTTATTTTTTGCATGGTTGATTGTTTAGACCAAAGAAAGTGAAAAGGAAACTGTTAATAATGCAGATTAAGTTTATCAGTGTATCATATGCACATGTATTTTTTTTTTCTGGAGTGCTGATTGTTAAACATTTACTAGCACACAAATAATATGAGTAAAGGACACTTCTGAAGAAAGTCTGGATTTGATTAACTGTAGAGGTAGAGTCAATATTATCCCATCTCACTTAGCTGCAATACTTTATCTAGTGAGAACACATTTCAGTTGTTCATTTGGTGTGAATGAAACTGGGAAAATTCCCTAGGAATAATAGGGAGTTTGTTCAGATTTACTAACTGATTTTGTCATATTTACTGTGGCCTCTATGAAGCCATTTAGCTAGTAGAAATCTGAGATTTGAGCTGGTAGGAGCCAAGAGAGAGGTCTCTTGCCAGCCCCTTTAGAAGGAAGTGCTTGGGGGCAAGGTTTGGATAAATACCTCATCCACAGTTCCAATCATGTCTGCAATTTTAATTAATCCAAATAGATTTCCTTTTGCACCTAGGTAGGTATCCAAGCCTTGTTTACCTTTGTTGATTAAGATATTTTCTTACTCAATATATGTATCTGGATTAATTGGATTAATGAAATGAATTCGACCCCATCCTTATACAAAGATATAAAGTAAAAAGTGTAATAGAAGTGCCACCATTTTAAAGGCACTCAGAGATAAATTTGGAAAATATCCTAAATATCCTCAATCAGAGATAATTATAAAATAAAATAAAATATGATATTAATATTTTAAAAGGTAACTGACTTCAGCATATGCCTACTTTCTTATTTCTGTGAAACTTTTGAGATTAGTTATGTTGTATTGAGGATATTCATGATGAAAGTAAGATAAGGGCACAAATAGAGTTTTGTAAATAGTTTTATGCCCTTAACAGCACCTCCCCAGTTCAAGAATTGACCAAGAGACCTAGAATCATGATTCTGAACCTTTTTTTGAGTATAAAGACTCTTCTTTAGTGTTGAAAAGTTTCATAGGTGCTCAGATAATAGTTATACTAGTATTATTTGTTAGTTGTGCAAACATGTGATAAGAAAAAACTACTAGAAATTCAGCAATTCTTTGAAATTAATTGTTTTATTAATTACATCTGTTATATATTTGCAAAAGTAGCAATAAATAAATGTGAAATTGTATAGTATAGTATAGAATAGTAGAGTAGAGTAGAGTAGAGTAGAGTATGGTATATATAGTTCTGGGCTTGGAGTCAGGAAGACTTATCACAAGCCCTGTCACATATTAACTGTGTGATCATGGGCAAATAAGCTAAATTTTCACTGCCTCTGCCAACTTTCTCTAAGTTACATAAAAATTATTGATCTGCATCAGTGGAGGGAGTTTATATATTGGGAGTTTCTAGTATAATTGCAGACCACCTGCCCCTCCCATCCCAGAGCATATGTATATTCAAATGTCTAAAAAGAATTTGCTTATTTATTAGCACACTTCATATATTGTTGTCAGTGATTAAAATGAAAGAGGAAGACATACTTAATTGTGCATATGGATTTAAGAATCCTTTGTAATAACTCTTTTCATAACCCCTTTCCACCACCATGATTGATTTGGTACGGATACATTGAGGCCCCTGTGGTCATTGTGAACCGATTACAAAAAAGTTTTAATTCTTTAAATCAAAATATAATTTAAAGTCTTTTTTCCAACAAAATGTCTGTTGGGATCATAAAATATTTCTTGGACACAATCACAGAGATAACTTAGTTCAGTGATTTTTCTGTGTATCATCAAGTAAGACATAAAAGAGGGAGAGCTATGCTCATCAAAGGTGTTTTCAGTGCCATTCTGAGTCGAAGAGGTAATCCATATAGATAGTAAGGTTTGCCAGATACTTTTGTTTGCAGATGACATTGTGCTGATTTCACAAATCCTCAGAATAATACAGGGCTCTCTTGGGGATCCATGACTTTTTAAGAGAGATCAATCTGTCAATCCATCCAGGAAAAACCAAGTAAATGCCGAGTGCTGAATGTCTGCATTATGCCATACATGCATTTGGACTTTCAAGTACTATATGAACTTTGGGCAGGCATTGAAGGTTGGCAGCTATACTTAGGCCAAGAATTGAATAAGAGCTTGAAAATAATGAAGCACCTTCAGCAATTTCAATTTACTCCCTGCAACAAAAGCCTATCTTTAAAAAATGCCAGTATTCTGTTTTGGCTCTGTCTAGAAATTGTGATATATCATGATCTAAGAAGAAATAAAATTATGGGTGACTTTAAAGAATATGAGGATAGTGAGGTGGCATAGTGGAAAGAGTACCATTCCCGGAGTCAGGAAGACTCTTGTTCAATTCAAATTTGACCACAGACACATACTAGCTGTGCCACCTTGGACAAATCACTTAACTATTTGCTTTGGTTTCCTCATCTGCATCTGATGCCCTGGATGTGGCTGCTCCCCAGGACTTCCAAGGTCCTCATCCTGGGGCTTTTTGAACTCCTTGGGACTTTCTGGGGAGGAGGTGAAAGCTGATTTTGATGTTTCCAGACAGAGAGAGCCCTGAAAGATACATTGTCTCGGTACCATTTCTAGTTTTGATGAAAGGTTTCTCACTTGTTTGCTCACATTGATGGATGCTAGCTTTTCTGTTACCTTTCCCCACCCCTGACTGCCTTTGTGATCATGACTTACTTTTTCTTTGTGGAAGAAGTTACTTGTAGTAGTTTACCAGTGGATAGATATCTTGATCATTACAAATTTTGAGGTTTTTCCTGGGTAGATGTGGGGGAGCTAATCTGTCTACCAGTGTTTAGGTACCTCTCTTAGTGAGAAATTCAGTTATCTGTTTTGAACCTGTCTTGTATAGACTGATGAAGATTATCTGTGTATAAACTGACCTACTCTTCATAAAAAATAAATAACCAATATAACAATTGGAGTACTTTATTTATTTATTTTAAAAAACCTTCCCTTCTGCCTAGGAATCAATACTATGTATTTGTTCCAAGGCAGAAGAGTGGTAAGGGCTAGGCAATGGGGGTTAAGTGACTTGCCCAGGGTCACACAGCTAGGAAGTGTCAGAGACCAGATTTGAACCCAGGACCTCCCATCTCTGGGCCTGGCTCTGAATCTACTGGGTCACCTAGCTGCTCCAATTGGAGTACTTTAAATACTAGTCTGAGTTAGCATTGATAGGCATTATCTCTTAGTAAATGATAGCAACTTTGACTACTCATTTTAATGTGATATTTTAAGAGCTCATCCTCTAGAATTCTTATTAATTGATGTTTGATTTGACTAATGTAAAATTAACTTTTACAGATGAACAAAGGTGAGGAAAACTGTGTTTTGATTGGGTCCAATACAAATTTATGTTATATGCCTTCTAGAGGCAATCCTCTAGTACCTCCTTAATGAACTCATTATCCCACTGACCAGAGCAGCTCTTTCTGTCTTTTAAAATTTTTTCTTCAAAACTTCCATAGTTCTTTCCCCCCTACTATCTCAGCTGTGAACGTTGCTTCATATTGAACTGAAAAATTGAGGCAATTTGCCAAGAGCTCCCATATCTCCCCTCATCCTCATCTCACATCATTCAGATGCCTTTTGCTATTATCTCCTTCTTCACCTGAAGAGGTGGCCCTTCTCTTTGCTGAGGCACACTCCTCTACTTGAAAAAAAGATTCCATTCCTTTCTGTCTCCTCTAGCAGATTGTTCCTTCTATCCATCCCCATTTTCCCTGCTCCCTACAACATGCCTATATTTCTTTAATTTGCAAAAAAAACATTTTTACCTTTCTATGCCCACTATCATCCCAAATCTCTCCTGTCATTTGTTACGAAGGCTCTCTTCTTACAGATACCTCTTCTGCTCCTTATTCTTAGCTCTCTACAGTCTCATTGTCAGAGTTATCATTCAACCAAAGCTGTCTTCTCTAAAGTTGTCAATGATCTTTGAATTGACAATTTCATGACCTCTCATTCCTCTTACCCTTTCTTAATTTTTTGCTGTTTTCATCACCCTCTTCCATTTGATGCTCTCTTCTTTAGGATTTGAGGAAACTACACTCGTCAGGTTTTCCCTCTATTTGACTGCTTTTCAGGCTACTTTACTGGATCTTCATCTAAGCCATGACCACTAACTGAGTGTCTCATAGGGCTCTTTGGCCTGGGATCTCTTCTCTCTATACTATTTTACTGGGTGATTTCATCAGCATACATGAATTCAACTATCATCTCTATACTAAATATTTTCAAAACTGCTTATATACCCCTAAGCTATCTATTGATCTCTAATCGCACACCTCTAGTTGCCTGTTGAATATCTTAAACTGATCTGAACTCATTAATTTTTCTCTAAACCTTGCCAATTTATAAACTTTATTATTATTGTTGAGGGCACCACCATCCTTCCAGTCTCTCAAGCTTACAACCTAAATGTCATTGTCAACTCATCATGATCTCTCATCCTCCATATCTAATTTGTTTCAAAAGCCTTTTAGATTTCACTTTTGCAACATATCTTGAATATATCCCCATTCTCACTTCATACTTCCATTATCCTGGTACAGGTCCTCATTTTCTAATCCCGCAACTATTGCAATAGCCTGCTGGTTGGTTTTGCTATCTTAACTCTTTCTCTACTTTAGTCTGTTCTCTATTCAGCTGCCAAAGTGATCCTCCTAAAGTGCTTATCAGACCATTTCATTCCCCTAATCAAGAAACTCCAGTGACTTTTTGTCACCTCTAGGATCAAGCCTAAAATCTTCTGTTTTGTATTCAAAGTCCTTCATAACTTGTGGCTCTACATCCCCTACCTTTCCAGTGTTCTTACTCTCCACTTCCTAAAGTCATTCACAATTCAATCCAGTGACATGGTCCCTTTGCTGTTTCTCAAATAAGACACTCCCATCTCTCATCTCTGGGAATTTTCTTTAGCTATACCCATGCCTAGGATGTTCTTCTTCCTTAACTTTGTCTCTTGGGTTCCTTTAGTCCCTGAAAAAATCCCACCTTCTATAGGAAATCTTTCCTGCCCTCTCTTAATTCTATTCGTCTCAACTATTTCTTATATATCCTGTATATAGATTATTTTTTATATTTGTTTTCTTGTCTCTTTTGTTAGACAGTAATCTAGAAGTCACTCTTTTGCTTTTCTTTTTATTCCCAGTGCTCACTACACTGCATGACACATAGTAGGCACTTAATAAATAATAATTGTCTGACTGAGATGAGGAAATTGAATCCTAGGGAGGGTAAGTAAGTCACCCAATGCCACATAATATTAATAGTCATGATTTGGACCAAGAGTCTCTCATTCCCAAACTATTTCTCTTTCAATTGTACTGCACTGTATTCAGGATCATCTAGTAGCAACTACCTTATTACAGTGTTAACAGCCATATCTATGTATGCTATTTAAAAAAAATCTCTGAAAACCATACTTGGAGGGTAATAAACAATGAATTTTCTGGTAATGGCTGACTTTTTATATTTTGGATGAAGATTCATTGAATTTCAGGCTTTTTGAAAAGTTGATATTTATTCTACATTTAGAAATACTAGACAATTACTTTCTGAGTGTTCTTAAACTTGTAACTTGAGTTACAAAACTGGATAATTATTATTCTAATTTTCTTGTTTCATTTTTTCTAATAATAAAAAAGCTCAGAAGCTATACATTATATAGTAAGTAGGAAAAGCATTGGATTAAAAGAAAGGATCTGGGTTTGGATCCAGACTCTTCAATTTAGCAATGAGTGGCATTTATTTCACCGTGTCACTTTTCAGTGTCACTTTTTCTCATTTTTAATGTGAAAATGATCCTAGATCATTCCTTTCTGTACCTGTGAATTTTTTACTTTTTAAAATCTCCATTTCCCCCCCTTTAAGCTGTTCTCAAAATAATTTCCTTTTTACACAAAAGCTTTGTTTTTGGCCCAAGAAATTCATTTGTTCATTCATTAAGAATTTTGATGCTTATTATGTGCAAATTTCCCATGTTTGTAAAGCAGTAAGGAATGTGCAAAGATTAAATATGGTATCTCTCAACCCTTGTAGAACTCATGACAAGGACACCCCCCCCACACACACAAAGTCAGGAAGACTCATCTTTCCGAGTTCAAATTTGCCCTCAAACATTTACTAGCTGTGTGATTCTGTGCAAGTCACTTAAGTCTCAGTTCCTTATCTGTAAAATGAGCTGGAAAAGGAAACAGCAAAAGAATCCAGTATCATTGCCAAGAAAACCCTAATTGGGATCATGAAGAGTTGGAAAGTACTGAAACAACTGAACAACAAACAACAAAGAATTTCTAAACATGATGACAAGATGGAAAAGGAGTTGTATAAGCAAAGGAATGGAGATAAGAAAGGCTTTGCTTTTCTTTCTAAGAAAGTTGAGGGATGCTGACTAATACAGTTTAGAGAAATTTAGCTGCTATGGAAGAATATAATGTGATGTAAGACTGGAAAGTTGGAAAAGTACTGGGGTAGGTTGCTTATGTTATTGACTTTAGTTTTGGACTTCATGGAATGGTATAGGTGGTCATGGAAGGATTTTAGAATCACCAGATGGAGTGATGTATCTGATCAATTTGGTGACCTTATTGGGAATAGATTGTAGTGAAGCAGATCTTCCATATATATTTTTCATTTTTGTTTTTGTATCCCCATTGTTGAATTGAAGATAGTCTAATCGGATCTAAGTCAATACAATAACTACTTAATATTTATAAAGAACATTAGATGCTTTTCCCCTAAAATTTTAACTTATTTATTTATATATAAAAGTATAATTTATTAGTTCTGAATCTTTATTTACATAAGTAATAATATCCACTCCATAATTTGTTACATTATAGCATTTTTAGAAAAACATTTTCTACTTTTAGTGATACACTTATATATAGTACATTCTATACTCTTCACATGTACTTTCAAGTATATTGTTATACACATATGTGTTTCTTAAATCTGAAAAGAATAACACACAGAGATCATGTCTCTTATTTTCCCAAGTTCTACTTAAACAAAAAAAAAATCCGTTGAGCTACTAAGAACCTTTATACAATGAGAAGCTCTTTCAATCCAGACTACCAAATTGTTGGTAATTGGTAGATGTTGGGTAATAGTTAGATAATAATTTCTCTGTAAAATCACCTTGTATATTTATATCTGCACATACCCACCAACCACATGGCTCTTTTCTTTCATTATCAGCTCTCAGATAAATTTCCTTAATTTAGGTAATGTTCAAATATTCAAGTTACCACAAGATGGCAACAGATCATTTCTTGCAATGTTGCTAGAAGATTCAGTACAGTAATTTCTAACTTTAAAAAAGACTGTATAATAAAAGGCAGATAATTTTTATTTAGCTATTGGTGAATATATTAAAATAAACTTGAATAATTTAACTTTTTACTTTATTGTGTGGAAAATTGTTCCTTTCCAATTAATATAGTTGGCTTTTTGAAAATATTTATGTAGAAAATGACTTGACTCTCTGCCAATGATTGGACTAGGGCATGTGCTTCCCAGTGTTGTTTGGTAATGAAATTCTCATTTTAATTTTGTTATTTCAAAGCATCATGTTATGCATGAGACCTGAGTGTATAATGAAATGTAATTTTATGATTTCCTCTGGTTCTTAAATTAATCTGAAGTTTTAGTAAGTACCAACCAAATAGAGGCAAATGTTTGGGTTGTTATTCTGTGCTAGAATGTCACTGATGGGTAACCCAGTGAAATTATCAGAATTTGAAAGGTGCTTCAGATAATAATTTTATTTCCATGCTTTCTTGAGTGATAGATTACCTTTCCTGCTTCTCTCATTGCTTTGCAGTCTAATAATCCTTTTCTTTCCTTTTTTTTCTTATAATGTGCTTATAATATCCACTCAGCATATGTATGCTAACATAACAAATTTTAATGGAAATTCTTTGGACCATTGTACATTAATTATTTTCTATTTATCTTATTATAACAATTTATTTATTGATTTTTTCTCTCAGACATTTTCTTTAGAGGAATTGAGCAAATTTCAGAATGGTCTAACTAAAATAATTGACCTTCTCAATGTAGGATAATACACCTTAAAGGAAATTATAAAACATTTTTCATTGTGCCAGAGAATGTTGACTTTCTGAATAGCTTTGTATGATATAGATTGTTAGATTTTATAAAATGTTAGAATTTTAGAGCTGTATGGGATCTTAGAAAATAGAACATGGAATTTTAGACCTGAAAGTGATTTAAAGACATTGAATGAGAAAATTGGAAATGATTTTGATGATTGGGGTAGTTCAGGTCACTCATTATAAATGAGGAAACTAAGTCCTAGAGAGGGAAGTGACTGTTGTTCTTTCTCTCTAGAAGGCATCCCCTCTTTACCTCAGTCTCAGAGCCTCTTCCTTTAAGTAGTCATTGAAGTATATCTTCTGAGGCAGGGAATGGAAGGAGGGAGGAATGGGAAGGATATAATATTTATTTAATTTTTTAAATTTACTTTCCAACTTACTGATTCCAAGGCAGAAAAGGAATAAGGGCTAGGTAATGGAAGTTAAGTGACTTGCCCAGGGTTACCCAGCTAGGTAGTGTCTGAGACTAGATTTGAACAGAGGACTTCTAGTCTCTAGACTTGACTCTCAATCTACTGAGCCACTTAGCTGACCCCAGGAAATAAGCTTTTTTAGAGTGAAAACTGTGCCAGTCATTGTGCTAAGCACATTTTTCGTATTTTCACATATTTACATATTATACAATCTACATATTATCATATTTTAAATATTATTTCATCCTCATAATAATCCTAGAAGATAGGTATTATTATTATTATCACCATTTTACAGTTGTGGAAAATGAGGCAAACAGATTAAGCAACCTGTCCAATGTCACACAGCTAGAAAATATCTGAAGTTGTATTTGCATTCAAATTTTCCTGACTCCAGGCCCAATATTCTACTGTGCCACAAGCTGCTTCTGAAGTCATCTGCATGAAAAGTTTCTTTATTCTCCCAAATGGTAGTGCTCTCTTTCCCAAATTGCCTTTTAGTTACTCTGTATATATTTGTATCTATTTGCTTAAATTTATATTGTAGGTATTTTTATGTGTACTTCTTAATTCCTCCATTAGATGCAAGCTCCTTGTGAATCAATATTATTTCATTGTTTATACTTGTTTTGCCAGTCTGTTAGCACAGTACCTGGCACATTTGTAAGTCCTTAATAATAGTTGATTGGTTGCTTAAATGTAATTGGTCAGTAGGAGATCCAGGATTATGATCTGTGTGTGTTTCCATTCCATGTCTTGCAGGGGTAGTGAAGAGCCTTCTTGGATCCAAGCAATTCTCTCTAGTTGGAGAATTAATTAATTTAGAAAATTGCATTTGAAAAATTTAGTCATCAATATGGTTTAGATGTTATGGGCTTTAAAGTGCTGCAAAGACTTCATTGTACCCTTAATAGAATTAATTGTATCCTTAATAGAGTTGTGAAGTTTGTCTTATATCTTCTCATCCTACCCTTCCCACTCCCTGGAATTTACTTTCTTCATTAAATTCTCCTCTCTGACATGTTGTTATTGATGATGATGATGTTGTTGATATAGATAACTCATTTATATAATACATTTTAAATATTTCCAAAGCATTTTCCTTACAACAACCCAGTGAAAGTAGGGATAGAATTATTCATTTCATTTCTTAACCTTTCAAAATCAAGGTAAAGTATTTTATATTTTACAGATGAACAAATAGAGTGACTTGTCCTGGATCATATATGTTATATACATCAGAGCAAGGCTCAAATTTAGAGCTTCTCTAATACTTTTTTTTCTTAAATCCTTACCTTCTGTCTTGTAATCAATACCTTGTATTGATTGGTTCCAAGGCAGAAGAGTGGGAAGGGCTAGGCAATGGAGATTAAGAGTCTTGCCCAGGGGCACACAGCTAGGAAGTGTCTGAGGCTAGATTTCAACCCAGGACCTCCTGTCTCTAGGCCTGGTTCTCAATCCACTGAGTCATCAAGATGCTCCCCCTCTCTAATACTTAAAAAAAGTTATAAAAATATGGCCATACCTTATGAGCAACAAGCTTTGAAGACACAATATATAAAATTATAGGAAAGGGCAAGGATTGGTTGTTAGAGCATAGTTCTTCCAACCCCTTTTAATTTGTCAAGAAACAGTCTTGCAAGATGAGGGTATGGTGGGACTAATGGTGAGATTGGGATTGGTGATGATTTTTCCTTGAATTGGTTTCCTATGCAGGGCCCATTTTTACTTTGTACCATCATTTGGATGTGGGTAACTCTATGTATCATAGCCACAGAAGGGCAAAAGAGAATGATAGAGGAGCTGCAGGAGATTTGGTTGGTTGCCATGAAGGATTGGACAAGGAAGAAAGCTGATCTGAAAGGCAACATCATGTAGCAGATAGATGCTGGCTGTGGAATTAAAAAGACCTGGATTTGAATCCTACCTTAGTTGTATGTCCTTAACAATTCAATTAACCTTTCTGTGCCTCATTTCTCTCATCTGGAAAATAAAGGAATTGAAACAAAACCACTGGTAGGATTGTACCCCAGAGAAATCAAAGAATACCATAAAACATATACACAAATACACAAGTTTGTGTATTTTTGTTGTTCAGGCATTTTCAGTCATGACATTATCCTGTTTGGGGTTTTCTTGGCAAAGATACTTGAGTGCTTTGCTGTTTTCTCCTTTTCCAACTCATAAGCAAACAGGGTTTAGTGACTTGCCCAGAATCACACAGCTTGTAAGTATTTGAGGGCATATTTGAAATCAGGAAGATGCTCCTTCTTAATTGTAGGTCCAGCATTGCATCCACTGTATTCCCTGTGCCACCAAGGCGCCCATTACAGTGGTACTTTGGCAGTCATCATTAATTCATTCCATAAGGCAGTTCGAATACTAAAAAGGTTGAGTATCACATTAATTTTTTCCCATTAGGAATAATATAAATTGAATTAATCCTCTCCAGATATCCAGAAAACCCAGATTTTATAAGATATTATATGAGCTGTTTTTACTAAATAAACATTAATACATAGATATAAATTAAAACAATAATAAATAAAATAATTTAAACTTAACTTTACTTGTATTAAGAAGAATTCATGGTCTAAGGGGATGGTGGGAAGGAGAAAATGTTATGATCTGGAAAAGGAGTTCACCTCCATAATATCTTAAAGTAACTACTCTTCTGGAGTTCTTTCTTTTTCTTTTTTCCTTCTCTTATCAACACTGAATCCTGCTTGAGATTTATCAGGTGTAAGCTTTACATAAACCTATCCAATGATGTTTGGTTTTGCCTGTGTTTCAAAATTCCTATAAAGTGAGAAATGGTTAGGTCATTGAACAAATTTACAATTCTACTTGTTAGTACTTTACCAGGGTGATCTTTTTCAATAAAGCTTTGCATTTCCACCCACTTTGCACTCATTTCTTTGATTAATGAAATGGGGACATTTTTTTTGCCTCCTTTTCACCTGAAGAAAACTCTCTTGCCACTAACTTTTGCTGCTTCCTTTGAAGTTCCTGGAGCTCATCAGTATTGAGCTCTTCTTTATGCTCCACTTGATCCTTTTTTTTTGGCTGGAGCTGCCATATACTTCTCAAGATCATGATGCTAACAAGTTCTAGCAAGCATGTTGAGTGCCAAGCAAATGTTGGATACTGTGACAATTTTTTCTCATCAAAATGCACCAAACACCAAATTTGATGAGTTCTGAAACCACCAAGTATCAAAATTTGACTGTATATGTGTATATAGCAGCTAGATGGCATAGCATATAGCATTGGGCTTGGAGTCAAAAAGATGAGTACAAATTTCGCCTTGTCTACTGGTTGTGTAACCTTGTACATTGTGTAATTAGAATCTGTTACCCTAAAAAACTATGATCCCCAGCAAAACCGATCCCCAACAAAACTACAATTCCTGGTACCCTACTTACTTCCTGTCCTTACGGACTGACATAGACACGTTATAAATTGGTGTAGCATATTGAGGCTTTGAAGTGAGGATTTTTGAGCAGGTAGAAAAACTTAGTCATGTGGTTCTATTTTGTTAGATAATAAACTTTATAAAAATAATACTTAAAGTATTGGATGTTAATTTAAAGCCTACACATGTTGTATATAAACTTTGTTAGTTCCAGTTTTCTTAGCTGCCAGATTTGGATAATAATTGTACCTGCTTTGCAGGGCTGTTCTGAGAATTATATGAAATGATATTTGTAAAGCACTTAGGACAGTGCCCAACACATAGTAAGTAGTATAATAGTAATAGCTGATATTTATGTAGTTCTTAGTATGTAAAAGTTATTGTAATAATTACTTTAAAATTATCATCACATTTAATTCTCACTGCAACCCTGGGAGATAGGTGCTATTATTAACCCAAATTTTTAGTTGAGAAAACCAAGGCAGACAGAAATTAAGTAACTTGCTCAAGGTCACTCATCTAGTAAAGATATGAAGGAAGATTTGAACTCAGGTCTTCCTGACTCTTGGTCCAGCACCCTATCCACTGTGCCATTTTGAGGTAGTTACCTCAAAATTCTAGGTAATAATGAATATATTTATATTGACTCTTTGCAGTAGAAAAGAACTGGAAATTGAGGGGCTACCCATTTACTAGGGCAAGTAGGTGAATAAATTGTGTTATATGAATGGAAAATTAGTGTGCCATAAGAAATGATGAAAGAGTCCTAGAAGAACCTGCCTGGAAATTGTATGAACCAATAAAGAATGTAGTGAGTAGAATCAGAATAATTCATGCATTAACAGCAACATTGAAAAACTTAAGACCTCTGATCATTGTAATGACTAAAAAAGAGGTGATGAATTGAAGATATAGAATGAATCATATATTACAGTGCAGTAATCTGTTTTGTGTGACTGTGTATTTGTTACAGTGGTTTTGTTTTTCTTTTCCCCAAAGGGAGATAGAGGTTGGGAAATGGAGAACAGGAAAGATAAAAGAGAAAATAAATGCTTGCTAATAAAGTAAAATAAAACAAAACAAGGGGGTTGGTCTCAGTGATCTATAAGGTCCCTTCTAGCTCTAAATATATAAGCAATTTCCCATGGAAGAGCCAGGGGAACTCACATACATTGGCCTGCCTATTTCTTCTTCATCCCAAGAACAGATCCTCTCTCCAAAATATCTCTCAATATTCTTGAAATGGCACATTTTCTAAAGCTTTAATGTCCTATAGTCTTATTTCCTCAACTTTCCAAGATGATATCTGGGATGAAGATAAGAATATGGACTGGATGTGTGATTTTATTGACATTGGGAATACCCAGGTGTGGAAACTCTACCAAGATAGGTTAGCACCTTTCCTGCAACTTACAGTCCTATGGAACTGCTTACCATTTTACCCCCTTAAGTGACTTCCCCTGGGTCACACATACTTTGTAGTATGTTTTAAATGATAAACCATGGTCCCTAATATGACAGGAATATTTGTGTATTCATGACCGTTCTTTCATTTAACATATGCACATTTTAATGAAAACATTCTGCTTATAAATTCTTAACTTTTCCTTGCTTTCCAAGTAGTGGTTCTGATGGTCACATTTCAGATAGAGAGAGAAGATGTTGGAGGCATACATTCAGGTAGTGATGGGACAGTAACTTCTCTCTGAATGTATCATAGGGGGACCCTGTCCATTTATTGGAAGTGGTTCTATTATCTGATTTATTTTGCTTTGTTTTTGGGATTATCATCTCTTTGATGAACATAATTAATTATGTTCATCATAATCTGAATAAATATCCTCCAAGTTGAAATTATGGTTATTTCATAATAAAAGTAGATGCTATCATATGAAGAAATGTATGTTAATTTTTGAAACCCAAAACCATCCTTCCTTCAGCTGGATAACAAATTTAAAACATTAGATCAAAACTGGCCTTTACTCAGAGAATTCTTAGAAAATATTTAATGATTCTATAAACAGAAATGTCTATTTTAAGTAATCAATAACTCTTACTCTATTTTCTTTCACTTAGTACCCTAATTCCATGGATAAAAATGTGATTGCTGTGAGAATTGTGGAAGAACGAACAGGTAAGCTGTGGGCATGCTTGTTATGAGGTCATCGATGGTTGTTATTTTTCTTTTAAAAGAGAGATTAAGCACAAGAGATGGATTTTTGTCTAATGGATTTTCAACACCAGAATAATCAACAATTTATGACAGTTAAGTTTCTTTTGACTTTTTATACTGGTAATAGTAGGTGAATAACCTTCTGTTCTATTGTTACCAGCTTTGATTTCATTGACTAGATATAGTTTGTGTTTGCCAGAGGTCATTCGGCTGGTTAGTGACAAGGACTTGATTCCAATTTCACTGGATATCATATTATCTTTAATAATAATAGATAATAGATAGATAATAGAGACAATATCTTACCAGTCAGTGTCTCCTAATTTCCAGTCGTGTACTTTTTATAATCATGCATAAAATTCTCATTCTCATTGCTTTCATTTAATTTAAGATAATTAAGTTATGGTTACATTTTTTTTATGTATGCCAATAGTGAATGCAATGACACAGATAATCCAAAATGGTAGATACTAAAAAGTTCTTCTCCTCTCTTTTTGTTTTGGCTTTAGGAAGCATTATTGATAATAATGATAACTTAGATATCCATAGCACTTTAAAAGTTTATATCAACCCTATGAAATAGTATAAGTGTCATTGTGCTTTTATTATAAGTAACATTGTGTGACTTCTCTGACATAGAGAAATACCAATACAAATTGACACTCTACAACTTGTATCTTATAGAGTTGCTTAGGTAACAGAGTTCAAGTGACTAGGAAATGGCAGGGCTAAAACATGAAATCATGTCTCCTCACTCAAAATTCAGTGCTATTTCCATTTTGCCATATTGTTATTCACATGAAAAATACTAATTGAAAATGGTGGTTCAGAATTATGACCTAGAGAAGTTAAACCAGAATTAAAACTTTGCCATAGAACAGCCATCCAGAGATATCTGAGAATTTACTTAATTTACATGAAAGATAAAAATACCACTTCCCTCATCTTAGTTAATCTGCCCTCCCCCCAGAATTAGGTGGCACATTTTGGACCTGGAATCAGGAGGACCTGAGTTCCTGTACTTACTAACTGAATGACCATTTTCAGGTTACTTAACTTTTGTCTTTCTAGTTTCTATAAAATGAGGATAATAGTAACTCCTACCTTCCAGCATTGTTGTGAGGATAAATGAGCTAATATTTGTAAAGCACTTTGCAAATCTTAAAGCACTGTAGAATATGAGCTATTATTATTATTATTGTTGTTGTTGTTGTTGTTATTACTTCTAGATGCCTCAACAGGGATCATCTACAGAAAGAGGATTGCAATCTGTCAGAATGTAATTCCAGAAATTTTAAGAAAGGTAACAAATTAAGTTTAGTGTTTACTTGGAATTCCATTAGTTTTCAATTCCCCATATGATCCATTTAGTCATAGAATCATAGAGAAGTCATTTAGTCCAAACTAATCATATGAGAAAACTAAGGCCTGACAATGTGTTAACCTTCCTGAGTTTATATCATGAGTTAGTATTAGAGCTGGAAGTAGAACCCTGGTCTTAAACACTAGACCAGTGCTGTCAAAGAAATATAGTTCTTCAGCTATTTACAAAAATGGAAATTTGTCCAGTATTTACATTTTCTTTTATTGAAAGGAGCCTAGTCAATTTCCCTGGTTCTAACATCTTATAAATCCTCATTATCAAGGAATAAAACTTTTGGTTTAACTCAACTTCCTTAAGTTTCAAGTACTTTCCACTTTTTTTTTATCCTTAATGGAGATGTTGAGATGCTCTAAATTAGTCTTAACAAAATAGGAGACATATTGCATGAGTGAGTTGGATTTTATATTTTTTTACCAAAGGGTAAAAGTGACTTTTTTATGTAAAAATGATCTGAAGTGTAAAAGTTGTACAGATTTAGTCCAGCCTTTTAGAAAGAATGATAAATTTCCTTTTTAAACTCATGGCCATGGATGACAAAAGGAGTATTTAAGATGGTACCCTACTTCTTGGAGATCTCCTTTAAATCTTTGTTGTACTCATCTATCTATAGAGTAATTGTGTTACAGACAAAAGTCTTCATGATAGCAAAATTATTCTTTCTCTTTAAAACCCCTTAAAGCCACATTGCTGATACTTTATTGGAAGAAGGTAAGTGAAAAGTTTTTTCTCATATTGCTTGTGCCATAAGGGGCATAGATTGTTGGGGGGTATTTTAAGAACCAGGGATTAGAGCATTCTGATAGACATTTAAAACTTGAATTGATTTGTATGATACAAACCCAAGCTGTGCTCCCTAAATGATTAGATTTGAAATTGAATTGCTGTGTTGTGTAAGTGGGTAGAAAAACAGTGGCTCCTGCCACTTCCTTTGTGGAAAATTCAAGATTATATTAAAGATTAAAGATGACCTTTTAATACAAGGAGAGCCTTCTTATTCTAGCAATGAGCTTCTCTTTATTTTGAGAAGGCAAAATGTTTTGCATTGTATATAGAGAGTGTGATAGGGATGATTTTTGTACACAGTGCATGCTTCCATTGCCCTAAATACACATATTAAATCTATTATTCAAAAAATGCATTCAACTTCATCACACATCTCAAACCCTAAATTATTTAAGATACTTTGGACTTGTACATTTCTGTTTCTTGTATTTTTTACATATCTCCTCCACTTAGGAAAGCATAAATTTTCAGGTATTGGGCAGAGACTAAAACGAAGAAAATATTTTACCTGATATTATCTTGCGTGTGATGGTCTGTAAGTGGGTCCTATTAGAATCCATCAATTTAAGAGGGCCATAACCAAGCTAGAGCTGAAACATGAAATATGCTGATAATTTACTTAGTGTTCAGTGATTAGGGAAATCTGGCCAGGGAACCACAAAGCTTGCATAAATCTTGGGCCATCTGCATGTCCTCACCAGCATTTATTAAGGTCAAAGTACATTTGATTATCAAAGACTTATAGCAATTGGTGAGATGTGTCATTTGTGCTTAACAGTCATTTGTCCTCTTAATTATCCAAGACTGAAGGTACCTCTTTAGTTCCTTTTCATGTGGCCTCTTTGCAAAGATAAGAAGTTACCATCCCTTTGTTGGACAGGTGAGCATTTTAAAAGTGCCAAATATCCTGTTAGAAGAGGAATCATGGCTCAATCTGCAAGAAAGAAATATGACTATAAGAAGTCACTGTTTAACTTGGACCCAATATGCATCCATGAATGAAGATTCTGTCTTCAGGGAAAGCTTGGAAAATCCAAATTGGTAAGATCCCCTCCTTCCCCCCTCTTTTCTCTCTTACTTTTTCTTGTTGTCCTTCCCCCTTTTTAATTTTATGCATGTAACATTCTGTTCTGAATTAGACCTTTTACCCCTAAGAATGTTATAGTATTAGTCCCTTTTGAAATTACCTCTTAGCTTTCCTTTGAAGAGAGACTTTTAAAAAGCTTCTACTAGTCTGCTAAATTTATTACCTGTCCATTTGAGTTACTTATGTCATGATTTGAACCTGTGATTTAATTGGTATATGGAACTCTCAGGGAGGAAAAGTCCCTTAACCCAATGCATACTGGCAACTGCTTGGCAATTTGTCATTTATGGAATTTCTTGGGGTTACTGACAGATTAAGTGACTTAGCCATAGTCATCAGGCTAGTATATAATTGGAAGCAGGACTTGAAATCAGGTCTGGACTCTGAGTTTGTCTTGCCTCTATCTACTCTGTCATGATGCTTCTTACTTATACCATAGTTCTAAAAACTCATTCTGTTAAAGTACATTTAAATTGAAAATGATAAAAAATATACTCAGTGCTTTGTGATAATCATTATAAGGAGATGATATTGTTCATATACTGCCAAAATAAGATGCATTTCAAATTATTCTTTTAGTAGTGAGAATAAGTTTGCTCTGAGCAATCCATACTCGCAGGTGAACTAAATGTCTTCCATTTGGGTGAAACCATTGATTAGGGGTAACAGTACCATTTGCATGTATAAATAAAGCTTTTCTTACTACATAGTAGCACAACAATGTGTAGCAGTTAGAATTTTCTAATTTTAAGCCTAAAAGTTCTGTTTTAGAAAGGAATCTATTTTCATTTCAACCTAATATTTCTCAGACTCTTTTCCTTTTGTATGAGCTTTCCTTAGTGAAATAAATCTTGACACTTTGACCTAGAAATCCCAGGTAAATAACTTTTTAGAAACCTTATTCCTTCATGTTTTTTGTTTTGGAATCTCTCTAAAGCCTTTTAAAATATATTTTATTGGCATTTTATTTTCCCCTTTGCCTTCAACATTTCTTTTCTTCTGTAGAAATATAAAAAAATATAAGACAAGTGGTCAGGCCACTTGAGTTTTGATATAACAGTGTCATTCCCATTCTCGTCATTTCCTCCTTGAAAATGCAGACAAGAGATTATGTAATTTTTGAGGTCCCTTTCAATTCTGACATCCTGTGATTCCCTGATCAAGTCTCTAATGTCTCCCCTAAAAACATTTTAGATTGAATTTGATGATCTTTTCCTGGAAAAGTTACTTCTGGGTATGGATGGACTTCTAAAGATGTCTCTATTTGAAACATAGAATGTTTTGCCTTCAAAAGTGTATAGAGAGAGTATGGGCCAGAATGGAATATATGACTTTCTTTCTCAGGCATAAAAACAGATTTTGACTTCAAATCT
Organism: Monodelphis domestica; assembly: GCF_027887165.1. Lineage (NCBI taxonomy): Eukaryota > Metazoa > Chordata > Mammalia > Didelphimorphia > Didelphidae > Monodelphis > Monodelphis domestica. The sequence goes on along the minus strand of NC_077227.1, from coordinate 346,555,920 downwards.
ATATGATTGGTAATCTATATTATGAACTAACCATCCTAACTTTGTTTGATTTTAAATAAAAAAAATTTCAGCTACATAGAAAAACAGTTTTTGACATTTGTTTTTTGACATTTTAAAATTCAGATTTTTCCCCCTTCCCCCACCTAGGTGGTGAATAGTCTAATATAGGTTGTATCCATACTTTCAAAAATAACATAACTTTGAATTTCCTGGGTTTACTTGCTTCTTGGCGAATCTCTTGTTTTTGGTTTTTGAGCATATATTTACTATTTTCCTTATGCCTGATCCTCCATTTCATATATAGAAGGATAAGGTATGACCTTTGTTCTCAGAGTTTTAAACCAAATAGAAAAATTAAGATGAGTATGTATGAAAAATTAACTAAAACTCAAATATAATTTTAAGTGACAAGTATGGTATAGAGCAGTGATGGTGAACCTATGGCATGGGTGCCAAAGATGGCATGCAGAGCACTCTCTGTGGGCATGTGACCACCCTCCCTCTCTCTCCCCTCCCCTCCTAGAGTTCATTACTAGAAAGACAGAGGGAGGCAGAACTGCTCCTCTCCCCCTCTCCATTGTGCCTGATGACATTTTTTCACACCCCCCTCCCCTCTGCCCAGCAGCCCAATGGGAGTACACAATGGGTAAGGTGGGTGACTCACAGGTGGCAGAGCTGGAGGGGAGCAGAGCACTCAGGCCACTCCCTCTCTATATTCACTTCACCTACCTCTATGCCCACTAGCCTAATGAGAGTGGTTCCTACTTCCTCTGTGTGGGGTAAGGGTGGGGGCATGGCACACCCAACACTTGATGGGGCGAGGGGCATGCATGGCATACTGTCTATGGGGGGATGCAGCCAAAGCACTTGGTCTGGGGGTGGGTGGGATGGGAGTGGGCCCCAGAACTCCATCTCTAAGAGGTTTGCCATCACTGGTATAGAGTATAGGTACAATAGAACTTCAGTGGAGGGAGGAGATAAATCCTATTGGACTGTGGAGGAGGTGGAAGCTTGACTTTAGAAGACAGATATGACTAGAAAAGAATAGAGAGAGTATTCAGATATGGGACAGGAGAGAATCTGTTAGATTGTCAATAAGGGTATATTGACTGAATCTAAATTTATTAATTAGAATGAATAAAAAAGGAATATTTGTGAGGAATTAGGTGGACGAGGATTGTTTAGGAAGGCAATTTATATAGCCATGTAGTATGAAGTAAGGTTGGAATGTTAGGTTTGTTAGGGACTAATTTTAAAGGACCTTGAATGATTGGTAAAGGAGTTTGGTTTTTTGCTTTAGGCAATGGGAAGTCATTTAAGGTTTCTTAAGCACAAAAGTAAGAATAAAAGTAGTGTTTGGGTACCAGAGACCTCTTGGATACTTAGCTTTTGATATGATTTCAGGAAGACATTTCACTAGACACCTTAAAACAAGTAGGTAATCGAGGGAGAGAAGTCAAATAAAGAAATACATTCATTTTTTCTTTCATTTTCCCCTTAGGAGTTGTGATAGTAATGACTAGTCACTTACGGGGACCAGAAGATGAAATATGAACTTTTTTTTTAAAGGAAAAACTGTCAAGACTGTTAAGCCTAAAATTAGATCTACAAGCTGTGTGTTGGTTAGCAGGTGTGGGTGTGTGATGGGAAACCAAATGTCATTCTGTCCCTATGCTCTGCCTGTCTTTTCAATTCTGAGGTGGTTTTATAATGGATTTCCTGCAGTATTTGGCTGTGACTATGCTCTATTTCCCTTTGCATGTCAAATTTCAACTCCCACCTGAATTTTTCACAATTTTCTCACCTCTTCAGGTCAACTGCCTTCCCCTCCATCCTATTACACTGCGAATTTCTAAATCAGTCTTGTCTTTGTTAAGTTAACTCAACATTTCCCCACCCCCTGTCATCTTTTGGATCTTAGAATCAATGAATTGTAAATCCTAGGCTCTTAGAGTTGGGGAGTAATGGAAACTTTAAAAGGATCATGAAGTCTGTCCCCAACAGATTCTTTATTATTTATAGAGTATTTCCTCACTTAAAAAAACCCCAGCAAATATAAGACACCTACTATTTACTGAGTACTCTACTTGATGCTAAGAGGATGCAAAAGAAATGTATGAGAGATTCTCTGTCTTCCAGATTAGAATCTATAACAAGACATATTGTTGGCATAGTGTCTTCCATATTGTAAGCCTAGTGTCTTCCATATTGTAAGCCTTTAATAAATCTTTTGAAATTTAATGACATACTGTATTGTATGAAAGCATGTATATAACCAATTTACTATTGGTTTTACTGTCTGGGGGGGTTGATGAGAAAGAATCATCAAATATTGCTTCTATATGTAATTGAAAAAAAGGTTAAAAATCAACATAAATACAATTAAAATAATGTTAATAAAATCCTTGATGTTTATCATTGATATCAAGTTTATAGGACTTCCCACTCCAAACATTAAATAGTGTAATGATGGGGAGTAGGGGAAAAAAACAACCATTGGGAGAGTTCTACAGAGATTGAGTCAGAAATGGCAGTTGGAAACTGAATAAGGACTTCTGGGAAATTCTCCTGAGGAGGAAGATCTTAGGTGCTGACATGCAGAAGGGAGTGGAAGGAGAGCTGTTTCTCTGGGCCATTTTCAAGACACCTGTGGAGATTTCTGAGACTGACAGAAATCTTAACATTGTGGGTTCCTGTTTAAAACATCATTGGTTCCTGTCAAGAAAACTTAATTTCTCTGAAAACTTTCATTCCATGAACTATTGAGATACTGGACTCAAATTGGTGAGCAGTGTTCTCCCCTTTTCCTACCTCTCCCCTTCCTACAAGAAAACCTTTTACTTCAGTAATTAGATTATTTAGAAAAAGATTTAGGGTGACCCACAATCCCTCTAACCTTTTCACCTTTACTCCAATCAACAATTAAATCAAATAAGCAGTCAGATAGTGAATCCAATCTTGTTTATTTACATCTAGAGTGTAAGCCCATTGACAGACTCCATCTTGTTGCCAGGTTTTCAAGAAGACATGAGGGGAATGCCCCAAAGCAGTGCATATATGGATTGAGGTCCCTCAGACCTCTCCTTGTAGAGAAGACTTCCCCACCACCCTTGAGAGCCGGCACGGCTACCAAGGGGCAAGCCTTCACTGAGGGGAGATCTCCATTTTGTCTCCCTCAAGTAATTCAGGGACTCCAGGAGGGTGTAGTGAGGGAAGCCATTTTCTTCAACTCTTTCCTCACTGCCTTCAACCCTTTTTTCTCCATCTAAGGAGTGTGAATCCCCCAAATTACAATAGGTTCTTCATCTCATGGAATCTTTATTCAAAAATAATGCAAAAGTGTCCATTGAATTTGACAAGTGTATGAGAAGAAATGTATGTCATGAAAAGATGAAGATCCAGGACTGAGACTGAAATCTGGAGGTCAAGTTGAACTAATGGAAGAAGGTGATACTTAAAACTACCTTGTGTTCCTCCAAGCAAGACATGACAAACAAAGATATCAAGGTCATGTGTATCAAGAAACTTATTGGTATCCTGAAGTCAGAGCCCAGCATGAAGAACATATTCAAAGCAATTAACACCTTTGCAATCAGCCTCATTGTGCACAAAGTGGACCACAACAGATTTGTAATTTAATAAAACAGTTTAAAATATTGACAAAACAGAGCCCATTACTCCAAGTCAGCAATGGAAAAATTAACACTTCCTCATTAAAAAGGAGGATGATGGATGACATATTTTTATATAACATGATAAATAGGTTAGGAACTTATAGTTCTTTTGAACCAAAAAGATATCACATTACAAAACATTCTATAAATGCTGAATTTATGCATATCTCAGCAGATTTGTTGAAAATAACTGAAAGTATTGAGTCTAATATGGAAGATGAGTGTTAATAATAAAGAAAAGAGATGGAGAAGTTTATGATGGCAATGAAGGACCAGAGCATTACCATCAGAAATTACAGATGGTTATGTTTATAGAATCTGGACTTATTGATCAGTGGAGATTATGTAAGCAAAAAGTAGTACCTTTTAACATAGTCACTGAAGACTACAAAAACTTAAGCACTTACCAAATCAACAAATAACTATTGGTTAAGGATTATACATTAGAACTCCTATATCTCATAAAATAATAGATGGCAAATTTTCATATTTCAAATAAGAGATCTCAAAAATGTATTTGAAAATTCAACAAATAAACTCTACTGGATTCAGACTACTATCATTGACAATTCACAGTTGCTTGAGTGTAACACTGAGTCATAACAACTTAGGAACCATGTTTTTAATTGATGCTACTCTACCCAATACTCATAACCTCTACTGTGTATGGAATAAAAACACTATAAGAAGAAATCAAAATTATGTGGGAATAGGATGAAGTTATTTAGCATCATTCTCATGACCTTGTCTGCTTCTGGAACTTTCCCAAAGATGCTTTCAATGAGGCCACAGAAGACAAGTTAAAAATTATGAAAAGCAGCCCTTTTTCTTGATCTGTGCAGTAGTTTACATAAAATTAAATATACAAGAAAAATAGGGTAGTAATTTATTTTAGGACCATTCCTGTCTGAAATCCATTAATAAAGATGGGAATGAAATAAGCATCGCTATCATCAAAACTCAAAGATTATGCATTAAATTTTTCAAAACCTTTTGCATGTATTGTCTCATTGGATCCTACTATCATCATATAGTATAAGATATATACTAAAAGAGGCTAAGAAGAGTTATGTTACTCACCCATGATCACTTAATACAGGCCAAAGGTGGATTAGGTTTGTCCTGACTAAAGTCCAGTACTTTTTCTACTATACTAACAAAAGAGGTTCTACCTTGCTTCATATCATGTTTACCAATGTTCTTGTGTAAATATTTTCTTTTTCTTTCTTAAAGTCAAGGCTGATTGATACCTCTGAATTTTTGTGTTCCTCCAAAGCATCTGTACTTTCATCACTCAGTTAGTTATATTTATTGAATGACTGTAGAACAATTGTGTGTGTGTGTGTGTGTGTGTGTGTGTGTGTGTGTGTGTGTCTATAGGGCATATGTGATCACAAAGAAGAAACAGAAGACCTGATTTGTGGTGTGAAAGACCTTAAAAATAGAAGTGGGAAATTTTTAATTACATTTTGACCATATAAGTTTCACTGAAAAGATGATTGGTTAGTGCTATTTGTTGGGTAGATTATTTTGTTTTCATTTACCCTTTCCCCCCCAAAGTTAATTGTTTAAACTTTCACTGTGATTATAGAAACTAGTAAATAAAAGCTGTTATTTTTTCCTAAAAATTTTGTTTCTATAAGGACCTTGCCTCTTGGATTTCACCTAGAACTTTATTTTTTAACTATCCAAGGTTATTGCCATCAAATATTGTGTATATATTATAGAGATCTGTCCAGTTACTTTATCCTTAGGTAGGATGCTTAAGATAGAAGCCTTTTCTTATTTAAACTTTATGTGTCCCCAGGTGCTTTATGAATATTAATTGATTGATTGGTTGGTAGTAAGAGGTGGTGCTTGACCTCTGGGATTTTTATAATCAATGCAGGTTTATTAATGAGTGGTTGTTTTATGTTTGCAAACACATTGGAAAGTCTATCTGTGTTCATTTTTGGTTTTTGCTCCTGTTCTACTTCGTTAATAGGTTTAGTTTACAGGCTCAAATATGAAGAAAGATAATCACATTTCATGCTGACTTGCTTTAATTTTAATGATAAACATTTCCTTTAATTGAAGAATACAATTAAAAAATACTTAACTAACTACTCTTCCATACAAAAAAATTATTTATTTTTACTTCCTAACCATAGCCATATGGAGATTTTTATATTAAGCAAAACACTTATGGCATCTTGAGGGAACATTTAATATCATTTCAGTATAGTAAAGTCTAATTAAATTCATAATATTTAAGAGCCAGAACTATTCTGTCTTTAAATAAGTGTCTCAGTGACATGTTACTCATCTTCAGGTTTAAAACAATCTGTTTACCTTTTAATATTTATACACCATTTATAAGACCTCTTAATGCTTACCTGTTGAAACCAGGCTACTAAGATGTTAATATATCATAAATTTGTATAGAATCAATGCACATACAATATGAAATTCCTTATAGAGCATGATCAGAAAGTCCATGTCCAATTTTAGGGGGAAAACTAAATGAATGTAATGAGTAACCATCTTTAAACTGACAAATTGTCATTGCTGTTAAATTTTGTCATGTGAATATTCTTAAAATATTGGTGTAGTAGTCCAACTAAAAAGGTAAATAAAATTTCATATGTTAATAAGGTACATAAACCTAATACATATGTACTTTTAAAAATCTTAATTTTATTGATATTTTTAGTTTCTAATGTTACTTTTATTTCCAAATATATTTCTATCTTGACCCTACCAGATTGCCATCCTTCTTAAAAAAGATTAAAAAGCAAAATAAAAATCAGTTTAGTAAAATCAGCAAACATTTCAATTATATGCCAGTATATATAATATTAACTCCCTGTTGTCCCTCATTTTTGCAAAGGGAAATTCTTCTCTGAGGTGAGGCTTAATCATTTTGATACTACAGTATTTGGCTTTATTGTTTATTCTGTTTACATTATTGTAGTTGTGTATACTCTTTTCCTAGTACTGCTTATTTAATTTTCATTAGATCGTATGATTTCTTATGCCTTTGAATCCTTCATATTCATTGTTTCTTATAGTACAGTAATACTCGAATTCTACTACTACAGTTTGATTAGTTATGTCCCAAACCAAGGGCATTTATAGCCCTTTAACAAAAAGTGAACTATGAAGATTTAAGTATATGTGGGACTTTTATTTCTGTCTTTAAATTCCTTGGATTATATATCTAGCAGCAGGATCTTTGGACCAAAATATATTTTGACATTTTAATTACTTTAAAATATTAATTCTAAATTGGTTCCTACTAATTAATCTCCTTTCCCCAACATACCCAATAACACTGAATCTGTTTTCTTGGGAAATATAATTGTTTTAAAATTTTAAGTAGCATTGAATGTTTTTTCTAATGGTAGATCTATTTTTTTCTAGAACTGCTGAAATCATTTTTTTCTAGGAGTGAATTTATAAGAGAACTTGATGGAGCTCTAGTTTGCCACCTTACTTGCATTTCCAGACTGCTTCTACTTTTTATGACTATATTTTGTGCTTGACTTGTCCAAAGTAATGTAATACATTGGCAGTGCAAACTTTGCTCAAGATTTGTTTCTTACCTTAAATTCTGGCCATAGAAATAAAAGAATTGAAGAGATATCTAATGGTTTTTATAAAAGCCTCTGGATTCCTGATCAAAGGAAGCATTATTCCATATATACATACCCTGACCTTGATGTTCAGCACACTAATTAGTGGTCAAACTATTATTGAAACATGAAACTATTAAGGAAAGGAGAATAGCAAGCTTTATCTGTATAAAGAAAACTTGTAGCAAAGCCTTTGTTTTCTACAATGTACTGCCCTCCAAAACATTAATTTCATTTGTCTTTTTTATGTCTGCACATGTGTTTTTAATGGATTAAAAATATTTTGTGTTGACTGTGTTGAATTTGTGAATATGTTCAGCATATTTCCCTTTCTTACCTCCTTTAGTTATTTCTTTATTCAATCATTTAAGTAATAACTATTTATTATTTTTCTTTATGTTAATACCATGTATACAACAATATGCTAGGTCTTGAAGATAAAGACATTTAAGATACAGTCCATTCCCCTAAGGCATAATGGAGGTTCAAATAAAGTTATGTGTACTTTTAAAAGGTTTAAGATATTTAGCTAGCATACTGAAATTCTTGGAATTTAGAAGTTGAAGGGAACTTGAAGACCTTTCTTTCCACTTTTTGTCAGGAATTTACTATCCAATATCAGATGATTGATAGTTTATCTGATAAAGAGTTTTAGTTCTCCTGGAAAACTATATCATATTCAGTTTGGCTATCTTAATAGCTGTTTGCAGGTGTTATATTTCAAAAATGAAAGTATATTCTCTCCCCGTCCCTTTTGACCTTTTGCTAAACAGTTATTTTTCCAACCTTATTTTCAAAGTCAGTCATTGAAATTAGCATTCACCCATGTAGCCAGGGCCCTGAAAGTGTGGCACCAAGTGAAATTAACTATCAGATTTATGAGAAATTTAATATCGTCTGATGTATTTTCTTTCCCATTTTTATTTTGGCGGCAATTGGGATCTTTGTCCATGAGGGATGCTGAGAATCTTGGCAGCAGGCAAATGGTACTTTTAGCTTACTTATGTGGAAAAAGGAGGAAGGAAGCAAAAGGGAAGCACAAGCAAAAATGAAAAGAGCAAGTATAGATTTTGCAGTTCATTTAACATTATCATACCACTGACCAATTGGAGAAGCCTTCAGACCACATCTAACCCAACCCTTTCCTTATATAACATCTTCAACAGGTAGTCAACAATGTCAGTAGAGAGAACTCTGCAGTTAAGTTTTATCTGGGCTATTTTTTGTGAAATACTTTACAGATGAATAGCTCAGATATCACTGTTTGCAGGTATATCACAGATAGAGATACTTTCATTGGATATATGGACAGCATAGATCATTCTCTAAATTTATTCTTTTTAAAGGAATATGTCATTTAAGTTGGATGACAATACATATTTAAAAATAAATTTTTATTAATTATATGTACTAATAACATATATTTGCATGCTCTTTTATGCAAAACACTTTTAAATTCATTTTCTCAGGAAGACCCAAGTTTGAATCCCATCTTCCTAACCCTGGGTAAATTGTTTCTCTCAGCCTCAGTTTCTTACTTTATAAAATGAGGATAATTTTACTACCGTACACAGTTGTAGTAAGCCTCAAATGTGATAACATATAAAATGCTTTGCTAATCTTAAGGGGCAACGTAAGTGTTAGATATTATTAATATTATTATTATTTTAAATCTGTATCTTTTGTCTTAGAATGAATTTGAAATATCAGTTCCAAGGCAGAAGAATGGTAAGGACTAGGCAGGTGGGGTTAAGAGATTTGCCCAGGATAACATAACTAGGAAGAATCTAAGCCCAGCTTGAACCTCCTCTAGGCTTGGTGCTGACCACCTAACTGACCAATGTAATTAATATTATGATGCATGAGGAAATCAATTAACATTTTACTCAGTTTCTGCTTTTGCAAAATTGTAATAATAATCCTTATTCTATCTGTGTCACAGGAAGATTGTGGAAGTTAAAAAAATGTGCAAAAACCTTGGTGTGGTGGCTTTGTTTTTTCAACCTATCTTTAACATTCTATCTTGGATATTGAACTTTTCAGAATTCTGCAGTATTTTTTAGAAATCCTTACTTCTTGTCTTTGTAACAATTCTAAGACAGAGGATCAAGGGCTAGGCAAATGGTTAAGTGACTTGTTCAGGTCACACTGCCAAGACGCATCTGAGATCAAATTTGAACCCAGATCCTTTCAACTCTCTGCTTATCACTTTACCCTCTGAGCCACCTATCTTCTCCAAATCCTGGAGTATTAATAAAACTGTTTTCTAAGGCAGAGTAGCCTAGTTTTCTAGTTTTGTTACTAGGATAAACATGTAAACTGTTTACAAGTTTCTTCTCTGCCAGGAGATGAGGAACTGAAATTCCCCTCTAAAAAGTTTCGAGAAGTCAAGAGATGGTCCTTTTTAATCTGAGAAGGGATAGGATTTATTTATTTAAAAAATCATTAATTAATTAATTAAGAATATTTTCTATGGTTATATAATTCATATTCTTTAAATTTTTTTTAAAAACTCTTACCGTTTATCTTTGAGTCAATACTGTGTATTGGTTCCAAGGCAGATGAGTGGTAAGGGCTAGGCAATGGGGGTCAAATGACTTGCCTAGGGTCACACAGCTGGGAAGTCTGAGGCCAGATTTGAACCTAGGACCTCCCATCTCTAGGCCTGGCTCTCAACCACTGAGCTACCCAGCTGCCCCTAATTCATATTCTTTCCCAGGGAGAGGTTTTGTCATTGGAGAAAACAGACAAGAAAGCAACGCTCAAGTGATCTTGATTAGTATCCAGACTATACAGTCTTTCTTTCAGGGTTGTGATAGATGAGACTGAGACTTTACAATAGAAAGACTTCCTTCCCCATGTCAGCAACAATTTTTTTAAACCAAGGTGTTGATTTTACATGCAACAGCTTGAAACTCCTTAAGACAGTAAAAATATGAACATAATGCTAGTACACTTAGGATAAGAATCACAGTCCTCAATCATGTTGAGAATTGGCATCTGGTGACTGCATTGTCAGTTTTGTAATCAGTGTTAATATTGGTAGCTAAGCAAAGAGACAGAAAGCAAAATTGAGCAGCACAGTTCAGTTTCCTGCTATGCATTTACAGCAGCATTTGAAGTAATTTCAGATGCTGGAATCCACTCCTGTCACTTTTGATACACATCCAAGCTCAGAACAAAAATTGTAAAACATGCTGTAGCGTTGAGAAGAAATATAATGGCTGTCCCTATTGCATCCTCTCATCTGCCCTAGGAACAAGGCAACAGCCTCTCATTTAAAATGATGGAGGGAAGAAAACCATTGCTTTGGGCCCCTCTCAAATTTTAAACTAGACCTATCCATTTCTGGTGGGAACCAACAGTCTTGGGTTCCTAGGTTTTAGAAAAAGCTGCTTATCGGTGTGTCAGTGGCTATAAGTTGTATGACCCAGATAATATTGGATTGTGTGTTACTGTGGTCTAACTCCCCATGTCTGGCTTCCAAAAGTAATGTTCAATTCCAGTATTGGTGATTCTTACCTTGTGTGACTGTGGGCAAGTCACTTCAATTTGAGCCTCAGTATTATTGTCTTCCTCTGTAAAAGAGACTTGTGATACTTGTGCTATCTCCCTCAGAGTGGAGTGCTTGATAAACTTCCCTTGTGGGGAAGTGCTTGATAAACAATTAAGTACCACAGAAAGAGGTACCATTTTATTGAATAGAGCTTTTACAGATTCAGGGCATCTTTCCCTTGGGCTGGCCCAATTAATAAGGAGTGAAGGTAGCTGTCTATGTTAGGTGTTTGGGGTTTCCATCATTTAATTCATTCCTTTAAATTAAGGCATAGACCAAAGGTACTGTTCAAATGTGCAAATCACTTGGTAGAGAAGGAGTGACAAACTTCAGTTGTTCTAAACTTGTTAGCCAAGTATTCAGCATTTTTTGGAAGAAGAAAATGAAAAAATATTTTGAAAGTACTTAGCACAGTGTCTGGCACATTCTAGGCCCTTAATATAAATTTATTCCCTTCTCCTTTCTCTCTTTGAAGAGCTCTAGATTGGGGATTTAACTGACCTTTCCAGCTGTATTTCATGTGCTGTACTTAGTTAAATTAAAAAAAAAAACGTTTGTTAATCACATACATGACACTGCTAAGTGCAAATCCAAAAAAAGAAAGGAAACTAACCCTCTACTCTCAAATAGCTTTTAGGTAAATAAATATGTAAAGTTTGTAAATATAAGATATTTTAAGGAGGAAAAGAACACTGAGCCAAGTAGATTATGTGGGTTCTGGAAGAGATGTCACCTAAGCTTAACCATGAAGAAAGTTAAGAATTTTAAAAGATGGAGGTGAGGAGGTACTATAGAGTCTAGCTAGACTGAACCACTAGATCTTCCCCAGGCTCATTCTGCCTTTTCTTACTCTGTGAATTCATAAATGTCATCCCACACACCTAAAATGTGATTCTTCTGAACCTATTGAAATTCTTTTCTCTTCTATTGAAATAATCTTTTTCTTCAGGTTTTTCTAGAGAACTTTTCTCTGGATCTTTTCTTTGCTCTTACCACATAGTATATTGTGTGTATTATATGTATTTATGTACCTGCTGAATTTCAGGCTTCCCTATTATATTCTAAGCTTCTTTGATGGAGGAGGCTGGAAGCATATTGTTTTTCATCTTTGCATTTGTAGCAAATGAAACTTAGTTGGAACCAACTGGCACCATTAATGGATCTCAGGATTATAGATTTAGAGCTTTAAGGAATCTTAGAGATCATCAAATTCAGTCCTCTCTTTTTGTAGATAAGGGAAATGAGGCTGAAAGGGATTAAATGACTTATCCTGGGTCACATATATATATAATATGTGCCTGAGACAGGAAGTCTTTCTGATTTCAAGTTAACATTTTTCTTTCCTGGACTTTGAGGAAAGTAAGGTAAGGAGGAAAGAGGGAGAAGTTTGAGAATATGAGGTACTACAGAGCAAATATACCTAAATAAAATACCTTGATACATATGCTATTGACATGGAGTGAAGTATAATCTTTTGAAAGAAAAAAATGCAATGAACCATAATCTCTTGGTTTTTCATCTCTCTCTGCCTTCCTTTACTAAAACATACTCTTTATCTGCACTGTGATCTCTAGGCAACTGATCCCTCAATTCTTTCCTAGGCCATCTCCATTATACTATCTCCTCTTTTCCCCATCTTCACTCTTTGGTGAACTAACTCATTTCTACAATGTCCTCCTTTCTTGAATCCCCTCATCACATTGTCATTTATTTCCAGTTAAGCCTCAATCTTGGATCACTCCCATCTTTCATCACCTTCTCTCTTATACACCTGCTGCTTATTGAAGATGGAGAAAATCATGCAGCTGTTCTGATCAGTTCCACTACAAATATGTTACACAACTTCAACTAGGTCCTCACTGCTGGTAGGTAATCCTATTATAGACCCCCCTAGTAAACCCATTATTTTACTTTCCATAGCTGCTCTTTCAGGTATTTTCATCCTTCCTTAACTTCCCATTGCTCCTTTCCCCCTCATTCTGAGCTAAGAACCCTATCTCATATTTTGCCCCCCAAATTGAGGCCATTTTCTTTGAACTCCTTCTTTTCTCTTCCTCCTCTCCTATTAGTAGTTTTCTGCCACTATCTTCTCCTTAACTCCTGTCTTACATGATAAAGTAAAGTTCTTACCAAGACTGACATCTCTACTCATTTAAGCAATCCCATTTCATTCCATCTTTACCAATGGATTAACCACTTCAGTCATCTCCACTCTTGCATTTATTTTCAGTTTCTCCATGTCTACTGACTTTCATCCATCTTTGCTAAACATCATCCTAAATCTCTTTTGCCCTTTATAACTAAACTCAAAAAAGTTAATTTACATAGGTGCCTCCACTGTATTTCCTCTCTTTTAACCCTTTATGAACCAGCTTCTCACTGTATAATTCCATTGAAACTGTTCTCACCAAAGTTAGTAATGATATCATAGAAGCAATACCCAATGACCTCTCTCACTTCTTATTCTCCTTGACCTTTCTACACCTTTTGACATTGTGGATTATTCTTTCTCCCATGATTTTCTCTTTTCCTTAGGTTTTTGGGACACCATTCTTTCCCAGTTCTCTTCCTTCATATCTGAACACTACTCCATCTCCTTTGCTGGATCATCTTGAAGGCCATGCCCTCTAACCTTATTTGTTCCTCAGGGTTCTGTCCTAGGCTGTCTTCCCTTCTTCCTCTATACTACTTCACTTGGTGATCTCATAAGCTCTTATGGATATAATTAATATCTCTGTTCTGATCAGTCTTATTTTTAGAAAATATCCTTACCTTCTGCCTTATAATGGACATTAAGTATCAGTTCCAAGGCAGGACAGCAGTAAGGTCTGGGCAACTGGGGTAAAGTGACTTGTCCATGGTTAATCAGCTAGGAATAGTTTAGTCTACTTTATTCTTTCATTCATTCACCATATATTAAAAACTACTAAAAGCTATGTATCCTCCATTAAAGTCATTCTTTAATGTCTAATTAGTATTTGGAGGTGACTCATGATTCTCAAAGGCTATGCCAGTGGTTCATGAGCTCTGGCATGTCTTACTAATCTATAATGGTGAAAGGAAAAATGGATATAGAGTCAGAAGACTGTGATTTGAGTCCCAGTTCTTTCACTCACTGTGTAATCTTGGACAAGTCATTGAATCTTTCAGAGTTTCAGTTTTTTCTTCCATAAAATTATAGAACTTCCATTAACTCTTCCTAAGGTATTAGTTTTCTTTACTCATGATCTTGGAATATGGGTGGGAAAGTGGAAAAACTTAAGAAATTTCATGAGGAAACCATTTGGTATGGTATTATTTGTTATTCAATGTTTGGCCCATCCAGGGAGAAGGTCAATAGGTCTCTCATCCAACTTAAATTTATTTTTCTTTGCAAGTATTTATAGAACACTGAACTCTATTTTACTTACCTTTTTCTAATCAAACATAGGTATCTTCTCATTCTTTCCTTTCCCCTTTCTATTTTTGTCTCAATGACAATGCTAAAGGGAAAAGTTCTTTGTAATAATTAATTTCTTAGTAATCAATTAAAGAAAGCAGACATTGCTTTGTTTAAAATATTTTTTATTAAAATACTATTAGTGAATAGCCTCTTACTGCCATCCTAATCAGCTTAATTCTATCTCAATTCTTTCTTCTTGTCTTTCTGGGAGCTTTTCATCTGAATACTATCCCAACACTAAGCTTTCCACTTGTCCAAGAGATCCTTGTCCTATCCCAACAGAGAATATAACTATTTCAATATAATTGGTGTCCATAGTTCTATGTCTTTTATGTTAGGTATTTTAAGACATTCTGAGAAGTGATCCATTGGTTTCACTAGACTGCCAAAGGAGTCACTGGTACAAAAATGGTTAAAAGCCCTGATTTTGATCCTCTTAAGAAAAGATTTTAGGTGTGTGATGGTTACTGCAATAAGTAGATTGTAAATAGACAGAGAGGACTGCAGAATAGATTTGTTCATTTGTTTGACAAACTACTAATTCATCAGTGCCTAGTTCTTTTACTTAAGATTGTAAGCAAGAAAAGGCATTTCATTGTACCTGTTAAAACAAAAGGTCAAATTTTGTTGCCTTGGTCTCTTTGGTAAACTCTGTTTCCTCCTTTCCCCATCAATGAAAATTCATGGAATCCTAAATGTTACAGTCATAGATTTTATCTTGCACAGGGGACTTGTGCAGAAAGTATTTTGTTACGCTTTCTTTTTTCTTTTTTCAGTTGGGAGGGAAAGAAAAATGCTTGATAATTGAAAAATTAAAAATTAAAAAAGAGCATTTTGTAAATAGTAGAGCACTATACAAAGGTGCATTTATTATTAAGATAATTCATTTCTGTTTAATTTATTTTAATATTTGCAACCAGAAAAAACTTTAAGATCACTTAGTCCAAATTGAGGCCCAGAAAGGTGAAACAATTTTCCCAAGGGAACACAATATGTCTCTAGCAGAACCAATTCTAGAACTCAGGCTTTCTGATTCCCGGGCTAGAGTGTTTTCTATAATATCACAATTTAGCCTAGCTCAGAGAACAAAACAGCCAAGGTTAAAAACATCATTCTACTTCAAGACTTAGGTTTATTATTAATTGAGATAAAGAAGGAAGAAGGACATCTCCCTTGTGTATAGTATTGCACCAGAGATGGAGTGCTTTTCTCTATCTTTTCTTTCTCTTTTTTTTTTCTGAAGCATCTGGTCTAGAACATTGCCAGAGGCAGAATTCTAGGATAGATTGGCAATTGGATTATTCTAATGTGACAGCTCCTGTGTTTCCAGAGACAAGCAGCTCCCTAGAGGAAAAACTAAATTTCATGTTTAGAAAGCTTTTTTTAGTTTCTTTTGTTTCGTGGGTTACTTGTTTTTTTACTTGAAAGATTTGGATGAAGCTGGACTGAACTCCTAGATTATAAATTTAAAGGTTAGAGATTTTGATTCATTTATCTTTTTATCTTTCCTTGCATCTGTTGTTTAGACCTGGTATTTGCAATGAAAGTTATTTGACATAGTTTTTACATTGTGCAAAAGAATAGACGCATATAATTTTAAAGGCTTAAGATGTACATATGATGAAATAATGAACTGTAGATTTTTTTTTTTTGTAGAAGGCATCTAAGTGGTTAGTTTTTTTTTTTTTTAGGAAAAATAGCAAGGTCCAAACCAAATAAATGGCTCTGTAGGGAGCAAAATGACATTATTTTCTCTTTTTTTCTGATTTTTCTTTGGGAGAAGTAAAGGAAACCTTTGGACTTCCCACACTTGCGTTTATACCTGGCACACTGCAGCAATGTAAATGTTGTACAGGGTTAGCGTCTGCTCAATTACTAAGACCATTCCTATTTATACTCTTCTCTCCCATTCTTACTCAACCTTTCTCCTCATATATTCATGACCAATTGCCTGGAATGTCTTGCCAGGAGAATGGACTTTATAGTGATAATGATATTTCTGTAGTATTTTAAAGTTTCCAAAGTGCCCTTCCCTACAATAACCCTGTAGTATGAGTATTATTTTCCCTTGTTTTACGGATAAAGAAATTGAGACTTAGTCAAGTGACATGCCAAAGGCCAAAAAGCTGGTAATTGTCACAGTCAGGACTCCCAGCTCAGTACTTTTCCCACTGTAACACAGAGGTAGTTAGATTATGTAAATAGTCCCCTACAATGCCTTGCCCAGGGCTTTCTTTACTTTTAATAGATATTGAGTAAATAAACTGAGATGAATCTTAACAGGCTTTGCTTCAGTACTGTGGAAATATAATCTAGGCAGGTAGAGACAATGTGGTGTAGTGGATAGATTATCTATATAGGGTTCAGGAAGAACTGAGTTCAGGTCTTTATCTTACACACCAAGGATAAATCACTTAGTCCCTCATTGTTACCGATAACCCCTTCTAGAATTAGAAATTGCAGAACAGTTGTGGTCTGCTTTTGGGGAAGAGATTTATTCACTTACTGTTGAAATCAAAGGTTTGTTTTATTTTTTAAAAAGTAATGTCAGCAGTATTTAAATTCATTTAATGTGTCTATTTTGAATAGGAAATTTGACTTACTACTGGGCTATGGAGTCTGCTTTTGAGAGAATCCTCTTGGTCTCTTATATTGAAGGAAAGGCTTGATGCATTTTGAATAGAATAATGTTCCTGTTCCCTCTTCCTCCTTTCTCTCCCCCCCCCACTTTTTCCTCTCTTCTACCTCTCTTTCTTTTTCTCCTCCCTCTTTTTTTTTGTCAAAGGAACTTTAATTAAACTCCCATCATGAAAACAATTAGACCAGATTTGCCATACTTACCCAGTCAATAATTCAGTGGTGGTATCTCATTAATAGACTTTGCTCTCTCTGTGACTGCCATCTCAGGAATGTAGGGTTGCTCCAGGGATTAAATGGAGATCAATATTTTCCATGAACTTTTTGTCCTCCACAGAAAGAGGTAGAAATACAACTGTAACCAAAATGAAGCTAAAACAAAGGGAGGTTGATTTTACCCTGTGGTCTTCTTGAACAAAGCAGTTTCTAGGACTTGAATTATTCTTTTTTTTCCCCATTGATCCCATAATTACATCAATATGATGGGGGAGAAAAAGGTGTGTCAGTATGTCTCAGATACAAAGACTGAATTAGCCTAGACTTGTCAGCAAAACTTTGTAGCTCTTTATTGTTCTATTCATCTGTCATGTGAAGACTATCCCGTACTGAATTCAGCAACTTGAATGCCAGGGATGTTTTCCAAAGAGAAAAGTAGGAAATCTGAAATGGAAAATGTTCCATGTGGAATATTTAATTGAGATAACTTAACTTAGCAAATATTTTAGTTTTTAAGTACCTCATGAAGTCAAGACAGCTAGATGATACAGTGTATAGAATACTTGTTGCATCTATCTGGCCTCAGATGCATTGTGACTATGTGGCCCTGGGTAAGTCACTTCTCCCTCTTTTCTTCAGTTTCCTCATCTGTAAAATGAGCTGGAAAAGAAATGGTATACTACTCCAGTATCTTTGCTGAGAAAACCCCAAAAGGTCAGGAAAAGTCAAGAGTTGAACATGACTAAAACAACTGAACAACAACAATGACATATTTAAGGTGCTGGGATCCCAAATTCAGAAAAAGAAAATCATTCTTGTCCTTAGGAGTCTAAATTGATAGTGTTTCAAAGTTAATAGCATTTCCTTTTTGAATAAAGTTGAAAAAACAGTTCTTTGAAGATATGTGGGAATTGCGAATTTTAAAACTACTCCACTCTACTCAGACTTTAGAAGATTTGATTTAGCTATCTCCTGATTGTAACAATGACGACACTCTCTTTAACAGAATCAGGAATGTTTTGTAGTACTTTACATTACTCCACCCTACTTAGACATACTTTAGGGGAAGATAAAGTTGTAATCTCCTAATTGAACAATGAAGGTACTTAGTTCTCACCTTATAGTGAAGCTAGAACTTTAAGCTAAGTCTATTTTTAGACCTTAATACAAAAAGGTGTTAAGTAACTTTAAAGGTTAAATTAATCACAAAAAGGCCAAGTAACTAACAAAAGGTGAACTTAAAGAAGTGTGAAGTAGCTCAAAAGATATAAACTAATAAAGAACGTGAGAACTGAAAGTATGGGCAGTCCTGGAGAAAATCTTTGATGTGATTGGTAGATGCAAAAATTTAGAGGTGGAGACACAAGGGTGAAAGGTTTATATATTTGGAATTTTTTCGTCTCTCAATACCTCTTTACCCGGAAAATTGGATCTGGCTGATCACTTCCTGTGAGCAGCCTGGGCACCAGTTTGATCCTGGAACTCAGCCTGGAGGAGCTCACTCAGACAGCTTCCTTGACACGGTCTTGTGGTGAGTGATAAGACTGACTTCCTTTTCCCTTGGGCTCAGGGAAGCCCCTTTGGCCAAGGCCTTTAACTCCTGCCTGGCTCAGCCTGAGCCAGAGCAGTTTAAATGAACTCTTTTACCTCTCCCTCTCTCTTCTCCTTAAATTCCTTCCCTCTATATTAATTAAATTACCATAAATTTCCAGACTGACTTGGGAATTTTATTTGGTGACCATTTAAATCTAGATTTAAAGTCACAACTCTAAATTCATCTTTACAGTCTGGAATGTGAGACAGTATTTTAGAATAATGGATGAGGGGTTGAAATGACCTTGGTCAATGACAGAAGTTGATTACCCCCCCCCCCCCCACCCCCAACAGAATGAAGTTCTGTAAAGTTGATGTTAGTTTACATGGGGCCTCTATGGTAGTTCTTTTTATTCACCTCTGACTATCTAATACACTTTTCAAGTTCCCAGGGCCCTTTCTATCCTTGTATTTCTCTGTAGGTGACTTTACCTCTTCATCTCTCCTGCTCCAAACCTCCCAAGATCTTTAACTATGTTCTCCATTTTTGCTAAAGAAGAAATAGTCTTTTTTTTCTAAATATATATAAATATATTTCCATCTGTATTCTCCTCTTCTATTCCCTCTGAAATCTTGCCCCATCCATCTTTGTCTCTTAATTTCAATATGGCTTTAATTTTCCCCATCACTTCATTTGTAAACTGTTGATTTCTGATTAGTTTGTTCCCCCAGAGGCAGTGTAGTGTAGAGTAGTGAATAGAGAGGTGCCCTTAAGTCCAGGAAGATCTTCACTTCTGAAAATAATTTTTAGATCTCTTCAAAACTTAAAAAGTTGACCAGTATGAAACTAGTCAAGACTCACTACCTTTTCTCCTTCACTGCTGAACTTCTATAAAAGCTTATTTATACTTATTGTTTTTTACTTCTCATTAACCATTCCTTCCTTAATATTTTGTAATCTTGTTTCTGACCTCTGACCCTAGAGTTGAAAAACAGGAGGAAGTTGAGCCAGAATGCCTTTGGTAAATTGTTTCAGCACTTTTAATGATCCCAAGCTGATCTCTGACTCGAAATTCATTCATTATAAAGATTATATTTTATATACCCATATATATGTCTATAAAATATAGGTATATGTATATATATGTACACATATACATATTACATATGCATCTATGAATATATTAATTTACTAATTGCCAAACACTGTGCTAGGTGCTTGGGATATATGTAGGAAAGCATGGTAGTTCCTGCTTTCAAGAAATTCACATTCTAATTAGGAGAGACAGCATATATAAAAGGATGGGGTTCAATTATAGACAGGTTAGATGAGGAGGTCCAGGAGTAGAATATGAGACACAGTTTCAGTGGCAGGGAAGCTGGCAAGGCCAGGTACCAGTATACCACCTTCCAGAAGGACTGTGGTTGTTGAGTCCTTGCTTGTATGTAAAACTAATTCAATGAACTGCTCATTTAGTTGCATGTCATTATATGGGGCAATAGATATTTTCCATCTACTTTAATAAGGAAAAGGGACCTCTGATTTCAGTGATACAGGAACCACCCAGGAACTCCATTTAGTTATGCAGGTAGGTAGGTGCCTTATCTGTAGCCTATATAGTCTTAGTGAATTTCTCATGGTCATATAGTCAGTATATGTGAGAGGTCGGATTTGAACAGAGGTCTTTCTGGCTTCAAGGCTAGTTGTTTATCCATTAAACCACATTGGCTCTGTGGATAATAAACTGACCAGAATCCAGCAGTTAAAGGATATAGTTTTTTTTAACCATAAAAAACTATGAAAAAAACAACAGTCACAACAACCCAAAAGGCATTTAACATATAGAATGCAGAATATGAGACAATATTCTTTATTATCAGCACCCCTTATTTATTTAGTTATGGCCAGTTCTAGCTCTTCCTAAAAGGTCATGCAAAAGGACTTGAATCGTCTTATCTTCATTAGATGCATGGAGGATTAGGTGATAAAATGGTGAGGGGAGTAGAATGAGATGGGAACATAGGAGAACCGGTGAAAATAACTAGTATTAGAAAAGAAATCTAAGGGATGATTTAATAATTGACTTTAAATATAAGAAATTAAAGATTGTGTTCCTTTGCTGAAATTTGCTTCTGGTAGATGGATATAAAGAACTTTTGAATCAATCTGCACATGAAGCATTCTTACAGAGAAACTCTATTACCATTTTCAGTGAAGACAATATGAAATAAAATGGACATATAATAATAATAAAAATAGTAGTTCATATTTATGAAATACCACAGATTACAAAGTACTCTCTTCATGAGTTCTCTGAGGAAGATGACACAAATATTAATTTAACTATCACACTTGCCCCATGATGGGTAACAGGTTGTTTTTATCCATTTTTTCCCATATGATTAATAAGGAATAGGTATCTGTGATTTCAGTGATAGAGGGAGTTCCAGAGTGAAGGAACTCCTATGTATATAGGTAAAGTAACTTTTCTGAAATCTGTATTTTTATATATTTGTTCATAGTCTGGTCACACAATTTGTGTGACTCAGAAAGAAACCGAGTCTTATTTAAGTGGAAATTAGCCATTGGTCATGTAGCAAAGAAAAACAGGACTCATTGTATATTTTTCCCAGTGTACTGTATTTAATCTCTTTAAGTCATAGCATTAAGGATTTAGTTTATATATGTATAATCCAAAAATTGATGATGAGGTTTTTTCAATACTAGGATGAATTACTGAGAGAAGATATCGAATTTGTTGCCCTCCAATTTTTTAAAAAAATCAATTATCCCATAATAAGGGTATAACTTCTCCTTTGAACCCTCAATGATATGTGGGTAGACTCTGAGGACGTTTATCAGATGTTTTCTGCTATAAATGACAGAAGGAAATTTATTATTAGTTAGATTATGATGTAAGAGAGAATTTCATTAATGTCTCACCAAACCTACTTTGAAGACTGGTTTTCTCCCAGATTGTCAGAATGTTAAGTTTTCCATTTTAAACATTAAAATCTCTGTAAAGTTCTATACTGGCAATCTATAATCAAGGAAGGGAAATATTAACATTTTAAGAATATAATTTTACACAAGCAAATGATTTTAAATGGGCTTAGCATGATGGATAGAAGTAGTCTTACCTAGCCTTTGAAAGCATACTGAATATTTGGATAAATCGACCATCTTTTCTCTGTGTATGTAAGGGGGGGGGTAGAGAAGGGCAGAAGAGAGAGAGAGAGAGAGAGAGAGAGAGAGAGAGAGAGAGAGAGAGAGAGAGAGAGAGAGAGAGAGAGAGAGAGAGAGAGAGAGGAGAGAGAGGGAGAGAGAGACAGACAGACAGACAGACAGACAGACAGACAGACAGCAGAGGGAGGGAGAGAGATGATTTTTGAATGGTTTTCCTTTGCCTTATGAATCAGAATGCATAGGCTGTCACTCTTAGTGGAAAGAGTCCAATCCAGGGCTTATAGGGACAATTTGGACCATGATAACAAAGCTTTTGGGATCCAAGAGGTTACCTGAAATACTTTCACTATAGATGTACATTACCAGAAAATGTGCCTTTTATTTATTTTTTTCAAATTTAAACATTATTTTATTTGGTCAATTTCAAACATTATTCATTGAATACAAAAATCACTTTCTTTTCCTCCCTCCCCTCCCGCCACCCCTCCTGTAGCCGACGATAGCTGACGCGCAATTCCACTGGGTATCACATGTGTCCTTGTGGATGTACATTACCAGGAAATGTGCCTTTTATTTTCTCTCCTTTTCATGTTAAAGGAGAGGGAAAGTTACAAATATCCCCTTCTACCTCTTTTTGATTGAATTTTGGTGAGAAAGGAGTCCAAATGGCTCAGAAGAATGGTAATCTTTCCTTCCCTCTGTCAACAATTCATATCTGTAAACCCAAGATGCTTTTTTGGGAAGCCTATAAACTTATTAGTGTCTTATTTTATTTAAAACCCCTATTTTCAGCCTTAGAATCAATTCTGTATATTGGTTCTAAGGCAGAAGAGTAGGAAGGACTAGGCAATGGGGTAAAGTGACTTGCTCAGCGTCACCCAACTAGGAAGTGTCTGAGGCAACATTTGAACCCAGGACCTCCTCTCTCTAGGCCCAGTTCTCAATACACTGAGCCATCTAGTTGCCCTCAATCTTATTTGATTTTTAATCGACAAGTAGCCCTACGACAATGATAGGTCCTGTAGAGATAGTTATAGAAAAGGGAAAAAAAATAAAAGAGTAAAATCATTAAATCCTTTCTAACTTCTGAGGAGTTTCTTTTTTCATGTAGAACATATTAATGGAACACTAAAAGAGTAGTTGTAGAGCAGTTACTTTCTTTCCCTGTTCCATTTCCTCTCCCCCCCCAAAAAAAACTGAACTAAAAAAGATTTCCAACATCAAAAAGGAATAATAAAATGGATGTTAATATATCATTCTTCATTGAAGGGATCTATAAAAAAACTACTCCGATAAGAATGTTTTTGCTTCAATTTAAAAATTTTATTAAAAAAATCAATTATTGATTTAACATGCATCAGTACAAAGGTGAGAATTTGGGGAGCTTATTGAGCTTCCCCTGCTATGGAGCAGTAAATGCTTTCTAAATGAATGATTTAATGGCTGCACCAGAAATTTGGGAAATGGTCCAAGTACAAAACCTATTATTAGAATGAAAGTACAGTTATACATCTCTTGATCTCAGAACTAAGGTGGGAGAACATGAATGCTGAAGCCAGCTCTCGGGCTGTTTCTGGTTAGGGATATGCTTTGCCTGACCTGTGGGGTCTCTGACTTTGGACCTGTGATTGGTCCCTTGACTTTTAAGCACCACAACCATGAAGAAAGCAGAAAGAAAGAAAAGTGGGTTCTTCTTACCCTTTCTTATATTCAACCACTGTGAATAGTGTCTGGAAACCTGCTCTTGTGTACTTACTTATTGTATGACTGAGTAAATCACTTAACCTCTATTTGCCTCAGTTTCCTTAATTGCAAAATAGAGATAATAATAATGCCTATCTCACAGAGTTGTTGAAAGGAGCAAATGAAGTAATATTTGTGAAAGCCTTTAGCTCTGTACTTGGCACACATTAGGCACTCTATGAATGATTATACCTTACACTTCCTCCCTCCTCACTCAAACACCTAAAACTTACAACATTTTCTAACATTTTCCCCCTTATTTTTGATCTTGCTTTGAACTTTATAGCATTTGAACTGATGGAGAGACAAAATGTTATCTTGCCTCCATACTCATATTTGTGCTTTTTGATCTCCAGCAATACAATTGAGTGATAGAATGAAAAAAAAGTTTTGGTGGGGAGATGGGTAGGGGAGGAATTAGTCTGGCTCACTCTATGGCGGACTTTGTAAATTTATCATTTACTGCACAGATTGCTCTCATATCTTGTGAGACATTCTAATCTGTAAATTCCCAGAGTCAATCTCATCCCTCTGTGCAGATGGCTAATTATGTATATGGCTCCTTGGGATTTTGGACTAAGGACCCCATGGTTCAAGTAGGCAAAGGGAGCAAAGAGTATACAAAAGTGTTATTAAGTCTGTCCTAAAAATATGTCTTAACCTGATTTTCCTGAGCCAGGCTCCAAACTTGAAAGATTCAAAATCTGTGCCGTAACAGGTTACCTTTCTCCTAGAGTTTTTACTCAGCACTTTGCATATTGGGTGTCTTGCATCCATGAAATGGATTAGAAGGCAAAGGCAGGGGAAGAAAAAAGACGTCATTAAAATACTGTTGGTAAGGGATAAACGATCCTTTTAATTTATTGAAAATTTGTGTCATTTTTTTATACGGAGAAATAAAATTACATTGGAAGGATATGTTCTATTGCAGGACAGAGTTCATACAAAGAGGCAGAATATCAATCACTGGGGCAGGATTTCTCAACTACATATTAGAGACTTTTGCCCGTACTTTTCTAAAGCAGGGCGCCCAGAAGGTAAGCTCATTTCCTTTTCCCCTTACTAATCGTGAACATTCCCACTTTGCTGAAACCTTATTCTAGCCTCTTTAAAGCATTATTCATTCTGATAATTTCACTTTGAATTTCATGCATTCTATGAGCTTCAGAATTGATTGGAAAAGTCTAGTCTAAAAAAATCTCATTCTTTCTACTTGTTTTTTTTTTGATAAAAACCAAACTATATATTCTTTCAATTTTATTTCTCCAATTACTAATAGGAACTCTGCTTAATTTATATTCTTCACTATCTCCCACCATGCTTTCCATTCTCCTGTCTCTATACCAGGGTCTGGACTTTTTTTGGTCATGGATCTCCATTGGTATTTTGATGACTCTTATGAATCCCTTATCATATTAATGCTTTTTGATATATAAAGAAAGTCTACAAGTAGGCAGCTAGATAGTTTAGTGGATAGAGAACTAGATCTGGAGGTGGGAGGATTTGGCTTCAAATCTGACCTTAGACATTTCTTAGTTGGGCGACCCTGGGCAAGTCACTTAACCCCAAATGCCTGGCCCTTCCGGCATGGAACTGATATTGATACTAAGACAGAAGGTAAAAAAGTTTTTTGAAAAAAGAAAATCTATGGATTTACAAAATAAACCAATTATATTGAAATAAAGTATATATATACACATATATGTATATATATATATATATATATATATATTGAAATAAAGAGTAAGCCCCCTTGATCTGTGGTGATAGAGAAAATGACTGGACCTTTGACTTCACTGGTATGGGAGTGGTGTAGGCTGGTATCTTCTTAACAACTTATGGTCTTAGAGAATTTCTAGAGCAGTAATTCTCTCAAAGTGTAATCTTGGGGACCTGGAGAGGGATTCAAAAATACTTTTGTTATTGTTCAGTCATTTCAGTTGTGTCTGAATCTTTGTGAACCCTATTTGGGGTTTTCTTTGCAAAGATGCTGTAGTGGTTTGCCATTTCCTTCTCTGATTCATTAGACAATTGAAGAAATTGAGGCAAAGAGGGTTAAGTGACTTGCTCAGGAACTAGAAACTGCCTGAAGCAAGATTTGAATTCAAGTCTTTCTGACCCCAAGGCTAGCACTCTATCCATTGAGACACATTGCTGCCTCCAATTCCTTATAATGGGTCAAAGTAAAAATTATTTTCACAATAGTAATATACTGTTAAAATTAATTTGTGGTTGGACTCTTAATAGTATTAATAAGGTGGTTGCCAGGGATTTAATTCTAAATCCCAAAATGAATTAACAAAGTGAATAGAATTTATGATAGTTTATTTATAATATTTATAATAGAAGGAAGATATTAAGGAGAGAGAGGGGGGGAGAGAGAGACGGGGAGAGAGAGAGGAGGAGAGAGAGAGGGAGAGGGAGAGAGAGACAGAGAGAGAGAGAGAGAGAGAGAGAGAGAGAGAGAGAGAGAGAGAGAGAGAGAGAGAGAGAGAGAGAGAGAGAGAGAGAAAACTCTGGCTTCTTCTGATATCAGTTAGAAATTCTAAGTTCCAGGACTTCCGGTTAAGATGGCGGCTTAGAGAAAGCTAAAGCTCAGATCTCCGGAAAACCCTTCCCGACCGATCTCAAACGATAAGCTCCTAAGGCGCCGAAACTCAAAACAATCAACAGCACAGACCCTGGGAACCCTCCTCCTGGACCTGGACCCGGTTCAAAAGGTACGGCTCCCCTCAAAAGCCAGAACCCGAGATCACTCAGACCTCAGGGGTAGGAGCGCAGAGTCCAAGGCTCCCGGAAGCGGCAGCCCCGCCGAGCTCAGAGAGCAGAACCCTCAGGGCCTTCTACAGTCCCGGTGAAAATTACTGCCTGGGGCTTCCGCTGCAGAGAGCTGGTCGAAACAACAGCAACCCTCAGGGCGGGCAAGACAGCCTCACGGGCTGGATCCTGCTATCCAAGTCTCAGTGAAAGTCCTTGCCCTAGAGCTTGGGAAAGCTGCAGCCCATCCCCCCGCAGGCCAACGAAACAGCCTCACGGCCAGCGATTCTGAAGGCAACTTCCGGAAAGCGAGCCGGGGGAGAGTGTGGCCTCGTGGTCCGACCCTTCCATTCCAGTTCCAGTGAGGCATATTCAGTTTAACCCAGGGAAAGCTCATAGAACCATCTGCCCAGGACTGCCTCTGAACACCAGACAGAGGCAAGAAAAACTAATCCTCCACATTCAGAAATGGCAAACTCCACAGAACCACAGAAGCCCCAAAATATCAAGAAAAATAAGAAGAAAGGGGCGACTTTGGACACATTCTATGGAGCCAAAATACAAAATACAGAGCAGACAGAAGATAATATAAAAGAAAATGCTCCAAAACCTTCCAAAGGAAATGGAAACTCTCCACAAACCTATGAAGAATTTGAATCAGAAATGACCAAAAAGATGGAAGCCTTCTGGGAGGAAAAGTTGGAAATAATGCAAAAGAAATTCACGCATCTACAAAACCAGTTTGACCAAACTGTAAAAGAAAACCAGGCTTTAAAGGCCAGAATCAGGCAGCTGGAAGACAACGATCGTGTAAAAGAGCAAGAATCAATAAAGCAAAGCCAAAATACCAAGAAATTAGAAGAGAACATAAAATATCTCACCGACAAGGTGATAGATCTGGAAAATAGGGGGAGAAGGGATAATTTAAGAATAATTGGACTCCCAGAAAAGCCAGAAATAAACACCAAACTGGACATGGTGATACAAGATATAATCAAAGAAAATTGCCCAGAGATTCTAGAACAAGGGGGCAATACAGCCACTGACAGAGCTCACAGAACACCTTCTACACTAAACCCCCAAAAGACAACTCCCAGGAATGTAATTGCCAAATTCCAAAGCTATCAAACAAAAGAAAAAATCCTACAGGAAGCCAGAAAAAGACAATTTAGATATAAAGGAATGCCAATCAGGGTCACCCAAGACCTTGCAAGTTCTACTCTGAATGATCGTAAGGCATGGAACATGATCTTCAGAAAGGCAAGAGAGCTGGGTCTCCAACCAAGAATCAGCTACCCAGCAAAACTGACTATATACTTCCAAGGGAAAGTATGGGCATTCAACAAAATAGAAGACTTCCAACTTTTTGCAAAGAAAAGACCAGAGCTCTGTGGAAAGTTTGATACCGAAAATCAAAGAGCAAGGAATACCTGAAAAGGTAAATATGAAGGAAAGGGGAAAATGTTATCTTCTTCTTTAACTCAAACTCTCTTCTATAAGGACTACATTTATATCAACCTATGTATACTAACATGTGGGGAAAATGTAATGTATAAATAGGGGGTAAAGAAAGACCAAATAGAATAATCATTCTCACACAAAGATTCACATGGGAAGGGGAGGGGAAGAAAACTCCTATAAGAAGGAGAGGAAGAGAGGGGGGGGGGTTACTTAAACCTCAATCTCAGGGAAATCAGCTCTGAGAGGGAAAAACATCCAGATCCATTGGGATCTTGAATTCTATCTTACCCAACAAGGGTAAGGAGAAGGGGAAACCAAGGGGGGGAGGGGGAGAGGGAGAACAAAAAGGGAGGGAAAGAGAGGGGGGAGGGGGAGGGAACAAAAAGGGAGGGACTAAAAAGGGAAACATCAAGGGAGGGGACAAGGGGGACTGTTTCAAAGTAAATCACTGGACTAAAAGGTAGAGCCGAAGAAGAAAAGGTTAGAATTAGGGAAGGCAATCAAAATGCCAGGGAGTCCACAAATGACAATCATAACTTTGAACGTGAATGGGATGAACTCACCCATAAAACGTAGACGAATAGCAGAATGGATTAGAATCCAAAACCCTACCATATGTTGTCTTCAAGAAACACACATGAGGCGGGTTGACACCCACAAGGTCAGAATTAAAGGATGGAGTAAGACCTTCTGGGCTTCAACTGATAGAAAGAAGGCAGGAGTGGTAATCATGATATCTGATAAAGCCAATGCAAAAATAGACCTGATCAAAAGGGATAGGGAAGGTAATTATATTTTGTTAAAAGGGACTATAGACAATGAGGAAATATCATTAATCAATATGTATGCACCAAATAATATAGCACCCAAATTTCTAATGGAGAAACTAGGAGAATTGAAGGAAGAAATAGACAATAAAACCATACTAGTGGGAGACTTAAACCAACCATTATCAAATTTAGATAAATCAAATCAAAAAATAAATAAGAAAGAGGTAAAAGAAGTGAATGAAATCTTAGAAAAATTAGAATTAATAGACATATGGAGAAAAATAAATAGGGATAAAAAGGAATACACCTTCTTCTCAGCACCACATGGCACATTCACAAAAATTGACCATACATTAGGTCACAGAAACATAGCACACAAATGCAGAAAAGCAGAAATAATGAATGCAGCCTTCTCAGATCACAAGGCAATAAAAATAATGATTAGTAATGGTACATGGAAAACCAAATCTAAAACCAATTGGAAATTAAACAATATGATACTCCAAAACCGTTTAGTTAAAGAAGAAATCATAGAAACAATTAATAATTTCATCAAGGAAAATGACAATGGCGAAACATCCTTTCAAACCTTTTGGGATGCAGCCAAAGCGGTAATCAGAGGTAAATTCATATCCCTGAATGCTTATATTAACAAACAAGGGAGAGCAGAGATCAATCAATTGGAAATGCAAATGAAAAAACTGGAAAGCGATCAAATTAAAAACCCCCAGCAGAAAACCAAATTAGAAATCCTAAAAATTAAGGGAGAAATTAATAAAATCGAAAGTGATAGAACTATTGATTTAATAAATGAGACAAGAAGCTGGTACTTTGAAAAAACAAACAAAATAGACAAGGTACTGGTCAATCTAGTTAAAAAAAGGAAGGAAGAAAAGCAAATTCACAGCATTAAAGATGAAAAGGGGGACAGCACCTCCAATGAGGAGGAAATTAAGGCAATCATTAGAAATTACTTTGCCCAATTATATGGCAATAAATACACCAATTTAGGAGAAATGGATGAATATATACAAAAATACAAACTGCCTAGACTAACAGAAGAGGAAATAGAATTCCTAAATAATCCCATATCAGAAATTGAAATCCAACAAGCCATCAAAGAACTTCCTAAGAAAAAGTCCCCAGGGCCTGATGGATTCACCTGTGAATTCTATCAAACATTCAGAGAACAGTTAATCCCAATACTATACAAACTATTTGACATAATAAGCAAAGAGGGAGTTCTACCAAACTCCTTTTACGACACAAACATGGTACTGATTCCAAAACCAGGCAGGTCAAAAACAGAGAAAGAAAACTATAGGCCAATCTCCCTAATGAATATAGATGCAAAAATCTTAAATAGGATACTAGCAAAAAGACTCCAGCAAGTGATCAGAAGGATCATTCACCATGATCAAGTAGGATTCATACCAGGGATGCAGGGCTGGTTCAACATTAGGAAAACCATCCACATAATTGACCACATCAACAAGCAAACTAGCAAGAATCACATGATTATTTCAATAGATGCAGAAAAAGCCTTTGATAAAATACAACACCCATTCCTATTAAAAACACTAGAAAGCATAGGAATAGAAGGGTCATTCCTAAAAATAATAAACAGTATATATCTAAAACCAACAGCTAATATCATCTGCAATGGGGATAAACTAGATGCATTCCCAATAAGATCAGGAGTGAAACAAGGATGCCCATTATCACCTCTACTATTTGACATTGTACTAGAAACACTAGCAGTAGCAATTAGAGAAGATAAAGGAATTGAAGGCATCAAAATAGGCAAGGAGGAGACCAAGTTATCACTCTTTGCGGATGACATGATGGTCTACTTAAAGAATCCTAGAGATTCAACCAAAAAGCTAATTGAAATAATCAACAACTTTAGCAAAGTTGCAGGATACAAAATAAACCCACATAAATCATCAGCTTTTCTATATATCTCCAACACAGCTCAGCAGCAAGAACTAGAAAGAGAAATCCCATTCAAAATCACCTTAGACAAAATAAAATACCTAGGAATCTACCTCCCAAGACAAACACAGGAACTATATGAACACAACTACAAAACACTCGCCACACAACTAAAACTAGACTTGAACAAATGGAAAAACATTAACTGCTCATGGATAGGACGAGCCAATATAATAAAAATGACCATCCTACCCAAACTTATTTATCTATTTAGTGCCATACCCATTGAACTACCAAAATACTTCTTCACTGATTTAGAAAAAAACATAACAAAGTTCATTTGGAAGAACAAAAGATCAAGGATATCCAGGGAAATAATGAAAAAAAACACATATGATGGGGGCCTTGCAGTCCCTGACCTAAAACTATATTACAAAGCAGCAGTCATCAAAACAATTTGGTACTGGCTAAGAAACAGAAAGGAAGATCAGTGGAATAGACTGGGGGAAAGCGACCTCAGCAAGACAGTATACGATAAACCCAAAGATCCCAGCTTTTGGGACAAAAATCCACTATTCGATAAAAACTGCTGGGAAAATTGGAAGACAGTGTGGGAGAGACTAGGAATAGATCAACACCTCACACCCTACACCAAGATAAATTCAAAATGGGTGAGTGACTTAAACATAAAGAAGGAAACCATAAGTAAATTGGGTAAACACAGAATAGTATACATGTCAGACCTTTGGGAGGGGAAAGGCTTTAAAACCAAGCAAGATATAGAAAGAATCACAAAATGTAAAATAAATAATTTTGACTACATCAAACTAAAAAGCTTTTGTACAAACAAAACCAATATAACTAAAATCAGAAGGGAAACAACAAATTGGGAAAAAATCTTCATAGAAACCTCTGACAAAGGTTTAATTACTCATATTTATAAAGAACTAAATCAATTGTACAAAAAATCAAGCCATTCTCCAATTGATAAATGGGCAAGGGAAATGGATAGGCAGTTCTCAGATAAAGAAATCAAAACTATTAACAAGCACATGAAGAAGTGTTCTACATCTCTTATAATCAGAGAGATGCAAATCAAAACAACTCTGAGGTATCACCTCACACCTAGCAGATTGGCTAACATAACAGCAAAGGAAAGTAATGAATGCTGGAGGGGATGTGGCAAAATAGGGACATTAATTCATTGCTGGTGGAGCTGTGAACTGATCCAACCATTCTGGAGGGCAATTTGGAACTATGCCCAAAGGGTGCTAAAAGAATATCTACCCTTTGACCCAGCCATAGCACTGCTGGGTCTGTACCCCAAAGAGATAATGGACACAAAGACTTGTACAAAAATATTCATAGCTGCGCTCTTTGTGGTGGCCCAAAACTGGAAAATGAGGGGATGCCCATCAATTGGGGAATGGCTGAACAAACTGTGGTATATGTTGGTGATGGAGTACTATTGTGCTAAAAGGAATAATAAAGTGGAGAAGTTCCATGGAGACTGGAACAACCTCCAGGAAGTGATGCAGAGCGAGAGGAGCAGAACCAGGAGAACATTGTACACAGAGACAAACACACTGTGGTATCATCGAACGTAATGGACTTCTCCATTGGTGGTGGTGTAATGTCCCTGAACAACTTGCAGGGACCCAGGAGAAAAAAACACCATTCATAAGCAAAGGATAAACTATGGGAGTGGAAACACCGAGAAAAAAGCAACTGCCTGAATACAGAGGTTGAGGGGACATGACAGAGGATAGACTCTAAATGAACACTCTAATGCAAATACTATCAACAAAGCAATGGGTTCAAATCAAGAAAACATCTAATGCCCAGTGGACTTACGCGTCGGCTATGGGGGGTGGGGGGGGGGGAGGAAAAGAAAATGATCTATGTCTTTAACGAATAATGCTTGGAAATGATCAAATAAAATATATTTAAAAAAAAAAAAAAAGAAATTCTAAGTTCCAGCCAGGGGAAGAGAGTCTCAAGAAGTTGGGCCTTTCCTGGAGGCTTCATGCCTTACTTAACACCTCTTTTGTTAAGTTCACATTTTGTAGTTACTTAACACCTTTTTGTGATTAATTCACCTTTTATAGTTACTTAACACCTTTTTGTAGTTAAAATCTAAAAATAGATTGTAGCTTACAATTCGAGCTTCACTATAAAGGAAGAGCTAAGTACCTTCATTGTAACAATCAGAAGATATCTAAATCCAATCTTCTCAATCCCCCCTGATGATCATTGGGAGACTAGTCTCCCCATTGATCATTTAACATAATCATTTTGTAGTCCTAAAGCACTTCTAACTACAGATGTATACAATATTTCACCTATTAAGTGGAAATTATAATAGTTAGAAATAGAAAAGAGAAAAAGCAAAATCAATGTTTTGCTAGGTGCATTGACAAAAAGTCAAAATTAGGGGGCAGTCCCCTTTGGCATAAAAGTGTACATGTACAACAAATGTTCAATTCCTTTTTGTTCAATCAATTTCACCCAAAAGTTCATTTTGGATCTTCTTGATGCAGTGTAGGTTTCTGCCAGTATCTTTCTTTGAGGAGTTCAGTCTCTGGATTCCAGGAGTTAGCAAACTTCTTTTTCTGAAATTCTTCTCAAACAAAATTTTAAATATTAGATTTTTAAAAATAAAAATACAATACAATACTTAAAATTTTAATATAATAAATGTTGATAGTTATAACCTACTTAAACAAGAGCTCTTGGGGTGAAGGAAGTGTCCTCAATAATTTTTTAGAGTAAAAAGGGGTCATGAGACTAAAAAGTCTTTGATAACTTAAGTGATTTGCCCAGTCACATGTGCTAGAGTCAGAACTTGAACTTTGGTCTTCCTGGCCTTGAGTCTAGCTTTCTATATCATTCTATGTTTTTGTCTTTGTTAATTTTATTCCTACTCCACATATCATTCTCTTTATTCATCTCTGCTTTTCTAAATCTCTCTCAGTCTTCAAATCCCATCTCAGGGTCATGAAGTTTTCCTCTACCATTTATCTGTTCATTTGAATATTTCCCTCTCACAACTGCCATTTATTATTTCTACTGCATATTAGACACTTAATTTTACTGTAAAACTTTTTTTTAATCCTCACATTTGGTCTTAGATTTTATACAGTGTATTGGTTCCAAGGCAGAAGAATGGGAGGGGCTAGGCAATGGGGGTTGTGACTTCCTCAGGGTTACCCCACCAAGAAGTGTCTAAGGCCAAATCTGACTCAGGACCTCCTGTCTCTAGGTCTGGCTCTCAATCCACTGAGCCACCCAGCTGCCCCCTAACTTTTTTTTTTAACCTTTACTTTCTGTCTTAGTTACAAAACTAAGAGACACGGGCAAGGATTAGGCAAACAGGATTAAGTGACTTGCCCAGGTTCACATAGCCTGGAAGTGTCTCAGACCAAATTTGAACCCATCTCCTCCTCTATGCCACCTAGCTGCCTCTATTGTTGAACTTTTCAAGTATTTGGGACTCATCCCCAAGAATCACTAAAGTTGGAGGGCAGGGATCATTTCTTATATATATTTTTTTATCTTTCATAGTATTTTATAAAGTGTTGAATATAGAATAAATTCCTTGAATTTGTTGAATGAATGAAAGAAAATAGAAGCACAAATGTACTCTACAATGTTTCTGATGGATAAGCCCATAATAATTTTTGAATTATTTTAAAGCTTTAAAGTAATGTTCTCAAAAAGATTGATGCTTTCAAATAAATTTCTTTGTTCTCTATGACTCATAACATCTTAGAAACAGCACAGTTTTTCTCTTGCTCATATTTTACTTTCTTCTAATTTATTTATCTTTAATGGGGTTTGTTTAGATTGGAAGTTTTTTAGGAGATGTTCCATTTGCTTTAATATCTTGTTACAGTACTTTGGCATACAGTGAACAAACAAAATGATGTACAAATTTATTGTAGTGGAAAGAGAGTCAGAAGACTTAGATTAACACTCCAGCTCTGATATCTGTTATCTGGACAAGTTACTTAGCCTTTATGATTCTGTTTCCTTATCTATCAAATGGAATGAACTATACTTGTACAACTATTGTACTTGTACTACTTTACTTGTACTACTATAATGGTATTGCTGAGCCTTTTCAGTATTTTGTGACCCCATTTGGATTTTTCTTGCCAAAGATACTGGAGTAGTTTGCCATTTCCTTTTCCAATTTATTTTACAGATGAGGAAACTAAGGCCAATCTTTCTGACTTCAGGTCTGGCATTCTATCCACTATGCGGTCTAGTTGTCTCCAAAATTATGTCATCAACTAATAACTGAATAGACATATATCAAGAACTTACCATGTATCTGGCACTGTGTTAAGTGCTTGAGTTACAAAATGTGTACTTACAAGCTCACTTGTAGGAGAGGCTGTTAATATTAGAGAAATCAAGAAAAGTCCAATGCAGAGTAGGCAGAGTTTTGTCTTGCAAGAAACTAGGAATTCCAAGATGGAGCAATGAGGAAGAGATATTTCAAGGCACAAG
Organism: Monodelphis domestica; assembly: GCF_027887165.1. Classification (NCBI taxonomy): domain Eukaryota; kingdom Metazoa; phylum Chordata; class Mammalia; order Didelphimorphia; family Didelphidae; genus Monodelphis; species Monodelphis domestica. The sequence goes on along the minus strand of NC_077227.1, from coordinate 346,520,880 downwards.
AAGAGGAGATAAAATTTGATGAGTAAAGAATTGCAAGAAGGTAAGTTTTTGGCATTGTATGGAGTATGGAGGATGAGTAAAGTGTAACAGACAGAAAAGGCAAGGTGGGACCAGATTTCCAAGAGCATTAAGTGTCAAACAAAGGAGATTATATTTGATCTTTGATGGTTAGGAGCCACTGGAGTATGTGAGTATGTGGGTGATGTGGCCACCTGCACTTGAAGAAAATTACTTTGATACCTATGTGTGGGATGATTTGACCTAAGATAGGTTGTAAAATTAGGAAACTATTGCAATAATCCAGGTGAGAAGTGATGAGTCTGAGTGGGGGTGATAGCTATGTGAGAGGGGCTTAAATATAACTCTGTGCCCTTTGTCAGCTAACCTAGATGAGGGAAGGAAGAAAGTTAAAAAAACCCCCATTTATTAAATTCCTACTATGTACCAGGCACTGTACTAAAAAAAATCTCATTTGATTTTCTCAGCAGCCATGGAATATGGTACTATCATTATTCCCATTTTAGAGTTGAGTAAATGGAGACAAATTAAGGTTAAATGACTTGCTCAGTATCATACAATAACTAGGTTTCTAAGGCTGGATTTGAATTCAATCTTTCTTGACTATAGGTCCAATGATTATCTATTGTCCCACCTAGTTGCTACTAGTTAAGTTTAGAGTTCTTCTTATTAGGAGGTTGGCCATGAAGCAGTCCAACACACACACACACACACACACACACACACACACACACAAAACATCTAAGAACTATTTATTTAGGCAGTTGTTTCCTATCATTATGGTTGTAGACTCCTAGGGATCTTGGATCATTACCAGGGGTCCAGGGAGTTTTTGAGACTACCAGGGATTGACTTTTTGCTCTTCATATAGTATGATTCTAAGTGTGGCAGAAGATCAGTCTGAGACTTCTTATTAGGTCTCTGTCACTTCCCCTCTAACTACCTCCACCCCTTATCCTTCACTCTACAATAAATAAGTAAACCTCATGTCTAGAAGCTGCAAAAATAATGTTCTGGATATGTGCTTTCCTGAGAATCATTATAGTTGGAGTGGAATGGAGAAAGAGTCCAATTTGGAGTTAGAGTAAGCTGGATTCAAGACTCATTACTGACTGACTTCCACTGGTTCTATGTCCCAGTCGACTCTCTAAGGAGAGAGATTTTTGTGTCATCAGCACACAAGGCAGCTGGTGCATAGAATGCTGGTCATGGAGTCAGATAGTCATCATTTCAAATATGACCCCAGACTTAATAGCTGTCTCTGGGAAAATCACTTAATCTCTGCCTTGGTTTCTCTAATTATAAAATAAAGATAATAACAACACCTACCTAACATACCTGTTAAGGGTCAAATGAAATAATAGCTATAAAGTGATTAGCACAGTGCTTGGCACATAGAAGTAGGCACTATGTTTTCTTCCCTTTCCCCTTCTTAGACCTCTTTGGTAATCTAATGAAACCCAAGGAATCCTTCTTAGAATCACATTTTTGAATGCATAAAATAAACTATAGGATTACAAAGGAAATAAATTATACTGAAGTACATATTTAAAAATATTTAAAAGTTAATGGAATCCAAGTTAAGAGCCCTTTTAGGGTAGTTGTTGATCTGAATTGGTAGGTACTATTTTCCTCACAAATCAACCAATCAATAAGTATTTATTAAGGGTTTGCTAAATACCAGACAAAAATCAAACGGTATCTCTCTTCAAGGTGTTTGGGATTTGTTGATGGAGACAACACATACATACCAATTAGTTATATACAAAGCCTTATCCCTGTATATACAAAGTAAATATCTTGTAACTCTGTGTGTATGTGTGTGTGTTGGATATTAACATTTTTCAAATGTATGTAGGTGCTTTTGTAATTGAGAAAAAACAAAATTGTTTAAAAGTGTTATTTACTTTATAGTAGTTTTTTTCATCATGGTATTTTTTTCAATGTACAGTAACAGTACAACACTTGTGGACATCCACAAGATTTCTCACATTAAAAAGGGTTCCTCTTACTGAAAAAGGTTGACAACTGCTGTAGTAAGGCATGAAAAGACTTCAGTGGAAGAGCTTGCCAGTCGTGGGGAAACCCACATCAATGAACTCTTGACTCCTTAAGGAAGTAAGTATGTAATTGAAAATTCATAAAATAAAACTTTAAGAAAACTCCCAAGATGGATTAGATGTCTCGACTTGTATGAATCTATTTCTTTCACAGTCAATCTGAAATTTATGAACAAAGAAGTAATTTCTAATAGTTCTCTATTTATCAAAATGCCGTTACCAGTAAGGATTTTGGGACTGGTGTTTCTTCTAACAACTATTCTTTTTTTAGCCCTGTGTATCTGAGCACTTAGAGACTAGGAGAGATGCTATGGAAATATGGAGATCTCATTTTGCATTTATGTAGCATTTTTTTAAAGTAAAAAAATTTAGGTTAGTGAAATACATTTGCAGCATGTGCTAAAATAATTTTAAGTTATTCCACCCCCTCTATTGTCAAGATTCCATCATTATTCCCATTGTATTAAGAAGGAAACTGAAGTAGAAAGAGACTGAATTCAACGGCTTGTGAAATCACAGTGTGAGGACTGCAAGGGACCTTAGAGAACACCTGCTTCAACCCTCTAGTTTTACATATGAGGAAACTGAGACCCATAGAGTTCAAAGAACTTAGGAGTGAAATGTGGAATTACTTATGAAAAATTAAAATAATTACTTTTTTACTTATATGATAGCTTAAAAAAGAAAAAAATTAAACCTACAATATGTCCTCATTTTAAGGCAACCCATTTAAAAAATCCTCACTTTCAGTCTTAAAATCAACACTTTGTATTGGTTCTAAGGCATAAGAGTGATAAGGGTTTGACAATGAGAGTTAAGTAACCTGTCTAGAGTCACACAGTTATGAAGTATCTTTGACCAGATTTGAACCCAGGATCTCCCATCTCTAAACCTAGCTCTCAATACACTGTATATTTTCTAATCTTTATGCTCTAGCCCTTTGTATTGTCTTTCCCAGGATAAATGTTTCTTTTTCATAGTAATGGTTAACAGGGTATTTTTTTCTTTGGTTTGTTTGTTTTTAACTAGTCTTCTTGCTGTTCTTCCAACTTAAGCTTGTGCCATACTGAAAATCAATAATAATTCATCCAGCTGCCAGGTTATTATGATGATCTTAGTTTGCTCAGTATTTAATTAAGTTGTTTTGTAGTCTGTCAGTTCTTGGCATTATTTTTCATTTTCAACCACACTTTCCTTTGTACTTTGGCACAATTGATTCTATTTCATTGTTGGATTAAGGGATCCTTGAAATATTTTGACTTTTTCACAGATATATATATATATATATATATATACATATATATATATATATATATGTCAAACAGTCACTGAAGTGTATTTTGTATGAGTTTTTTTTTACATTTTCTTGGAGTAATATCCATTCTTAAAAAGACAGAATTGAGGCATCTAGATGGCTCCTTGGTGAGAAAACGAGGTCTGGTGGTGGGAGATCCTGGTTTCAAATCTGACCTCATCCACTTACTTAACTGTGTGATCCTGGGGGAAATCACTTAAACCCTCATTGCCTGCCCTTACCACTCTGCCTTAGAACTGATATACAGTGTCAATTCAAATATAGAATGTAAGGGTTAAAAAAAGATATAGAATTAAAAACACAACAAAAGAGAGAACTCAAATATGTTTGAATTGCATAGTATCTAGCATTCAATTAGAAAGAATTAATTGAAAGTGTTGAAGTCAGGTCAATCCCATTTCATATAATGGTCAGATGTTCTGAATCAGCCTGGTGTCAGGGGAGGAAATGTGTCCACAGCTGTCACCAAATTATTGCTTGTCCCAAGCAATTTGCTCATCATTGTATTTACCCACATTCACACAATGTAGAGAGGTCAGTAATTTGTTATAGTTGGAAAAAAAACCCACCAAGTAATTTTTCTGTACCTCAGTATATTTGCTTAGCCTGAGAGTCCAGGAAGCTGAAATGAATAACAAAAGGTCTTCTATGATCAGAAATCACGACCTCTTCTAGTTATGCCAGCCAATCACAGTTTTCCTATGCCATAGAAAACTCTTGTGCTCTAAAGTGATCCATAGGAAGGGGACACTGCCTTCATGTCTGTCTTTGAAGGAAGAGAGGAGACACTAACATTTTGGGTAGGAGGTCATTAGCACTGGAGGGGAGGGAGTGATGGCATAGTAGAGGTTAATTACTCTAATGATGAGATAGATCCAAGAAGGTGAATAGTGGTCTAGACCAGTTGTCACCAAACAGATTTAGGCATGCTGCCTTCTGTATAGTCTCAACTCATTATTTTCCTGAAGCCAACTTTCTTATAATGATCAAGGAGTATATCTTACAGAGGATATGTTTATTGCTAGATGGACACCTGAAAAAAACCTAGCTCTATTTTGGTGACATTATTTATATAGTTTTACAATTCATCAACAAAAAGAAAATTTCATTAAATTCTTCTATCATAGTGATTAGTTAATCATTGTAAAAAAGTTTTACCTACACAATTCTCACTTCTGGGAATGCAGTAGGTCTATAGCTTTTTGAAGGCTCACTTTAATAAAACAACTGAGTGTCAGTTTGTATTTTACAACTAGGACCTTTTCTTTTTTGCAGTGGATAATATTACCTACAAATATGTTTCACTATGTATAAGCATTTTTACCAGCATTTGCCTTCCAAAATTCACTATATAAGAGGGAAAAAACCCAAAAGGATAAACCTGCCATTTGAAGGAACAAATAAATATTGCACATAAGTTTGACATAAAGAACTGCAATCTTGTAAGATACCTTCCATATATCAGGGACTTTCCCCTCCCATTTGTGATTTTTATGAAGCAAGCCTTTCAAAATTCTTCATCTGGCTTAGATCAATTGACAGTACTGATGAAATATGTACTATCTCTCCAATTTCACAGGGTTGATTTCCGGACTGTAAAGTCATCTCTGATGATAAAACTTTTCAGGAGCTTTATTCATGCTTAATAAATTGGCAATCTCTTACTAAGGGCAATTCCAAGTCCACTATTGAGAACTGAAATGAATTGGTCTAGTTTATTTTCAGATCTTAGCTGTGATGAGAATAATGCAAAGACTTTTGACTTTAATGATTTTTTTCCTGGTCCATTTTCTTTTTAAAATTAAAAGAAAATAGTGGTGCTCATGATCACACACATCTTCTTAGCCACAACTGCCTATCTTGACATAACTGCTCTCAGATTTTTTTTTGGGGAAAAATATATCTTTTAAAACTGAAAATGAGTTTTCTGTGATAGCTGTATCTTTTGTTTCTTCTACTGAACTTAAATCAACATCTGCTTTGTACCACGAATGAGGCTTAGAAATCAAAGGTCCCTCAATGATTCATTTGACTTCATTTCAGTTATATAGATTTGTCCATCAATAATGCTTTCAAGAATCCCATAAACCAGATCATCAAAATTCTGAGATGTTACATTTGATGAAACTTATTTGAAAAGAGTAAAGCTAAGCATTTAACTGAAATGACAACAAATGATTCTTATAGACCCAGGATGAACTGATATTGTTTCTCCTGCAAGTGATAGTTGTCAGAGTAGTTTGGCAATGGACTGAGGATCAGCAGATCTGGGTTCTATTCCTGATTTTTTACTAACTTGTTATATAATCTTGAGTAAGTTATTTCAACTTGCTGGGTCTTTACTTCTTGGTAAAATGGAGAGGTTTGGATTAAACATTCTTTAAAGTTCCTCCTAACTCCCAAATCCTAGGTTTGCTCTCTGTCTTCTCCTTCCAACCAGCATGTTGACCCACTCATGTTAGATTTTTGTGGTGAGAACATGTAAACATCCTTTGTATCTTCTGAACAGGTTCAATTTTTAAAGTTGAGAAAGGATAATGAGAGTTGGAGATGGTAATATCAAATGGAATTGAAGTGGTAATTGTTTGGCAATAATGAAAAATAATGAAGATGAAACATAGGCCCAGAGTGGTTAAGTGATATGTTCAAGGCCAGAGATTGTAAGTAGAAAGCTGAGATCTGAACCCAGGTTCTCTGACTCCCAAGTTTTGCCATTGGGCAGTAAATAGAGTTCTTTGTAGTTTTCTAGCCAGTTGTGGAGACAATACTCTAAATTTGTGGATTTCATTCATTTCAGAAATGTGTGAGTACTATGTTAGGTCCTAGAAGGAAGGAGTCTAATGAAATACCATAATCTCTCTGGGCAGGTGACTGAGTGAGTGAGGGAAATGTCTGAGTCCCTAATGTTTCAACTCAAACTAAAATGTGGATCTGGAGACCCAGAAAGGAAAAAAACTTTGCTTTAACTGAGATCAGAACTGGGCTAATGAAACGGTTCAGCCTTGGACTAAAGGATGAAAATTGTGTAGACTCATAGAAGAATGGGAACCTCAAGGGTTGGGACCTAGACTAGTTTGAATAATGAAAATAAAGGAAGTATCCTATAAAGGGTCAGGGATTTGCAAAAACAGCATATGAGAGAAAACTAGGTGCTAAGATAAAAGCACTGATAAAGATAACCTACAATATATTATATACCAGTGTTATACATGTATACCACAAGGTGCTTGTCAGGTTTGAGTAGAATTAGAAATATACTCATGATGAACCTCATTTAGTATTCTTAGAGTATGCACATGACCTTGAACTACATACCTTGTAGAATATAAAGACATGATTTCTTATGAAGTTTATAATGCTACCAGCTTGCTTGTCTTTTTTTACTTAAAAATTTTCATTTAATTAATTAATTTATAATATTTTTCCATGGTTACATGATTCATGTTCTTTCCCTCTGCTCTCCCCCAGCCAATGAGCAATTCCACTGGGTTTTACATGTGTCATTGATCAATACCCATTTCCATATTATTAATATTTGCAATAGAGTAATCATTTAGAATCTACATCCCCAATCATATCCCAATCGACCCATGTGATCAAGCAAATGTTTTTCTTCTGTGTTTCTACTCGCACAGTTCTTTCTCCGGATTTGATAGCGTTCTTTCTCTTAAGTCCATCAGAATTGTCCAGGATCATTGCATTGCTGCTAGTAGGGAAGTCCATTACATTCGACTGTGCCACAGTGTATCTGTCTCTGTGCACAATGTTCTCTTTGTTCTGCTCCTTTCGCTCTGCATCACTTGGAGGTCATTCCAGTTCACATGTAATTCCTCCAGTTTATTATTCCTTAGAGCACAATAGTATTCCATCACCAACAGATACCACAATTTGTTCAGTCATTCCCCAATAGAAGGGCATCCCCTCATTTTCCAAATTTTTTTTTTTGCCACAACAAAGAGCAAGACTTTAAATATTCTTGTACAAGTCTTTTTCCTTATTATCTCTTTGGGGTACAAACCCAGCAGTGCTATGGCTGCGTCAAAGGGCAGATAGTCTTTTAGTGCCCTATGGGCATAGTTCCAAATTGCCATCCAGAATGGTTGGATCAATTCACAACTCCACCACTAATGCATTAATGTCCCAATTTTGCTTTGATAGCTTGCCTGTCTTTGCTGATACATTACTAGTTGCATTTTTTTTTTTATGGAAAATGTCACATGAGAACATTATCAGGTTTTTTTTTTGGAAAAACCTCACTGAACTATTAATTTTCTCTGCTAATTTCTCCATTCTATTCTTGTTAACCTCAGAACCTCAGAAAAGAAAAGAATTTATGCCACCTATAAATTTATACTTACTCCTTGCAAACTACATATAGGCTTAAAAAAAAGAAAATCCTTACCTTCTATTTTAGAATCAATACCAAGGATTGGTTCCAAGATAGAAGAGTGACAAGGACTAGGCAATTGGACTTAAATTACTTGCTCAGGCTCACACATATAGAAAGCATTTCAGGCCAAATCTGAACCCAAGACCTCCTGTCTCGATATCTGGCTCTCAATCCTATCCCTATACAGGCTTTTGTAAGAGTATAGAGCTGGGTCAAAACGGAAATTGGAAGCCATTGTCCTGGCAATGCTACATCTGTAGGTTGTATAGGGTCAAAGGATATTTGATCTATGAAACTGGTCTTGATCAGAGATCTGTCTCCTTATTAAATCATACTGGTATATAGATGGAATCTTGGTACTTTCAGTTTTAACACTAGAGTCAAGAAAATGGTATCTGAGTACCTTAGGACAGTCACTCATGGGATATGGCAAAATTGGGATGCTAATGCATTGCTAGTGGAGTTGCAAATTGATCCAGCTATTCTGGAAGGTAATTCGAAATTATGCCCAAGGGGCTTTAAAAGACTGTCTGCCCTTTGATCCAGCCATACCACTGCTGGGTTTACACCCCAAAGAGATCATAGGGGAAAAAAAAACTTGTACAAAAATATTTATAACTCTTTGTGGTGGCAAAAAATTGGAAAATGAGGGGATGCCCTTCAATTGGGGAATAACTGAACAAATTGTGGTAGATGATGATGATGGAATGCTATTGAGCTGAAATGAATAATGAACTGGAGGAATTCCATGTGAACTGGAATGACCTCCAGGTGATGCAGGAGCAGAACAAGGAGAATATTATATACAGACTTATACACTATGGCATGTAATGGACTTCTCTACTAGCAGCAATGCAATGATCCTGGATCCTGGACAATTCTGAGGAACTTAAGAGAAAGAATGCCATCCACATCCAGAGAAAGAACTGTGGGAGTAAAAACACAGAAGAAAAACAACTGATTGATTACATGGGTCAACAGGGATATGATTGAGCATGTAGACTCTAAATGATGACTCTATTGCAAACATTAATAATGTGGAAATAGATCTTGATCAACAATACATGTAAAACCCAGTGGAATTGCTTGTTGCCAATGGGAGGAGGGAGGGAGGAGGAGAGGGAAAGAACATGAATCATGTAACAAAGGGAAATATTTTAAATTATTGAATTGAAAAAAAGAGCAGTTACTCACAAGGAATTTTGGGTGGGGAGGTTATATGCCATAGACAGTATAGTTTCTATGAAGGTAATGCAAGGATTGAAGATTTTTAAAATCCCAGATTCCTGTGATAGTTGGTTATGAGAGCCTTGATTTTCTGAGATATCATAACTGGCTCCCCGACCCTTCTACCAGACTCTTCTGGGTTGCTAGTTGCTCCAGACTTGTCTATGTATCAATATGTTATTGTCCTCTCTGTTTAGGTAATTCCTGGTGACAGGTTAGCAGAAGCCTATATTAGATATAAGAGATCATAAGAGCATAAGATGACATCTTGGTTTAGGGAAAGACAGAAGAACTTTTGTTTAAATGGATACTGATGGACTAGATTCAGATTCTTTACCCCCTTTATTTACCTGTGGGATCCTGCCCATTAGGACCCAGAGTGGACAGCTAACTAGTTTTTAAAAAAATCCAACTCCTAATTTATTTTAATCTGAGACAGCTTAGAGAAATGAACACCTCCTTGAGTTGGTAATTCATTTGCATAGAAATAACAACTTTCTTATTGATACAACATTAAGTCATATAAAATTTTAAGACTATTTTTAGTAATTTTCTTGTCTAATGTCTAAGCTACAAAGAAGTAAGGAGTATTATGGTGCAATGGCAAGGTTTGGGAGTCAAAGGACCTGGGTTCAGATCCCATCTTTGCCAATTACTGCTTCTAGATGACCTTAAGCAAATTACTTAACCTCCCTAGGGACTTAGTTTTCTCATCTGCAATGTGAGGTCCTAGACCAGATGGTCTCTAAAGTTCCTTTTAGCTCCAAATCTATGGTCCAGTGAATGTTGGAGTTGAACTATATGACCTAAAGTCTTATTAATATTGCATTTTTAATGACCTCTTAAAATAGTTTTATTCATACTCAACATGCCAGTGTATATTGTGATTCCATCAGTGGGGGTGCTTCCTCTTGGTACAGATTGTAACCCCATCTATTTCCTTTCATCCTATAAAATTTTTGCAAATGCATTGATCTACCAAATGTGTTAGAGGCTTTTTTTTACTATTTCATGAATATAATAAAAATCAGCATAATAACAGCTAACGTTTATAAAGTGCTTTAACTTTTGTATAGGTTATCACATTTGATACAACAACCTTGTGAGATATGTGCTATTATTCCCATTTAATTGACCAGGAAACTGAGGTTTGAGAAGTTGTGAGTTGCCTGAGGTTATCAATGTAGAACTTGACCTGCCCAATAATAATAGGGTGTTCCTTTACAGAGGAAATTCTTACTTTAGGGCAGAGATAGACTTCCTTTTCACATCTAAGATCCTATAAAGTGTTTTGGTCATAATGGGGAAGAAGATGGTATTATTCAGTGAGACATGACCTTTGAATAGAGTTTCCAATAGTGGGATTGAGTTTGACTGAGCCATCTACCCTCTTTGCCTAACCCCTATTAACTAACAATCTTATATTTTCAAGTGGTCCAAATATAGGGGACCAGCATGGCTATTTGAAGGATAATGGTAAGAAATTTCCTGACTCTTTTTATCTTTTCATCTGTTGCATGAATGGTAGCACCTGGAAATACTGCCTTAGACAGTCTCATGTTCCTAGATTCTCAGAATCATAGAATTTACAGTTGGAAGGAACACTAGAGACCATCTAGTCCTCTACAAATAGATAAAATAGATTTTTAATAAAGAAACTGATATCCAAAGAAGGGAAGGAACTTCCCCGAAGTCACATAGCTTGTTATTAGAGGAGGTTGAATAAAAGCACATGCCTTCTGATTGCCGGTCTAGTTTATAAATTTCTCTTATTTGGCATTTGCAGCTTTTAAAGATAGGATTGTGTAATTTACCTTCCTAGCTTTATAATACATTAACCCTCTTCACTGGAAGTAGCTTTTTCATACATTGTCATTTCTCTGGATTCCTTTGGTTCCAACTAAAATGCTGTCTTGTATAAGACATGTTTCCTATTACCATAATTCTAGTTTCTTCTCTTTGTTATTTCCTATTTTCCCATGTATCTTTTGCTTGTACTTATTTGTTTATATAATTTATATGTTATTAGATTGTACAAATCAAAGCAAAATTGCTCCTTTTGGTATACCCAGGGTTTAACACAGTGCACCAGAGTACATATTAGGTGCTTGATAAATGTTGATTGATAGTTGTGATTCTTTGGTCCCACTCTGATTGGCAAAGCAATTTTAATCTGCCAATCTGTCCCCTCATTAGGTAGTCTAAAGTAGCCTCTTTGTTCTTTGGGGGCTCACAATATTAATGCTGGACTTGGCATGGACACCTGATTGGATTAACCCATTGCAGCTCAGAAATCCCAAACTTGAGAGACCCTCAAACTTCAATCTTTCCAGTAGTGGGGATTATAGGTGTGCTATATTTTCTTTGGGAAATTATTTTCTATTAAAGAATATGGGTGGATTTAGAATATGGGAATTATTAATTCATATAGAAAAGTCTGGTATTAAACTATGACTATGAAAGGAAGAGGTATTTTTCTTAGAAAAATATAAAAAATGAATTAATAAGTCCACTTTTCTCCCACTTTATTTTAAAAAATTAATATTATTTTCCCCAATTACATATAAAATAAATTTTTAATATTATAAAAAATTTTGAGTTCAGAATTTTCTCTCTATCCCCTCCTCCCTCTCTGAGATAGTAAGGAATCAAATATAGATTTTACATGTGCAATCATCTAAAGTCACCTCATCTTTTTGAAGCTTGAAAGAAGAATTGAAATGTATTTAAATTTGTGAGCATTAGGATTTCATTTTTATGTATTTTTATTTTCCAAACAAGTGACCTGATTGTAGCTGGTGGATTATCCTTGGAAAATTATCTACATACTCAGGTTTAATATGTTTAATTTTTTGGTGGTTTTATTTTCTGTAGCTTTTGTTTTGCTCACTCTTGTTAATTTAGGGTGTTAAATGCTTTATTGTTTTTAAAACTTAAACCTTGCTATGTGTTCATTGTTTTAGCATTTCACAGGTAATTTGAAAGATGAAGAACGAAGATGAGAAATCTTATTTATGTTGCTAATGTTAATTATAGCACTTCTGTTGTAAGTTGTAACCTAATATCCAGTTTAACCTCCAGAAGCTTTGTCTCTTGGAAATGAAAAGATTGTTCAGCTCCAAGAAGCTCCTTAGTATAGAGTGTAGGCTTCTCCTATCTTTGTATTAGATCATTCACCAGAGAAATATAATTGCCAGATTCTGGATTGAAACAAAACTGGTTCTTGTAAGTGAATGTTTGCTTTTCAGCTCCACTAGAGCATGTGGGTAAAAAATAAATGTATTCAGAGCCTTAGCCAGGTGTTTCTGCCAATGGGGCCAGTTCCAAGAACTTCTCACCTTACCATACCCAAGTTTAAAGAATAAAAACTGTGTGTGTGTGTGTCTCTGTGTAAGCGAGCCCTTAGCCATTTATTTAGAAAGCATGATATGAAGAGTTCTTTGAAAGTAGAGCATCGTTTGCTTGAACTTGGAATTTAGACTATCTTACATTGAATGATTTGTTAAAGAGATGCCTGTGAAAGTACCAACTATATCCTTCCTTTCCATTAAGGACTATGTGAATTTCATATTCTCATTAAAGAGGGAAAAGCTTTGTAGCATGAAATGGAGATAAATCTGGATTATTGTGTCAGTTTACTGTTCTGGCCTTGGCACTTAAGGAGTAATGATTTGGGTTGCCTCTCAACACAAAAATGAATCATACCCAAGACCGAGTTTATATACCTCTAAGGGAAAATTATATCATGTCATATATCCTAACAAGGTATTTGTATTTGATAAGGAACCCACTTCAGGTGATCTGGAGATGTGATTATTCAAGGGAGTCAGTAAGAAAAGTGACTTTACATTTTTCATAGACATAATTTACTTTCTCTTCTAAAGTCCTATCTCAATGTCTTTTAGCTTAGAGATGACTCTGGGTTTTTGAAAACTATGCCAGTAGGAGCAAAAGCTCCTCTAGCTCCTTCTTTGAGGGAAATATTTCAAGTATGGGCCCACTGACAAACTATACAACTGTTGTGCAAGGACCACGACCTGGATGAAATCTGGCTCATGGCCAGTGTGATTTTGGGCTGATGAATTTTAAAAAATCAGCCATTCTCCAAGCCCATTTATTAAAAAGAGAGTATTGTAATCTTTACAGTGGAGAGAGTATCCAAACTGACATAATCACAGATCTTTCAAATATTATTTATCTACTTTGTACATATTACAGCATGGTAAAGTGGAAAGAGCATTGGATTCAGAGAGGGAGGACTGGTGAGAGGGTTCAAATTCCAGCTTTGCTACTTACTATCTATGTGACCTTGAGCCAGTCACTTAGCCTCTGTTTGCCTAGTTTCCTAATTTGTAAAATGGAAATAATAATAGCACCAGCTTCCTAGGGTTGTTGGGAGAATAAAATGAAGTAATAATGGCAAAAGTGCTTAGCATAGTGGTTGACACATAGTTAGCACTATATAAATGTTAGCCGCCATCATCATCATCATCAACATCATTATTATTACTTATATCACTTGCATTCAGCACAGTGGCTGGCTGGCACATGACTTAATAAATACTTGTTTTTTCTTCCTTTCACTTTTGTGATGAACACATAAAACTACAATATTAGATAAGAAGTCATTATGCTATGATATGTAATATTTTAGGACAATAATGGTAATTTTAATAATAATGACAATATTATGTTGTGAAGCTTTAAAATAGTATTTGAGGTTACTTTTACTAGTCTTTCTTAGTATCCTAGATTAAGAATTCAGAGCTAGAAGGAACATTATGAGTACTGGATTGATCTCTATTTATTTATTTATTTATTTATTTTTCTTGTAATTTTGGAACTTTTATATAATTAATTAACTTATACTCTTTCCCATGGTTACAAGATTCATGTTCTTTCTCTCTCCTCACTGCACCCCCTTCCCATCGCCAATGAGCAATTTGACTGCATTTTACATGTATCATTGATCAAGACCTATTTCCATATTATTGATGTTTGCATTAGGGTGATCCTTTAGAGTCTACATCCCCAGGCATATCCCCATCAAACCATGTGACCAAGCAGTTGTTTTTCTTCTGTGTTTCTACTCCCACAGTTCTTCCTCTGAATGTGGATAGTGTTCTTTCTCATAAGTCCCTCAGAATTTTCCTGGATCATTGCATTGTTACTAGTAAAGAAGTCCATTATATTTGATTGTGCCACAGTGTATCAGTCTCTGTGTACAATGTTCTCTTGGTTCTGCTCCTTTCACCTCTGCATCAATTCCTAGAGGTCATTTGAGTTCACATGGAATTCCTCCAGTTCATTATTCCTTTTAGCGCATACAACAATTTATTCAGTCATTCCCCAATAGAAGAGCGTCTCCTCATTTTCCAATTTTTTTTTTGCCACCACAAAGAGCATGGCTATAAATATTTTTGTACATCTTTTTCCTTGTGATCTCTTTGGGGTATAATGGGTTGATCTCTTTTAGATAAAATATGACTAATTTAAATTGTCATAGGATCATAGATACTATCATAGGATATAGATGTGGAAGCGATTTCAGAGGCCATAGTCTTAACATTCTCATTTGATGGATATGGAAGGGCCCTGGAGCCTAAATGACGTTCCCAAGTCACGTTGATAGTAAATGGCAGAGCTTGGATTTGAACCAAGTCACTGTTTTTTTCCACTGTACTACCAATCCTACCTTCTAGAACAGACTCCAATCCAGGTATGCTTTTAAGTTGCACATTATATATTTTGCAAAAAACTTGTATTTTGAACACCTTTTTTTTTAATTGCAAAAAAAACTCTTCCCAAAGTTCTCATCTAAAGAAGATGCAGAACAGTTAAGGGCAACTCTTCATTTCTCATCAGCTATACTGTTTGGATTTGCCTCCACCTTCATTATGCTCCTTGGCTAGACACTTTTCCCCAACCCCACACTTTTGTGTGTTTTCTTCCTCCATGAATGAATGGTAAGCTCCCTTTTCTCATATATGTACCCCAATGCTTTGTTCTGTACCTACAATGGTATAGATGATTAATAAAATTTTATTGTATTGTAAATAAAGTTAATTTTAAATGTGTAGATAAGGGGAAGCGACTATTTAAAAAAGACTCCTGATGTGAATCTTTTCACATAAAGAAGAATCCCTTTAAAATAGAAATCCTAACTGGTATTTGAAGGCCATTCCTCCATATCTATTGAAATCTTTCTTAGTCTTTAAAGCCCATTTCTGATCCCACCTTATCCATTAAACTTTTCATGATCATTATAACACACTTTGATGTGTAAACCTTTCCTAACTTTAAACAGCACCAAGACTGCTCATTTCAGCACTGAATCCTCTGCTGCCTTGGATTGTTGATAAATTGTTTTTAATAAATTTTGCATCAGTTCCTGAAGGTCAAGGACCATGTAGTGGTCCTCTCTCTCTTCTTGGTAAACCTATTATTTAAGTTTGAGGGTGGGATAATTTATATTTTGCCTTCAATTATTCAAACTGGATATATAGTCTAGTTTACATTAATTAGAATTGTATAGTCCCCTGTTTTAACTGGTTTTTCAGTCAGAAGACCCAGTTCATTTTTGAACTTAGACACTTCATAACTTCATCCTATGTAAAGAAGAAGAATTTATAAGGAGACATGCTATGTTGTATGCAATTTTGTCCAATAAATACATTTTTCTTTTGCTCTGGAGAACAGATTGGGAGTAAAGAACAAGACTATAGCGGTATATCTGCTTTCTGAAAGATGGTCATGAGGAATAATTTATCCTAGAGGATAAAACTAGAAGCAATATAGGGAATTTTTAGACCTTTCCTTCTATCAGAGTAGCACACATTCTTAATTTCCTGATAATCAAAGATGTCTTAACATGAAATGGACTCTTTCCACGGAGAGTGGAATAGTCATTTACCCCTTATTGAAATCTTTCAAACTGCCCCTGGATGGCTACTCCCCAGTCTGTAGTTTATAAAACTAGAGCTGGAAGGAACCTTACCAGTTATCTATTCCAACTTGCTCATTTTACAGATGAGGAAACTGAGGCCTTTTGGGTTGAGAATGTCATAAATGAGAAATTCTTTTTGAGGTATATATATTATATATAAATATATTTAATAGGTTGGAGTAGATGGCTTTTAGGTCATTCCCAGAATTTAGAGTTGGTTTTTAATTACTATGTGACTCCAGGCAAGGCATTTTACCTCTCTGAATCCACTTTTTTCATTTAGAAAATGGAGTCTATAATGCTTGTTTTACCTACCTAGAAGGGTGGCTATGAGCAAGGTCATTTTCAGACCTTAAAGTGCTTTATAAATCTGAACCATTATTTTTATCATCATCATCATCATCATATTGGCTTTTACATTACTGGGCATTGTTCCTGAAAGAACATAATTAGAGACGTTAGCATGATTGGAGACCAAAGATGCTCTCCATCAGAATGCTTCTCAGAGATAATTAGCTCCCATGATTATACCACTTATTATTCAAAAGTCCAAGCTCTTAAAGACTGATAACAGTAGGGCAGATTATACCCTCTCCAAGCAATGACCTGCAAGAAAACATTGTTTCCAGGGGTGCCTTCTGTACCAATTTGTTATCATAGTGATAATTAAGTGAACATTTCCATTTTGTTAAGAGTTCCCTTCAGAAATATCTCTAAAAGACTGCTTTTGAAACCCTATGGTTACTCATTGGATTTAATGGTCCTACCGGGGACCTCCTAGATAAATCACGGTTTTCTCAAGAAAGCTTGTTGATACTTATGAAAAGAGTTTTGACCTGGATTTAGCTGACTTTAGTTCCCAACTTCCCTGATCTTTCTTTCAGGCAGTCTTTTGAGTTTTCAGTAATGATCAGTTATTGCTTGGGGACTCTTAAAATGGGAAGCTTGTAAAGTGTTTTGCATCTTAAAAGCTATGCAGTTCTTTCAGGAGGGTATATTTGGCATAGGCTGCTCTGTAGCATTAGGGAAATGAGTCTATGAGATAGCCCACTTCCATATTCTTTTGCAAATGGAGAAAGATTGCTTTGTAATAAAACAAAAAATTCTCTAAGGGGGAGGAGGATAATAAAATCAAATTGTTTTATGGTTTGTCAGTTCAAGAAGCTTTTAAGCCATATCTAAGAAGGAAGAAATTTTAATGGTGCATCAATGTTTGTTCTCTATTGGAAGTGCAGCAACATATTATAAGGAGTATAATTTAGTGCCCGTAGGTTGGATCTTCTTGGATAGAGATTTAGGTGTTTGAACTTTATTTGAAAGAACTATATTGTATGGATTTTTAACTTTGAACATTTCAATGTGACCAGTATTTATTAAGCAGTAGTGATGTGCCATGTACTTTGCTAGGCACTGGGGATACAAAGGCAAAAATAAAATTATCCTTATCTTCAAGGGAGTTATCTTCTACTGGAGAAATGGAATGGAATACAACAGCATTTTAGATTTAAGAGATAGACAGAATCTCAGTTGAACACCTTTATTTTATAGACGAAGAAACTGAGCCATAAAGAACTTAAGTGTCACCATTGTCACAGAAGTAGCAAGTGAAAGGAGGAAGCTGGGTGGCTCAGTGGATTGAGAGCCAGATCCAGAGATGGGAGGTCCTGGGTTCAGATATGACCTCGGGCACTTCCTGCCTGTGTGACCTTGGGCAAGTCATTGCCTAGCCCTTACCACTCTTCTGTCTTGGAACCAATACACAATATTGGTTCCAAGATGGAAGGTAAGGGTTTAAAATAAGGGTTAAAAAAAAGTAGCAAGTGAAGGAGGTAGCATTTCATATCTAATGTTCTTACCTCTGTACAAGACTGGCAATTTTTTGAGGAAGAGAGCATTAATGATAGGGTTTGGTATGAGGGAAGTCACTTTTAATAGATGAGCTGCTTCTTGAAGGAAGCCAATGATGCTATGAGGAAGAGATGAGTAAGAGTGCATACCAGACACAGGGCCAAGTCTGATAAAAGGCAGAAAGGTGCCAGATAGGATGATAAATTCAAGGAACCACTAATGAGTCAATCTTGATAAAATGCAGTGTGTGAGAGTATTTAGAAGTACAGGCAAAATTATAGTTTGAAGTTAGTTTGTGGAAAGTCTCCATATGACATTAAAGACTGAAGAATTTGTTTTCCCTAGAAATCAGAGAGACCCACTTAAGTTTTCTGAGCAAAGGAATGATACAGTCAGATTTTGATATTTCTTACTGAAAAGACTCCAAGCAATGGCTCAGCCTTTTCCATTAAAGTTCCCTTTATAGATTTGGACTCATCCCACTTGCCCAACTATTTTGTTTAAAGACTAAAATGGTAATGGAAAGGGAAACAAAGAGAAAAATCAGGTGCCATACAATGAACATAATTGGTTGAATGGTATTTTTTAATTCCAAAAGCAAACCTGAGAGGCTTCACTTATATCAATTAGTGTTCTGTTCTGTAAATGGTGGCCTTCTTTATTTAGACAGATGGTCACAGTTCACCCATTTCTCACTTTCTGTGGAAGGAGTATGCTTTTTTTAGGAAAGATCATCTAAATTTATGTGTATAATAAAAAAAGAAACTTGAAATGTTTCTGGGAAATTAGTATTGTTGTTATTGAGCTTAAAATAGCACACATGATTGTACTTGTATAATAGGGCTTTTTTTTTTTGGGAAAAATAGAGCCCCCAAATAGGAATTTCTAAAAATTATAGGTCCTGACCTGAATGAGAAGTGAGTATATTTTCATAGTACTGGAAATTTTATTTTGTTCTCTTTTATTCCTGTTTGTTTTGGAAGGAGGCTGGTCCAAGGTCTGCATGGTGCAAACTATGTCTTCAGCATTTTTTTTTCAGGGAACCTCCTCAAATTCCTGGTGATGTTTGGCACTTGTTCAACCAGAAGTTTATAATTGGCACTGGACTTTACCAATAAAGTAATTAATGGTCATAGTGATGACCATATAAGTTGTCATATTGCCTTGTTCATCATCCAAGAAATGTGTGTCAGTATTGTGTTCAACTGAATTTCTTTCAAGCAGTATTTATTAAGCACCTCTTCCATCCATTTGAGGTATTATGCTGAATGTTAGGGATCAAAAATTTTTAAAAAATGTTTCTTACCTCAAGACATTAGCATTCTATAGGGGAAAAGGTTCACTCTTTCTTTGTATTCCCTGGTGTCTAGTACAGTGCCTAGTATGGAGTAGATGTTTAACACTTGCCTCTTGATTGATTTAAAACTTCTGGCCATCATCTCCCTAGCTTCCAGGATACCCAAATCAGAAAATTTCATGGAGGATTTAACTTTTTCAGTCCTGGAATTCCTGCTAGGGTTTCCCCTGTCCTGATTGGTGATTATCTCAGATGCTTGCTACATCTTGACTAGGCTCCAACCATCCTTCATTTTACTCTCAAACCATTTTCATATCATTGCTGCCTTGTATCACCCTTGACAATCGTTCTTCCTTCTTGTTCCCTTGCCTAAGATCATAATTACACAAACTTTCCTTGGTCCCAAAAAGGATATGTCAGATTTGGCTCATATGGCACCATTCAAAATCTTTGTAGCTTTCCAAACCAAAATATTCCCACCTGGTTACCACTGTCCTCTATGGTTGCCTACTTTTATAAGTATGTAAACTCCTTGAAGACAGAAATTGTTTTAACCTTTGTATTTTTATTTTTAGTACCTAACACTTATCCTAGCCTTTGAGGTAGTGAGCTTTGTTATAAGGAAAAGTTAAATTTAAGGAGGAAAGTGTGTGTTTGCAGAGGGCAGAGGCATGGGACAACAGACTAAGGAATTCTGGAATTCTGCACGAGGAAGTTAAACTGTTGCTAAGAGACATTTGGGGCTTGTGCTGGTTCTGTCTCTTTGGTTTACCTGGAGGGGACTGGCTGCCTTCCCTTGCTGGCTGTTTTCTATCTGGTCTTCTCCATCTTACCTGCTTCCCTGCTGGCTGGATTGTTGTGTGATCCTGAACTGTCTAGGCATCTGCCTTTAAGATTTGGTCTGGGATCCTCTTGGATCCAGGACCTCTTCCTGGGGCCTGTCCTGCCTAACTGCCAAACCCACTGCCTCTAATATCACCAAAAGGGGTTGCTTTGGGTTAGTGATGGTCTATTTATATTAGGGTCTGATCTTTAGACAGCTAGGTATTCAGTGTAGTGTGAATCCAAGAAGACTCCTGGTTACAGGACATTAATATCTGGAGGGGTTTTAGGTAGTTTATATTAGATTAGATTATTCCAAATCCCCTTTTCACCTTCCCTTGACTAATTAATCTATCATCTATTCTTGATATAACCTGGTCTGTGTTTGTTACCTCAGGACAGGTTTTGTCTTGATAGGGCTTGTCAGCCTACAGCTAGCCTTTCCAAAGTTATTCTTCTGATACTGGCCCTACATTTAAATATCTAATCTCTTCCCCAAACAACCCTACATTACAGCTTGATAAAAGTTTTGTCATTTATTCATTCATTTGTTCATTTATTCATTTTACAGGTTCTTTCATCTGAGGCATGCCTTTTTTTTTTACTTGCCTGTAATTCTTCAAATAAAGGAGAGACATCTAGCCTTTCCTTCTTTTTCCCGAATCTACTGTTTGACTTCCTGAGGACCTAATTTTAATTATATTACCATTTATATTTTCCTGCCTCTGAAAAATATTGCTGTGTGACCTGGGCAAGTTATTTAACTTAGTTCTCTAGACAACTCTCTTAGACTAGAAGTTTCAGAGGTGTGGTGGCCTTTACTGGGAGGAACTTGCTTCTCTTGGAGTTTTCTATATCATTGAAATCCAGTCCCTATCCCTTTGGTTTATGATTTTTTTTACTATGTGCTTTGAGAGGTACTTCTCTTACCCCACTCATTGATGGCTTTGTGATAACTGTGCCAAGAAAGAGGTGGTGGTAGGTAGTTAGGGGATTTCCATATTTGTACTCCTCTATTGGACAGTGAAGTATAACTCTGTCAGACATCTCCACGACTGGGTTCATTTTCTCCCTGTTCTTCAGTCTTTTTTTTGTATCTGTTATTTCATCATTTCTTCCTGTCTGGTTCTTGGAGAAGAATATTGTATAATAATTAAAAGGTACTTTAGAGACCATCCATTCTGATGAACTCATTTGCTATAGAGGGTAACAATCCTAAGAAGTGATCTACCTCCACCTTCATTCAGCCAGTTAGTTGCATGCAGTACTGGACCTTAAACATAGTTTTTTTTTTTTTTTTGCATTCTCAGGACAAAACTCTCTCTTTCCCACATGCCACTGTCCCGCTTATCCTTGATGCTTTTGTTAAGGTAGCTTGGGTGTCCTTTGTGCTTTCCAGGACACACCTCCTTTGGGAAGTCAGGCTTAAATGAAGCAGAGATTTGGTTTTGTTTTGTAGTTGATATTGCCATAGCTAGAAGCAAAGGGAAGAAGTGGGGGAAATTTCATTGTTTCCTTTCCTTTCATAACTCTTCCAGCCTCGTTACCAGCCATGTCAGAGTTTCATTTCCTCCTTATCTCTGCCTCACAGAGATCTTTTTATTTTTTAAGACCTGCCTTGAGTGGGCAGCTAGGTGGCACAGTGAATAGAACATAGAGCCCAGAATCGGAAAGACCTGGATTCCAGTCTGACTTCAGGCTCTGGGCAAGACAGTTAACCTCATTTGCCTAGCCCTTGCCCTTCTGTTTTAGAGCTGTTACTAAGCCAGAAGGTAAGAGTTTTAAAAAAAGGCACATCTTCAACACCATATTCTACATGAGACTTTTCTTGATTGGCCCCAACTTCCAATGCCTTCCCTCCTAAATGCTGAATATAACTACTTCATATATATTAATATTTTCACTACATATTTAATATGGACTTGTCTCCTCTTAAAATGTAAGTTCCTTGGGGGGTAGTTATTGTTTTATTCTTTAAACTTGTATTCCCAGTGCCGAATGCCTGGTACTAGTCATGTTGATAGATTGGAAATTCTATAGTTTTAGCATGGTGATGAACCTAATTCTTTGAAACTGAAAATATGACTAGATATTAATAGTTCTGAACTCCCTGAAGTGAAAGGGTGTGATAATTATGAAAGTACAAATATGTTAAATATGGCATACTGATCCTTTTTCCTTTCTCACAGGGAATTAGAATAATGGAAACTCTTCTAAAGGAACAGTGTGGGACCCCTTTACCTGAATAAAGAATGATCAGTGAGTACCAAAATCAAAGTCTGAATCACTATTTTTGGCCATTTATGTTAGCTATATTGAGTCAAAGTTGTGACTTTGTGCTCTGAAGCCCACTTCACCTGTGTGGTATTTCATTACCTGTTCAATATTTTTAGTTTGCATTGTTCTTAGGTAAGATTTAGGATCATAGCTGAATTTGATTGAAGAGTGAACAACTCCCTATAGTTCCACAGCTCTGAACATTGCATGAACCCCTAAGAAAATTCTCAAGAAAGCTAAGACCCACAATGAACTAGGCCTTGTAAAAATGCTAAGAATAATGAAGGGGCTCTTAAAACTGTGGTTTGATTAAGAAGAAGAATGAAGGACAAGCTCTATAGTTTGAGGCAACTGGCATGATATTAACAGATGCCAGAGAGAAAACAAATTTATTTAATTCTTCGAGACAGAGAATTTAGCTGCTTTACGTGAACTCAGATAATAAACTGCATTCCTGGGTAGTGAGAGATTTACAAACCTGATTATATAATTATTATAGGTAATCATTCAATCAAGAAGAATTTATTAAGCTATTTTTATTTGACAGGCAGACTCAGTGCTAGGCACTGGGGATACAAATGTCATGAATTAAATAATCCCTAACCACAAGAAGTTCATATTCTAACTCTTGAGAAATCCTGAAATTGGGCTATGTGCCAGGACCCTGGAGGAGACCCTCTTCTTTGGACTTCTTTGCTCATTGATAATACTCCTTATGGAGTATAGAAAAAAAAGCATGATGTAAAGGTCGATCTAGTTTATTGCCTTTTGCAACTTGTTAAATTTTTGTTACAATATGAACTAAGATTAGTTATTTAAAATTATTAGTTATATCCAGGGTCTTAAATTGCTCATGATCTCATTTGTAACTAGTGAGGCCTGTTCTGTTAAACCTACTCTTTATCTTACTGACAGATAATACAACCTTCTAGTCTTAAGACTATAAGAACATTATACTCATGTTCTTGCATATGATAGAGTTTCTAGTTTTGATGGGACTTATGTATGATATTTATTTGAACAACCTGGCCTACTCTTCAAGTGCTTTTAGAAAACTAGAAAATTTAGATGTCTATTTCATCATGGGCCAAAATAAAAGTATATAAATCTCAACCACCAATTTGCTTGTGGCATTGCTGCTGACAAATTCATGTGACACATTTTTTATTTCTTTTTGGTTTTAATTAAAACAAATAGCTTTGGCCTCTTTTTATGCATTTGATAGCTGAGAGAACCACTGCTTATTGGGATCTGATAAAATAGCAATGTCCTATACCATCACTATGATTAAGATCTCAATTTGAAATATATCTTACTCTTTGTTTAGCCATTACTACTGTGAAGTCAGACTTAATAGAAGGAGGTGTTGACTTTGTTTTAAGATCATTACTTGACAGAACTGTAATTTCTTCAAGAATGACCCATAGTCATAGGATTCAAGTTATTCTTAAAAATTGCTGCAGAAAAAAGAGCAAATAACTATTGACCAAAAGTTTGTATTTATTAGGTGATAAAGCCTTCTTTCTTTGCTTTACAAGGAGGAGTTGAGTCCACGTCTGCATTTTCCAGAGAACAATGCACTTATTGCTACTGCATTTTCATAACGTTTGGAGTGAGGAGGGCTCAAGGATATGACATGGACAGCTTGAAGAAAAGGAAGACTTCTACAAGTATTTCAAAGGATACACATATTCAGGAGCTTGGGTCTTTTTCCATTTGCTAAAAGAAAATGTGGCTCTTGGTAATAAGTTCATCAATTTGAACTTTATTGGAATTTTATTTTTTTTAACTTTGAAAATGAAAAAGATATGGTGTTTAGAATAATGTTAGCTAATTTGGGATGTCTGGTATTGTTGTAATTCTTTTATACCATAAAAGCAGCAGAAATTGATGAAGACTAGATAGTGGTCCTCCATGTACACAGGCCAGCTCTATAGCCATAGCGTCATGTGGATTAGCAAATTTAAATTTAACTCTTACAAAAGAGACTGTACTTTAGACCTGAGATGACCAGTATTAGTCAGACTATTGTTGAACTGTGTTAAAAACAATTACTTTCATTGGGCATGCATTAAAATGGTTTAATATCCTTTTTATAACCCTCAAAAGAAGCTTCTTTGCCCACTTTCTTACAATAACCATTTTATATTCTGATATTAGAGCTAAGTTTATGATGTTTAGTAGAGCACTTGGTTGAATGTAAGGAGACTTGAATGCTCATCCTGAATATAGCCATCAGATCACTTAGTTGATTTTAATCTCATCTGTTAAGTGGAATAAGACTTGCCTAACCAACCTGATTGGGCTGTTGTGAAGGAAGGAAAAATACAAGCATTTATTGTGTCTATTATGTCAGGAAATTTTAAGAACTTAACAAATGTTATTTACTTTTATCTTTACAATCACCCTGGAAGGTATAGTGCTATTATTATCCCTATTTTATAGATGATGAAACTTGGGGAAACAGAAATTAAATTACTTGACTTGGATCACAGAACTACTAAATGGCTAAGGCAGGATTTGAACTCCAGGCCCAATGCTAGATCAAAGCAGAGGATAGATGTGAAAGTACTTTGAAAAGATGAAGGAAATACAATTATTTCATAAAGACTACAGTACAATATTGCACTGTCCTATGAGAGGGAGACAAAATAAGTAAAATATAAATGAAATGTATTAGTGGCATTCCTAACCAAAGACTTAGTAAATAATAACTTTGAATTCATTTTAGGAGAAAGAAATTGGACCATCATTGACAAGTCTTGGAAGAATCTTCTTTATTTTTAATATTTAAACTTTCATGTACTTCACAAAGTGATAATTTTTAAATTTATTGTTCTACTCATGGCAAGTTCTCAATTGTGAACTATATTCCTTATTATTTGTTTGCATGATTTTTGTTTCTTAGAATAATTTCCCCTTATTTTCTGGCTTTATTACTCAGTCTCCTGTGGTACTGGAAGGAAAATATGAATGAAAAAACTTGGAGTTTACTTTGACTTTTTCATTTATAACATGTAGTACCTGGACTTATGAAATGATCACCTAGTTCCAAATATAAGATGTGATAATACTGCTATTCCAATGAAGCTGGATCTGACTTCTGTGACAGAGGCTGGCACTAGAGAAAAAGTGCCAGACTGAAGAGTATGTGAAATTGATCACCTCGATGGGGGAGGAGCCCTAGGAGTGGAATCCTGAGGAGAGATATTTTGCTAACTGTTTAAAAAAAAAGAGAGAAAGAGGGATATATACCCCATGAGGGGAGGGGGGGCTTGTACTTTTGGTATGGAGAGGGGAAAGAGAGGAGAACCCCCCTTCCACAAAGTGGGGTTCAAGGGAGACAGCAGATGTAAAGGTTTGGCTCAGAGAGAGGAGAGGGGGTTTGAAGATTTTTCTCCTTCTGCCTTCCCTCCTTAGCTAAAGCTGCTCTCCCCAATTCGCTCTTGTCCCTCTTGTCCCCCTCCACTACTCGAGACCAAAAGGTCTCCCTTTGATATGTTCACTCACTCTCAGCTTGGGGAACAGATAACTTTTTAATGATAATCCAATCAGGTACTACAAAAGGAAATAAAGGGCAGGGAAGAATGGGAAAAGGAAAGTGGGAAAAGGGGGTCCCTGTCTCTATCTAAACCCTTTCCCTTCCCTCCTAGGGTTTGGGGGGAACTCAGGCCTTGGCAGCCTGAGCCCCCCGAGAGAAAGTCAGGTTGACTCACCCCTGGGCAACAGGAGCTGAGGTAAAGTCTGCTCAGGTTTCTCTTCAGAAAGTCCCTTCAATTGGGAAGTGTTGGGGAGAAAGGTTTACAGACATCAGCAGGAAAAGTGGATAACCCTCAGGAGAAAGTCTTTATCCATCTTCTTTCTTCGACTTCTCAAGATGGAGAGACCCTCTCTGCTCTCCCAGCCAGAGTCTTCTCTCCTCAGAATTCCACTCCTGGGGCCCCTCCCCCATCAAGGTAATCAATTTCACATACTCTTTAGTCTGGCACTTTTCTCTAGTGCCAGCCTCTGTCACACTTCCTTCCTTTTCTGAAGAATTTAAGGTCATTTACAGAGTTTATTTTATTCCCTTTAATCTGACCCCTTTGATGAAGGGAGATATCTTTACTATTATGTCCATTTTCGAGATGGGGAAAAAACTAAAAAAGACCTTAAGCACAGAGAGGCAGAATTTCCATTGCAATTGAATTGCTTCAGGAGTTTGAAGGTCAGCCAAAACCCCACCAGTTATAGTAGTCCTTTGCAGAATTGTTCCTTCTAATTTGCTGAGTTTCATCCTTAGATGCATTCTTTCCTCAAAGGTCACATTTATAGTAAGGTAGATCTTAGACTTATGATAATTATTTTTGCCTACTTATTTATTTTTAAAGTTTTTTTTTCCCACAAAATCTGTTTTGAAATTCCATTTTAAATTGATTATAGCCTATACTTTATTTTAATTCTACATACCTGTCATTGTTATGTGTTTAGAAATTTGAAAGTCTTTATTTGACTGTCCTGTTTTTTTTCCCCATATCTCAAAACTGTAATTTGCAAAAATTAGAATGATTTGAAAGGTGTCAATTCTGAATAGCTGTTTTGAATAACATTTAATCTAGTTGATGAGTTTAGGGCCCCAAACTACAAACTAAAAACAAAACTATGAAAGACACCTTTGCTAATCTGTTCAGCTATACAATCCATATTTCTGGTTGTTTTTGAGGGCTTTGTAATTGATTCAGTTAACTAGTCAATACAGATTTTAGTTCAAAATATGGCAAATCCCAAGTATGAGAAAGGCTGATTTAAGATTTTGCCTTAGAGGTATCAGTTAGTGTTTTATATCCATAACACTTTATTCATTCAATCATATATTGATGAAAGGTGCTATAGTTATACATAAACTGTATCATGTATTTTATATCCAGTGACATCTTATCTGACACCTTGACAGAATAAGATATTCCACATAAATGAATTTTACAAATGACCAAAACTTGCCAAGGGGTGATCTTTGAAGTTTTCTGATTGAAATCTTGCCAAAATGTATGACATGTTTCATACAGTGTTCTAAACATAGTTTTAACATTTTGTTGTTGGTCATCATCATGAACATCAGTAGTTACACTGTTCTGTAATATGATGAAACCTCCAGGTTACCATCATGGTATATCAGGGTATTTTCTCCTACACTAAATGGTGCCAGATTGCAATTTTTTAAAAAAACACTTTTGCTTGTTGTTTTTTTTTTCCTTCTGGAATTTTACTTAAAGTCAGCTGCTACTTTTTAGGCTCCATTTCTAATATGTAGGAGCTGGAAACCTCAATAATTAAGAATGTTATTATCATATATAAAATAGGAATCAATAGTTTCTATTGGCCTGAGGTGCTCTCCTTATGAATTTGAATTTATGGATATCATGACTGCTTTTTTCTTTATATTGTCTCCTTGATTCTTTTCTATAATGAGGCTGTATAATTTAGGACCATAGAATAATAGATTTGGAACTGGAACAGATCTGGGATACCGCCTAGTCCATATCTGAGATGTTAAGTGACTTATCCATTGTCATGTACATGGTAATGATTAAATAAGTGACTTTCAGATAAGCAAAACATTCTGTAAATTAGATAATTAAATCCACTGAACTATTTTTGATTGTTTTCTTTTAAATTTTAAAAACACATTCAATCATGTATGGATTAAAATTCAACTGAGTATTTCTCATAGCAAGACTGTTATTTATGTACTTAGAAGATGCCTGATGAGGTGTTTTGATTCAGTGTTACTGTGATTTAATGAGGAGAAAAATCTGTTGAATACTCTGTGTTTTATCCTTGAAAGGAATAGCTAATAACATTGCTGTCACTATGAAATAAAGGTGTTTCAACTACTATTTATGATTTTAATCTTATTTCTTTGGGTATCAAGCCAATTAGCATAGATTTTGTATAAGCTTAAAATGGTCTTTATCTGCTAAGCTTTCCTTTCACATTGTAAGGATGAGTCAGCTACCATGTGCTAATATACAGAATTTTCATAAAGAAGAATGTATTGAGTTGAATGGTATTTTCACCCCAACCATTAGGCAACTAGGGAACTCTGTTATTCCCTAGAATTTCAATTAAAGTCTGGAGCAGTCTGATCTGTTAATGGGTCTAAGGACTCCTTTCCTATTTGTAATAGTTTTGAGGAGTCTGTGGCTAAAAATTCATATGCCCCTTAAAGCAAACCAGGTCTATTTGGGCTATCCAAAACTAAAATTAAACAAAAGAAAACAAAACACTCAACTCAGTAGTTAACTTGGGATGATTTTTTTCTTCTCTCTGCTGATTAGTATGTAAACCCTGGTACTGTCCTGGATTTATTTATGTTATTAAAGACTGGTGCAAGTCAAAGATTAACTGACCCCCCACCAGTGTTACTATCAATGGAAGTGAAAACTACCTACTCCTTCTAGGTTAGGCTCTAAGACGCTGGTTTGTTTAAATTTTGCATTAACTCTCACAGATAAACTCAGCTTCATATACTTGATCCTGTGACCTTTAATTTTATACCCTATTATTTGTAATACAGTGGAGCTAAACTATTTTGTTTTGATTAGTAATCAAAATATAATGACTGCATTAGTAAGTCAACAAACATTTATTAAATGCTTTCTTTGTGCCAGACACTATGCTGAATTCACAGGGTCTGAAGTGATTTTTTTTTTTAACTTTGGCAACTGTTAAGCATCTACTACATAATTTTTAAGATAAATTTTGTATTTTATTTTTATTTTTCTTACTTTAATAACAAATCTCTACATAAGTTTTCAGAAATTATATGATCCAAATAGCCTCCCTCCCTTCTTCCTTACCCCCTCCTGGAGCTGAGAAGCAATTCAATTTGGGTTATACATATATTATCATGCAAAACATATTTCCATATTATTCATTTTTGTTAGAAGCACCTACTATATTAAACATACTGTTTGGTACTTTATCCTTGTTCTTTTATTTCTATTAACATTTCAGACTCCTCTGAAATATATTTATTTTGAAAAATATATTTATTTTGATGATTCAGGATACAAAGTGATACAATAAAACAATTTTATAAAAGGCAATTCAGATTTACAAAGTAAATATAAAAAAAGGTTAAGGCACATTGGAAGAACAAAAGTTAAATATTATTGTCTATATTCTTTCCCTTAGAGGTTAATACTTGAAGATTTAAAAGGAGAAGATACCCTACATTCAAGGTACTCTTTGGGTACGGATTTACTTAAAACTATTGTTCATGAGCCCCTATCAATTTGTTTACCTTTATTAGTCTACCAAACGATAGAACTATTTCAGAGTAAAAAGCCCTTAATGAAATAGCAGAATAAGAAAAGTGGCAAAACCAAGATATTTCCCCATAAACCTAAAGGGCACACTTTCTCATAGTATGCACACTGTCATTGGGAAGAGTGGACACCCAAGGAACATTTATGGGGAGACATGTAGGAAATGCATTTGGCCATGGTATATGTGTTAGGGCAATTTATATTGCTGATACTAAAGGACTACTAATGTTTTTTTGTGATGTTCATCACATTGTTCCTGTGGGGTCTACTTTCTGGTGCTTATATGACATTAATTCTCCACCAGGAATGAGATAATGGCATGTAATCTCTTTTGGTGTTACAAGGATACAAGCTTCTGCCATCTCTCTTTTAGGTGAACACTGAGATGTTGAAGCTATTGTTCTCTTAGAAAGGTAAGGTCTTTATGCACCCAGTTATTGGACTGGAGGTAAAAGGGAAAACAAACTCTTAGTATGTTGGTTTTTATTCCCTTTTAAAAAGTATACTGATTCTCAGAACATTGATTATAATATCTATTTCCTCTTCAAAATGAAACCCTATGTTGTGGAACCAACATCTTTAGAACATAGGAAGATACTGCCTCCCCCAGCTAAAGTTTCTATAGGCTTTAAAGTCCATTTTTTCAAAACTTCTATAGTTCACTAAGGGTAATATCTCTGTCAAAAGCCTTAATTTAGACATGCTTAGAAACTCTTAGAACCTCTCTATTTAATGTATAATTACTAAATTGTACCCAGTCTACATCAGTATAGGACCTGCACTTCCAATAAAGTACAAAAGCTTCACTGGGTCTCAGGATATTCAATTTTTCTTAAATCCCAAATAACAGGGAGGGAATGAGGGAGGATTTGGGAGTTGAGGGGAGAGAGAGAGAGAGAGAGAGAGAGAGAGAGAGAGAGAGAGAGAGAGAGAGAGAGAGAGAGAGAGAGAGAGAGAGAGAGAGAGAGAGAGAGAGAGAGAGAGAGAGAGAGATAATGGTTCAAGGGACAAATCAGAGCAAATTGAGCAAAGACTATAAATGAGAACAAATGTCAGACTTTATGACTTATACAGAAGAAGAAATTAGCAGAATAAACAAAATTGAATCAATGATGACAATTCTGTTTCAGACCACACTTGGGAGCATTCTGGAGTACATACTACTCTGATGTGTTTTATATCTCTATTCTTCCTTAATTTCAGTTCTTCCAGGGATTTTACTAGACAACCCTTCCACCATAGGCAATACTGGAGGATAAAAAATTACAACTTTCCCTACTCCGATCATCAAAGGATAACCATAAATAAAAAGAAAGAAGAAAAAAAATGAGAAGTCAGAATGCCAGACATCCTAAGCTTTTCTTTTCCCCCATTCTCTGTGACTAAGTCTTGGCTCTCATATAAGTGATGCTACATCTTCTCTGCCATTCATATGGAGTATTTTAATTCATACTCATGATGATGAACAGTATCAGCAACATCAGGGTCACACCTAGAGTTTGCTGCTTTCAGCACAGTCAACAATTATTTATCACACATCAGTTTATCTATAATAAAAGGGCCAAGAAGTCATAAATTTCTTGCATGAAACCTTTCCTGGAATTAAGTTGATACTTAACCACTTTCAATACTACACCTGTATTCCCTGGCTTACCCACCAAAAAAATCTTTCTTTCCCTCAGAACCACATCAGGAAAATGATAAAATATCTTTGTCTCCTTAAAGGCCTCTGTGGAGAGTCTGCTTTCTTCTACAGGAGACTAAATAAATACTCTGCCATCATCCAGAGATTCAGAATTACCACCAAGGCAGCTAAGGAGTTTTTATTCCAAATAAAGGCATCCTCATCATAGTTATATAGTGATAATTTTTTTCTACCCCATGCTATTAGAAAGAAAAGGACAGCTAGGTGGCTCAGTGGATTGAGAGCTAGGACTAGAGATGGGAAGTCCTGGGTTCAAATTTGACCTCAGACCTTTCCTAGTTGGGTGACCTTGGGTAGGTCACTTAATTCGCATTACCTAGCCCATACCACTCTTTTGCTTTGGAACCAATACACAGTATTGATTCTAAGGTGGAAAGTAAGGGTTTTTTTTAAAGGTACTTCCTTTTAAGGTACTTATTACCAAGCCCTTTCTTAGAAAGAAATTACCCAATCTATCAAAGGAGAAAAAAAGTCTACAGATTGAGGGTCATTGAGATATCTCTCCAGGTTGTACAGTCCCTTCTGAGGGGCAAGGCTATTGAAGACTGTAGAGAGTGAATGGCTTTTTTGTTAAAAAACAGAACATATTTTCTGGGAGCCTGGATCCCAGAAACCACTGGACTAAAGATTCCTTACCTTTCCTAAGGTGGCACTGATTTGTCACACAGATTTTGGGAGGTTAGATAAATGATCTGGGAAATCAGGAGTATGGACATACAGCTATTAATTAGCAGGGGGGAAATCTCTTGCCTCAAGATGAGAGAGTACCATTGTGCCAGTTGGAGACAAGTTGAGGATCACTTGGGTTAGGTGGGTGCTCAAAATGGCATAAGGAGCTCAGTTGGGCTGCAATAACTGCCTTATCATTAGGGGGATCATGTGGTCCCATGTTCAATACTACATGGCATCAACACCCAAGGTCCATATTGGTATTGGGCTCATTCACCAAATTCTGCTGTTATCATGACCCCAACCTGCCAATCAATCATACTTCTCTGCCATCTATTCCCCCCAAAGTATATAAGTTCCCCCAATTGTATTGTTTTTTGGAGAAATCATCTAGCACCATGCATTCTCCCAGAGATATGTCCCTGGAGCCTCAGGATATAAGCCCTGTGAAGTTTTTGGCTCTGGGCTCTGTAATAGTGGCTGATTGCTGGACCTATTCCTTTCCTGATTATAGACTGTTTTTTCTTACTACTTTAGTAGTTCTGTGTCATTTCCAAGTTAATACCTATATGCACTAGTGCTATAGCATCCAAATTTTAAAAGGAAAAAATTAAATGAGATATGGATGGAAATAGATAACAAAATGATAATAGCAAGGTGCTTTAATTTTCCCTTCTTTGAACTTGATATTTAACCAAAAAATCAATAAAAAAGAAGTTAAGGAGATTAATAGAACCTTTGGCAAGTTAAATATGGTAGATATCTGGAGGCCTTCTAGATCCAAGCTTCAGCATGCACCTACTTCAAAAGTTTCTGCTGAGAAAATAATGGTTTAGAGAGCATAAGTATTGTGCAACAGAGATGGATACACTGTGATACAATCAAATGTAATGGATTTCTCTACTAGCAGCAATGCAATGATCCAGGACAATTCTGAAGAATTCATAAAAAAGAACAATATCCACATCCAGAGAAAGAACTGTGGGAGTAGAAACACAGAAGAAAAACAACTGCTTGATCACATGGGTTGATGGGGACATGATTGGGAATGTAGACTCTAAATGATCACACTAGTGCAAATATCAATAATATGGAAATGGGTCTTGATCATTGACACATGTTAAACCCAGTGGAACTGCATGTCAGATACAGGAAGGGGGTAGGATGAGGGGAGGGAAAGGACATGAGTCTTGTAACCATGGAAAAATATTCTAAATCATCTAATTAAATAAAATTAAAACGAAAACAAAAAAAAACATTCTGTTCATCATTTCATACTGTACAAAAGGACTTCATCACCATCATATGTAAGAAAGGAACTGGACTTAATCGGCCAGAAGAACAGAGAGAAGCAGATCTGGCAAGCGGGAGAATTCTGAAGGAATGGGGGAAGGGCAGAAAGGAGAGAGAATTTTGGGAAAGGAGAGGAAGTGAGCTGAACTGGACAGTTGGAAAGATTCTTCTCCTCTCTGAGAAGCTACCAGGAAGGTAGACTGGGTGGATCTCTGAACCAGCACTCATCTCCTTCTGTGAAAGCTTGACCCAATACCTCAAGAAGGCAACTAAGGGAATAGGACTTGTATTAGGTGGTTGATCTTTAAGGATTATGGCAATGTGGAATCAGATCTGCCACCCTCCTCCCTTGTCTCCTTCCTCCTTTCTCCCTTCCTCTTCAGTTAGTCTTTTCAGTTGGTGACAAGTGGAAGTCAGATCTGAGTAAGTTTCTTGACATATCTAATAGATAACTCACTCTTTGAATGTTGGAACAAGAGGTTTAAGGAAAGGGGAAAGAAAAGGAAATTGAAAGGTAGAGAAGGGAGAGAGGGTTTAGGGTTTCCCTGATGTTAAAATAATACTAAATTAAAGAATAATATTGTAGAGTCTTGAATGAGGGATGTGGCTAACAGGGGGGTTGAGGATCTTGGAGTCACTTTATGATACAAATGAGAGAAATCAGTAAGAAGAGGATCTTCTCAGTTCTGACTCCTTCCTGTCTCAGGAGAAAGAGAGCTCCAACAATTTGGATGCCTCCCTTCAATAGTCTCCTTCTTGTCACATTCTCTTCTGGAGACTGGAGACTTCTGGAGACATTCTGGAGAATGCTCCTTGATTGACAGCTTCTGCAAATCTTCATCCATTGCCTCTGTTGCAGGTTTTCTTTAACCATTCACAGACTTCAATTAGCTAGAATTCACTAGAAGAAATATTTCCTCCAGATCCCCTAAAGTCCTGGATTGGTTACAATTGCCAAGGTAGTTGAGAGCCAGGACTTCTTCACTAACTGACCCCAGGAGGTCAGATCAAGGAAACCTGATCTGCCAGACTTTTGGGAGAAGGGGTTTCAATTAGTCTAGGGACCCCCTCCTCCCTCTTCCCTTCTGCCTCATTCCTAAACTCATCTGCCCTATCCCTCTCCTCGGGGAGAAAGAAGATAGCTGTATCAAGCCTGTTTAGCCAAGGTCTCTGAGGGAATGGGGGTTAATGCCTTTCAAGGCAACCAGAGTGCAGTTTGTCGGAGAGCCAAGAGGGAAGACAATCCATCCTTTCTCTACTTGACTCAACTCCATCTTTATCTCACTCTCATCCTGATCCAGCAGGGAGGGAAGACTCCATTCTCTCCTGCCCTCATATTACAGTTATATTACACAGTACAATATTACTTCAACATCATCATATACCATGGTTTGTTTAGCCATTCCTCAATTGATGGACATTCCTTCAATTTCCAATTTTGTGCCACCACAAAAACAGTTATGAATATTTTTGTGCAAATAGCCCCCCCCCCCTTTTGGGTCTTCTTTGGGATGTCTAGTGCTGGTATTACTAGATCAAAGAGCATGCGTTCTTTTATAGCCTTTTGGCCTTAGTCCAAATTGTCCCCTGGATCAGTTCACAAGTCCACCAGCAATGCATTTGTCCCAATTTTGCCACATCCCCTCCAACAGTTACCACTTTCCTTTATTGCCATGTTGGCCAATCTGATAGAAATGAGGTGGCACCTTAGCGTTGTTTTTAATTTTCATTTCACTAATCAAGAATGATTTAAAACATTTTTTCATATTATTTTTGAAAGCTTTTATTTTTTCATCTGAAAATTGCTTATTCATGTCCTTTGGCCATGAATTGTGTTCTTATAAATTTGATTTAATTCTCTATTTATTTGAATAATAAGACCTTTATTAGAGAAATTTGTTATAAAATTACCCCCACCACTCCACCAGTTTGCTCTTGTTTGGTCATAAGTTCATCCCTTCTCCATAAATTTAACAGGAAAACTGTTCTATGTTCCCTTAATTTACTTATTAAGTAAACTGTATAGTTTAAGATCTGGTATGACTAGTCCTCTATAGTTTACATTTTTTCATTAATTTCTTTGATATTCTTGATTTTTTTGTTCTTCCAGATGAATTTTGTTATTTTTCTCCCATTTCTATGAAATAGTTTTTTTTTGGTCATTTGATTGGCATAGCACTGAATACACAAATTAATTTATGTTGAATTTTCATTTTTATTATAGCCTACCATAAGTAATTACTATTTCCCCCAATTGTTTAGATCTGAACTATATTTGTGTTAAAAGAGTTCTGTAATTGTGTTCACTTAATTCTTCTGTTCAACTTGGCAAACAGATTCGCAAATATTTTATATTGTCTAGAGTGCTTTTAAATGGAATTTCTTTTTCTATCATTTGCTATTGGACTTAGTTGGAAATATACAGAAATGCTGTTGATTTATGTGGGATTATTATTTATCCTGCAACTTTGCTAAAGTTAACTATCTGAAGTAATGTTTTAGTTGATCCTCTAGGATTAACTAAGTATACCATTGTATGATCCAACAAATTGTATGATACAACAAATAGTTGTAGTTTAGTTTCTTCATTGCCTACTTTAATTCTTCCAATTTCTTTTTCTTCTCATAGCTAAAGCCAACATTTGTAGTACAATATTAAATAATAGAGGTGATAATGGGCATACTTGCTTTACTCCTGATCTTATTGGGAAGGCTTATAATTTATCCCCATTGCATATGATACTTACTAATAGTTTTAGATAAATATTTATTTATCTTAAGGAAAAGGCCCTTTATTCCTATGCTTTCTAGTGTTTTTTTTTTAAACCTTTACCTTCCGTCTTGGAGTCAATACTGTGTATTGGCTCCAAGGCAGAAGAGTGGTAAGGGCTAGGCAATGGGGATCAAGTGACTTGCCCAGGGTCACACAGCTGGGAAGTGTCAGAGGCCAGATTTGAACCTAGGACCTCCCGTCTCTAGGCCTGGCTCGCAATCCATTGAGCTACCCAGCTGCCCCCACTTTCTAGTGTTTTTAATAGGAACAGGTGGTGTATTTTGTTGAGGATTTTTCTGCATCTTTTGAGACAATTGTGATTTCTTTTAGTTTCATTATTGGTATGGTTAATTATGCTGATAGTTTTCCTATTATTAAACCGGTCTTGCATTTACGGTATAAATCCTCGTCATAGTAAACAATCCTTGTGATATATTGCTGTACACTATTTGCTAGTATTTTATTTAAGATTGTTGCATTAGTAATCATTAGAGAAATTGATCTATAATTTTCTTTCTTTGTTTTTGGTCTTTCTGGCTTAGCACAATATTTGTGTCATAGAAATAATTTGATAGGATTCTTTCTTTGCTTATTTTGCCAAATAGTTTATATAGTATTGGAACTAATTGTTCTTTAAATGTTTGATAGAATTCATGTGTGAATCCAGTTGGCCCCTGGGATTTTTTCTTAGGGAGTTCATTAATGGCTTGTTTAATTTCTTTTTCTAAGTTGGGATTAAGTATTCTATTTCTCCTTTTGTTAATCTGGGCAATTTATATTTTTTCACAATATTCATTAATTTCTCTTAGATTATCAGATTTATTGACATGTAAAATTGGCAACATAGCTCATAATGATAGCTTTAATTTCCTCTTCACTGGAGGTGAAATCACCCTTTTCATATTTGATACTGGTAATTCAATTTTCTTCTTTCCTTTTTTAATCAATCAATCAATCAATGCTCTTTTTTATTTGTCCCCCCAAAACCAATTTCTAGGCTTGTTTATTAGTTCAATAGCAATAGTTTTCCTACTTTCAATTTTATTAAATTCTCCTTTGATTTTTAGAATTTCAAATTCAGTGTTCAATTGGGGATTTTAAAATTTGTTCCTTTTCTAGTTTTTTAAAAGTTGCATACCCAATTCATTGATCTATTTTTTCCTCAATCTTCTTGTTATAATACATTCAAGGATATACATTTCCCCCTAAGTACTGTTTTTTCTGTATCCCATGAATTTTGATATGTCATCTCCTCATTGTCATTGAATATTTCTATAATTTGTTCTCCTTTAAAAATTTGGAGGCTATGCCATTTCACACATATATGTTAAGTATTGATATTTCTTCAATGTCTATAGTAACTTTTATCAAGATGTCATTTACTTCCTTATTTCTTTTAATTAGATCCATTTCTGTTTTAGCCTTGTCTGAGATCATATTTTTTGACAATATTCATTCATTTCACTTAGATTGTCAAATTTATTGTCATGTAAAATTAGCATCATTTCTACTCCTTTTTTTTTTCTAATCTCCATTGGAGTCCAGTAGATTCTGCTCTATCCTGCTACCTTTATTCTTTGTGTATCTATCTGTCTCATATGTATTTCTTATAAACAACACCTTGGGATTCTGGTTTTTAATCCATTCTGCTATCTGCTTCCATTTTATGGATGAGCTCATCCCATTTACATTCACATTTATGATTATTATCTGTGTATTCCCCTCCATCTTCTTTTTACATTTTAATACTGCATGTTCTCCTTTCACCCTGTCCCACCATGCAATTGTTTTTCAATTTACAAATTTTTATAATTTGACTTTATTGAGTTCCTCAACTTTTCTCTTTTTTGTCTACCTTTTTTTGTTTCTCTCTAGTCTTGTATTTGAACATCACATTTTCTGTTTAGGTCTGGTCTTTTCATCAGGAATGTTTGGAAATCTATTTTTATTAAAATGATCATTACCCCCTCTGTCCCCCCAAAAGAATATAGTCAGTTTTGATGGGTAGGTGATTCTTGTTGGTAAAATCAGTTCTCTTGCCTTCTGGAATATCATATTTAGTGTAGAAGCTGCCAAATCCTGTGTAATCCTGAACATAGCTCTATGCTATCTAAATTGTTTCCTTTTGTCTGCATACAGTATTTTCTCCTTGACATTGAAGCTGTTGGATTTGGCTAAAATGTCTCTCAGAGTTGTCATTTGGGAATTTATCACAGGAGGTTGTCCATAGATTCTTTCACTTCCTATTTTACCCTCTTCTTCAAGAATATCAGGAAAGTTTTCTTTGATAATTTCTTATAATATGATATCTAGGTTTAAATTTTTTTTATCATGGATTTCAGATAGGTCAATAATTTCTAGATTGTCTTTTCTGGGTCTATTTTTGAGAACAGTTGTTTTCTCAATGAGATATTTCATATTTTCTTCTATTTTGCCATTCTTTTGATTTTGTATTATTGTTTCTTGATGTTCTACAAAGTCCTTAGCTTCTATTCACCCAATTCTAATTTTTAAAGAATAATTTTCTTCCATGACCTTTTAAACTTCCTTTTCATTTGGCCAATTCTGCTTTTCATAGGACCCTTTTCTTCATTGGATTTTTGTGCCTGTTTTCCCATTTGACCAATTCTGCTTTCTAAGCTGTTATTTTCTTTTTTGCATTTACTTTCATTTCTTTCCCACCATTTTTCTCCCGACTCCCTTATTTGATATTTTACTTCCTTTTTGAGTTCTTCCAGTGACTGAGACCAATTTCTATTATCTTTTGAAGTTTTGCATGTGACTACTTTGATCTCACTGTCCTCTGCTAAGTCTTTGCCTTGTTCTTTTTTGTCTTTGTAAAATTTTATATGGTTAGTGGTTTCTTTTTCTGTTTGCTCATTTTTTTCAGCCTTTTAAAAAAACCACAAAACTTTTTACTTTTTACTAAAGGTGGGCTTTGTTCTCAGGGTAGGGAGGCACTCTTTTAAACTTCAGTTTTTCCTTGCTGGTACTCTCAGCTCGGGTTCTGAGTTTTGGCAAGTTTCAAGGCTTTGAAGATGGTATGAAGGCCTGAGAGCTCTGCAAGCTGCTGATTCAAACTCTTCTAAGTACTGCTAATCATTTGCAAGACTCAGAGCACTGTGAGCTACTTTGCCCTAGGGCTAGGGCATATTTGAATAGTCCAAGTGCCATGGACTTGTGGGCCTCATCGCAGGCTTGTGTCAGAGCTTGGGACTTCAAGAGGGTGGTTGTGGGGGTTATTGCTGTTGACTTATGTAGGGTCCTGGGTTCTTAAAGTTCTTTAAAGTTAAACATCACTTTAAAACATTGCCAACCATTGAATCAAGCATCCTTGATTTCCAGATCTGCCGTTAGAAGGGGAACCCATACATAATTGCCAAGAAACAATATCAGTAGTAGAAAAGCCAAGAAATGATTTAAAAGACACTCCCCTGGAACAACCTGACATTGAAATGTATACTGATGGTTCGAGCAGGATAGTTAACGGAGAAAGGTATACTGGAGCAGCAGTAGTAACACTAACAGAGACATTATGGTATGTGTCCTTACCAAAGCACATGAGCGCTCAAGGGGCAGAGCTAGTTGCTTTATTAAATGCTTTGCAAATCGGTAAAGATAAACGGGTCAATATTTACACAGATTCCCAGTATGCATTTTCAGTAATTCATGCCACTGCAGAAATTTAGAAACATAGAGGACTTTTGACAAGTGCAAGTAAAGAGATTGCATATGCCAAACTAATAATGCAACTTCTTGAGGCTATACAACTTCCCAAGGAAGTGGCAATAATCCACTGTAGATCACACACAGGGGCTAATGATCATGTGTCTTTAGGAAACCATAGAGCTGACATTACATCAAAATTTGGAGCTAGAAAAGGACCTTTTCATGTATTGAATTTCTCAATAGTTGAACAGGACAATCTAACTGATGCCTATAATGAGCAGGAAATTCAATCGTATATAAAGAACTTAGGAGCAAAACAAATAAGAAGAATATGGTTTTTGCAACTAGGCAAGCCCATCCTGCCTAAAAATTTATTTTATCACGTGTGCAATGCAATACATGCACAAGGAGACTGTGGAACCCAACTGTGATTGATTCAGTGAGATGATTTTGGATGGCACCAGGAATATCCTCATATGCCATAAGAATTTGTCAAAAATGTAAAATTTGTATGCAATTCAATCAGGGAGTTTATAAGACCAAAGGCTTAGGAGGTCATCCCTTAGCATACACTCCATTTGAATGCATACAGATGGATTTTATCAATATGCCAAAAGACAAAGGGTTTAAGTATTGCCTTGTCATCATAGACAGACTGACTAGATGGCCAGAAGTTTTTCCTTCCAAAAAGAACAACACAGCATTTGTGGTCAAAATCCTATTAAATGAAATCATACCTAGATTTGGGATTCCCTCAAAATTGGACTCAGACTGTGGAAGTCACTTTACTCAGTCAATATTAAATGAAATTTATAAAAATCTAGGAATACAAGCAACATACCACACACCATATCATCCCCAAAGTTCAGGGCAAGTGGAAAGATTAAATAAAGACATTAAAACATTGATGGGAAAATTTTGTGCAGAAACACACCAAAAATGGAAAAACATTCTGCCATTAGTTCTGTTCCATTTTAGAACACAACCCAGTGGAGATTTGCACATCTCTCCATTTGAGATGCTATATGGACACGCAATTTGGCAAGGAAGGACTTGTAAACCAGCTTACATTGCCATGATAGGTGGAGATTGTCAATTAACAAAATATATACAAGCTTTACAGACAAGAATAGCAGAATTGCATGAAATGGGCTTGATACAACAAATAGTACCCCTGGATTACAATTTGCACAACATCAAACCAGGAGACATAGTATACTTAAAAAAATTCAATAGAAAATTGGCTACAGACATAAAATGGACTGGACCACATTAAGTATTGCTTATAACCCTAACAGCTATAAAAGTTGCAGGGAAAGACTCATGGTTTCACTGTTCCCACGTGAAACCAGAAAAAGTTCAACATCACTGTAACAGACCTAGAAGATAATTAGACAAAAGATAGGGCTGAGAAATGAAAACAAAAACTGATTAACATAAAAAGTACAACACAAAGAAATAATAGTGACCCATAATGTTTGAGACAACTTTCCAGCCCAGAGGAAAAGCAACCCAGAGGAAAAGCATCCCAGAGGAAAAGATTTTAAACCAGCCCAGAGGAAAAGCATCAAGAAAAGATGCTAGAGACAAGAAACAAAGAGGAAAAGCTGAAATGGACAGCTAAGACTTTGAACTTTGTAAATTTGTTTATATAAGAAGAGGACAGATCAAAAATGAGACTTATATGTAAGGCTGAGTGTGTTGAAATAATAAAACAAAAGTAATTTCACATATTAGGGAAATAGCATGCATCACTACATAACATGGAAGAAAGAAGAGATCCATCAGTCAACATGAGAAGTGGAAATCTGAAGAAACTCGATAAGTATTAATTCAACACAACACTATTAGACACAAAACACAAAATCACAAACTGACATATTGAGAGAACTTGTTTATATAAACAAGTGTCTGAAATTGTATTTATGCAAAATGTAAATATGTATATAGTTAGTTCCATAAGGTCTTAAGCAAATAGAAAGATCAATAGATATTTCTATTTAACTGACATCATGATGTGGAACAATGTATATTGTTTTATTATATGTAAATAATTTCTATACATAATGTATTAGTTTTAGTTAATGTAGAGTAAGTAGTATTAGCATTAATATTCAAATTGTTTGTAATAGTTTTGTTTAACATTTATTGTACTGAATTTATTGTAAAACCCCAAAACTACCCTTGCCCAAACTTTCCTGCCAAGATTTCCTTAGAGTAGATTTAGTAAATTGGTAACTATAATATAAATATGTGACCTTGGGAAGGTCACAACAAAAAAAGGGGATGATGGTAGAAAGGAAACAAGACTGACAGTTTGTGGGGGAAGGGGCAACTGGGAGTGGCAGTTGGGTCTTGTGACTAGCACTTCCTTCCTGCCGGGTGGGACTTGCTTTCTGGTATTGGAGGAGAGAGGAGCTTGTTCAGCCTGTCTGGAGTGGCATGCTCTTCTTGGTTCAGCCCGAAGATTCAGGCCCATTCATCTTTGAAGGTCAGACCTTGTTGCTTTCTGTGTACTGCTAAGATTCTGAATTAGAACAACGAGAGTAGATGGGAGTGGGACAAACTCTCCGCCAGCGTCTGGGGCCTGGCCTCAAGTCTGAAGCTGAGAAAAACTCCAATCCCAACTAGTTATTAAACTTTATATTATTTGAATTCGCAGTCAGATAAGTGGACTATCTTTTCTGGTCATAGAGGGAGCTGAAAATCAGTTCAGTCATCAAGGCAAAACAGGCCTTATCAGACCCCTGCTGCTTCCTCTCAGCAAGGAGCATCTCCCTCCCTTGCCTCACCAAGCAATATTCCCTCTCTCCCCTCTCTCTCCTTACCCCTATACAAAATCCCATTATCCCCATTTTTCCAATTCCCTATTTCTTTTCCCAATAAATATTACAGTGCCTAGGTCCAGAACCTGGAGAAATAGGTTGAGTGTGGGTAGGGGTAGGCAGGTTGTACTCTTCTGAGCAGTTTTACTTCTGGTTCCCTCCTTAACTCCATGAAGTAGACCCTTTCTGCCTACCTTTTAAGTTGTTTTCTGTAGGAGAGTTACTTAGCTCTATTCCCTTGTGGGTTTTGTGACTCCAATATTGATTATTTTAAGGTTGGTTTGAGAGTATCAGAGCAGCTTCAGCTTTCCATGCTACACCACCATCTTGGCTCTGCCTGTCTTCTGTTCAGTCACATTTCATTCATGACTAATTCTTCAGCTCATTTTAAAACTGAGGAAAACAAGGTTATGTCTTTTTGCCCAGGCTCATTTAACTAGTAAGTGTCCAAGACCAGATTTGGACTCATGAAGATGATTCTTCATGATTTTGAGTCCAATGCCTCTCAGCTGCTCATTACTAAATGTAGGTAATGTAAAAACAAACTATAGCAATAAAAATTATTTAAAAAAATTCATGCTTGCATAATATTTGAGAAGTGCTTAGTTTGAGGAAAGTATCTTCTTTTTCCTACTCTTATTCTTGTGATATATATTATATTGTTTGAGAAATATTGAAAACATTGAATTCTCTTCATGCTAAAACATGGTTTTAGTCATTTTTAGATACCTCAATGGTTACCTCTCTTCTACCTTGGCAATTTCAACTTTTTATAAGAACACATGTATATATGGGTATTGTTTTTATAGAGAGAAATGAACATTTGGGAATATGAAATCCATTGTTCCCATTATAATTATTTAGGGGAGAAAGAGAAGGTTGATACAACTAGACTCTACATAGCCCAAAATTCAGGAAAGTTACACATTAATGGGTAACTCTTTTCCTTTTGGAACTTGAAGGAATATAAAACTTAAGAGACCTAACTCATAATGACAGAAAAAATCAATGTAAGAAGCAGCAGGAGAGAATTTAAGAAGTGAGATTTTTTCCCCCAGTGTGAGCTGCCTATTGCCCTTTAGAGAATGACACCAAAGAGTGTCAGAAAGAGCTCTCTAGCTTAACTGCCAAGTAAATGCTAAGACAGAAGAGGAAGATGGATAGGAACCATATCTTGACATATTCAGCTGCTAAAATCTAAAGCCTGAGTTGCATTTGTTGCAAGAAGATGCATTGTAGAAAGGATTCTATAATAGCTGAAGGCCTTTACCTTTTCTCTAAAAGAAATCCTAAGTACCATATGTGACTGGACTCTAAGATGGAGCTTTTGAAGCTATGGACAGGCATGCTGTGAGGTATGCAGCAGAGAGTGAATTACAATCTCCATCCTGTTAAATTGGGCTCAATGGAGCTATTCTCCAATGTTCTCTGAGAAGGTTAGAGCTGTTTCATGACTGCCATCTGTTCAGGATGCTGATGAAATCTTTGCTTCTTTCTGTACTTGCCAGGATGAACTTCTGGATATGATAAGTAAAGAATAAAGGCTAACAGTTTAACTGAATATTTCTACATACATACACACACATATGCATGCACACATAAATCTCTCTCTCTCTCTCTCTCTCTTTGTCTCTCTCTCTGTTTCTCTCTGTCTCTCTGTCTGTCTGTCTCTGTCTCTGTCTCTCTGTCTCTGTCTCTCTGTCTCTCTCTGTCTCTCTGTTTATCTCTCTGTCTCTGTCTCTCTGTCTCTCTGTCTCTGTCTCTGTCTCTCTGTCTCTCTGTCTCTGTCTCTCTGTCTCTCTGTCTCTGTCTCTCTGTCTCTCTCTCTGTCTCTCTCTCTGTCTCTCTCTCTGTCTCTCTCTCTCTCTCTCTCTCTGCCTCTCTCTTTCTCTCTCTCTCCATATGATGGAAATCTTTATCAACTCAAAAGTCATCCATTCCTTGGAATTTTGAAATGGTGGCCAGTTTGTGTGGAAGTCATTTCTATCCAAAAACCCAACTAGTCATTGATATTTCTTTTGGTTATTTTCATTAGGGTAACCAGAAACAACGATATTCTTTATATATATATAACATATATATGTTATTCAAAAGAAGCCCTGAAACCCTAAATTATGATGAACCACATAATAGAGTTTACTCAGAAAATACAGAATTTGGGAAATGAAAGTTGATCCTTAGGAAAATTAGTTACAATGGAGATTCAAGATCCAAGTATAGGTAAGGGAGAAAGGGAGTCAAAATTCTAGGGTCATAATTTCATAGAATAAATTTGGGCTATAAAACCTCCTATGCTTGGTATTTTTCACAAATGTAAT
This sequence comes from Monodelphis domestica, assembly GCF_027887165.1. Taxonomy (NCBI): domain Eukaryota; kingdom Metazoa; phylum Chordata; class Mammalia; order Didelphimorphia; family Didelphidae; genus Monodelphis; species Monodelphis domestica. Next base: position 346,476,118 of record NC_077227.1, on the reverse strand, counting down.
TTGATGGAGTTGGAGAATATACCAGGGAAGTGTTGAACATTCAACATGTCTTTCTCCCCACACAGGCAGTGAGGTAGTACAGTGGATAGAGCACTGGGCTGTGAGTCAAGAAGACCTGAGTTCAAATCCCATTTCAGTCACTATTTGTGTGATCCTAGGAGAGTCATAACCTCTGTTTACCTCATTTTACTCAACTGCAAAATGGGAATAATTGCTTCATCTACCTGCCATATTTGATATGTGGATCAAGTGAGATAATATTTGTAAAGCACTTAGCACAGGGCCTGGTTTACAGTATATGCTATAAGATTGCTTATTCCCTTCCTTCTATATACATCAATTGTATTTTGCACTGCATCTTGGTGATGGGCTGCCATCAGCTCTTAGATACTAGGTGGCTACATGTTTTAATTAAAATTTTTATTTGGATTAAACAAAATGAGTCAGATTAAAACTGGAGTTATTCTTGTATCAAAAGAAGACTTTTTGCATGTGCGAAGACCAGATTCAGCATTATAATTTGTTTCTTTAGGTGTTAATTGTTCTGTCAAATATAGTGATTACTATTTCTTCTTGGCCAAAAGAAAGCAAACAGCCTATACAAATTTTATTGGAGAGAAGATATAAATTAGAAAGAGCCATAGTCTCACAGTTTCAGAAATAGAAGGCACTTTAGGGATTAGCTAGTTTAACCTCTTCATTTAAAAGACAAGGACCGAGGCCCAGTCAGCAAGTCAAGTCAAGAAACTGAGCAATTAATAAGTAGCAGGTATTATATCAAATACTGGTGACACAAAGAAAGGGAAAATAGTTTTTACTTTCAAGGAGCTCATAATCTAATGAGGAAGACAATATGTAAATAACATGGTATATATGATATCTGTCTATCTATCTAATCAAGTTAAGTACTAAATAATTTACAAAGGCATTAAGTAGCAGAACTGGGATTCGAAGGATGCTTTCTATTATTTTGCAGTCAATCGCCTTGTAAAACTGCTTCTAACCACAACCCTTCTTCAGGACATCACTGAAACATACAGATAGCATCTCCTTACAACACTGTCCTCTATCTTGTCCTCATAGAAATTGGCTTAGTCTAATGGACAAGGAAAGCCTGACTTTGCTTGCCCATCATTTGTCAAACAACCTGGTGCAGTTTCCAGTAAAATTCAGGGTTAATCTTTGCCACCAACCTACTGCAGAAGGTTATTTTGAGGGTTGAGTTGAACTGATGTCATCTGAAAGCTCTTTCTTCTTGGGAAGTAAAAAGAGTACTACTGAACATTAAATTAATTAATCCACCACTGTAGTGGGCTAGTCAACTTTCTTTCAGTGATTGTACCTCCTTTTATCCTGAGAAAATTTCAGTTAGGAGAATATAATACTTTTAAAATCTAGTCACGTAGAGGAGGGGACATGTTGATACATGAAGCCTCTCTCTAACTATTCAGACTACAGAGTATAATCTGGGGTTGTTGTTAAAAATCAATGCAAAAGGGTATAATTAGTCTTGAAGGGGTAAAATAACAAACACAATGAAGAAAATTAGTGAATCAGTGTTTTGATTCCTGATTCTTGTAATTATAGTGGCTCTACTTGTTCTGCTGTGCTTAAGCCTATTGGTATTTCCATGAACAGACCTCTTTTGGGGTTTATTATCTCAGATATATTGTAACTGTCATCTGGATGAAAATTGCATGGTAGTTGCCAGCAGAAATGTATTTCATTTTTGTTTACAAAACACATGTATTCCTAATGAGAGTATCATTTATGTTAGTAATCCAACTTTCTTTGTTTCCATTGCCCACCCAGGTCAGGCTTATATTTTCATTCCAGATTAAAATAAAAAAAGATGAGGTTGTAATAATAGAATGGATAAAGTGGTAGGTGACATGTGCAAATTCTTTTGTGATGTCATACACTTAATAAACTTTAAATACAGTTGTATCAAGTAATTCTGTGTAATCCAAAAATACCCAGACATCGAGCAAGAAGAACCTAAGATCTTTTTATCTCCTCAAAAATTCAGAGTTATAATTTAGTGATATAATTGAGAGAAGTAATGTGGGGTAGTGAATATTGGGTTGGCCGTGGATTCAGGAAAACCTGACTTTGATACAACTGACTATATTCCCAATGGGTAAGACATATGGCCTCTCAATGCTTTCGCCAACTCTCTAGGACTATAGCTTTCTTTTTTTTTTAATTTCATTTTTTTTCAAGATTTATATATATTTAAAAAATGTTTTCTAGCTCATTTTTAGATGTGTAGCCAATAAGTTGATTTGTTATGTCTCTCTTTTATTGATTAAAGTGTTTAGGGATACAATACATTTCTCCATTAAGGATTGTTTTTGTTACATCCTTCGGTATACTGTCTCATTGTCATTATCTTTAAAGAAATTGTCCACTGCTTCGGTGATTTGTTCTTTGACTGACAAGTTCTTTACAATTAATTTATCTAGCTTCCAATTAATTTTACTCATTTCTTCAGTGGCCAGTTACTGATTATGTAATGGGACTAGAAAGGAACATACTTATTTTTCTATTGTGCATGGCACCTTTACAAAAAGTATCCATGAATTAGGCCACAAAAACCTCACAAACAAATGCAGAAAAAGCAATAATATTAATCACATCTTTTACTGGCCACTATTAAATGAAAATGGTTTTGGTCCTTTAGTAACAGAGAGCAAACTCTCAAAAGAGTTGTTCTGCATTTGCAAAGTGTTTCTTCAATTAGAGGTTCACTAAGCCTATGACAATATAGATTTGGACCACTCCTATGAAAAGAAGGAGAGAAAGGAAAGCATACTGAATTAAGAGATCAAGTGTCTTGGTTTAAATTCTAGTTTTGCTACTCATAATTAACCACTTTAGAACTCAGTTTCCTTTTATGTAAAGTGAGGAGGATGGATAAGATGATTGCTAAGATTCCTCTAAGCTTTAAGTCTTCTGATTTTATTCTAACTTTATAGGGTATGACCATAACACCTTTCCAAGCCAAGAAGTAAAGAAAATCCTTCACTGGCCAGGCCTATTATAGTGGAAGTTGATTTCTCCTATTTCTGTATAAAGCCAGAGAGCATTTCTAGTCACAAGTTTATGAGATTCCAAATTCCCATCTGAAGCTAAGAGAAAAATTCTAGTAGTGAATAATCTAATTTATTGTTTTTTTTCTAAACTGAAGTTGAAAAGATGGGAAATAACCCAAACCCCCTTCAGTAAAGATAAAGTCAACTAAATGAGTGCATCAAGCAAGGTTTAAAAGGAATAGAATTGAACGTGGTGTCCAAACACCCAGTTCATAGTTAGGTTTACTAAAATTGTAACTGAACCTTCCCAGGCAAAACATCGCACACCAGTGTGAGTCATTTTGGTTTCAATGATAAAATTTTGGCTAAGCCAATCCAATACTAATTAGTCAACAACTGTAACACTCATTTTGGTTCTGCTATTGTCAATGTGATCTTAAGTAAATCAATGCAACTATCTATATATACCTCAACATTCACAAATGTACAATGAAGGATTTGGGTAACATCTTTCCTTTTCAAACTTCCAATTAAATTCAATTGAACAGGCATTGAATAAGCATCTCCTTGCCAAACACTTTGCTTGATGCTACAGATGCAAAGATGAAAATGAAACTGGTCCTACCCCTCAAGGAACTTATAATATATTGATGATGCAGAACAAAAGTTAAATCTTCTTTAAAAGATGTGAGGGAAAATGCTGGCTCTGGGAGAGTATGACCAATCAAAATAGTAGATCAATCAGTCGACTTATGATGTGCCCAGCACAGAGTAGTATACATGGTTCTTGACCTCAAAAAGATTATTATGTTGGGGATAGGAAAGGGAGATAAGCCATACACTTATGAGATAAATTAAAAAAATACAAATGCAACGTATCTGCTCTTTCTGGCCCAGGATGGTTATATCTCCTCATCATTTGGGTTAAAGTTAAATGAAAAACTTCTGGTTCTTTGTTTCCATAGAGTTTATTAATATTAACTTGAAATAGAGAAAGCAGATAGAGATTATTGCTTATTTCTAATCTAATTCCAATCTTGCCATGTGGCGCTCTGCCTCATTGCTTCCAGTTAATGTCCTGCAATCCAAGGAAATAGAGGGAGTGCCCCCCTTTTGCCCCCTCTTTTATCTTTTCTTTTGGCTTGGACATGTAACCTTTAGTTCTGGGTCGTGCCCCTAGGACTTCACCTGTGACCTTTCTTTGGAGCGTTCACATGATGTCCAGTCATGCAGTGAAGGGATGCACATTGGACGATTCCAGGAGGAAGACGGGGCTCCCTTTACACATATGTAATGGATATGTAGTCCTCTATACTCAGAGCCAGAGTGGTTGCATCTTCCCCCAGGGCTCAAAGGTATGCTGAGAGGTTGCAGGGTCTTTTTTCTCTGCCATTGGCTCAAGCCTCCACTAGTTTTTTCTTCTCATTGTTTAGGGTATGTGCCTAGAGGTCTAGTCCCATTTAATGGCTTAACCCCAGATAGCTCAGTCTCCAAAGGGGTCCTCTCAAAACTCAGTTCCATTCCTACATAACAATGGTCCTACAAAGCTCACATACAGAAACAGCATCGCTGCCAGGTGGGTCTGCATTTCACCTTTTGTTGGCATGGGGTTCAGAAGGGCATTTGCAAAGATTGCACCTTGGCTGTCAGAGGATTTGGGCTGGTTGCAAAAATTCTGTGGATTTTGTGGATTCTGTGGATTTTGTGGATTCTGTGGATTCTGTGGATTCCTGTGGTGCTTCTTATACTTAGAAAGGAAAATGGTGAATGAATAGGCCAAGAAGAGCCTCAGAGGAAGAATAAAAACCTTGAGGCTATTCACTTTGCAGCAAAGTCTCTTACCAGAGATTATCTGACCAACAGAGAGCATCTGAAGACTAAAAGGGCTATTGGAAGCCAGCTAAAACCTTTTAAAGGCCACAGCAGTCAAAAACCCCCCAACTTACCATGTGGTTAGCCTCTCAGAACCAGTTACAGAATGCCTTTGCATGTTCCACAGTCTTTCCAAAGCATTTTCCTTAATGGTCCCAGAAGCACGATTCTAGCCTTTCCTCGTAGAAGGAAGCTGTTTCAGGTGCTTTGTATGTATGCCACATCCTCTATTACACAATAAAGGCTATGAAATGTTTACTTGTATATCACAGAAACTTCATTTAGGAGAACAATATAAAATAAAGGCCTTATGGAGAATGCTATTCCTCCCTTTGGCTGTGGAGATGCATGCCAAGGGCATGATATATAATAAACCTGTTATTGAGTGCCAGTTCCTAGTATAGTGATTTGTGGTATATAATAAGTTTTTTGTTTTTGTTTTAAAACCCTTCCCTTCCCTCTTAGAGTCAATTCTGTGTATTAGCTCCAAGGCAGAAGAGCAGTAAGGGCTAGGCAATGGGAGTTAAGTGACTTGCCCAGGGTCACACAGCTAGGAAGTGTCTGAGATTTGAACCCAAGACCTCCCATCTCTGGGCCTGACTCTCAATCCATGGAGCCACCCAGATGCCCCTATATAAGAAGTTTTAATAAATGCTTGGGGGCTGATTACTCTATTCCACAGATTTGGTTAAACTGTCGGCTTTATACATGCAATGATCATCCAATTCAAAGGGGTTATTAGCCCAAAGTGTCTGAGTTGGGCCTTGAAGTAGGATTCTAGAAGCTGAAGAGTCAGAAAAATGCCTCCCACCCTGGGGTGTCAGTAGGTCAGCAGTCAAAAACTTTATTCACTGATAAAAGCTCAAGTGACCTTCCTTTAGGGACATGTCTGTGTTGCTTGAGAAGTCAGAACTCTCTTTAGGGACATCATTATTTTCAGCCATGAGCTCAGGTAAGCATGAAAGGAAGGGCTTAAAACCATCAATGTATAGTTGATAATCCCACTGCCCCCCAGCATATGATATCTCTGTCAACAGCCTCACATCTAGCGTAAAAGATAAGAAATGTCTGTGGGACATGGAGTTAAGCTACATCTTATAAGATTTCCATTCTCAGTTTAATTGATGTGATTGATGTGAGTTAAATTGCTGTCTTGAAGAATTTGCCTTTATAATTCACTGCAAATGGTGCTGGAAATCCCATGAAAAGGGCCCACCCAGGACTAGGTTACCCTTTAAATTCTGAATAGCCTCATAAAAGAGTTGACTAAATCTTGTGGATCCTAAGCCCAGAACAGGGATTAATAAATGTTTTTGTGTCTTTATCCTTTTGGCAGTCTGCTGACAAAAACCTCTGGATTCCTTATCAGAATAATGTTTTTAAATGCATAAAATTAAATATATAGAATTACAAAAGAAACCAAATATATTAAAATAATGATGCAATTTTTTCATATCTAAATTCATAGACCTTCTGAAATCTATTTGTCTATCCCTTTGGAGTGTAAGAGCAGAGTAAAAGGAGAAAGTTTCAGAGGATCTGTGAATTTCTACATGAAAAAATGATTCTCAACCTTCCCAACCTTCTCCTTTCACTCTGCTCTTACAGGAGGGAGAAGTCTGTGCAACCTAAAGAACTCCAGACCCAGAATCTTAGCCCTGAGGCCTTCGATTATGGAAAGGAGCTGGCCTGCTACAAGGTAGAAGTCTACCAGTAATAACAGTCAAAACAAAATGAATGTGAGCACTTAGCACAATGTCTGGCATAGAGTAGATTCCTTTAAGACCTTTTTTTAATTTTTTCAAATAAAATTTAAAACCCATTTTTAAACATTTGTTTTCTAAAAATTTGAGTTCCAAATTCTCTCCCTCTTTCCCTCTCCTCCCCTGTCCAATCTGCTAGGTATGAGGTGGTAGCTCAGAGTTGTTTTAATTAACACCACTTTAATCAATAGTGATTTGGAACAATTTTTTATATGATAAAAAATAATTTTGATTTTTTCATCTATTCATATCCCTTGACCTTTTATGAACTAGGAATGACTTGGATTCTTATAATTTTGATTCTGTTCTCTATGTATTTGAGAAATGAGGCTTTTATCAGGGAAACTTGCTTTGAAATCACCTCTCCAGCTTTCTACTTCCCTTATAATCTTCTTTGTATCGGTTTTATTTATGCAAAACCTTTTAAAGTTAATATGATCAAGATTATCCATTTCATATCTCATAATGCTCTCTATGTCATTTGGTCATATTTTCTTCCTTTGACTATAGATCTGAGACAAACTATTCCATGTTTCCCTAATTTGCTCATGATATTGCCTTTTCTATCTAAATTATGCATCCATTTTGATCTTATCTTTGTATAGACATATAGATTCTTTTTATTTTAAACCTTACCTTCTATCTTCAGAATTAATACTGTGTATTGGTTCCAAGGCAGGAGAGTGGTAAGGGCTAGGCAATGGGGGTTAAGTGACTTGCCCAGGGTCACACAGCTGGGAAGTTTCTGAGGCTAGATTTGAACTCAAGACCTCTCATCTCTGGGCCTGACTTTCAATCCATTGAACCACCTACCTGCCCCTATCATAGATTCATTTTTTTTCTTAAAAATTTTATTTAATTAATTTAGAATATTTTTTCATGGTTACATGATTCATGTTCTTTCCCTCCTCTTGTCCCACACCCCCTCCTGTAGTCAACAAGCAATTCCACTGGGTTTTACATGTGTCATTGATCAAGACCAATTTCCATATTTTTAATATTTGCATTACAGTGATTGTTTAGAGCAGGGATCACCAAACATTTTATACAGGGGACTGGTTTACTGTCCTTCAGACTGTTGGAGGGCCAGATCATAAAAAAAAACTCAAAAACATGAATAAATCCCTATGCACATTGCACCTATCTTATTTTAAAATAAAAAACAAAATGGGAAAAGATACAATATTTAAAATAAAGAACAAGTAAATTTATTTATTTATTTTTAAGAACAAGTAAATTTAAATCAACAAACTGACCAATATTTCAATGGGAACTATGGGCCTGCTTTTGGCTAATGAGATGGTCAATGTAGGGTTCCATATTTGTCACTGCTTGCCGTAACAAGTGATGCAAGCGTGCATCAGTTAGTCTAGATCTGGTTGGAGATTTCAGATGTTTCATTCTTGAAAAAGTCTGTTCACAGACATAAGTGCTGCCAAAGATGGTTACCATTTTGAGTGCATGGTTCCTGAGATTAGGATATGTCTCAGAAAGGAGAGATGCATAGAAATTAGGCAAGCTGCTTGATTTAAATGCATCCTTCAGAGAGTCACAATTCTGCAGTTCAGCCAGTTCCATTTGGTAAATTGTATTCACATTTTCAGTGTCAATAGAAAATGGGTTACAGAAAAGCTGTATGTTCATGGAGATGAAGCTCTTTAAATATGAATTGGAACTCCTTTTGCAACATTTCCAGTGAATCCACACATGTTTCTTTGGGAATGCAATCAAGAGTTTTTTTGCTAGTAGAATTTGAATTTTTGAATTAAGGGGAGATGGCAGAAATTTTCCTCCTTCACTTGTTTGATAAGGAGGCTTAATTTTACTTCAAATGCTTTCACATGTGATTGCATATCACAGATGAGCTTCCCTTTTCCTTGAAGTTGCTCACTGAAACTGTTGAGTAGCTCTGTTACATATGTCAGAAAGGCAAGGTGCCATTTCCATTCTGCATCATTGAGCTCTATTACTTCTTTGTTTTTTGAAAGCATAAAAGCTGTTATCTATGAAAGTAAGTCATAGAAATGTCTCAAAACTCTCCCTTGACTCAGCCAATGGACTTCTGTGTGGTACAGAACATCTTCTTAGGCAACATTTAGCTCAGATGGAAATCCCTAAAATTGTCTGTGGTTTAGTTCATTAGCTCTAATGAAGTTAACACAAGACACCACAATTTTCATAACAGAGTTCTACTGCAGTGATTTACTACATAGCAGTGCTTGTTGGTGGATGAGATAGTATATGGCTATTGGATGAGAATGGTTATGTTTGTCCATCTCTTGGTTAATGCAAGCAATTACTCCTTTCTTAGACCTCACCATGCTAGGAGCACCATCAGTTGTCACACTGGCTAATTCAATCAATTCCAGCTCCAAATCCTTTACAGTTTGGGAAATCTTTTCATAGATATCCTCTCTTGTAGTTGTTCCTTTGATGCTTTGCAGTGCAGCAAGCTATTCTGTGACTTTGAAATTGTCATTTGTCCCACAAATAAAAATCAAAGTTGTGCAGAATCATGAACATCATTGCTCTCGTAGAGTGCCAAGGAAAAATAGGAAAGTTTTCTTGTGAAGTTTTGCAAATGCTGATGCAAATTGTCTCCTATTTCTTCGATCTTTTGTGTAATTATAGATTCTGAAAGACTTGCTGTCCTAAATAAGTCTGCCTTTTCTGGACACATCTCTTTGGCAACAGAAAGAAGGCACTCTTTAACAAATTCTCCCTCCACGAATGGTCTGCCAGTGCATACTATTAGCTTGGCAACTTGAAAACTTGCTCACAGTTTTGAAATATTTAGCTGTGTCTGCCTAACAAAAGTATTTTGCTGAGTTGTCAATGTATTTTTCAGTTTTAATATTTTATCTTTTCTCACATCTCTGACCAAACAATCATATTTATCTTTATGTTGAATTTGATAGTGTCAACGCAAATTGTATTCTTTGAACACAGACACTATATTCTGGAATATCAAACACACAGCTCTTTTCCTTGTACTGCATGAAAAAGTAATCATAAATTCAATGTTCTTTGAATATCCTACACGCTGAGTCAATTTTTCTCTTTCTTGATGCCATGATTTCCTAGGGATTCCAAATTACTATTAGTAAAACACACACACACACACACACACACACACACATACACACACACAGACCTAAAAAAATATACCAACAATAATTTTGCCCCCACAGAGGCATACAGACTACGCTGCCCATCAATGCAGCCTTCCAAGTCCACATCATTTCAGCCTCACCAGTGACCATATTGGTGGAACTCCACTTTTACCTCAGGTTCACACTGGTGTGTTGTGGGAACCAGCACGATTATGGAGCTGGTTTCTCCACATTTCTAGTTCACATTACCCTATGCCAAGCACACTGCAATCTGTGAACTCACACAAGAATCTGATTGAATGGGTAAGACCCATGCAATCAGATTTTATAGAAGGAAAAAAGAAGGCACGACACTAGTGTGTGTCCTCTTGCGGTCCATATTTATGGATCTGTAATTATAGACCATAATACAAAAAACACATGCCTCACTTCCCCCACATAATACAATGGCCCCCTAGGGGCCATTATGTTGTGCATCTAGGGGAATATGGTTGCCATTGTACTACCATGTTTCCCTGCAAATAAGACACTGTCTTATATTAATTTGACCTCCCAAAACAGGGGGTGTCTTATAAAACACCCAGTGGCAGTGGTAGGCTTCTCACAGTAGAGGCCCACCGCTGATGTCACAGGCCAGATCACCACTATCCAATGCCTGTATACAGTACTGGAGGCATTGCTGGGCCTGTGATACTGTATATCGCTGTCTGGGATAGCAGAGGCTGTCACACCTTGCACAGGCCCAGCACTGCCACCACTATATCGGGCAGCAGTATACACAGTGTGGAATCCCCTCCCTCAGATCGCTGCTCACCATACTGATGTTTTTCATTGTGCAGCCATATAATCCTTTGCGCAGTGCCTCATTCTCATTCAGTTACTCTCAGAATGAGGTGTCACTCAAAGGATTATGTCACAGGAAGTAGTACTGTGCGAGCGATGCTGTGCTTTAAGGTGCCACCACATAAAGTGCTCCAGGAACACAGGATGCATCTGCACCTCTCACTGACCACCAATGAAAGAAGTGCCCCTTCCGACAATGTGGTGGGAGCTGGATAAATGGCTTCAGGGGGCCACATGTGGCCTGTAGCTGTAGTTTGGGGACCCCTGGTTTAGAGTCTCTCCAATCATATCCCCATTGACCCATGTGATCAAGCAGTTGCTTTTCTTCTGTTTCTACTCCCACAATTCTTCCTCTGAATGTGGATAGTGTTCTTTCTCTTAAGTCCCTCAGAATTGTCCTGAGTCATTGCATTGTTGCTAGTAGAGAAGTCCATTACATTCAATTGTGCCACAATGTATCAGTCTCTGTGAACAATGTTTTCCTGGTTCTGCTCCTCTCGCTCTGCATCAATTCCTGGAGGTCATTCCAGTCCCCATGGAATTCCTCCAGTTTATTATTCCTTTTAGCACAATAGTATTCCATCACCAACATATACTACAATTTGTTCAGCCATTCCCCAATTGACAGGCAGCCCCTCGTTTTCCAATTTTTTACCACCACAAAGAGCACAGCTATGAATATTTTTATACAGGACTTTTTCCTTATTATCTCTTTGGGGTACAAACCCAGCAGTGGTATGGCTGGATCAAAGGGCAGACAGTCTTTTGATGCCCTTTGGGCATAGTTGCAAATTGCCATTCAGAATATTGGATCAATTCACAACTCCAATAGCAATGCATTAATGTCCCAACTCTGCCACATCCCCTCCAGCATTCATTACTTTCCTTTGCTGTTATGTTAGCCTATTTGCTAGATGTGAGGTGGTAACTTGCCTATTATAGATGCTTAATAAATGTTTATTCATTGATTGATTGTTGATCAAATGACTGAAGCACTTAGTAAGATTCTTCAGGCGCCCCAAATAGTACCTGGACCATTTAAATGAAATGAGGTTTTGATTCTAAATTATATGGATAATTGACTCACTGTGATGCATCACTTTGGCTGGGGAGATATGTTCCAAAGGTGCTCTATAAAATAAACTTGTTACAGAGTACCAGCTCCTAGCCTGCTTACCAGCCCATAACAGGAGCTTTAATAAATGCTTGTGGATTATTTGGATATTGTCCAGATTTGTCTAAATAAACTATAGGTTTTATGTATACAATCATCACCTATCATCAAAGAGTGCATCAGCCCAAAGTGTCTATTTCTATCAGGGCAGTTAGTTGTCACTCACCAGTTTTGCCACCTTCATGCAGTGTCAAAGTTCTTATGCCTGTAATTAGGAGTCTGTCTGTCCATCTATCAAACTGCATGGTTTGGGTCTCCATCCTACTAGCCACTCCTCTTTTATCTTGTTCCTTTTATGTACCTCACCTTTATGACAGTTCATTTGGAGGTCATAATTACAGAAAGCATTTAATCAGAGTGGTTCAAAAAGGCCAAATATATTAATATAAAAAGCATTATTATTAATATGAGATATAGACTTCATTCCATTCAATCCAATTTTAAATCCTGTGGAAATATGTTAAAATCTTTTTATTAAACTGAACATATTAAGAAATAATATTTTCTCTGTTCTAAATGCCCTTTCCAGATATAATATCTCCCTCAGCTCCCCAAAAGTGGGTATTAAATTAAGGACAAAAGGTCTTTTCATAAGGAAATGGATTAAGGATAGAAAGCAAATTGTGGACCTTTGTTCCAAGAGGACCTCTTTTCCTCTTTTGATTCTTGCTTTCCCCAATCCCCTGTAGCAACTGACCCTTGAGATACCAGGGGAAGTACTCTCTATTCCATTCAAAGGGAAGCACTCTCTTCTGGTATTTAGGAGAGATTCTCAATATTGGTCTCTGAGAGTAGCACCTTTTCAAACCTTGAGTGGAGTGATCTAGGAAGGAAAGGAATAGTGATTGTTATTAGTCAACTAAAACTAAAATTATCACCCCCACTGTATTTCTACATATTGTGATTTTTTTTTCATTTTCAAGATTCCTATAAATGTTATTTCAAATTATCTTCGCATAGGGTCCAAGGGTATTGGAGGACTGTACTACTTTGGAGAATACAGTCATTTTCTGCAGACATATCTAAAACAAAGTGCACACACACACACATTTCCTTAATAACTCTGAGGTAGATTGATATCTGTTTCCATTTCATTCTTTTCCTTTCACCCCATGCAACCTTCACCTGTCCATCTTTTTTTTTAACAGCAGTGGGGAAGATAGAGTATGTGATTATAAATATCTTACTTCTCAGTAGCACCATGAGGCATAAGGAGATGCAATCTAAGAAATAAGAAATCTAAGAAAAACAAAGAAATCCCCTTTATTCTTGCTTTGACTGATTTGTCCCTCCTTCCCTATACTTAATTTTGAACATTTATTTGTCCTTGAAAATTCATCTCTCTTGGGTTAAGTTGGTGCTTAAAGGCTTGGTGGCAGACAAATTGACTTAGTCTTTACCATTTCTTCTCTCTTTCCTTTAGAATTCTTTCTCATAAATCATCTACTCCTCCTTTCTCTCTTCATTGAAAGTGACTACTTAAAAGCCCAGTAGGCTCATCATGGACCAATAGTGTCATATCTGTCATAGGCAAATAGTGATATTGCTATATCTTTTTCATAAAAACACGATGAACCTCTAATGCAGGTATTAGTCCTATCACCATATTTTATAATTTAGAGCATAAAGGGATCTCGGAGGCTGTATACAATCCCCTCGTTTTACTGGTAAGGGATTTAAGACCCTAAGTGGTTAAATGACTTGTTTAATGTCATAGCAGATAGCCTGGGGTCTAATCTAAGTCTTTTGACTCAAAATGTCTTGTTATTTCAGGGCAATTAGGTAGTACAGTGGCTAGAGAGCCAGGCCTGAAGGTAGGAGGACTTGGGTTCAAATCTGAACTCAGACACTTCTAAGCTGCATGATTTTGGGCAAGTCACTTAAGTTCAGTTTCCTAGCCCTTGCTGCTCTTCTGTGATAGAATTGATAACAAGACAGAAATAAGGGTTTTATTAAAATTTATATTAAACGTTTTTCCATTACACTGTGGATTACCTCCTTATTCTGTTTAAGAAAATGTAGTTCTATGGCCACAGAAATAGATATTCTTAACCTTTGTCAAATGTTTCACTAAAATGCAATTATTAGGGAGGCCACCAGAAAGTGTCACAGCATAGTAGAAAAAAAACCCCTTACTTTCTGTTTAAGTATAACTTCTAAGGCAGAAAGGCAAGGGCTAGGCTTTTGAGTTTAAGTAATTTGCTCAGGGTTACATAGCTGGGAAGTATCGGGGTCGGATTTGAACCTGGGACCTCCAGTCTTCAAATCCAACTATCTTTACACTGGGCTACCTTGCTCCCACAACATAATAAATTAAGACCTAGAAGGGACTTTAGGGCCATCTAATTAAAACTCTCATCTTTTATATGAGGAAACTGAGGACTAGAGAGTTTAAATGAATCATTGAAGGTCAGGAAGGGATTAAGAAGCATAGTCAGGATATGAATCCAAGGCCTCTGTCTCTCGATACAGCATGTTTCTACATGTGGATGGTCAGTTTGGAGCAAATTCATCCACACTATTGAAAAAATATAATACCTAAAGTTTTACTGATTCAGATGAAGTGTGATTGCATCACCCAAATTCATAAATAATTTTTTACGTATCTGCTATGCAGTACTGTGCTTCTGGGTCTATAGCATGAATTTTATTTTATTCATTCATTTATCTATCTATCTATCTATCTATCTATCTATCTATCTATCTGTCTATCTAATTAAGAAAAATTTCCATGGTTGCATGATTCATGTTCTTTCCCTCCCCTCCTTCCTCTCCCATAGCCAATGAGCAATTCTACTGGGTTTTACGTGTATCATTGATCAAGACCTATTTCCATATTATTGACTTTTGCACTATAATGATTGTTTATAATCTACATCCCCAATCATATCCCCATCCACCCATATGATCAAGCAGTTATTTTTCTTCTGTGTTTCTACTCCCACAGTTCTTCCTTTGGATGTGGATAACATGAATTTTATTTTATTTATTTATTTATATTGAACATTTTATTTAGTCAATTTAGAAAATTATTTCTTGGTTACAAAAATCATATTCTTTCCCTCTGTCCCCTCCCCCCACCCCTTCCCATAGCTGATGTGCAATTCCACTGGGTTTTACATGTGTCCTTCATCAGAACTTATTTCCATGGTGTTGAGATAACATGAATTTTAGAGAAGTCATGACACTTGCTTTCATAGATGATTCTGATCTAATAGGAACTTTTAACTCTTTGAAAATCATAGAATAAGATTGAGAGCTGGAAAGATTCTCCAACATTACTTTTCCAACTTCCTTATTTGTAGATGAAGAAACTGAGTCCTGGAGAGGTTAAATGATGATAGACAGTCGATTCAATCTTTTTTATTGTCAGTCTGCCCTTTGTTCTCATAGACTAATTCACAGGCTTGCTTGAAGTCTCAAGAAGTTTGCTCGAAGAAACTAGCTCAGACAACAGAATGCCCAGGCAGTAGTGTGCTCAGGCTCTGTGCTTGTCATCATGTTTTTTTTTTTCTTAGATTAGAAAGAACAGAGGGAAGCCTTGAAAAGGAGTCAAAAGCATTTGTGAATTTTGGCACTTTTTTGTTCTGACAAACATGTAGCCCTATTCATAGAGCAAGTGAAGCATTCTTTATTATAGAAAGGACTTGAACAGCTCCGTTTGAGGTATGCTATTTGAATAGGAGAAAATAGGTTGCTGTCATAGGTTGTGATCGCAAAGAAAGCTGCCCCTCTCTCTTAATTTAATTGATGGTTTGCTTAAACATAAGACTACTTTGTCTATTCCAGTTGTCTAAGGCAGTAAGGTCCTATGCTAAAAGACTGAAACATCAGCGAGTTTTCAGATGTAAAGGAGGTAGCCTGGCTTACAGAGGCCAGGTCCTGGGCAGGGCAAAGATATTCCCTTCTTGGGACCATGTGGAAAGGAACCACATGTAACAGGGGGGCCTGTAGGTGCTTTGTGATGATAGAAAAATCATATTGTGGGACATATGTATGTCAAAATTGCATCTTATTCTGGTCCCCTGACCCCCTTCTTCTAGTCAGTAGAGTGAATAATTTTTTAAGTAGCTAATAGTAATAGTAATGATAAATTACTTTATTATATATATAAATATAATATATAAATTAATAAAATAAAAATAAATAAATAATAAATAGTAATAATAAATAAAAAAATAAGAGTAACAATTGTAGGAAGTAAGATTGCAAAGGAGAACCTAGAAGTCATGTTCAGACCACCCCAAAGATTAAAGGAGCATAGTTTTCATATTGTTATCATCTATTAACCAAAATTCACTGTCTGAGAATTTGTGCAAAATCAAGGAAGTTGTCTAGGCTTTGTGGTTATTGCCTTTTGGTCCTATGTAGAAGGCCTCAGAAAAATTCCAAATGTTAGCAGTAAGACCAGCAGAACACCAAATGGGGCTGATAACTTTAAGGACTTGGATATATTAACTTTGAAGTTTTACTGACAACTTTGCGATGCTTTGCATATACTAATGAACAAGGTGACACAGAGGAGAGTCTACCCCTCACAAAAACCTTTAAAATGAAGCTTCAAACTCCTACCCCCAACCATTCTTCCATCTCCGTCTGGGTCCATGTTGTTGATTTCTCTCAATTCTAATCCATGGTTACTTGAGTGACTCTGTGGGCCACTCCTTCCCTAGTCTCTTTCTCATGCTGCCTTCCTTCATCCACCACTCTGTCTCTATCACCACTGAATGTGATATTGTTCCTCCCACTTCTTAAACATTAAAAAAAATTAAACATAAAAAAATAAAAAATTAAAAAAAATAATTTATTTTAAACACTTATCTTCCGTCTTAGAAACAATACTATTGATTCTAAGGCAAAAGAATGTTAAGTGCTAGGTAATGGGATTGAGTGATTTGTTCAGGTCACACAGCTAGGCAGTGTCTGACATCAGATTTGAACTCAGGACCTCTTGTTTCTAGGCCTGGTTCTCTATCCACTGAGCCACTTAGCTGCCCCTTCCCCCTACATCATTTTGCTGCTCTACTCTGCACTATGCTATTTGCCCCTACACCTTCTGGGCCTTATGAAAATGTGATTGAAGCTTCACTTTTTGCTGCCATTATGGCCTTTTCCATTAAGTATCCAAAGAACTCTATGTGCCTGCTACATTTCCATAAATTAATCAGCAATTCATCTATACATCTCAAAGAACTGATATTTTAGGGATTGCTAAGCTGGAATCTAACTTGGCATGCAAAACAGGAGTAACTAAACCCTTTGTCATTGCCTTAGAACACTTGAGGGAGGTAGGACTACCATGAGCTGCCTCCCCAAGGACAAGCCAGGAGAAGGGCAGCTAGCTCATCTCCCACTCAGCAATGGTAGCCAGGAGCATCTGGTTACCTCTCTCTTTGCATTTCTTCTTTCCTGATCTCAGGCAAATTAATATTCTGAAATGGAAGTATCTAGATCATTGTATGAGTCTGGAAAATCCAAGGCACTTATCAAAAATTCCATTGGTGGTCAGGTCTATATGATGGTAGTAGCAATAGCTGTTTGAGTGGTAGTGGCCACACTCTTGAAGAAAAGACCTGAAGACCCCAAAAGCTTCAGAGAGTGAGACCTCTTGTGGGTGAGTCCTAAATATGGACTCTGGAAAGACACTGATCCTTAGAATATAGTATAAATCTCCCTTAGCACTGAACAATAAATTAATCTTACTGTATCTTTTTAATAAATACCTTTTCTAAAAAGTAATTGAGGATTCTGGATGATTGTCAATAGACAAGATGCTAGTGGTGTTCCAAGAACTACCATTCTAGTAACAAGCTCTTCAGGTTTACTCCTAAAATACACACACACGTGCACAGAAGTTCTCTGTGAAGTTCTAATGTATAAGCAATTGGAGAATGAGTTCAGAGGTGGTACTATACAAATAAAAGAAGATTCCTATAGATAATCCAGACCCCACATACATATTTAGCATAATAGTGCAGAAAAATAATTTAGTGGGTCACATTTATTTATTTGGTGCTTTAAGATGTGCAAAACTCTTTGCATGCATTATTTCATTTGATCTTTGCAACAACCTTGTGAATTAAGTGCATTTATTATCTTCATTTAATAGATGGGGAAATGGAATCTGAGGGAAATTAACTGATTTGTCTAAGATTATACAGTTAAGATGTGTAAGATGTAGGATTGTGAACCCAGATCTTCCTGACTCCAAGATGAGGTCTTTGGCTGCTATATTTCAATCCCAAGCAGCTAAAAGTATCTTGTGTTTTCTTCCTTCTCTTAAAACTTTCCCTGAGGTGTGAGAGCCATGACCATTTTGCACTTCATTTTGTGTTTCTGAATATGCATGTATATTGAATTTTGTAGAGATATCCTACTTGAATCAGCTATTTAAAATAAATCAATGATGAAGTCTTTTGTAAAGTGAAGATCATGAAAATTCATATCTTAATTGATTTTGTTTTATAAGTTCCGTTCTTTATATATAAGATTTTCTTAAAGTGGAGTACAGCTAAATGATCACCATTCTTTAAGTCCACTTTAGGTTCAATTGAAGTAGTAGTGATAATTTTCTTGAAAGTGAGGAGAGAAGATTGCAGGCTTTGCTTCTCACGTGATCAAGATTGAGGCAGACCTGGAAGGCAAGTCTCCAACCCTTGAGTTTAAGTCTCTTTCTTTCTCTAGCTTGTCTTATGTTAAATGACACATTTTATACATAGTAACTTGGCTTGTGGTAGGTAACTTGCTCAATGAGATCAGGTGGGATAAATACCATCAAACATAGTGGGTAAATGTTTAATGACAGGCCTTCAGGCTGTTCTCAGATGCATCAGGCCAGAAAAATATGGAAAATCCCCTTAGGCAAAGGCAAGATTATCATATAGGATTTGTATTTTCCAACCAGTACTTTAGAGGCTGGCTAGCCATTTTTCCTTTATCCATAAAACTTTTTCTTCCAATAGTCCTTACTTATTAAAACTTACGAACTTAAAAAAAATTGCTCCAGAATGACTTCCATTACTTTTTTCCCCTCCCTACATCTCTTTCCTCCCCTCCCTACATCTCTTTCTTTTCTCCCCTTCCTACTTCCAGTTTCCTTGGCCTACTGACTCTTCTTGAGGTATCAAGAATTGGGGCACTGAGGAGAGGAGGACAGTTTTCTCTGTTAGCAGCACTTCTGGGGTTGGGGAAATTTTGCTGTAGGCCAGTTCTACAATGTAGGAATGAGGTTCATGAGACAAACCAAGAGTTTTGCATTCCTCTAATGAAAATGTGAGATGGTCCATCTCTAGCTTCAAATGAATTTCTTTGTCATAGTTGAAATAGATGCTGGCTAATGTTAACACTTGCCTTCTCCTTTGGAGGTAACCAGGGCATCAATCAGTCACTTGGAATTGGACTGGTTCATGAAATCATGATTCAAATAATGTTAAAATTGGATGTGTACCAACACCTCTTCTCCCCACTTTGACCCAACAAGGATTTCAGTTTTTAAAGATGCATTTCCTCTTCTATCAACACCATTCTGGTTCTGACATTAACTTTGACATATTTTGAGACTTCAAAGGAACTACTCCAGACTAAGCCAGATCTCAGCCTCTCCATATCTACTAACATTTCTTCATGAATTCCTGTGCCTCATTCCAAACATCAGCACCTGGCGGTAAAGCCCCTTAGAATTTGGTTTAGCAAAAACATAGCCTATCATCAGGGTCTGCACCTAAAGCTTTTCCAGGTAGCCAGAATTCCTAGCAGCTTGTGTTAATAAGGTCACGGAGAAAAGTGGTAGAAGTGAGATCTGAACCCAAATTCTATGACTCCAAATCGAGCATGCCTTTCCCTGCACCAAGAAGTCATTAGGAATCAAATATGGTGCTTTTTATTTCACGGAAAAAAAAAAAAAACTTTTGGTGTATGAGGAACAACAGAACTCAGGGTGAGAGATAGATAGAGTTGGGTAAGGGGGGAAGCCCTAAAAAATCCTCTCATTTGTTTTACATTTGTTGATTGTGTCTATATAAGACTGCCAGTGAGTTGGTGAAAAGCAGAACACTTGTTTGTTTTACCCATATGATTAGAAATTCAAAGAGTTAAATTGTACCTGCAGGGGAAGGTCACAAGGAAATCAGGTAGAAAAAAATAGGCTTGCATTTGGTTGAAACTGTCTTTTGGAAGAGTAATTATTTGTTCTGGAAAGCATATCTGTCATGAGAACCAAGAGCAGATATATGAAAAGGCAAGAGGTGTGGCCATTATTTCACATGGAGGCAGTGTAGGAAAGTCAAAAGATTGGTGGATTTGGAATCAGAGTGGTTGGACTCCACTCTTGCTTCTGTTACATGTTACCCTTGTGACCCTTGGATATGGCCTTTCCGGGGCCTCACTTTCCACATTTGTAAAATTGATTGGCTTTATAATCTGACGAGATACCTTAGGAGTTTCCTGTAGCCTATAAGTCTATGACTTGAAGGTTGAACTGGATAGAGGACCTTTAGATAGTCTGCCTTTTCATTGTTCTAAGCAGGTTGTCTCTAATGTGATTTCAGGAACAAAGAGGGACAGACTCTGTCCATCTCTCTGTCTTCTTTGTCTGAAAAAAAAATTTGTTTTTGCTTTGTTTTAAGATATTGTCTCCAAATAAAAGTATATATTTCTGGGAGAGAGAACACAGTAAACCTTATTAATATTTTAATACTGATGAATTGATCATTGGATAGGGAGCAGGGCTATGATATGATAAGGGAGACAGTGCATCAGAAAAGGGGAAACAAGGAATAGAAAGAATATGTCATAGGAACTGATGGCCAACTTTCTGTGCTTCACAATTTTACCAAAGCCTGGCTCTGTGATAAGATGTTTGCCATCTCCCTTCCATGGAACCAGGGATAGAGAGTCTTTTGGAGCTCAATTATGTGCCTTGGCTGTGGAGATGAATAGTGGTGCACAGACATCATAATCTTGTCCAATTTATGACTTGTCCCATGTCACTAGGGATAGAATTAATCTGTAGAAAGAACAAGTCAAGTGCTGCTAGATCATAAAGTAAGTGGGTGGAGTGGGTAAATCATAAGAAGACTAGAAAGGGGGGAAGCTAAGTAGTTCAGTGGATAGAGATTCAGATCTAGAGACAGGAGGTACTGGGTTCAAATCTGACCTTAGACACTAGCTGTGTGACCCTGGGCAAGTCACTTAACCCCCATTACCTAGCCCTCACCATTCCTCTGTCTTGGAACCAATTCACAGTATTGATTTTTAAGACAGAAAGTAAATGTTTTTAAACAAATAAACAAACAAATAAATAAAATGTCCCTGAAGGGAAGATTCTTGTAAAATTTCTGTTGTCAAAAACCATTGTCTTCATTCTGTCATTTAATAACCATTAAATGTTGGAAGGAGATAACTAAGACTTGGTCTTTACTTTCATGGAGGTAACAGTTTAGGCAAGGATATGACACCTGCACAGATATTCAGTTCTATATAATGCATTATGACTGATGCAGCACAGAATACTGTAACAGATGGACAAAGTTGAGGGCAGCTAGGTGACTCAGTGGACTGAGAGCCAGGTCTATAAACAGAAAGGTCCTGGATTCAAATCTGACCTCAGATACTTCCTAGGTGTGTGACCCTGGGCAAGTTGCTTAACTCCATTGCCTAGCCTTTACCATAATTCTGCCTTGCTATCAATACACAGTATGGATTCTAAGATGGAAGATAAGGGTTTATTAAAAAAAAGACTGGAAAGATAGGAAGAGACCAGGTTGTGAAAATCCAAACAGAATATTTTATATTAGCTTTTAGAGGTGACTGAAGATTATTGAGTGGGAGGGAAGATATGACACAATCAGATGTGTTTTAGGAAAAATCTCTTTGGCATCTGCCAAAACGTTGCCCAGAATGTTTATCTGGGGAGTATGCCATAATGGCACTTGAAGGCTTGCCTTAGATGATGAGAACAAAAATTCTTCCAGATGGACCATTATATTTACATGTGGTTTAGATTTGTGTGTGTTAGATTCTCTGTCTCTTTTTCTGTTTTTTTTCCCCTCCTTTATTTCTCTATATCTCTTTTTCTTTATCTCTCTTGGTCTCTTTGTTATTTTGTTTTGTACTTTAGACTAGATTAAAATCTGCTTCTTTAGACTACAAAAAATTAAGAAGTCACATACATTTTATTTCTGGGGCTCCAAGCATAAATATAAAATTTGTAGGAGTACCTTACTATTTGTTAATAGTAAAAATAAACAGCCCTACTGCTTTGTAAGGACTATTTATATATTAAATATTATTATTTTTTTGTTTTATATCCCTTAAATTCACAAGATATTCCTTTTGTTTCTTGTCCCAGAGAACCATCATGAAAAGGATAGGCATTAGACTTACGATTTCATTGACATGGGGAACTCTCAGGTGAGGAAACTCCTTCTCCCTCTACTCATGCACGTTGGTACCTTCTCTGCAATTGCTTTGGACACTGAGATGTAAAGTGACTTACCTAGGGTAACAAAGGCACTATGTGTAAGTAGCAGGACTTGAATCTAGGTCTTCCTGGTTTTGAAGTCAGCTCTCTATATACTATTTCACTCTTCTTTATCCTTTCTAATAAAGATGAAAAAAAAAAGCAGTTTAGTAAAACTGCCCAACACATCAACCAAGGAATGAAGTTTATCATTTTATGTAGTGCTCCACATCCATAGTTCTCCATCTCCGAAAAGAAGTGTGGAAGGTAGTATATTCTAATAGCTCTTTCTTGGGATCAGGCCTACTCACTTTTTTTCATGGTTTCAGTTTCAACTGTTCTGTTGTTCTTTTCATTTATACTCCATGTTCTCAGTTCTCATCACATTACCTTATAGAAGAACCACTCTAATGCCCTGTTTCAAATCTCTCTAATCCATCCTTCACTCATGCAAAAGTGATCTTTCCTAAAATATTTCTGACCATGATATTTCCTTCCCACTCAGTAATCTTCAGTAACTCCCAATTACCTCTAAGATCTAATATAAAAGATTCTGTTTGGATTAAAAACCTTTCACAACTGGACCTCTTCTCATCTTTCTAGTCTTTTTAAAATTTTCTCTCTCCTCCACCAACTTATTTTAGGAAACATATTATATTTATGATATACTTATGGTACAGCAATACCTCACTTGATTTTTTTGTGCACACAATACTCTGTCTCCTGAATCTATATCCCTTCCTTTAATATATTTATAGTCTAACTTAATTTATCCTTCAGCATTCCTTCCATTCCATCCATTGATGTTTCAACTTGAATTTCCCAGAGGATTTTTTTTTCTCTGAGGTCTTTACTATTACAAAATATCCTTATAGGTTTATATATTTTTGGAGTTATTAATCTTGTCTTTACTGCAGTATTGGAATGGCAGGAGGAACAGTGTATCAGTAAGTTAATTAACATTTATTTGTCCACACTGTGCTAAGCACTGGGGTTGTGAATGTAATCTCAGGTCCAATGACCATTGGTATGAGACTTTTACTCATTGGTAGAGTGAATGCTGTGCACTGCATGAGGAAGAGGCTGAGCTGAGAAATGGAGAGAAGAGAGCTTTTTAATTATCTTCCCATTCTTTTTTTCAACAGTTCAAAGTAGGATTGGCATCTCATATTTTCTCTCTTAAAGCTGGGAGCTGAAAGATCTTGAAATTCAGAGAGAATTAATGAGTTAAAGAAAGCTTGAAGAAGACTGGAAGCAGTCTTATATAATTTAGTCTTAAGCCTAGATCAATATTTCAGAGACCTATAGCCTTCTTTTTACCTATTTACAACTCTTTAGAACCTTACTTGTATTTCTTTTGACAGTAGGTCCTCTGAACTCTCTCTGGATGAGAACAAGGTGTAATGTTTTTAGTAACAAGAATCAAATAAACAATAAGACATAAGACAAAATCTAGCCATCTTCTTTCTTTGATAATATTTTCATTTTTCACCAATTATAAGTAAAAGCAACTTTAAACATTTAAAAAATCTGAGTTTCTCCATTTTTTCCCTTCCTTTGTTCCCCAAGAAATCTGATATAGATTTTTACAAGGGCAGTCATGTAAAAAAGTCATTTTCCTATATTAATAATTCTTTCGAATAAAACTTGAACAAAAAATGAAAAGAGAAAGTGAAATATAATATGCTTTGGATCCAGGCTCCATCAGTTCTTTCTTTGGAAGCAGTTGACATTTTTCATAATGAGTCCTTTGGGATTATCTTGGAACATTCATGGTTGTTTCTTGTACCATATTGCTGTTACTGTATACAATGTTCTTTTTGTTCTGCTTGTTTCACTTTGCATCAGTTCATATAAGCTTTTCCAGGTCTTTCTGAAACCATTCTGCTCATCATTTTTTATAGCACAATATTATTCCATTACACTTATATGCCATAATATATTTGGCCATTTTCTATTCAATGGGTATCCTCTCACTTTCCATTTCTTTACCATTGCAAAAAGTTGCTATCAGTATTTTTGTTTATGTAAGTCCTTTTGCTTTTATTTTTTTTTTATCTCTTTGGGATCCAAATTGTAATGGTATTGCTGGATCAAAGTGTATACATGATTTTATACCCCTTTGAGTATAGATCCAAATTGCTTTCCATAATTAATCAGTTCACAACTTCCTCAACAGTGTTTCAATTTTCCTACATCCCCTTGAACTTTTGTCATTTTCCTTTTCTGTCATGTTAGCCAATCTGAAAGTGTGGGGTGGTACCTCAGAGTTGTTTTACTTTGCATTTCTCTAATAAATAGTTATTTAGAACATTTTTCATATGGATACATATAGCTTTAATTACTTTGAGAACTAACTGTTCACATCATTCAATTATCAATTGGGGAATGACTTGCATTTGTACACATTTGACTAATTTAACTATGTATTTGAGAAATGAAGCCTTTTTTAGAGACATAATTTTTTCACTATTATGATTACAGTGTATTTTCCCCCATCCTTTTTTCCCTTACTTTATCCCGATTTCTCTCCTCTTATCCTGTCCATCCTTAAAAGGGTTTTACTTCTAATCATAGCCCTCCTCCCAGTTGTCATCTCTTCTCTGTCTCTTCTTTGTTCCCTTCCCCTTTTATTTTCCTCTAGGATAAGATGGATTTCTATATTCAATTGAATGTGAACAGTCTTCCCTCTTTGAGCCAGTTCTAATCAGCACAAAGTTTAAGAATTCCATTTTCCACCTCCCTTATCTTCTTCTCTACTGAAAAAAGTTCTTTCATGCCACTTTTATGTGAAATAAATTACCCCATTATCCTCCCCCCTTCTTCTTCTCCCAATGCATTCATATTTCTTGCCCCTCAAATTGATTTTTAAATTATCATCCCATCATATTCAACTCATACCCTTGCTCTTTTTCTATGTATACTCCTTCTAACTGCCCTAAAAATGATAAGTTCTTAGGAGTTACAAATATCTTCCTATGAAGGGATGTAAACAGTTTACCTATAAGTGAATCTCTTATGATTTCTCTTTCCTGTTACCTTTTTTATACTTCTCTTGGATCTTGTATTCGAAGGGCAGAATTTCTACTCAGCTCTGGTATTTTCTTTAGGAATGCTTGAAAGCCCTCTATTTCATTGAATACCCATTTTTTTCACCCTGAAGGATTATACTCAATTTTGCTTAGTAGATAATTCTTTGTTGTAGTACTAGCTCCTTTGACCCCTGGAATATCTTATTCTAGGCCATCTTATCCCTAGATATAGAAGCTTTTAAATCTTGTGTTATCCTAACCATGGCTTGTGATATTTGAATTGTTTATTTTTGGCTCTTTACAATATTTTCTCCTTGACCTGGGACTTCTGGAATTTGGCTATATTATTCCCAGGAGTTTTCATTTTGGAATCTCTTTCAGGAAGTGATTGGTTGATTCCTTCATTTTCTATTTTACCTTCTACTTCTAAAAAATCTTTGTAGTTTCCTTGATAATTTCTTGAAGGGTTGAGTCTAGATTCTTGTTTTGATCATGGCTTTTAGGTAGTCCCAAAATTCTTAGGTTATCTCTCCTGGACATATTGTCAAGGTTACCTGTTTTTCCAATGAGATATTTCACATTTTCTTTCTATTTTTTTCACTTTTTGACTTTGTTTCTTTTTTTGTTGTAGTTTGATTGCTTCTTGATGTCTTGTGGAGTCATTAACTTTCACTTGTGTAATTTAAATTTTTAAAAAATTATTTTCTTCAGTGAGCTTTTGTGCCTCCTTTTCCATTTGGTCAATTCTACTTTTAAATAAGTTCTTTTTCTCATTGAATTTTCATACATCTTTTTCCATATGGCCAATTCAGTCTTTTAAGAGTTCTTTTCTTCAGTGAATTTTTGTATTTCTTCTTTACCAATTGACCTATTCTGTTTTTTAATGTATTATTTCTTTTAGGGCTTTTAAAATATTATAATTTTAATATTATTAGCATTTTTTGGAGGGACATTTTGTGATCCATGTTTCCTGTCTCCTTAGATTCTTTCTCCCTTCCCCAAGAAGGCAGATAATATGATATAGATTACCCACATGTTATCATACAGAATGTATTTCCCTGTTTATCAGGTTATGAAACAAGACATATATTGCTTATACTAGAGAAAAATCCATGGAGGAAATAAAGTGAAGAATGGTATACTACAATCTGCATTCAGACTCTGTCACTTCCTTCTATGGTGGATAGCCATTTTGTTGTTGTTGTTGTTGTTGTTGTGAGTCCTTTGGAGTTGTCCTGAATCCTTGTTGATATTAGTAAATAATAGGAAAGTCATTCACAGTTGATCATTGTATTGTGTATACACACACACACACACACACACACACACACACACATATATATATATACATAATAGTGTATAATCATACACTATTGTTGTAACTGTACAATGTCTTTTAGTATTTCTTTGTGCCTCCTCTACCAAGCTGTCAGCTTTTTTTTCATGATTTTCCTATATCACTCTAATTTCTTTCCCCAGTTTTCTTCTAGCTCTCTCATTTCATTTTTAAAATGCTGTTTGAGCTCCTCCAATAATTATTTTTGGTACTGAGGCCAATTCATATTTTAATTCTGGGCTTTGGATATAGCAGTACTGCTTTTGTTGTCTTCTTCTCAGTTTGTTTTTTGGTTTTCCTTGTCACTAAAACAGCTTTGTTGAGTTTCTTTTTTTGTTATTTGCCCATTTTCCAGTCTTTTTCTTGCCTTTTAACTTAAAAAAAATGTTACAGGTGGGTTCTGTTCCTGTGGTGAAGGGGAAAGTGTCTCAAGCTTAAGGTTCTTTGTGCAATTACCTTCAAAGCTAGCTCTGGGGATCTATGTTTTCAGTTTTTCCAAGATTGATCTACGGAGAGCTGTTTTTAATACTTTCTTGCCTCTCGCTTTCATCTGTAAGCAATCCTGATCACTCTTTTCAGCCTTGGAACTGTGGCCAAGGTCCTCTATACTGTTGTAGGTGCTCATTCTGTCCTTCCCTTTGGGACTGTAACCTGCCCTGGGATTGCAAACTGGATCTGTGTGTGGGCAATACAACCATAGCCCTATACCCAGAGCCAGCAAAGTGACCCCTATAATCTTCTGACCAATTGTCTGACCCCCTACCATCTGTGGGTGAGAGCTCCTGAAGTCATTGCTACAGATTCAGCTACCCCCAAGGCCTATGAGAGCTTGCAGAATTGGGGCCTACTGTGGTGTGCTGCTCTGCGTCCTACTCTCATCTCAGTGGAATAGATCCCCCCTGATGACTGAAGTTATCTTGGCCTGAAAAATTGTTTCACTTCACCTCTTGTGGGTCCTGTCAGTCCAGAATTCATTTTGAGGTGGTATATCAAATTTTTTTGGAGGGTAATTTGGTAGAGTACAGGCAGGCAGTCTCAGGTTACTTTCTCTGCTACCTTGGATCCTCCCAAAATCTAGTCCTCTAATGAAACCTATAAACCTTGTTTCACCTAACTCCTACTAGTTCCTTTCTTTTAAGAGCACCGATGGCAGAGTAGATAAAATGCCAGACCTAGAGTCAGGGATTCAGTTCCTGAATTCAAATCTGATCTGACCTCAGACACTTAAATGTGTGACTTTGGGTAAGCCACTTAACCCTGTGTGACTCAGTTTCCTCATCGGTAAAATGAGTTTGAGGAGAAAATGGCAAAGTACTCTAGTGTCTTTGCCAAGAAAATTCCACAAGGGGTCACAAAGAGTAGGATATGACTAAAATGACTGAACAACAAAACTTTCCTCAGTCTCTTTCAGCTAGTGACTTACCAACTACTTTTTACTCCTTTCTTTTTTTCTCTAATACTAAATGACCTCTCTCCTAGTGCAAACTATGAATTCATACTTCCATTTTGTAAGCATAAGAAGTTGCTTCCTTCTCAGAGGCTCCATATTTTTCCTACATGGAAAAAGCCCTTGGGGTGAAAATGGTCTTTTCTTCTTATTTCTGTCATATCTTCACATTATAACATCCTGTCATAACCTCTAATACTTTGGATTATTTTTCCATTTTTTCTTTGTTTCAGCACTTTTTTCATTTTTGGAGTACTCCATTTTCCCCAAAAGAAGGGCAGTCTTTGAGCCCTCCCAAACATGCTCACCCACACAATTTCAATAATGACATTAATTTGCACTTTGTAATACCTAGCAGGTCTTTGTTATTGCCAGATACACAAACATAGGGCATTCTCTACAGAATTCCCTTTGCCATCCGCCCATGTTCGTAGCAAATTCTTTAATCATCTGTCGCTGTTTTGGTAGATAACCTGGCTAACTTTCAGAGCAAATTTCAATAGTCTGTTGCCATGCTTGAGGGTTCAGACACTGGGAGGCTTATGGGCAAAGCTTCATTATTTATATGTATCCATTTATCTATCCATTCATTCATTCTCATGGTCATTTATTTGTTCAGTTATTTGTTTACATATCCATTCATTTATCTATTTGTCTGTCTGACTGTCTACCTATCTCTCTATGTAGGGCTTCTTATTTTTTTTCTTATAATAAGATGCCAGCTTGCTTAGCTGTTTTTGATGGGTAATTTGTAGGTTTCTGCCAAAATCTTAATGCTAAACAAAAGCTGCCTGTCTTTTGGCATTGAGGTTCAAGTGGAGCTTGAAGTCACTTTGTACCTTTTCTTCCTTCTTTCCTCTTCTTGATGACCAGATTTTTTCAGATAGCTTTTCTTGTCTTTTTCTTCTCTCTCACAGTGTCTTGATTATTTCCCAAGAAGGGCTTTAAAGATAATAATGGGATTTCTGTCTTTTCTTACAATGAGATACAAGATTGTTCAGCTGCCTTGGGAAGATAATTGTAATACTGGTTATATCATGTCCCTAGTGGCAATAAGAAATGTTATTTCATGAGACACTTAGTTACCTCACCTTGCACTTAAGATGAACTTCACTAAAAAGATCACATGAATATCTGTCAAACTCAGTGGCAGAACATAAAGAAATATAGAAACTCTTTGAAGAATTTAACTAGATATTTCAAGCCATCACATCATGTAACTCATTTTTAGTGATTTCATTGCAGAGATGGGCATGAGGGTGGTGAAAAATCTGTGGGAAAATA
The DNA here is from genome assembly GCF_027887165.1 of Monodelphis domestica. Lineage (NCBI taxonomy): Eukaryota > Metazoa > Chordata > Mammalia > Didelphimorphia > Didelphidae > Monodelphis > Monodelphis domestica. The sequence continues at coordinate 346,446,760 of NC_077227.1, read as the reverse complement.
TGGCTTTCTATTAAGAAATGAAGGAGACCAAAAGTTTGGCAACTGTTCAGAAGGCTCACATCTATACATTATCAATACAATTTTAAAGAAAAGAGATGGAAAACACTAGATCTGCAAAAAAATGAGCACTGCAAAAAAAAAAAAAGAAATTGACAGTATCCTGAAATTAAATGATGATTGATATAGAATCAATTTCTGAATCAACTGATTATGGACAGTTAGATCATGCATTTGAACAAAGATACAAAACAATATACATTTAGGAAAAGTTCAAGATTAGAAGGCCAATAGTGCAATCACAACAGCTCCAATCTGGTCCATTTAAATAAGCTCTTGACTCTAAAAAATGGGAAGTGTACAAAGGGAAAGATAGACATTGACTCTGCAAATATTTCTTTCAGAAATTTACTTGATGCACAATAGTCAACCCAATAAAGAGACTAAAACTATCCAGAAAGGACCTTCTTACTGAGCAGAGAGATACAACAGTTAAATGCAGTACTCATTTATATTTCAAGCCCATTTGCCAAACATAATGGTAGAGTATGGCAGATGATTGCAAGTATTATTGTCTCATGAAACATTGAAAAGGAAGGGAAAAATGCCCATAGAAAATTTGGTGTAAGACTAAACTAAGTGAAATTATATCATGGCTATTTATAGATGAAGTTGGAGACAAACAGATGCAAAAAGGGAACAGATTTGCCACCATTTCTGTAGTGAACTATTTCCATTTCTTATCTTTTATAGGAAGGGGAGGCATCACTTATGCACTCTTTATAGATCAGTATCTCATGTTCTATATTTCCTAGGGAAGCAGAAATGATAATGAAAAAGATACAGTTGGAAAGTATACAGACGAGAAATCTATGCAGAAAGAGGTGCTTATTTTTTCTTCTTAAATAAAATTCTATTTGTGAATTCAGCAAAGTAATTTCTATAAAATAAAACAGCAAAATATTTAAATAATATAGGGTGGGTTATATCTGTTTTGCAAGGGTATTTGGTTCTTAGACAAGTTCCAAAAAAAAAGACACATTCAAATTACCAATTCTCTTTTAAATACATTTGCTGATGAGTTTTTTGGAATCTTTAAGCAAATAGTTTATTCTGGAATTGCGATACCTCAGAATTGTATTTTACTAACCAGTAGTTTCTTTTAAGATATCTTAGAGAGATGTCACCAAAAGATTGAGAAAAACACAAATAGTATTATTATTTTTATATCGAGGGCAGATGATTCAGAAGACATCATCATTAACTACTGATTTCTTTGCCTCCTTATATCTGCAAAATCTCTATGTGTATACTGAAGATGACATGATAAAAATATGGGAAGGGAAGATGCAGCCAGCCCTTGACTGATGATTTCTCTTGTTTACCTCACTTCATAGTCATATTGACTGAGAGGTGCAGAGGGAATAACATCTTACTGTTTTTTAGGTGTAATTATTACATAAAAACAGAATGGCTTAAAGGTTCTCATTCAAAAATGGGGTTGCCACCTACACAAGATCAATTGATATTACTTGCTTGATTTAGCTCTAGAAATCTCTTTGTTCAGTGACACTGTGATGATCAAAGTCAAACAAGATGTAACATATGGGGGCTAAAGGAGACAATTTGTGGGCCTACCTTGTTAGGAATACCTACTCTCTAGTTGCAGCCAGTGAATGTTCATTTATAGACTGATATCGTGTTGGGATTCTTTGCTAGAAATTAAATGATCTTCAGAGGAGAATTTTTAATTTCAGATAATGCTGAAAATAGTAAGCATTTTTATTTGTTATAACAGAAGGCCACATAATTAAATGGAAACTACAAAGAGAACACAAAGGAGATGCAGAGGCAACAAAGGAATTGTACCAGGATAGTGTCCACACTGTCATTATTCCCCATTACATTCAGGACAGGGTTGGAACCTTCAAAGCAAGACAGGAAAGGGCAGGGAAGAGAAACATGCAGACACATCACCTGAGAGCCGTGGGTACAATGTTTTTTAAGACAAAGCTGGAGGAGGGAGTTTGTGATGATCTTATAAGAGGCTACTCCTGGGACTTGGTTTATCTTTTAAAAAAATTCTTGCCAGGCCTCATGGGCAGAGGATTCCTGAGTCCTTCCTAAAGAGCACACATCAGAGAGCAGATCCAGTTTTATAGGAAATGGTTGGGATAACTATTAGGCAGTCCCAATGGGCTTCTTAAGGCTCAGATGTGAGACACTGTGTAATTAGAAATCTGTAAGTTTCCAAGTATAGTTGGATTTCTGATAAGGGGAGGGTCAGAGGACAAATAGGAAAGATAAAAGTTAGGGGTAAAGAGTAGGAAAAAAGGAATAAAAGGTGTGGCTAAGGCAGAGACAGACAGAACAGAGACAAAAAGAAGGTTGAGAATTATGAACTACAACATGCTTTTTCATAAGCATTTTCCAGACTCTTGGTAAATTATAGTAAGGGTTTGAAAGCTATTCCATCTCTAGCTACTACAACCCAAAGAAAACCTGTTTGTCTTCTGCCTTTTTCTGAATAGTGCAAATATTGAGACCTGTGAAGTGACTGTATTATTTGGATTTGTACTATTCATAATGCTATGTATCTTTCAACTCTAGTCTGGTCATTGGAACATGCTTACATGGTGCTCACTGTGTCCCTTCCATGGTGGATGTTGGTAGCTTCTTTGATTGGCTATATGCATCTTTAAAAATCACAAGACTAACCCAACCATGTTCTTTCCACTTTTTTTTTGCTAAGCTCTTTTCAGTGACTCTTATCTATTGTACCTTACAAGGACGACATGATCTGAATGGAGAGGGGAAGGATTTACCTTTCTCTGTTTACCTTTCTTTTACCCCAGCTCTGAGAAAAAGGTCTGAGGGTGTTTGGTTCTTTTTTGTTTCAGTTGCTATAGATGATCCGGAGGGACCAGGAATTCCTTCATTGAAACTCTGAGAAGTACCTGGGACCAGAGCCTGAAGGAACTCAGACTGTGCTTTATGGGAACTGAGCTAAACTGTGAAACTACCCCCTTCCCTTCCTCTTCCGCCTTAGAGATAGTGGAAAGGGGTGAGGATTATGCTTCCTACCTGTTAGGGAAAGTTTATACATTTGTGATCACATTTTGAAATAAAAATTCCTATGTAAAAGGTACTGTGTTACATATAAAATTTGGTAATTGGTTCCAGCCCATTGGAAATATGCAATAAAAATTCAAATAATGTGACCATTTCACAGGATTCATTATTCACACTAAATGGGATCTAGCTGCATCTGAGGCCCAAAGAGATGTGTCTAGGCTCACAAAGGTTGTAAGAAACAGGGATAATATTTAAATCTAATCACCTACTTTTAGAATTTTTTCAACCATTCAGAAATTTCTGTTCTTGAAGGTCCCCAAGGGCAGAAAATCACTGCTTCTTCTGATTAAAGACTTGGGATCAATAACAGAGCTATGCATACATCAAACCAAAATCTCTGTTATTTCATTTAAGCTCATTTTCTCTCCTTTTGTGAAGATGGAAAACCATTTGACATCTTCTATAAAAAATCTTTCATATGCTTAGAGACAATAATCAAAATAACTCTTAAACCTTCTTCTCTCTTGCCTAAATACTCCCAATTGCTTCAAGCTCCTTGCAAGACAGAACTACACACTTCATTCCAATTTTAAATCACTCCTATTTTAGCCCTATATAAATATGGGTGGCCTTTCCAAAATTCACTGTCTTCCTCTCTTTTCTTTGCACTTGTACTGTAATTAATTACTTTAAAATTTTCATTTCTTAAAGTTGTGTTCCTTCTGTCCATATCCCCTGACTCTATCAAGAACAGGAACAGCTCATTATAATAAGGGTTTAGGGAGACAATAGCAACACTATCTTTGAGCTCCAGATCAAGTGCCATTCATTCCTCATTTGATTGCTTTCTCTATCATTTGCAGGAAGAAATTCCCTCTGCTTCTGTTTGCCATGTAGCCAAATCACAGCAATAGGCTGGATGGACAGGCACAGATTTGGAATGTTCTCTTGGTTGCTTGCTGGGCGCATAGGGCTCTGATCCTTCAATGGAAAGAAATTGAGTGAAAATGATCCATATGCCAATTCGGGCCAGCATCTGATCACAGGGGCCTGATTCTGTCTCATGTCTCATGTTGAGAGCCAGCAAAAAGTCTCCAAGCCTGATTAGCAATGGCCACGGTCCAGTGAACAGCAACTCTGCAAACTTGGACATTTTGGAATACTCTTGCTTTGATAGCTACATCCACAGAGGCCACTTCTGAGCTGAATCAGGAAAGCTTTTTCAGGTACCACATTTTGGAGCCAAAGTAGTTTGGGAACAAAATATACTACAATGAGATAACTTAAAAGTGAACGAGTAAAATATATCACATAGTTTTGCAAAATGTAGCTCTAAAAACAGCCTGGAAATAGCAGGTTGACTAGAAAAATTCCTTTGGGAAGGGCAGAATTCATGCTGTGTATAGATAACACTTCAGAAAATTTTTAATATTTACTTGTTCTATTACAGAAAACACTTTTAAAATTTAAAATGTTTTCCAACTATAGGTAACACTGTTTTAATAGCAGTTGCCACAGCTGATTAAGTTTTAATTGCTCTGCTACCATTGATGGTGCCTCAAAGAGACTGTTGCAGAAGTAGCATGTTTATTAATCTCATTGTTTTCTTGTGACCAAAGGGGCCAGTATGGGTCATGGGAGAAAAGCAAAGCAGCTGCAAATTGGATTGTTTTTCAGTTTGGCTGGAAATGTGCCAAAAAAAATGTGCTGGTAATTGTGCAAAAAAAAAATGGAGGAGGAAGCAATCACTTTCTCAGTTTAGGTGTAATAGCTAGCATTAACATAGCACTTTAATGTTTGCAGAACACTTTCTATGTCATCTCATGCAATCTTTACAGACTAAGAGATTGGTGCTATTAAATTATTAATCCTATTTAACAGATGAAGAAACCAAGGTTGAAAGGTGAAATCTCTTGTCCAGAGGAACACAACCATAAAATGTGTTAATCAGAATTTGAACTCAGGCCATTCTGACTCCAAGTCTAACTCTTTCTATCCCACTCCCAAACTTCCTGTCATCCATTTTTAGGTCTAGTTTCTTCCAGTATGCCAAGCAGTTATCTCACCAACCCTCCTTTGGGGAAGTGACCCAGTAGCTTTTGTATTAGGATTAAAAAGAAGATGATGGGCATGGTGAAACCAGAGGAAAGTCTGGAAACAATTATGGTAGACCTAATTTTTGAATTTATCATTTGACCTAGGTATAGTAAAGCTGAAACTGAGAAGACCTGGGTCCAAATTCTGTTTCTGAAATTTACTAGCTATGTGACAGTCACTTAACTTTTCTCAGCCTCAGTTTTTCCTTTTCTAAAGTAGTCACATGAAAAGAGAAGAGGGGTGAAAAATAAATCCAACCATCAGGTATTTGCTTCCCTTCGAGGATTTCCACAGGGTAGCTGGTGTGAAAGGGAACATGATTATGAATCAACTGCCTGAGAGAAACCTGAGTTTTACTCCTATCATTTATTAATTAGTGATGTTACTGGAACAAATCATTTAAGTTCTCTGAGTCTTCATTATTTCATCTGTCAACTGAAGGGGCTGGATATTAAATGCTCTCTAAGGTCTGTTCCAGCTCTAGATCTAATTCTTCAAATCTCTTTTGGCTTCTGATATTCTGTGATTTCCCCCTATGCTCTCATCATTTCCTGACTCACGTTGCAAAAATATGGAGTGAAAGAGAGAGGAGAGGAAGGGAAGTGTCCTCAGTAACTTGCTATCATTCTCTGATGGACAAATGCAATTCAGTGACAAATCAGTGGTTCCAAAAAAAAGGAGCTATTTAGAGGAAGTAACAACTTTTCTGGATTCCAGCTAATGCTGTTTAATAGACATTATTTTTTTAGAGCATCTGGGGAGGTTGTTGTGCTAGGAATTCAACAAAGTTTCCCATCTATTTCTACCACACTCTCAAAGACAGCTGCAAAAAGAGTATGTAGCTACTACTGTATTTGCACTGACATTCAAGACAAAAATTATGGGTAAACAACCACACAGGAATGTTCTTCTTATTATTTTCAACTGAAGGATTTTGAGCTAGCGGGTATTATAGATAAAGTCCTCAAATTGCATTTGGGAAGACATTGCTCTAAATTTTGCCTCTGAAATAGACCATTTTTGGTACTGTGGGCAAGCCATTAACTTCTCTCAATCTCAGGCTCAGTTTCTCCTTTTGTAAAAATCAGGATTATAACTTGTGAGTATCAAATAGGGCAGTATATGCAAAGCATTTGGTACACTCTGAAATAGTATATAAATGTTAGCTATTATTATTTAAGCTCCTCTTTTACAGAACCCTTTCTCTGAAAGCTGAGCCTCAAAGAGGTTGAGATTTGCTTGAGGTCAGTTATTAAAAAGCAGGATTGGGATTTGAACCTCCTGAGATCTCTGACTAAGTCTATTCCTCTTTCTGCTTCTATACTGTGCAGATGCCAGCCATTCTCCTGTAACCACTGTAGTCAGATGTATTAGCTTCTCTTAACAGGGTGTGTGGTTAGGAGTGACAAATCAAAATTAGTCTAGTGAAAATGAGTTTAAATTATATTGTTAACTAGCTGTGAGACCTTGGAAAAATCAATGTATATTTCTGTGCCTTAATTTCCTCATCCATAAAATATAAATAAGAAATAATTCTGGCTTTATTTATCTTACTGGTGAAAAGATATAATGATATCAATAGTTGTACAGTTAAAAACATGAGACAAATGCAAACAATTTTTATTATTCTTTTCCCAAGGCTTCTATAAAATAAATACAGTTTTTTTTGCTCACACAGGTATGACTATGTTATTTTCCTCTTTAAAAACTCCAATACTCTCTATTGCCCCTAGGATAAAATATAAACTCCTCTGCTTGGTATTTGAGTCTATCCAATATTAATCAGCCTATCTTTCCTTTTGTGAGTTTTAGGGTACACCCAGAGCAATCTATTTGCCTTTCTGCATGCATGACAATTTATTTCCCACCTCTGTGCCCTTGCATCAGTTCTTCCTTACACCTAGAATGTACTTTCCCTCACTTAGAATCTCTAACTGAAAACAAACAAACAAACAAACCAGAAAACTTAGCTCAAGTAACACCTCTTACATGTGGTCCATTCTGATAACCCAAGCTGATAGTTTCTCACCCCTTCCTTGAACTTGGTTTTATTTCCTTTATATTTTTTATACACCTCCTAGAGCACCCTGCCCCACCATCTAGGTCAAGAATTTGACATCCTATTAAATGGAGAAAAAATTGAGGCTATTCCATGAGACTTTCTCCTTTCCCTTCTCCTTATCTCACATTACTTAGATGCCTTCTGCCACTTTGTCTTCCTTCATCCCTCTCTCACATAAAGTTTCCCTTCTCCTTTGTCAAGATAAACCCCTCTTCAAGGTAAAAACAATTGCATCTTATTTTGTCTTCTCCAGCAGAATGTTCTATCACTTTTATCCACTCTCATTTTTACATTCACTCTCTCCTTGTCTAATGACTGATTTCCTATAACCTACAGACATGTTCAGGTCTCCCCCATCATCAAACAATTCTCACTTGATCCATCTGGCTCCACTAGCTACAGCCCCATATCTTTCCTCCTATTTATGGCTAAACTTTTTGAGAAGACCCATTTACAATCATTGCCTCCCCTTCCCCTTCACTCTCTTTTTAACTCCCTACAATATAGTTTCCAACCTCCTCATTTAAGCAAATTATTCTCTCCAAAGTTACTCAACTGCTAAATCTAATGGACTTTTCTCAGTGCTCATTTTTCTTGACCTTTGTGCCTTTGACACAATACACTCTTCTTGAGTTTACCTTTGTGACACTATCATATCCGAGTTCTTTCCCTTCCTACTGACCTCTCCTTCTTAGTCTTCTTTGATGGATCTTCATTTAGGCCATTCCTGCTAACTGTGGGTGTACCACAGAACTATTTTAGATCCTCTTTTCTTTTTCCTCTACATTTTTCTACTAGATGAATTCTTTAGCTTTCATTGATTCAATTAATACCAGAATGTTGATGATTCTCAAATCTTCTTATCCAGGCATAATCTTTCTGTTAATCTCAGCCTCACATCTTCCAAAGCCTATCAGGCATCTTGAACTAGATACTCTGTCGGCTTCCTAAATTCAACATGTCCAAAACTGAACTCATTATCTTGCCTCTTCCTTCAGCTTTCCTTTTCAAAACTTTATTACTGTTGACACACCACTATCCTAGTAGTCATCCAGCTTGTAACCCAGGTGCTATCCTTGATTCTCCACTGCCTCTCACTTTTCCAAATCCAATCTGGTGCCAAGCTCTTTCCATTTTATCCATGTTATATCTCTTACATATGCTCCTTTCTCTCCTCTGACACTGCCATCACCTTAGTGAAAGCTCTCATCATTTCATGTCTAGATTATCCTATCATGCTGGTGGGTCTGCTTACCACAAGTTTCTCCCTACTCTAATCCATCCTTCACTGAACTGTCAAAGCAAATTTCCAAAAGTGCTGTTCTGGCCATGCCATCATCCCCCCCTTCCCCCCAATCCCCAGGGATTCTCTGTCACTGTTAGAATAAAATATAATATCCTCTAGCATTCAAAGTTCTTCATAGCCTTCTCCCTCTTCTGCTCTCCATATACCTTATGCCTTCTTTATCTCTCCCCTCAGATGTTCTCTGTGACCCCATTCTCCTTGATGTTCTTTAGAAAAAATACCCCATCTCTTGACTCTGGGCATTTTCACTGGCTACTGCCAATCCAAAGAATGCTTTCCGTCTTCAACTCTAACTCCTGGTTTCCTTCAAGTTTCAGCTAAAATACCACTCTCTATACAAAGCCTTTCCCAATTCCTTTTGATTTTAGTGTTTTCCCTCTGTTGATTATTTTTAATTTTCCTATATTAAGCTTATTTGTATAGTTTTTTGTATGTTGTCTCCTCTGTTAGAATATGAACTCCTTGAAAGTTTATCTTTTGTCTTTCTTTGTATCTCCAGCATTTAGCACAATGCCAGGCACAGAGTAAGTACTTAATAAATGTCTATTGACTCACTATTGGTGTACATGTTGTTCTCCTGAGAGAATGTAAAATCCTTGAGGAAAGGGATGGTGTTTTGTCTTTGTCTCCCTAGACTAACACAGCATCTGACACATAGTGCTAAAGAAATGTGGGTTGATTGATTGATTCTATATACTGCACATTTTTGATATAATATTTATCTTTCAAAGTCAAGCTCCAGAACAAGAAATTAACCCATCAAAGCCAAGAGACCAAAGAAAAAAGGTGATTATTTTTTATATCTGCTTCTCATTATGGCTTTAGAATCCCTAGGAGTCTAAAAAACTTGTTCATGTTTATTTTATTTGTAGAAAATGTTTGAAAAGTGTCTTCATGCTTGGACAGCACATGCTATTTGGTTTATAAAAGAGCTTGTGACATTTTCTCCCCTATAATTTTGAAATCTTGAAACAAGCTATGCCTGCTAGAGAGTGATGATGGAGTAGAGTGGGAAAGGCATTCCTACCCTTTTTAAAGAAGCCTGGTTCATAAAGAGTTAATCAAATGGAAATCAGAGTTGATGTATAGTCTCTACTGGATCTTAAGTCCATTGAGAATCTAGTGACTATATCCAGGATCAGGTAGAAGAGTAACAACCTGGTTCAAGTTTTTCAATGGTTTTCACATGGGAAGCTGCCTCTCTAAAGCATTAAAGTTAAAAATCAGATGCAGTGCATCTGAATGTCAGACCCTACTGTATGAGAAGCCATGAGTTCACGTAGGCTGAGGAAAGACAAAGCTGCTATTTTTAATAGTAATGATTAAAATAGCAACCAAATCCATTGCATTGAAATTAGGGGAAAAAAAGCTCTTAAAATATTATTTTTCTTTTGAGGTACATAGACTCACATAGAGTTGCATATTTGTGATGTACCCAATTATTTAGGAAATATGCAGTGTACCTTTAAAACTTCAAATATTTAATTTTCAAGATGAGTTGAGGAAGACATTTTATGACATTTGGAATCATTTGTATTTCAGCTGCCTGTTCTCTGACACTCTAAAATAAATAACTGAAAATTCAGTTTACTTCCTTCAAATATAGAAAGATAGCATACATGACCAGCAATTCTTATAATATCCCACATATTTTGAGGAGGGGACTGGTATTTTAAAAAACCTTTTTATTCATAGAGCTATGGGAAACACAAATTCAAGGCTTGTGTTGTCATTAGTAGACCAAACCATATTCATGATGCTCTCTGCAAAAAAAAAAAGAAAGAAAGAAAAAAGATTCCTATTTTCTTCCAGTTCTCATTTCCTTCCCCTATCCCATTCTCAATGGAATTGACTTCTTTTTTTTTTTAATTTTAACCTTGTCACTTTATTTTATTTTTTTAAAAATTTATTTATTTAGTCATTTTAGAACATTATTCCTTGGTTACAAGAATCATATTATTTTCCTCCCTCCCCTGCCCCCATCTTTCCTGTAGCTGATGCGCAATTTCACTGGGTATTACATGTGTCTTTGATAAAAATCTATTTCCATGTTGGTGGTGTTTGCATTAGGATGTTCATTTAGAGTCTACCTCCCCAGCCATATTCCCTCAACCCATATAATCAAGCAGTTGTTTTTCTTCTATGTTTCTATTCCCACAGTTTTTCCTCCAAATGTGGATAGTGTTCTTTCTTGCAGATCCCTCCAAGTTGTTCAGGATCACTGCATTGCCACTAATGGAGAAGTCCATTACCTTCTATTGTACCACAGTGTATCAGTCTCTGTGTACAATGTTCTCCTGGTTCTGCTCCTCTCACTCTGCATCACTTCCTGGAGGCCATTCCAGTTCACATGGAATTCCTCCAGTTTATTATTCCTTTGAGCATAATAGTATTCCTTCACCAACATATACCACAATTTGTTCAGCCATTCCCCAGTTGAAGGGCATCCCCTCATTTTCCAATTTTTTGCCACCACAAAGAGTGCAGCTATGAATATTCTTGTACAAGTCTTTTTCCTTATTATCTCCTTGGGGTACAAAGCCAGCAGTGCTATAGCTGGATGAAAGGGCAGACAGTCTTTTAGCGCCCTTTGGGAATAGTTCCAAATTGCCCTCCAGAATGGTTGGATCAATTTACAACTCCATCAGCAATACATGAATGTCCTGACTTTACCACATACCCCCTTCCCTACCCCCCCCCCCCGGCATTCATTGCTTTCCATTGCTGTCATGTTAGCCAATCTGCCAGGTGTGAGGTGATACCTCCTAGTTGTTTTGATTTGCATCTCTCTGATTATAAAAGATTTAGAACACTTTTTCATGTGCTTATTAATAGTTTTGATTTCTTTAACTGAAAATTGCCTATTCATGTCCCATGCCCATTTATCAATTGGAGAATGGCTTGATATTTTGTACAATTGGTTTAGGTCTTTATAAATTTGAGTAATTAGACCTGCCAGAGGTTTTTATTATGAAGATTTTCCCAAATTTGTTGCTTCCCTTCTAACTTTGGTTGCATTGGTTTTGTTTGTACAAAAACTTTTTAATTTAATGTAATCAAAATTATTCATTTTACATTTTGTGATTTTTTCTAGCTCTTGCTTGGTTTTAAAGTCTTTCCTTTCCAAAAGATTTGACATGTATACTATTCTATGTTCACCTAATTTACTTATAGTTTCCTTCTTTATATTAAAGTCATTCACCAATTCTGAGTTTATCTTGGTGTAGGGTGTGAGATGTTGATCCAAAAATAATCTCTCCCATACCTTCTTCTAATTCTCCCAGCAGTTTTTGTCAAATAGTGGATTTTTGTCCCAAAAGCTGGGATCTTTGGACTTATCATAGACTGTCTTGATGAGGTCACTTACCCCAAGTCCATTCCACGGATCTCCTTTCTGTCTCTTAGTCAGTACCAAATTGTTTTGATGACCACTGCTTTATAGTATAGTTTGAGATCTGGGACTGCAAGGCCACCTTCCTTCACATTTTTTTTTCATGATTTCCCTGGATATCCTTGATCTTTTGCCCATCCAAATGAACTTTGTTATGGTTTTTTCTATTTCAGTAAAAAAGTTTTTTGGTAGTTCAATGGATATGGCACTAAATAGGTAATCTATTTTTTCCTCTGTTAGTCTAGGCAATTTATATTTTTGTAAGTAATCATCCATATCACCTAGATTTCCATATTTGTTGCCATATAATTGGGCATAATAGTTTTTAATGATTGCCATAATTCCCTCTTCATTAGAGATAAGATTTCCCTTTTCATCTTGGATACTGTCAATTTGCTTTTCTTATTTCCTTTTTTTAAATTAGACTGACCAGTACTTTGTCTATTTTATTTGTTTTTTCAAAGTACCAGCTTCTATTCTTATTTTTTAAATCAATAGTTCTTTGACTTTCAATTTTATTAATTTCGCCTTTGATTTTTAGGATCTCTAATTTAGTCTTCATCTGAAGATTTTTAATTTGTTCACTTTCTAGTTTTTTAATTTGCATGCCCAATTCATTGACCTCTGCCCTCTCTAATTTAACATATAAATGCAAGGATATAAATTACGCCCCCCCCCCCAGTACTGCTTTGTCTGCATCCCAAAGATTTTGAAAGAATGTCTCATCATTGTACTTTTCTTCAATGAAATTATAAATTGTTTCTATGATTTGATCTTTAACCAGTTTTGGAGAATTGTATTGTTTAATTTCCAATTAATTTTTGATTTGCCTCTCCATGTAACCTTACTAATTATTATTTTCATTGCATTGTGATCTGAGAAGGTTGCATTTATTATTTCTGCTCTTTTGCACTTGTTTGCCATGTTTTGATGCCCTAGTACATGGTCAATCTTTGTGAATGTACCATGTGCTGCTGAAAAAAAAGTGTATTCCTTTTTGTCCCTATTTATTTTTCTCCACATATCTACTAACTCTAATTTTTCTAAGATTTCATTCACTTCTATTACTTCTTTCTTATTTATTTTTTGATTTGATTTATCTAGTTCTGATAGAGGAAGGTTCAGGTCTCCCACTAGTATAATTTTTCTTTCTATTACATCCTTGAGCTCCACTAGTTTCTCCTCTAGAAATGTGGATGCTATGCCATTTGGTGCATACATGTTGAGTACTGATATTTTCTCATTATTTATACTGCCTTTTATCAGAATGTAATTACCTTCCCTATCTCTTTTGACTATATCTATTTTTACTTTGACTTTGTCAGATATTATGATTGAGACTCCTGGCTTCTTTTTATCAGTTGGTGCCCAATAGATTTGCGTCCATCCTCTTACTTTGACCCTATGCTTTTCTACCTTCCTCATGTGTGTTTCTTGTAGACAGAATATGGTAGGGTTTTGGATTCTAATCCACTCTGCTCTTCGCTTGTGTTTTATGGGTGAGTTCATTCCATTCACATTCAGAGTTATGATTATCAGCTGTGTATTTCCCTGCATTTTGATTTCTATTCCTAGTCCTGCCTTTTCTTCATTCACTATTTCCTTCTACACAAATGTTTTGTTTTTAATCAGTCCCTCTAATTCCCACCCTTATTTTACTTCCCTTTCTACCCTCTCCCTTCTTATTCTCCCCTTATTTTCTTTACAGTCTTTTTAAACTATCCCCCCAACATCTTCCTCCTTTATACTGCTTCCCTCCCCACTGGTCCTTTTGTTACCCTTCTACTTCCCTATAGGGCGCAAATCAATTCTCTACCCCATTGGAATGGATTGTTCTTCCCTCTTTGGGTCAATTTCAATGCTCATAAGAGTTGAGTATTTCTTATCTCCAACCTCTTTACCCTTCCAGTGTATTGATGTTCTCCCCCCCTCCCACCTTGCGCTTCTTTGTGACATATAAATTTACCCCCTTCAGTTTCTTTTTCCATTTCTTTTAGTATTAACTTCTTTTTTAGCTCTAGTTGTATATATAAATACACACACATATATGTATTTATGCATATGTATATCTATAAACACATTTATGTCTTGCCATTTCATCCTATACAATGTGTCATTTTTCCCTCTGCCTGGGTGATAATAGCAATTTTTAAGAGTTACCAGTGACTTATTTTCTTATAGGGATACATATCATTTTAACTTATTGCATATCTTAAAAAATGTTTTTTTTTCTTTTTTCCCTCTTTTTAAATTACCTTTTGATGATTCTCTTGAGTTCTATTCTCTGGCATCACATTTTCTGTTCAGGTCTGGTCTTTTCTTTACAAATGCTTGGAATTCTTCTATTTTGTTAAATGACCATACTTTCCCCTGTAAGAATATTGTCAGTTTTGCTGGGAAGTTGATTTTTGGTTGTACACCTAGTTCCCTTGCTTGCTAGAATATCATATTCCATGCCTTTTGGTCCTACAGTGTAGATGCAGTCAGATCCTGTGTTGTCCTCACTGTGGTTCCATGGTATCTCAATGACTTCTTAGCAGCCTGTAGTATTTTTTCCTTGGTCTGATAGTTCTTGAATTTTGCTATAACATTCCTGGTTGTTATCGGTTGGAGATTAAGTACAGAAGGTGATCTGTGGATTTTTTCAATCTTCACTTTTCCCTCTTTATTCTAGAATATCGGGGCAGTTTTCTTGGATAATTTTCTGTAGTATGATGTCCAGGCTTTTTCTTTTGTCATGGTCCTCTGGTAGACCAATGATTCTTGAGTTGTCTCTCCTGGAATGATTTTCTAAATCTGTTTTGTGAATGAGGTGCTTCATATTTTCCTCAATTTTTCATTCTTTTCATTTTGTTTTATATCCTGATGCCTTGTGAAGTCGCTTACTTCTAATTGTTGTATTCTGGTTTTTAGAAAGACTGGATTTCATCCCTGGCTTTTTGATCATCCTTCTCCTTATGGTCTGATCTTCTTTTGAGGTCATCTTTCATCTTCTTTGCCTCATCTTTCATCTCCTTTGTCTCATTTTCAAGCTGATTAATTTTGGCTTTCAAGACACTGTTTTCTGTTTCCAGATGACTTATCTTGCTTTTAAAGTTGTCTTCAGCCTCCCTTAACTGTGTTTTAAATTTTATTTTGAGTTCTTCCAAAGCCTGTATCCAATTTGCTGGTGTTTCTGGTTTTTTTTTTTTTGCTTGGTGTTCCCTCATCCCTCACTGTTCTATTTGTTCTATGTTCATTGCCTTGATAGAAGCTGTCAATTGTAATTTCTTTTTTCTTTTTCTGTTGTTTGCTCATATTTATCCCTTCTTTACTCCCTGCAGTTGCCTGAGCTTTTGCTCCTCTCATTTTTTTTTGTTGGATCTGTGGTTTGGGGCTTTTCTGTAAGCCTTCACCCTTGGAGCTTAGTAAGCAAATCTCTCAGCCCAGCCTGTGGGGGAGCGGTGTTAGAGCTTGAGCTTACCTGCCCTCTGAAGGATTTGATGGGATTAAGTCCAACTGGGTTAAGCTAGATGTGCCCTGAGGCCAAAACCTTGGGAAGGGGTGGGGGGACAATATGAAGTATGTCTGTTGCTGCAACCAGGCTGCCCACTCTGCACTTCCTCTCCAACTACTTCCCCACCACCTGTGTGCAATGCTCTGAGCCTGGCACAGTCTTGTCTGCAAGGTACTCCGTTCAGACCAGCACTCTTGCCTGCCAAGAGTTTCCAGCTATCACTGGAGGCTCAGCACTCTAGGTTGGGGAGGGGTCCTGGGACCTTCTTTCTTCTTCCTCTTAAACTTGAGTGTTCTCAATTTCAGGCTTTGGGGAGGGTGTGCCTTTTAGGTTGAGTCTAGCAGGAGGGTTACTTGGCTTTGTATTGTTGTTAGATTTGATTTTCAGTCCCCTAGGAGCATTTAGTTTGTAATCAGTAACAAAGGGTTTTCAGAGGTCTGAACTTTTGCTGCCTCTACACCACCCTCTTGACTCTGCCTCTCCTTGGCTGAAATTCTTAACTAATTTCTCAAAGCCTAATATCTGGAGAAAGCAGACATATACATTCCCCCCAAACTAGATATAAATTTAACTTATCTTCTCATTTTAAATGTGTAGTGCAGACAGGTTCCTCTCTTTATTCCCATTTAGACTAGAAAGCAGGGATCCCCAAACCATGCTATTACTCTTCCTTAGAGTCCTTAGGGATACTTAAGGAGTATTGGAAGCTTGTATAAGGAGTATAGGAGTTTGGAAAAGCATCTAATGACATGGTTAGAGATGAAGTTTTCTTTCTCACTAGTGTTATGGTTATCAGTGGGAGCTTGTTCTGTGTTTGAGAAATGATAACATGTGGAGCTAGTGGCAGAATAATTTATAGTAACTTAACTTGCTATTTTATTTTAATTAAATATCTTTGCTTTGAACTTAGTCATCTGATTTGGTCTGGTAGAGAGAAATACATTGGTTAAGGACTTGAGTTATGAGTTTGAATAGCTGACTAGATCCCAAATACCAGGAAGCAGTGGGAACATATGAAGGTGGTAGGGTGGGCTATATAGCTCTGTTAACTCTGGCACTTGTATCTTTTCCTTGAAAGGCTATATGGTGCTTTTAGTTCTTGTCAGAGCACATAAACATTATTATCAAATACTCCATGAATTCCAAACATAGCGTTAATATAAATGCAGCCATCTGTAAGAGCTGAAGGAAACAAATGTTTGGAGGGGTTACCACCTTCCAAGAATCACAGAATTTTAGGGTGTTAGTCGAAACCTGAGCTTTAAAGATCTAAAGAAACTAAGTCTAGTAGAGGAAGAGATTTGCCCAAGGTCACAAATCGAGTTAATAGAAAAACTAGGATGAGAACTCATGCCTCCTGGCTCATGTTCTTTTCATGCCCCTACACTGATTTTTGTCTGTTACAAAGAAAATGCTATTATGAATTATTTGGAGTGTGCAGGATAGTTTATTATCCAAGAGATAGTCTTCCCATAGGGAAATAATACTTTCCCAAAGAATTTCATTTCCTTTTGCAGCTTCTTTGAATGTTCCGGGTGCAGAAATAAGCCCTTTTGCCCCTATGAAGAATCCCTATAACTCTATGAATTCTTTTTTGTGTCATTGCTTGTCTCAGGAGGGAGTTATGTAGAGGGATGGCAGCCATCTGGAGATGCTGTGCTTGCTCTTTTTTATGTTGGTATCAATTATGAAAGTCCTTGGTTTCTGACTCACCCATTTATATAACCAAGTTAACCCTTTATACTAACTGGAATGTGAAATGTCCTCACATTTCTCTGTGTTTCACCTTAGCAAGCTGTAGCAGTTAGTTTTGCTGCATTGTTCCTGTCTCTTCCCATATGCTGAGAATATTTCTTTACACAACCTCCTATTCCACTTAGTGTTACATTCAAACCAACTGGATGCACCATCTTGATTGATTTAGCTCTCTTCGAAATGGGCTTCCAAAGAAGAAAAAGAAAAGACTCTTATACTTCTAGAGGAAAAGGAAACCATTGACTCTTAGAACATTAGATCTTGGGAGAATGCAATCTCCTTGAGAGCAGGGCAACTGATTAGTTATTTTTGTCTTTGCATCCCAGATACTAGCATATGCTTAATAAATGTTTGATGGATTAAATTGGATGGCATATTGAATATCATATAATCTGACCACCCCCATATAAAGAAGTCCAAATGGAAACCCAAAGAAAGGGAAATGGTTTTTCCAGGGTCACAAAACAAATTGGAGTTAGAATCAAGACTCACACACTGGTCTCTTGATATCCAAGTCAAAGACTTCATACTCCTAAATGGGATATGAAAAGTTTAGGGTTGTTTTTTTTTGACAATGTGATTCACTTATTCATAGATTGGGATTTTAACCAACTCCTTATGAAAGTTGAGAAACAGGTATTCTGATGGCAAAGGATAAATACTTGTAGGTTTGGAGTCCAAGGACCTAGGTTCTTTTTGTAGCTTTTCTACTTACTACCTGTTATGATGATGGGGAAGTAATTGATTTCTCTGAGTCTTTGTTTTTGCATCTGCAAGATAATGGGGGTTGACTAGTCCAGAAGTATCAAACATTTGTTCCACAGGACAAAATGTGTCTCACATCACTTCCAAGTACAATCTAAACTGGATTAAAATATAATTAGGAAATATTAAGCAGAATAAATAAAATACAGTTAAACATAGATAATGCAAATAATGATTTTCTAATTTAATATGTACTACCCTTTCTTTAACCATGACACAAAGATGAATAATTCATCACTGTTGAAGCTATGAATTAGTCTGGCCATTCTATAAAGCAACTTGAAGTAACAGTAAGAGCAGGTAGGAGGAGACAATGGGAAAGATAATGAGCACTGTTTTGAATAATTTTATTTTATTTATTTATTTTTAATTAATTAATTTGTTTAAAACATTTAAAATATTAAGATATTAAGTTAACTCTTTCTCTCTTTCTCTTTTTCCCATTGAAGCATCAGTAGACAAAAAGACAGATAAAATATTGTTTTACTTATTCCTATTTATCAGTTCTTTTTTTAGAGGTAGACATACAGAAGTCATACAAAGAATTTTTCTGTTGCTATATATGATGTTCTCTTGGTTCTTCTTGTTTTGCTCTTCATAACTTCATGTATATTTTTCTATATTTCTCCCAGATTAAATTGTTTATCATTTCTAACAGTGCAGGATTATTCCATCACAATTAGATGATACAACTTGTTTAGCCATACCCCAATTGATGAGTATCCCTTCAATTTTCAGTTCTTTGCCATCACAAATAGAGCTGCTAAATATATATATATATATATATATATATATATATATATATATATATATTAGAATCTAGAATTTCTTTTCCTTTTTTCCTTGATCACTTTGGGAAATAAAGCTGTGTCTTAGTTTCTCTTCTCTTACTGATATATCTTCTCCCTTTTGGTGATCTCATCAGCTTTCAAGTGTCCAATAACCATCTTTAAGAAGATGATCATTTTCCCAAATCTAGAATTTAGCCCTTATCACTCTCCTGAGTTTCAATTCTACACTGAAAACTTCTGATTGAACATGTAAACAGGGATATTTCATTAGCAAGTCAAACTTAACAGATCTAAAATGAAGCCCATTCCCTTTGACCTCTTCAAATCCTACCATTCTTTAATTTTTCCTATTTTGTTTCAGGTGGCAATATTCTTCCCATCACTCACAGGTAGAATGGGGTGGGTTTAGGAGGAAAGACAATAACTCTACTTTGTACTTCAGAAATTATTTTAACCCTTTAAATTTTTTCCCTTTTTTATTTAGAATATTTTTCAATTGTTACATGATTCACGATCCCCCTCCCACTCACTCTTTCCTCCTCCTGGAGCTGACAAACAATTCCACTGGGTGATACATGTATCACTGTTCAAAACCCATTTCCATGTTATTCATATTTGCTGGAGAGTGATCTTTTAACATCAAAATCCTAATCATATCCATATCGAATTATGTAATCAATCATATGTTTTTCTTCTGCATTTCTGCTCCCACAGTTTTTTCTTTGGCTGTAGATAGCATTGTTTCTCATAAATTCCTCTTCCTAAGTCATCGCATTGCTATTAGTAGAAAAGTCTATTACATTCGATTGTGCCACAGTGTATCAGTCTTTGTGTATAATGTTCTACTGGTTCTGCTCCTTTCTCTCTGCATCAGTTCCTGGAGGTCTTTCCAGTTCACATGGGATTCCTCCAGTTCATTATTCCTTTCAGCACAATAATATTCCATCATCATCAGATACTACAATTTATTCAGCCATTCCCCAATCGATGGACACCTCTTGATTTTCCATTTTATTTTTGCCACAGCAAAGAACATGGCTTTAAATATTTTTGTACAAGTCTTTTCCCTTATCATCTCTTTGATTAACCTCTTAATTTTACAGATATGAAAACAGGCCCAGATAGATGAAGTGACTTGTCCAAGGTGACATGAATAGTAGAAGCTCAAATATGAAACAGAGGATTCTGAATTCCTAATTCCATGTTCTTTCTATCATACCTCAGAAGGAAGCTGAGTGAAATGGTGACAGGCATACAAAACCTTACTACACAATTTTGCTGAATATGAGCTCCTGTTTGAGTTTTGAAATATACTCCTCCACATCATAATTTCATAGGGAGTTGGCAGGGGGAGAAAACATTCATCTTGCTGCAGGAGAACTGTGAGGAATCACTGTAACCTTCCCCCTCCCAACTCACCTATGGTACTAAAGAGCAGAGCTTGGATTTGAACCCAGGTCCTCTGAGCATAAGCCCAATGCTCTTTCCATTATATTAGTATAAACAAACTGTGTACATGACATTAGGATGTATATGATGTATAGGATATGAGAGTAGGGATCATAACTGTTCTAAACATTTTATGTCTATTAATACCAGTCAAAATACTCTCTTTTCACAGTAGATGAATCAATATTTTTTTGAAGTTGATTGAGTTGAACTGGAAAAGATTTAGAGACTATTAATAGATGAGGGAACTAAGGCCCAGAGAGGTTAAATTGTTTTTCAAGGTCACATTGCTGGTTGTAAGAAGCAGAAATGGCTGCAAGGAAAGATTATAAACTATAATAGAAAAATGTGAATAAAAATTCTACCAAACCAAAGACATGAAGCCCAGAAAATAAATATTTAACAATCCAAGTTAACTGAAAGTTGAAGGGTATGTACATTTGAAATTAAACAAAGGACTTTACATGAAAGCCCAAAGCTAATTAATCTAAATCAAATTGCTTTTAAATACTTGACTTTCTGAGTAATTTCATTGACTATTGCTGGAGTTAATCTATCATTCCTTTGCATTTGTAATTGTTAATCTGACAGGAATTTGTTTTGTAGTGCATTTATAGAACAAAACAAACAACATCAGGGATAAAGGCTTCCCCTAAGGTTGAGTGGTGAGTAATTTTGCCTTGTGAACTATCTCTTTGAACTCTTTTGATTGTCACTATTTTCTGAGGATTATCCAAATTCATGTTTGTGATCTAGTTCCTCTCTCACTGTGTCTTGTCTATGACCAAGGGTTCAGAAAATATATTGTCACATAGTTATACTTAGGATAAATCCTAGAGAGTGAGGGTAGAACTGGCCATGGTAGTGATGAATGCAGGGCAAATTACTTATCAGGTTTTTTTTTTGTTGTTGTTGTTTTAGCACCATGACTAGAGGTAGCCTTGGCAGTAAGCTGAATCAACTGTACAGTGATGGCCAATGATAGCCATTGCTAGGTGAACTGGCCCATGATATCTCTATGGAGGTGAAGCATAGTTGGAAATTCTAGAAGGCAAAGTAGACTTAACAGTTAGCAGAATTAAACTGCTTGTCATTTTAGTGTTTTAGTTGCATTTGGAAAGGGGCTTCAGACTAAGATAGGCTTTTAGGTTTGGGGGAAAATATAACTTCATTGCTTAGGTCTAAGGTATAACAAATTTACAAGGATGAAATAAAATAAAAATGAATTTCTATGGCTTTTGTTATACCTATTAGACACTTTTACTAGTGTGGAGTCAGACCTTGCCATTTACAACATTTGGAGGTTTGGAAAACTGCCTGAATGATCACAAAACAGGAACCTTCTGCTTGGAATAGTTTCTTCTGGAAGAGAGCAGTTCCTGATGACTGCAGTTATTACATTCTTTAGGATGGCATTTCTATGTTTTGCCATTATCCCATCATGATAGCTTTCTTCCTTCACCAACACACATGTGCATCCATAAGGGGGTGGAGGCCAGCGCTTTGGAGTATTAGGACCCACTCTATCTATCTTATTGACTCTAAAACTCACCCAAAGATGGAAGATTTTAAAGGCTACCAACATTTTTGTCTTCTTTGATCCTTCTCTTAGTATGGTCTTTCTGCCCATTTGTTCTACTTATAGTTCATCCCATTATCATGTTTTAATTATATGAGCAAGAACATGGCCAAGCTTAATCCTCTCAAATTGTCTGTCTTTGACAAAATACATTCTATTGCCTTTGGGATTTGGAAAGCTTTTAGTCCTGGGACTCAGTGGGTAAGCTTTGTCCTTTCTTGCTAATATAGTGACATGCAGCAGAGCTCATAATCATCCCCGTGCTTTGGAGATGCCCACCTTCTGTCCTGGATTCCATTTTATCAGTTTCCACTGTGATTGCTTAATCTTTGAATTCCAGGCTATACTTGTTAGAAGAAGATGAAATTTTGTTGAAGTTCTTTAATAAGATTGAGTTAAAAGATTGAGTTAAAATTTCCATCAATATCAATGCTTAGTGTTCCAGCTAGTCTAGCTTCCAGTTAATTTGAAAGAAAGCTGTTCACTTGACACTTTGAAAGATACTATTATATTAGAGTGATAATAGAGTAAAGTGAGGTAAAATGGAGAAAACATTAAAGTCAGAGATCTGGATTCAAATGCCAGCTTCAACATATACTAGCTAAATGACACAGGGTAAGTTATTTAGTAGTACTCATTTGTCAATTAATGACCATTGCTGCTATTCATCTTCATACAATATTTTAGAATTTGGAAAACAACTTGAATGTTCATAAAATAGTACTCCTTAGAGTACTTTTAGAAGAGATATGTAAATTTTGGTGACTCTAGCGGTTACATTCTTTAGAATGGGATTTTTATGCTTTCACAATTATCCCATCAAGATTTCTTTCTTCCTTCACCAACAAATCTGATTGAATTCATAGGTGCAAAGGCCACTAACACTATTACTATCACTTGCACTATTTTTGTCACAGGGCTTCAATGAGGAATGGAATTTGAATGCTTATACTTAAGAGTTATAATGTATGTGAAGTTCCTTTACTTTTAAGACATGTTCATTTTTAAGTTATCTTTACTGTAAGAGTCAGATAGGAACAAGCCTTGGTATGACCTTCTCACAGAGACATCTGGACCTTATATGATGGAAGAGAATAATATGCATCACTCTGTGAGTTTATGAAGCTTTTCTGTCCTGAAGAGAAGCGTACATGGCTTTTATCTACTTGAGCTGATTTACTTTTTCCTTTTGTAGATGGAGAAAAATCACTCAATGCATGCAACCACATTTATCCTCCTTGATATAGATAGTTGAAAATTCTCATTGACAAGATTAAGGTTCATGAGAGCTCCCTCGATTTCACTACTTCCCTCCTCAAAACTTTTTTAGGGGGAAGAGTGGGTGAGCTCTATCCAGAAATCATAGAATTATAGAAACTCTGAGTTGGAATGACCTCGAGCACCCAACTAGTTTAACCCAAACCAGACCATTCCACTTTTTAGTACTGCTAATTTTAGGAAGTTTTTCCTTATATAAAATTTAACTTTATCTCTTTATAACTTATTTGCCCTCCTAGTTCTATCCTTTGAGAACAAGCAAAAGTATATCTAAACCTATTCCTATATAATAGTCCTTCAAATACCTAAAAACTACTATCATATTCCCCTGGGTCTTTTTTCCCAAGCTAAACACTCCTAGTCATTGAAATCAGTCCACATTTAGCAAGTGCCAGCTCCTGATTTCCCCTCCTCTTTCTGCTTTTAACCTTTTTCCTTGACCATGCTAGTCCATGGGGTTCACAATCATCTCTCTCCATTTTATTGCCAAAATTATTGAAAAAAGTTGTCTCCAGTGAATACATTCCTTTCTTTATTACCAACTTTCTCTTGAATCCTTTGAAGTTTGTTTCCCCTCTTTCCTACTAGACTGAAATTTTTCTCTTTTGAAGTTTATCAGTGACCTGTTTGTATAATTCATTTTCAGTTTGTATCTTCCTTTACTTCTTCAAGTATTTAGTACTATTGAAATTCTCTCCTATTGAATCCCCACTTCTTCTCTAGATTCTGAGATGCCTTAATTTCTTGGTTCTCTTACTATTTGGACAATTCCTTCTTTTTCTCCTTTTCTGGCTCCTCTCACACTTCTAAATTCCTTAAAGTAAATATTCACTAAAGTTCTGTCCTAGGATTTAATTCACTACCACTTTAAATATTGCTAATGGAGAAAGCTCCTTAATATAAACTGTCAGCATTAACTTTTCCCCTTACTTTCAGACCTAAATTTCTACTTGTGTACAGGGAATCTCTACTTGGATGGCCAATAGACAACTTAAAACCAACATGTCAAAAACCGAACTTATATCTTTGTTCTTGTCCATCTAACCTGAATAATTTTGCTATTTCAGTCAATATTAACACCCATTAACTGGTTTTAAAATTTAATATTATACTTGTTTTTCTTCTCTTTCACCTCAAAATATAAAATCATTTGCCAAATTTTATTAATTCTCACTCTGCAACATTTCTTTCCTCTTTTCTATTCCCACTACTACCACCACAGTTCTTCATTACTAGTCCTGGTCAATTTTAATAGCTTCCTAATGGATCTTAGTTCCACTTTCTCAAACCAATATGAAATTAATCTTTTTAATGCATATTTTTGGTTATGTCATTTCTTTGCTCAAAACTTTTCAATGACTCCCTATTGTCTACTGATTAAAGTTCAAACTCCTTAGTTTGGTATTCATGCTGTTCCCCTTACCAAGAGTGCCCTTCTTCACCTCTACCTATCCGTTTTTAAAAGCCAAACTTAAATGTCATGTCCTTCATGAAGCCTTCCCTGATATCAATGAAGCTTTCAGAACTCATGTAGCACTTTATACTTCTCTTAGATAATGATCATGAGATATTGTGTATTATTTTAATTATTTTTCATTATTTTAATGAATAAAAAATCAGTCTTCTTGATCTCCTTCCTCCACCCTATAGTTAGAAAGAAAGAAAAACAACCCACCCTGTTTTAAACACATATAATATAAAATAAAACAAATTCCCCCTTTGGGCTTTGTCCAAAAAGTCTCAGTCTGCACTCTGAATTTGTCACCTTTCCATTGGTAAGTGGTGAACATGTTTCATTTCATGTGTCCTTTGGAATTCTCATTGATGGTCATTTAATTGGTCAGAGATCCTAAATTTTTCAAAACTGTTTGTCTTGATACTATCATTGTTATTCAGCAATACTGTGGAATGATCAAATATGATAGACTTAGCTACTATCAGCAATATAACGATCCAGAACAATTCTGAAGTACTTATGGCAAAGAATGCTATCCACCTCCAGAGAAAAGACTGTTGGAGTCAGAATGCAGATCAAAACATATGATTGCTTATTTGTTTTTTTGGGTTTATGTTCTGGGGTTTTGGTTTGCATTTCAAAATATCTCTGCAGCATTGGTCTTTTCATCAGGATTGTTTGGAATTTCTCTATTTCATTTAAACTTTGAAGGTTTGTTCTCCCCTCTCATCTCACCCAGAATTATACTCACCATTACTTGATAGGTTGTTCTTGACTGTAAGCCACTATCCTTCTTCCAGAACACAAAATACAGAGGCTTACAACCAAGAAAACTTAGCCAGCAAAACTGAGTTTAATTTTGTTGGACAAAAAATGGAGAGAGAGGAGGAGAAATCTATCCATAATGTATACAAACTAGGAGAAAGTGGTGGGGTAACAGTAGCTCACATATACATAGTTGCAAACAGATATATATTTCATTCATAGTTTTCCATGTCATACATTTATATATTTGCCAAACCAGATACAACAGGAAGTTGTAAGTTCAATATAGAAAGAATAGCAGGAAAAATGACTGGGACTTCATAAGAGATATTACTAAAGAGGAGAACCATTCATCAAATTCATAGTCTCAGATGTATGTATACAAAAGCAGTAGTATATATATATATTTATATGCAAATGCATATTCATTGAACGGCAATATCTATCTATCTACCTGTAAATTATACACAGGAGATCTTAACACAAGGAGGCAAATATGACTTTCTAGATATCACTGAGACTTGACGAGGTGAAACATGGATTTGAAATTGAAGTGAATTGGATGCTCTCTTCCATGATGTATACTGCAATCCACCCATGCCTGTCTATCTTTAGCACTCATATTAATGTCCTTTCATAATGTCATGACCAGGATTCTAATAATGTGCTGGGCACTCCTTCAATTTCTTCTGACCTTGGCATGTTGACAGTGAAATACTTGGGCTGATCAAATATGATCTTTCATTCTAGTAATGTGGCCAGCCAATCTTCTTGTCTGAACATGCATTTCTTTTTTAATGACATTTCTCAATGATAAAGAATCTATTTTTCTCCTTCCCACCTATCTCTCCATTGGAAAAAAAAAAACTGCTCTGCCACACATTTTCCTAATAGAATCTTTTACTCTTATTCTTCTTCAAAATATTAAAATGTCTATCTGGTTATATATTGTAAACTGATCACATTCAACATATATGCCTCTCCACTGCCCTCTGTGTGATATTTATTCTCAATTCTTTTGAGACTTGATTTTCAGTTCAATAAACATTTATTAAGCACCCAACATTGTGCAAAGTGCCGAGAATACAAATAAGAAAAAGAAAGTCTCTGCCCTTAGAGACCTTACAATCTACTAGGGGAAGACAACACACAAAAACAAGATGTAAAGGACAAAGGGATACTCATTGCACAGTCATGATGCTCTATGGAGCCAAACCAATCAATGCCACTGATGGAAAATAGTGTGACCTGGAGAGTTCTGAAAATTCAGAGCCCTTTATAAAGAGGAAGGCTTTGTGCAGAGTTTACTTCTCTACCTTCCAGCCCTCCAATCAGAGAAGAGAGGCAACTCAGGGAGTTGAAAAGTGTTGGGAATCAAAACCCAAATCATTTGGAGTGTTGATGAGATTTCATATGCACAGCTTATCCTTGTGGTTGATGGACAGTCCTGCCTAATCTTCTAAAAATAAAACCCCCTACCTTTTTATTTTTCAATTAAAGTCTTACCTTCTGTCTTAAAATCAATGAAATCAATTCAAGGCAAAAGCATCGTAAGGGCTAGGCAATGGGTGATAAGTGACTTGTCTAGGGTCACACAGCTAGGAAGATGTGTCTTTGTATTTGAATCCAAGACTTCTCCTCTGTAGACCTGGTTTTAAATTCACTGAGCCACCCAGCTGCTTCTCTGCCCTAATCTTTATGATCCTGTATACAGACAATTCTGTATATCTGTTTTTCTTAGCAAAGACACTGGAGTGGTTTGCCATTTACTCTGCCAGTGGACTAAGGCAAATAGCCTGAGACTCTGGACTCAAAGCTCTATGGACTGAGCTACCTCAGTGTGGTGATGAGATTTCAGGTGAGCAGCTTATCCTAGGGGAAGGCAAATGGTATGGTGGATAGGGGACTGTGCCTGGAGTCGGGAAGATTTCAGCTCATATCTAGCCTCAAACACTTGCTAGTTGTGTGACCCTGGGCAAGTCACTTTACTTTTCTTTGCTCAGTTTCTTCAGATCCAATAATGGTACCTACCTGCCATGGTAATTATGAGGATCAAATGAGATAAAAAATCTGAAATGTTCAAAGGCACTGTGCCTGGCATATAGTAGATAGTGTATAAACACTAGCTATTTTGATATTTGTGTTCTATGTCTAATAGCAATATAGCAACAATTGGGGAATGTTGGTGTTAAATAAGCTTTTGTTTCAGAGAAATGCTTGGGATAACTAAAAGAACTTTGCAACTTTTTTCAGGCAATCAAATGCACTTTCCTCCTGTATAATTCTGGGCACCTTATTACTTATTTGTATTATCTGTACCAGCTACACATTTGCCTGCATCTTGTGAATCATCATACCAAAGGAATCCTTCTTCCACTTGGATCTTGGGCTGGCTCTCCAGGATTCCACTGTGAGCACTTTTGGTGAGTGGGTAGCCAGGGAGGGAGCAGGTGATAGGTGGAGTTCTGTACTTGGAAGAGCTGATTTTGAATTCTCCTTTAGATACTTATTAAATGTGATCACTGGAAAGTCATTTATTCTCTCTTAGCTTGAGTCTCCTCATCTGCAAAATGGGGATAACATTTAGCATCTCTTTCAAGGATTGTTGGGAGGAACAAATAAAATAATATGGGTAAGTGCTGTTGAAAGGTTTAATTACTCAAATTTACAAAGAGCTAAATCAATTGTACAAAAAATGAAGCCATTCTCCAGTTGATAAATGGGCAAGGGACATGAACAGGCAGTTCTCAGCCAAAGAAATCAAAACTATTAATAAGCACATGAAAAAGTGTTCTAAATCTCTTATAATCAGAGAGATGCAAATCAAAACAACTCTGAGGTACCACCTCACACCTGGCAGATTGGCTAACATGACAGCAAAGGAAAGTAATGAATGTTGGAGGGGATTTGGGAAAGTGGGAACACTAATTCATTGCTGTTGGAGTTGTGAATTGATCCAACCATTCTGGAGGGCAATTTGGAACTATGCCCAAAGGGTGATAAAAGACTGTCTGCCCTTTGATCCAGCCATAGCACTGCTGGGTTTGTACCCCAAAGAGATAATAAGGAAAATGACATGTACAAGAGGAATATTCATAGCTGCACTCTGTGGTGGCAAAAAAAAAAAAACTGGAAAATGAAGGGATGCCCATCAATTGGGGAATGGCTGAGCGAATTGTGGTATATGTTGGTGATGGAATACTATTGTGCTAAAAGGAATAATAAAGTGGAGGAGTTCCATGGAGACTGGAACGACCTCCAGGAAGTGATGCAGAGCGAGAGGAGCAGAACCAGGAGAACATTGTACACAGAGACTGATACACTGTGGTATAATTGAATGTAATGGACTTCTCCATTAGTGGCAATGCAGTGATCATGAACAACCCGGAGGGATCTATGAGAAAAAACACTATTCACAGAGGACAAACTGTGGGAGTGAAAATGCCGAGGAAAGGCAACTGCTTGACTACCATGGCCGAGGAGATATGATTGGGGATGTGGACTCTGAATGAACATCCTAGTGCAAATACCAACAACATGGAAATGGGTTCGGCTCAAGGACACATGTAATACCCAGTGGAATTGAGCGTCAGCTATGGTGGGGGGGCAGGAGGGGAGGGAGGAAAAGAAAATTATTTTTGTATCCAATAAATAATGTTTGAAATTGACCAAATAAAAATGTTTATTTAAAAGAAACCAGTTGTTTTAGTCATGCCTGACTCTTGTGACCCCACTTAGGGTTTACTTGGCAAAGATACTGGAATGGCTCACCATTTCCTTCTCTAGTTCATTTTACAGATGCATACCCACAAATATGAGTTATACATATATATGTATTCATATATGTATACATCTATCCATATCCATTTATATGATCTATCTGTATTCCTTCCTTCCTTCCTTCCTTCCTTCCTTCCTTCCTTCCTTCCTTCCTTCCTTCCTTCCTTCCTTCCTTCCTTCCTTCCTTCCTTCCTTCCTTCCTTCCTTCCTTCCTTTTCCTTCCTTCCTTCCTTCCTTCCTTCCTTCCTTCCTTCCTTCCTTCCTTCCTTCCTTCCTTCCTTCCTTCCTTCCTTCCTTCCTTCCTTCCTTCCTTCCTTCCTCCCTCCCTCCTTCCCTCCCTCCATCTCTTCTTCCCTCCCTCCCTCCCTTCCTTCCTTCCCTGGACTTCCCTCCCTCCCTCCCTTCCTTCCTTCCCTGGATTGAGATGAGTAGATGACTTCTTAGATGTGAACATGTTCACTCCTTAGGCTCTCTGGACCTGGAGTCAGGAAAATCCAATTGAGTTCAAATCCAGTCTCAAAAATTTCCTAGCTGTGGGACCCCAGGGAAGTCAATTAATATCTACTTGCCTTAATTTCTTCCACTGTTAAAGACTGCACAGTTTCTGGCATGTACTATATAAATGCTTCCCATTCCCCCAAATGATTATCTTTGTATTTATTTTATATATCTTTTTTTAAAGGTACATGCTTTCTCCTCCAATGTTATCTCATGGGCTGACCTTTTCATTTTTATCTTTGTATCTTGCATTCTAGCACCAGTGCCAAGACTGGCACAGAGTAGGTGTTGATTGAGGGGGCTAAGTTGCTTGGCACACATGTAATGGAATGATTTTTTCCAGTATCAAGGATGGGTTTGTACTATCTGTCCTTATGGCACTAAATAGCACATTCTTGTGAGATGCCTGACTGAGACAATTGGGAAAGTCTGTAGCCATGACACAGAATTACTCAGATCCATGGCAAAGGAAGAAGATGGGCATCAAAACTTGAGTCTGAGGTTCAGGCATGAGA
Source organism: Monodelphis domestica (assembly GCF_027887165.1). NCBI lineage: Eukaryota > Metazoa > Chordata > Mammalia > Didelphimorphia > Didelphidae > Monodelphis > Monodelphis domestica. The sequence goes on along the minus strand of NC_077227.1, from coordinate 346,416,705 downwards.
ACTTGCCATGTCTTTCCTAATTGGAAAGAGACCATATTGCCTATCTATCACAAATGTAGTAGTCTATGTTAACCCAAGCCAAGTTATTAAATAATAACAGCATTGAAATGGTAATAATGATTAGGAACAGCTTAGTAAACCTAGATGTTTTCTTGGCTGTCATTTAGTGTCTGCAGGTCTGAGTGACAGACTGAAATTTTCCAACTTTTTAATCTATAGTGATTTTATTACTTTTTGACTTCATCTTTCAAGGTTACAGTTTGTCCTCCACTAACGGAATAGCTAGGAAAAACATTAGGAAAATTAGACCAAATGAGGGTAAAATGCCATAAGGACATTTTAGTTCTATTATGATGTATTTTACAAAACTGTAGGACACTGAACAAAATGTTCTAAAAAAAAGCCCTTATCTTTTTTTGAGATTTCTTTTTAAAAGCTGAACAAATGTTTCAGCTAATCTATAATTTACACAAATTTTGAGTACTTTATGATATTGACATGCTGAAAGTCAGCTCACTAAATTTTTGCAAAGAAAAGGAGATAAATAGGGCAAATAATCAGTGTTCACAGCACTCATGCTATTCCCCATTTCTCTGAATTGAATAATTTCTATTATATTTTTATATCTCTCTCTATCTCTATCCATCCATCTGTCTGTCTATCATTTTATATATATATTCTGTCTATGTATCTATATATCTATTTGTTTTCAATATCTCCCTCTTCAGAGTATATGTTTCTTTTCTTTTCATGTTGGGTTTCTACTTGGAAAAAAGATGTAAACAACAATAATAACCAAGAGGATTTTCAAGTTTGCAAAGCTCTTGAAATACATTATCTCATTTAAGGCTCAAAACAACCTCACAAGGTAGGTGTACAGCTATTACTGTTCCCAAAGTGTGAAGGTGATGAAACTGAGTATTAGGGAGATAGTTACTTGTTCTAGTCACATAGCTAGTAAGTTTCAGAGGCATCATTTAGATTGAAGACTTCCACAATGCAAGTGCAGTATTTTGTACTGCTTGAAGTTAATCTTTTCTGAACTTTGTCTCTACATGCTGTTGGATAAAATCTCTAGCCGGATCCTGGGGGAAGGAAGAGGATGATGGGAGACAAGTGACCCCTAGACAACTCAGTTGGTTGCTGAAGTGCCAGGTGCTTATAGATTTAAAAAAGAGTCAGGGATGGAGGGAAGCTCATTTCTGTCCCAGTCAGTAAGTACCCTGTTGTAGTTGTAGCTAGAAAGGGTTGAACAGTAGAATTAGCATTAGAACACAGCCATTTTCCTGAACCCTTTTATCTTTGTATCTTCAGCACTTAGAACAGGACCAGGCATGTAGAAGACACTTCATGAATGGTTTTTGATGCATTGATGGATGACCAACTGTAGAAAGAAAGGAAGAATCAAGCAGTGGAATAATAAGTGGCAATGAAAATCCAGCATTGGACAATCTCATCATCATTAAAGCGCTAAAGTAGCCAGCTTTTGGCATACATGACTCCTGCTCTTTCAACCTGTCTGGAGTACCTTCCCTACTCTTCACTACCTGTTTCTATCCTCCCCATTGCTTAAAGCCTGGCTTTAGTGTTCTCTGAAGTCTTGACAAAGGGCGCCTTGTTTTCTCCTTTTAGTTTCTTTCCAGCCAACTTTTCTGTATCATGCAATGCCACGTTTTTCTATACTGCCTCATTCAGTAACTGTTTTATATACATTCATCTTGTCTACTCAAGTACATTGTTCCCTCCTGTGGGCTAGGCTTATGTTGCCTATGTCAGAGCCAGATGCATCCTAAATCCTCAGTAAATAATGTTAGATTGATGGATGTGACGGTGTCAGTTCTAGCCATGATGACTCCACTTGCTTATTTCCCTAGCAGTGTTTATACGTGTTCCTGGATGCTTACACAAACATGATCATAAAATTCATAACTCAGAGTCCTTTGGAACAAATAAACAACAAACATAAATTAGATTCAGTTAGTCAATCATATAGTCAAAGGAGCTTTGTTTTAGAAGGGACCACCTAGGGCACCTGTCTGAAGGCCTCCAGTTAGGGTATCTCAAGGCAGATCATTCCCAATTTAGACAAACCTAATTATTAGACTTCCTTCATTCATTAAAAATTTCATCTTTTAAGCAGCTGTCTGCATGCAGAACACCATTCTAGGCCCTGGAATGCTATACACGAACATTCATTTTGTTGAAATTAGCTTTGTGGGCTCCTTGGGAGTATCTAGTTCTCTGTCATCTACCCTGAGAATTCTCCTACAGAATTCCAACTCCATGCCAAGGTTTAAAGGAATTCGTTGCTCCACATGGCTGTGGCCTCTAAGTTGTATGTTATTCTATATTTTTAGCCAGGAGCTGACCTACTACAGATTTAGCTTTCATCAGACTGTCTTGCTTTTTAATCCTCTAAACTTTGAGTTGACACATTATTTATTCTTTTTTTAATATTTGGGAGGGCTTTTTCATGATTAGAATTCATTTTATTTGTTTTTTGCTCTGAGCTTAAATACCCCCCCCCCAAAAAAAGAGAGAGAATATTTCCATATACATAGCAGAACACACACACACACACAAAGATTTTCTATGAACTATGTATCTTGGAGCAGCAAAGTGACCCAGTGGATAGAGTGCCTGGATGAGAGTCAGTAAAAATTTGGTTTAAATATGGCGTCAAATACTCCTGGGTGGGTAATCCTAGGCAAGTCACTTAATCCCAGTTATCTAGTTCATGATGCTCTTCTGTCTTAGAACTGACACTGAGACAGAAGACAAGGGTTTAAAAAAATACTGTGTATCTCTCGTACGTTTTGCTTTTTTAAAAAGAGTTTAATACATTTCTCATATTACTTTAAAAAAACAATTCTTCCCTTCTGTTCTTAGAACCAATACTATTTCTAACCCTTGCCATACTTCTGCTTTAGAGAGAAGAATGGCAAAGGTTAGGAAATTGAGGTTACGGGACTTGCTCAGGGTCACACAACTAGGAAATGTTAGAGGTTAGATTAGAACCAGGACTCCTATCTTTAAGCCTGTCTATCAATCCACTTAGCCACCCAGCTTCCTCCCCAATATGTTACTTTTAAGATCATCCTGCTAGTCTATGCTTTTGTCTGTTCTCTTTTGTGTATTTCTTAAATGGCCTCCTCCTCAGTCTCTGATACTGAGTCCCACTTCCCATGACTACTTTCGGTAAAAGAAAGAAACAAACAACAGAAAAAAAAAACATATTCCAGTAAAATGAATCCACCTCTTTCTATATCTTGAATCCACCAATTCTGCCAGGAAGTGGGTAATATACTTCATCAGTAATCTTTTAGAGATAGGATTGATTATTGTTTGAATCAGAGTTCTTTTAAAGTTATTTTTTTATAATGTTGTGACTCTTGCATTAACTAGTTCTGCTAGTTCTTATTGTTTCACTCTTCATAGCTTTATACTTTATGGAATTTTCTACAATTTTCTTTTGTAATTTTGTAATGGAATAATAATATTCTCTTTACATTCATATACTACAATTTGTCCAGATATCTTCTGAGCAGTGCCTTTCCACTTAGATTCTAATTGTTTTCTTTTTCACATTATTATCCCACATCAACTCCTTCTACTACCCTTTCTTAGCAATGAATTTTTTTTTAATGCCGAAACCTTTGTGTATCACTTTGTGCTTTGATATTTCCCCCTTAGATCCTTGTATTATTTTTTTAAAAAAACTCTTACCTTCCATCTTAGAATTAATACTGTGTATTGGTTCCAAGGCAGAAGAGTGGTAAGGGCTATGCAATGGGGGTCAAGTGACTTGCCCAGGGTCACTCGGCTAGGAAATGTCTGAGTCCACATTTAAACTCAGGACTTCCCATCTCTGGGCCTGGCTCTCAATCCACTGAGCCACCCACCTGCCCCCATGTAGTATTTTTTTTTTTAAACATAGGCGCTATGGATTTTGATTCTTATGGTCCTTGGTCTTTTCCTTTTGCTGTTTCTTTTAGGATTTGATTGTTGAGTTAATGAAAAAAAAAAACCAAAACAAAATTTGAGTATTCCTATGTTACCTGGTATAGAAGTATAGAAGTCACTCTCAGATTTGAACCCACCACTTTGACCTGTTATGTTTTTGACTTCGATCATTTTGATCTTCTGTAGTCAGTCTGATGCTCCATTTTCTCTACCCAGCTCCTAGGGTCTCACCATATTGATGCCAGATTCAGGCTAATTGATCTTAGCCCTACTGGAGCTAAGAAACTCTGACCTCAAATGATAAATATATTTTTTCTTTCTTTACTTTGGTCTTTGGTTCTCATAGATCTGGGTAGTTTTTATGATTTATTGAACCACATTGACCAGTCTTTTTGTTTTAAACCATTGCTTTTTTTTTAACCTTTACCTTCCTTCTTGGAGTCAATACTGTATATTGGCTTCAAGGCAGAAGAGTGGTAAGGGCTAGGCAATGGGGGTCAAATGACTTGCCCAGGGTCACACAACTGGGAAGTGTCTGAGACCAGATTTGAACCTAGGACCTCCCATCTCTAGGCCTGGCTTTCAATCCACTGAGCTACCCAACTGCCCCCTTAAACCATTGTTTTAAAGGAATCTAATGAATCTTAAAATGTTTCCTCCTTGACCTGCTTTCCAGGTCAGTTATTTTTAATATCAGGTATATTACATTTTTTTATAATTCTAGAAATTATTTGACTATTTTTTTGCTCCTTCACAGAATCATTAATTTCTATTTAATCTCTTCTATTTTTTTAGGGATTCTGTTTTATGGCTAAGGTTTATTGCACTCTCTCTTTTGAGCTATTTATTTTCATTCCATTTTATTCATTCAGCAATTCCACTTCACTTAAAAATATTTTGCTTCATTTGTTCTAGATATTTATGTAGTTCTTGGGGAAAATACATTTTCACCTGTATTTTTGGGAGATCTCAAGATCTGAAGTAATTTTTGATGCTTGTTAGTGTTTTCTTTTATTTCTTTATCCTTCTAGTGTTATTTCCTGAACTGGAGCTCTTTGCCAGGTATAGTTTGTGTTCCCTGTTGCACTTTTGCATGGAATGATCAGTCTTGCTTAGTCTTCTCATTTACCTGTGTTCCTGCACTGACCTCTTGTTCTTATGTACAGGCCCCCTGGATCTTTAAGGCTGAGAACATTGACTATCTAGTGCCCTCTATGGCATCTCAGGAGAGGATGCTAGGGACCTCGCAGCCCAGGAGTGTCTCAGTACAAAATGTTATTCAGTATTTATTATACCTATGCTGATTTCTATGAGGTTTCCAAGGGTCCCTCTGTGGGCTTACAAGTACATCAGAGTTTTTTTTGTGGAAGCCTTCCATTCTTACTCCCTCCAGATAAAGATCCCTTCAGGTTGCACATGTCTCCCTGGCCCTTCTCTGGTTGGATTTTTGGTGCATTTCTGGAGTAGCAGTCACTGTGGTTTCTCATCAAATTTCTTATTTATTATTCAGTCTGATGTGACTTTAAAGTTTTTGTTGGAATGGGTTGTGAGGAAACTGTAGCTCTGTTCATATTGCCTGGAAGTCTCCTGCCTTTGATTACTTTTATCCATACTTGTACTACCTCTGTTGGTTTATGATATCAGGTTATTGTCCAGAGTAGGGAGGGCATTTAAAAAGGTTTTTGGAGGTACAGATATAGCTTCAGTCCCCTACCTCTCCTTGGAAAAATCATGACACATTTTAAATAAAATAAATTTGGAGTTAAACTGGAGCCAAAGAATTAGGGAATGAGAGAACCTTTCAGATATTTTAACAACAATAATAGATAACTAAATGTTAAGGGATAAAATAAATAATTTATGATAAAACAAAAAAAATTGAGGATACTAACTCCTGCTAAGACCATTGCTATTTGAATTCCATCAAAGAAGATGAAAACAAGTAACAATTATAATGATAATTGACATTTACCCAGGGCATTAAGGTATGCAAATATTTTACCATTCTTATTGCATTTTATCTCTTCCCAAAACCTACGATATCCATTTTATCATGATTCCCATTTTGCAGATGATCAAACTGGTTCTCAGGGAGCTAGACACTGCAAATGATCAAACACCAGGTCTACAGTGAGGAAGGCTTGAGGTCAAATCTGGCCTCAGACACTAGCGGTGTGACCCTGGGCAAATCATTTACCCTATTTACCTCAATTTCTTCACCTGTAAAATGAGCTACAATAGGAAATGGCAAACCCCACCACTATCTTTGCCAAGAAAATCCCAAATGGGGTCAGGGAGAATCAGACATGACTGAAACAACTGAACAGCAACAACAGGGTAAGTGACTTGCTTCGGTTAGGATAGCTTATGAGTTTTTGAAGTGGACTTAGAATTCAGACACTCCATTTTCCAAGTGCAGTACTTTGTCAATCCTACCACTCTGCACTACTTAAACAACCCTTTTCATTTCACAAGGGAACACATGGAAGTCCAAGATCTCCTAGCTAGTCAGGTTCTCAGGTTCTAAATCTAGTGCCTTCCCTTCCCTTCCCTTCCCTTCCCTTCCCTTCCCTTCCCTTCCCTTCCCTTCCCTTCCCTTCCCTTCCCTTCCCTTCCCTTCCCTTCCCTTCCCTTCCCTTCCCTTCCCTTCCCTTCCCTTCCCTTCCCTTCCCTTCCCTTCCCTTCCCTTCCCTTCCCTTCCCTTCCCTTCCCTTCCCTTCCCTTCCCTTCCCTTCCCTTCCCTTCCCTTCCCTTCCCTTCCCTTCCCTTCCCTTCCCTTCCCTTCCCTTCCCTTCCCTTCCCTTCCCTTCCCTTCCCTTCCCTTCCCTTCCCTTCCCTTCCCTTCCCTTCCCTTCCCTTCCCTTCCCTTCCCTTCCCTTCCCTTCCCTTCCCTTCCCTTCCCTTCCCTTCCCTTCCCTTCCCTTCCCTTCCCTTCCCTTCCCTTCCCTTCCCTTCCCTTCCCTTCCCTTCCCTTCCCTTCCCTTTTTTCTTTTTTTTCCCCCTTGTCTTCCATTTTACGGTCAATACCAAGTATTGGTTTCAAGGCAGAAGAGTGGTAAGGGCTAGGCAATGGTGGTTAAGTGTCCAGGTTAATATGCCCAGGGTCATATAGCTAGGAAGTGTCTGAGGCCAGGTTTAAAACTCAGGACCTCTCATTTCTAGGCCTGAATCTCTCTCCACTGAGTCACTGCTTTGTGCCTCTTTTCTTTTCTTCTTTTTTAAACCCTTACCTTCTGTTTTAGTGTTAATACTAAGTATTGATTCCAAGACAGAAGAGTGGTAAGGGCTAGGCAATTGGAGTTAAGTGACTCATCCAGGCTCACATAGCTAGAAAGTGTCTAAGACCAGATCTGAACCCAGTTTCTTCTGACTCTAGGTCTAGTGCTCTATCTGTGTGCTGCCTAGCTGTCTCCCCACCCCACCTCCTCTTTTCAACCTACCACATTAACTCAGAACACTGCCATTATATTTCTAGGAGCCATCAAAGACCACATTGTTTGACACGGTCACACATGGAAACTGGGGACTGAAAAGCAGCCCTCAGAAAGGATGGAAACATCCACTGAAACCCCCGGTAAGTGGCATCTCCTTATTATTGGAATTGCTATGATTAATATTCTTACTTAGCCCCAGGAAAAATACATGAGAGCAACATGCTTGCAAGGTTACTACAGATGTCCCACTCTGTCCCCAAGGGTATTACCAGGAGATCCCACTTACAAAATTAAACCTAAGGATTCTTATATACCCACTTAGATAGGACCCTCTTTTGTAGGTGTAAAAACTTCTGGTAAATCTGTGCTCTGAATTCCCTTACCTATATCTGGGTCATGTTGATTCTACCCTCTGATCCTGCACATATCAACAATGTTTCATTGACTATCTTCCTAGGCTTCCTGTCTGTTGTTAGGTTCTATGGAAACGTGTATGTTGAGAATGAAACTATGTGCCAAGTAGATGTGTGATCATGAGGGTAAAATAAAGCCAGGCCTCAGCCAAGGTGGAGCAGTTTATCCTGTGAAACCTGTGCTGTGGGTTAAATGTGAAAGCTGTGTCCCATCCTTCATTCTGCCAACACTGTCCCACCTCCAACACCTCATCCCCTGTGGGAGGCTGACCCATCCCACAGCACTATATGAAGGAAAAATATATGACCCAATCAATCAATATACAATTTATTAAGCATCTACTATGTAACAGCAATTGTTCTAATTGGGGATAGAACAAAAGACAGTTTCTGCCCTTTTGAAATTTAGTCTAATGGGGGGGGGGAATAATGTGTGAACAAGTATATACAAAGCAAAATAATTAACAGAGGGAAAACATTAGAATTAAGAAAACTTCAGGAAAATGCCTCTAGAACAGTGATGGTTACCCTTTTAGAGATGAAGTGCCAGGCCTTGCCCATATCCCCAAGACTGAGTGCTATGCTGCCCTCCATCCCCAAACTACATGCTGTGACTCTACCTTACTGCACAAGGGGAGGGAGGAAGCACTCCCATTGTGTTGCTGAGCAGAGATATGGGTAAAGTGAGGAATGTCCTCAGCAAATACAGAGAGGGGGAGGGGAATGGCCCAAGCATTCTGCTCCCCTCCAGTTCTGCTGCCTGTGAGCCACCCACCTTATCACTTGTATGCTCCCATTGGGCTGCTGGGCAGACTAGCAGGGGATGTGAAAAACTATCATCAGGCACAATGGATAGTGGTATGGGAGCAGCTCTGCCCAAGTGTCTTTGCCTTTCTAGTAATGAATTCTGAGGGGGGAGTAGGCCGAGTACCCACAGAGAGTGCTCTGTGTGTCACATTTGGCACCCATGCCATACATTCAAAATCACTGCTCTAAAAGATGAGATTTTGATTGGGATTTAAAGGAATCTAAGGAAATTGGTAGTGGAAGTAGAGGAGAGAGAGAATGTGACCAGAGATAGGAGATGAAGTGTCTTGTTGGTGGAACATTCAAGAAGCCAACATCACTGGATCAAAGAATATGTACTAGGGAGTAAAGTATAAGAAGAATGGAAAAGTAGAAGGGGCTAGGCAATTAAAGGCTTTGAATATAAAAAAGAGAATTTTGTTTTTACTCCTGGAGGCAATAGGAAGCCACTGGAGTCATGATTGGATATATCCTTTAGGAAAATCACTTTGGTAGTTCTATGGAAGATGGGTTATAGAAGATGGGTTGGAGAGGGAAGGGACTTTGAGGTGAGCAGACAAACTAGTACGCTATTGCAATAATCTAGGAAAGAGGTAATGAGGGCCTGCACTAGGATAGTGGCAGTGTTAAGGTCTGGGATTTCGCCCACCACCAAGGAAGACCCGTAGACAATCCAATCAGGCAAGAAGGGCCATTTATTGAACTAGTGCGCACCAGTGGAAACTCTGCCATCCATCAGAGTTCCGAGTTCCCTCCTTAAGGCTGGGTCTTAAGTATCTTTTAGCATGTAGGCTCCCCCCCCCCGCCCCCCCCCCCCCCCCCCCGCCCGTACCTTTGTTGCTGGCATGTATGACTCCCTTCAGCCCTTATCTGTTACATACTATTCTTGGAACCTTGGCATTTTTTATGTTACTGGGTCTTCTCAGTCCTTTCTTCTCTGGTGCCCAGTGCAGCTGGGATCTTGGCATTTTTTATGTTACTGGGGTTTTCCCAGCCTCGAAGTTTTTATCTGTTACTCACTGCAGCTGGGACCTTGGCATTTTTAGAGTTCTGCCAAGGCCGGACAGCTCCTAACTAAACTTCCAAGGCTGGACAGCTCCTTGCTGAACTTCCAAAGCTGGGCAGCTCCTTGCTGAACTTCCAAGGCTGGGCAGCTTCCACCTCAGACCTCCCTCAGCAGCATGAGAGAAGTGGGGCATATTAGAGAGACATAGCAAAGGTGAACAGATTGAGTATGAGGGTATGTGAGGAAGAATGAGGAACCCTGGATGGATTCTCCTAGGTTAGTGATGGTAAAACTTCTAGAGATTAAGTGCTTAAACTGCAACCCTCACTCTACATGCGATTTCCCTGTTTTACTCCCTGACAGGGGAGGGAGGAAGCACTCCCATTGGACTGCTGTGCAGAGGTGTGGGACATGTGATAAATATCCTTAGGCACATGTGGAGGAGAAAAGGGGGCAGCCCTCTCTGGCATGTGTACCATAGGTTTGCCAACATGGTCCTAGATTATGAGCCTGAGGAACTGGGAAGATAGTTTTGCCCTTTACAGCAATAGGAAGGGTAGAAGATGGGGAGGGCTTCTGGGGAAGTAATGAGTTTTGTTTTAGACAAAATGATTTTAAGATGTCTACTGGACACCCAGTTCAAGATATTGGAAGTCAACCCAGAGATTGAAGCATGATAGGTAGATTTGAGAATCATTAGCATCAGAAGAGATAAAGTTGGACAGCTTAGGAATTGGGACTTAAATAAGATTGAGAAATATGAGTAGAAAGACAAAAAAGAGAAGAGATTATTTGTAATGGATAATTATAGGATGAAGTGGTTGAAAAAATACTTGGTTTCAGGACACTGCTGCCTATTCATTCCTAATTTGGATTCTGGGGCCAGCTCAAGAAACTAGATGAAGAACTATGAGGTTAAATCTGATCTAATCTATCCCTGCTTTAGAGAAGGCTGAGAGGTGTCTCCCTTCCCCTTCCACCCCCCACCACCCTGTGTTAACAGGTTTCAGAAATCCTTTTTTTAATTCCTTTGTAGGATGAGAGCTATTTACCTTTTACCATTTCTGAAAGAGGATGACCTCATGGGGCATTGGTAAGTACTGAAAACCACTTCTAAAGTCTTTAATATCTGTTCTGATGGTACACACATTGATATGTTTTGTTTATATGGCAGTGTGAGCCAGTTGACATTGTGACTTGCAACATTCGCTCTACCTTCTTGCGTAATGAATAGCCTTCTCTTACGATGGCATTGACTGATTTATTTTTTCCATTTACTTATACACTTCAGAATGGAAGCTGTTTGCTCTCCACTGTGACCTAGGTGGCCTTCATTTGCTGTTTCCTTGCTCTTGACTCTTTACACTGGCAGTGCATATGAGTGATGATAAAAGCTACATAATTGGAAATAATGGAATAAAAAATGGAACTATCCCTGATGTGAGTCCAATGAACAGGTGTCAGGTAGACACTGATTTTTGGGGTCACATTGTACTAATTTCTCCTTTCACCCAACATAATAATATAATGATGATTGTTATTATTTTTCAAGTGATGTTTTCCTTGTGGGAGATGTAGATGCAATATGTGCTTTCTTTCTAGCCCAAATTTCTGAAAAATGTTCTATATCTTCAATGCTTCAATTTAATAAAGAAGCAGTTGTTCTGTTTTTGCTTTTAACTAGTTATTGGATTTGAAAACATTTATTTATAGAATGTTTGGTAAAAAAAAGCCATTTTTTTGCTTGCAGGGAGAATGTTTACATTCTGAACACTGCCTTCTGTAGCATTTGTGCCAATCTTTTGTTGGGCTTTTTCAAGCTGTGATTTTAAAAATAATCTAGGCTAATTTATCTAATGAATATTCAAGTTTTACAAAGAAGCATTTGAAATCCTTCAGTCAGCATCTTTCTGGGAAGCAAGGATGATTGTAGCAGAAAGTATTTGGAAGCTATTTGAAATTTGGCACAGCCAGGTATTCTTTCCCACATTTAAATGCTGTGCACATAGTAGGCAGTTAATGCAAACCTGTTGACTTAACAAACCTTACTATAAATCCATTTTGCATTGTCTGGCACCCTCAAAGCAGGATCCTAGACTGCACATTATTATTGTCATTGTCACCATCACTACTACTATCTTCATCTTGGTTTTTTAATCCTTTTTGATGGGGTTCAGCTAAAAATAGTCTTGGGGCAAGTTGCAATCCCACTATTATTTGGATAGTGTTAATACTTTGTGGACTGTTCTGCAGGTGAACAGAAACTGCTTTCTGTAGTTGAATAAAAATATTAGGATGCAATCTTATTCTACTTAGGCTCACTAAAATATGTGCTATATAGTTCTAGTAGAAGGTAGAACAACAGGTATATTATGTACCTTATGCAGCTTCCATATGATTTTGATATCCATTGCTGTTTATAATTCAAGATTTTTGTTCTATAGAGTTTAGAAATTAAAATCTGCATTTTGCAATGATGTATGCACAATTGCTACCATTTCCTTGTATACTCTTCATTGATTGCTAATCCAGGCTCTTAAAAGATATTCTGGGATTTTGAGTGGTGGGTACTGAGATGTCATTATGAATGCCTTCATTTCTACAAACAAATTCTCATTCTTAGCAATTTGTTCATTGCATCTTTGGCAGCATATACGATAGTTTGTTGTGTTCATGCAGAGTTTTTCCAGAGGTCTCTGATTCTGTTCTTGGATCTTAACTCTTTTATAGGTTCCGTTATGAAGTAGAACACTTCTGGTTACATTTGAAAAACCTATTATTAGTTATTATTGGTCTGTAAAAGCATTCCTGTTTATTCCAAAAGCATTTTCTTTATCACATTTTAAACTATCAATCCTCTTTCTTCTTGATAAAGGAATGTTACCACCACCTCTACTCCTATTACTACTACTACTACATTACCACCATTACTGCTGCTATTACTATAGCATTTTAAAATTAAAAAAAAAAACAACTTTAGATACATAATCTTAATCGATCCACAATAGAACTCTGGAATGTCAATGGAGTAAAGTCTTATTCTTATCTTATATGCAGCATTGTCTTGGCCTGCAAAAAGCAGTCAAGGTTATGAGGATGTTAGAGATGGATACCTGTAAATCTATGCAGAAATTTCCCCTCTTCAACCTCTGAGGAATTCTGCCATGTTCTTGGACCTGAGGGAGGGGTTGACAGAGAATCATAAGCTAGTCCCTCCTATCCTTTGAAGAAGTAGGAAAAGAAAAGGAAGAAGTCATGAGAACAAGAAGTGGGAGTATTGGAGATGCTGACTCCATGCATGAGTGTATGAAAGGGTCAGCACCTAAGAGTATTAGTTTAGAGTAGATCTTACATTGCTGATACTCATTCAGATTATATATAGTAACCCATAATTTTTCTTTGTCCCTTTCTTCTTTCTCTCTAGTACTTCTATTCTGGTTTGATAGGTTCATAGTAATTTCCTTGAAAAAATTGAAATTGTTTATTTCTAACATTAAAAAACCCAAAACATCTAGTTCTAAATTTCCTCTCCTTCCCATACACACTCCATTGAGAAAGCAAGCAATATATCAATAATACATCATCATAATTTCTTGAAAGATCTTTTTATTTTTTTTTCTGTTTAAGCATTTTCTTTTTCACTTAACTTGTGAATGTGATAAAGCTGTCAACAAAATGTATTGTTAAGTTATATATGCTGTTGCTTGAATGTGGTATTAAGAAGTGTGATCAGCAACTGTTTTGAAGGGAGAAAGTTAGATTTAAAATGTCAAGCATTTTTCTAGAGTTGCATTTCTGGCTGGTGACATGGTTGAGATTCAACAGAAAAAGTAATTCATTCATTTTTGCATATATATATGTGTATATATGCACATTTATTGGGATTTCTTGAGGAAAATGAGTCAATAGCAGTGCTTGGCTGCTAACTGGTTGGGTGGAATTAAGGCAATCATCTACCATGATTCTGTGGCCTGGTTTTCAAGGAAAATTACTTCTCCAGGAGGGATAAACTAAGGGAATGGCCTGAAAGTAGTATCCTAAGAAGAAGAGTAGTTTTACCCACACAAAATGAGGTGGAGAGCAAAAAGTGACTGGAGTCTACCTCCCTATCACCAGTTCAGCTGCGACAATAACACTACTGTCACATATATAGATATAGAAACTGAAACTCTGAGAGACTTGAAAGTGACTGAACAAGCATAGAGGTTGGATTCAAAACCGAAGTAAATTTCATCTGATTCCAAGTCCAGCACTTTTCCCACTACAACACCCTTCCTTCACTTTCTGACCCCTCTGATATTGCCAAGGTTATATGAATAGAGAGAAGGGAATGTATAGATGATGTGTTGAGATAGAAATTTTGATTGTAATTTATTAGTTTTGTGTAGTAAGTATAGGTGAGAAGTCAAGGATGATTCCAAAGTAGGGGACCTAGGTTACTAAAGAATGGTGGTACCCTTAAAAGTTGAGTTCTAAATTTTCTCTTTTTCCCATACACACCTCATTGAGAAGGCAAGCCATATATCAATATTACATCACCATAATTTCTTGAACAACATTTTTATTTTTTCTGTGTTTAAGTATTTTCTTTTCACTTAAAAGCAATAGGGAAGTTCAAGAAAGGGGGAGATTTTGAAGGAAGGACGGGATGTTGAATTCGAGATGCCTCTTGGATATCCAGTTTGAAAAGTCCAATACCCAATGTATTATGAAAGATTAGAGCACAAGAAAGAGATTAAGTATAAGCACATAAATGGGTGGGACATTATCTTTTAATTAAGGCTGGCACCTTTCTGTCTATATTCATATTTGCAAATATATATGTATATGTATATATAAACATATATATATATATATGTTACTTGAAGATTAAGACTACATAGAAGTAGCTAACAGTCCACTAGAAGAATGGAACAGGTACATAAATACCTATATAAAATCTAGGCAATAATTAAACACATAGGAGAAATAAAAAAGACTGGTTGCAACATTTCAAAAGAAAAGATATCACTTCTAGCTGTCATGATCCAGGAAAGTTTCTAGAAGGAAGCAGAATACAAGCTAACCTTAACAAAGGCAAAGGATACCAAGAATCAGAGATGGAAAGGAGTCTGTTTTTGATGTGGGGGGAAGCTTGCATAAAGTTAACCATATAGGGCCTCAGTTTTCTACCCAAAAAGGAAAAATTAGTCCATCCATTAAGAGAAAAGGAAAAAAGAATGAACTGGGAATCAAAAAAGAAGTCAGAATGTATGGAATGCATAACTATGATAGTCAATCAGAAATGAATTAGAGTGTTGCCAATCCATGATGAAATTGAAATTAGCTAGCATTAACTTGTAGCAGAGTAATGGACATTTGAGAAAAGGCTTAGTAGCCCTTGGAATCTTAGGAGGACTTGAGAAGGTTTGTTTCAGAGGCAGACAGATTGGAGAGTAGTCCATTGGTAAAACTAAGAACAAGTTGGGAATGGATTCAGTATTGGATATAAATGAATTTTTAAAATAATTGACTGGTGAAGACCATGAAGAGATGTATGTGAAGCTAGAACAGGAATTTTGCACTGTAAAGATACAGAGAGGCTGAGGGTCTATAGACCATTATGAGAAAGCACATTAGAGAGGAAGGGGATCATGAAAAAAGAGAAAAGAAGAATATGATTAGAGAGAGGGATTTGAGAATTCAAGATCTTGAAGTTAGAGTATTTGGGGGGGGTAATGATGAGATTGAAAGTGTGACAACCTCTGAAAAACAGAGAATGGAGAGAGATAGGTCACAGAGGCTGATGATGAAAGGTCAGGTATTGGGGTTATGTTGGTAATTGAGAGGAAAGCTATGAGTTGGATACTGAAGTCATTGTGGAAGACAGGAAAATGTTTTGGAGGTTAATGAATAGCAGTGACAAGGATGAGAACATGAATAGTGTGAACTTTCCAGGAGTAGTGGTTATTGAGTGATGATGACCAAAGAAGGGTCTGGCAGTGACAGAGATCAAAAAAGAATATGCCTGTCAGTGCCCTGGACAGAGATAATGGACAAGCAGAGAAAGGTTAGCACTTCCATATGACAGCACCAAAATAAACATATATCATATCTAATTAGTAGTTATTATGTGTGCATGTGTGTGTGTATGTGTGTGGTGTAGGGCATGTCAGAGAGAGAGAAGGAAGAATGTAGCAGAAGATTCAAGGAGAAGAGAAAAAACATATTTCAGTATGCTGGCTTTTAGAAGCTGACTGCTATTGTGAAATTTTACAATCCTAGAAATTATCTTCGCCTTAACTTGTTAGTAAGTGTTAGGAAAGACATAGTTAAATTGTTTAAATCACCTAGAAGACTTTCCTGATGTAGAAATGTTCCCACATGTCTTTCCATGGATGTCAACTTCTGGGTAAGTGACCAGGACAAAAAAACATATCTATGGGTTACTTGTCTATTTTGACATCCAGTGTTGTGATCATGTGACTTCCAAAGTTGACTGGAGGGTGTTTATGGTATTAGTTGATTCCTTGAAAAGAGGATACCCAGGGCTGCATCTTTGACATGGCTCCTTAATATTAAGCTCTATTTTTTCTTGAGAACTGGTTTGAGAACTTTACTAATAATAGTACTAGAGGTACCATGTATTGTACTCCTCTTTCCTCCTATCTCACACTAGATTCTGTCACAGAATGTACACATATTCCAGTAATGTTTTATGAGCTTCAGTGTGTCACTGACTACTATTATAGTAGGACTCATCTTTTAATATTGGGCTATTAGGCTCACCCTCTCCAACCTTCTCCTCTAATCCCCTTGTGACTGAAAATAGCTACAGCCTCATCCTTGCTTCAGCATGTTTTTCTAGCACCCCTAATCTTAAAAGCTTCAAAACCAGACATTGGTCTTTCTGACCCAGAGTGAATTGATTTGTAAAACAACTTCTCACCCTAGCAACAGATGAGAGAAAGGTCACCTTTGTGATGGTGAAACTGAGGAGAGGAATTCTTGAATTGGCAGTTTTCCTGTGGGAAGAAGCAACATTCTTTTGGGAATGTTATTATTGCTATTAGTATTAGTTCTTGGTAATGTTTGAGTATCCCTGTTGAAGAATGAGCTATCAGTTATAGCATCAGGTGCCTGATCTCTAGATATATAAGCAAATCTCAAAAGTTTGGGTGATTTGGAATTGGAAAGAGGTTGCTCTGGTGAAAAATTTGGGAAAGAGAAAAAATTTAATAGAATTTTTTAATTTTAGTGATTGTTTGTATGAAAGAACATAAATAGATGTTTATGAATTGTGGGAAGGAGTATCTAGGAGGTAAGACTCTGTGTATGTGCATACAGAACCAGGGGATTGATGGGTGATATGATTTGGTTTATTCATCCTATTATGCCTATACAATTCAATGATTGCACCAGCAATGTTGTTCAGTATGCCCCTTCCTAGTTGTGGAGATTCACCAGTCTTTAAAAAGATCCAATTGTTGTCCATAGGTAGGGGTGATAAAGGGAAGGAGGAAAGAGGTTATTGAATGGAACTATTGTTAGCACTCACTAGTGATGATGGACAGGCTGTGAACTGTGACACAATGACAGTTGAAAAACACATCACTAAGCCACTTCTTACTGGACAATATTGTGCCACCATTATATGTAGAATAATATGTTGTGAGATACAGGATTTAGGGAAGAAGAATAGATATTCTCCCTTGTTATTTAGAAAATGATCCCTATTGCATAACTTTGTAAACTTATTATCTCAATCTCTACCTGTGAATGAATCTTCTTATTACTATAATAGTGAATATAATTTTTGAGTTGCAAATAACATTTTTCTATATATTAATACAAACAATTTGATCTTATTGAAGCCCTTAAAGAAGAAAATTTAAATAAAAAACATTTTCCCCCTTTTCCCTCTCTTTCTTATTTACTTTTTCATGTTTCTCTTGCTTTTTGTGTTTGGATATCAAACTTTCCACTTAGTTCTGGTCCTTTCTTTACAAATATTTAGAAATCTTCTATTTTGTTGAATGCCCATAATTTCCCCTGGAAGTATATAGTCAGTTTTGATGGATAGGTGATCCTTGGTTGAAGACCCAATTCTCTTGCCTTTTTGAATATCATGTTCCAGGCCTTGAAGTCCTTTAGTATGGAAGCTGCCAGGTCTTGTGTGATCCTGATTGATGCTCCTTGGTATCTGAATTGTCTCTTTTTAGCTTCTTGTAGAGTTTTATCCTTAGCTTGAAAGCTCTGGAATTTGGCAATTATATTCCTAGAAGTTGTCTTTTGAGGATTTAGTGTAGAGGGTGTTCTATAAACTCTTTCAATGTCTATTGTTCCCCCTTGTTCAAGAACATCAGGGCAGTTTTCTTGGATAATTTTGTGTAGTATGATGTCAAGATTTCTGTTTATTTCTGGGTTTTCAGGTAGACCAATGATAATCAAATTGTCTCTTTGAGACCGGTTTTCCTGATCTATCATCTTGTTAGAGAGATGTTTTATGTTTTCTTCTATTTCGCCAGTCTTTTGACTTTGCTTTATTAATTCTTGCTGTTTTGCAAGATCATTGGCTTCCATTTGCCTAATTCTGGTATTTAAGATCTGGTTTTCTATTATAATCTTTTGATTTTCCTGTTTGGTTTGGTCTATCTTGCTTTTCGTGGCTTCTAGCTGTTTCTCCAATAGAGAGTTCCTGTCCTTTAAACTATTATTTTCTTTTTGAACTATTTCCCACTTTTCTTGCCCAAATTCTTTCATCTTTTTGATAAGCTCTGATTTAAATTCTTCAAGAGCTTGTGGCCAATTTCCATTTTTTTGGGAAGGTGTGGATGCATTTATTTATATGTGCTCTTCTGCTATTTACTCTGTAGTCTGGATTTTTCCTTCATAAAAATCATCCAGGTCAATGCCTTCTTGTTTTCCTTGGTGTTGGGAAGTTGTTTTCCTGAGTGTTGTTTGCCATCACTATGGTGGTTTTTCCTTCCCTTTCCAGTCAGAAGTCTGAGTGAGGAGGGCAGGCTCTCTGTGTATGGAGCTAAGGAGCACTTTTTTTTTGCCTGAGGCTACCTCTTTAGTCTCTGCAACTTCTACTGTTTACTGTCCTTCTCTGCAGTATGTCTGCATGAGCGTCCAAGGTCTGTGCTCTTTAGTCTTCTGGGGTCTCAGGTCTAGCTGCTCTCAGGGGTAGGTCTTTGGTGGCCTTAGCTGCCAAGGACCTAGATGTGCCCCCTTCTTTCTCTAGATGTGTCCCTTGCTCATTCACTGATTCTAGCACACTGGCTCTGACTCTGGCTCTGTGGGTGCGGTGGGGGAGGGTTAATCAGCTTGCATTTTGGTAGAAGCTATTTCACCCCCTTATAGTGTGGAAATGCCCAAATACCCTGTACCTTCAATACTGTTCCCTATTGTAGAATCCCTTCATTCATATGAATTTGGTGGGTTTTTTTGTTTTTTTTGTTTTGCCTTTTGAGGTAGTCTATATCAGTAGGTGGTGAGGAGAGGAAGCATCCTGGGTCTACACTGCTGCCATGTTAACCCAGAAGTCCCTATCCCCTCTGCCTTTCTAGTAATATACTCTGTAGGTGAGGATAAAGTGGGGAGGAGGCCAAGTGTTCATAAAGTGCTATTTTTGCACCCATGCTATAGGTTTGCCATAACCAATATATGTCCTGCTTCAGTTTTAATGCTGATGCGTGGTGTTTTCAAAAAATTTACATATAGTTATATAGTATACATAGGCATAATGAAGTTTGAATTGACTGAAAACAGTTTATTTTTGTAGTAAGTATCTATTCATGCAATGCTTGTGACTAGTTACCATGATGATTCAATGTGGTTATTAAGATGATATGAAATATGTGATGGACTATTTCTGGAATCACTGTTTTTCATTATATAGATATAGCCATAGCTACTCTCTAATTCTCTATTATGCATCAGAACAATTATGTGAGGACCATCTGGGAAGTACTTTATTTATCACTGGGGGACAATGAATCAGCTATAATATTTCTTGAACATGTGGATCAATGCCTTTTTCCCAGAATCACAACAGAATTCTTAGACCTTTGCCCTTAGTATGTATCATGTACTTTCATACTCTACTTTGTGCTATAATTATTTGTCATCGTGTCTTGCTACCACACCTAAATTGCAAACTTGAGGATAGGGACCATGTTTTAATCATTTTTGAAGGTCCCTCACCTCCTATCACAATGTTTTTCTGTTAGTAGGCATTCTATAAACATTGAATCAAGTAGAATTCATTAGAGTTTCTAAAGTTAAATCAATAATACCAAAATAATCTGAATAAATCAACATCTCAAACAAGTAG
The DNA here is from genome assembly GCF_027887165.1 of Monodelphis domestica. Classification (NCBI taxonomy): domain Eukaryota; kingdom Metazoa; phylum Chordata; class Mammalia; order Didelphimorphia; family Didelphidae; genus Monodelphis; species Monodelphis domestica. The sequence continues at coordinate 346,396,764 of NC_077227.1, read as the reverse complement.
AATGACTGGGTCAAGAGACTGAATAATTTGACTTTATCGTCTTCTCTGTCTGAAATCAGCAGAAACTTGTTAAAAAATCTGTCTTACTCTGTAATGCTCTCTAAAGGATGTATACCTTCAGTGATAAGGTTAAAGACTAACCATTTATTTTAGTAGCAATGATGAAAGAGGCACATAATGGAAAGCTTCTGAGAGTTGGCAAGAAAAAAATAGTATCTGCTCTAGGAAAAGCATTCTTGCAAACATTTCAGTCTTTGTAGGTTTACTCACAATCAGATTTTGTCTGAATATTGATATGGAAAAGGTCACAAAAAATCTACAACTTCAACAGAATAATCCCTTGGCAGTAGGATTGTGGATCATGGAATCCCATAATCTTAGGAGATTCAAAAGATCTCATAATCTTAGAAGAAAGTGGAGGTTACTTAAAGGGTAATGAAGAGATGTATAGGGCTTTGTAAATAAGTTGCTGCACATTCCCAGCAATGACTTGCATATGGACAGTAATATAAAAGAGGTCATCAAAGGTATCCAGTATTGGAAATGGGGTGGAATAGCCATATAGTGAAGATGTGGGATAAAAATTCAAGACTTTAGTCTGAACAAATGTGTATGAAACACTAAGAGTAGTAGAGGAAGGATGACAATTCTTTGGGTAGATCTTTGGAGGATTTGTGGAAAGTCATGAAAGAAAAAAGCAAAGAAGTATCTGTACCTTTGCCATACATCATGCCAATGAAGAGAGTTCTCACATATTTGAGGCCTCAGGTAAATGATGTAGCAAGATTTAACATTCAAGCACTCTCAAATAGTAAATGGATTTGTGATCTTATCAGTTTATATGGTATCTTCAATGATGCAGATTTCAACCCATTTATGCTTGTCTATTCCATGAAACCCTTGACCCAGTCTTCCCATCAGTTTGCTACAAGGGACCACTGACCATGCTGGGGGGCAAAGGGAACTTCCTGTATTTCTTCTAATATCATGCTATTTAGTTTTTGTCCTTTTCACAATCATCGCTGCCCTCCACACTGATCTTGGTATGATAATAATTTTCAGTCCTTTAGAGATTGTTTTAGTCCATGTCTCTTAGCCACTCAACACCAGTAGCATTCATATTTTAAAAGGTGGCCTTTTGTTTCTGGAGGAATTTTGTGTTTTTTTTCTAAGGAGCTTTTTAATTTTCTAAAAGCAATCTAATTTCCCTTCTTTCTGTTTAATTCTGGATTCAGCTCTCAATCTATTAATACTGTATGATTAGCAACTAAAGAAGTTATAGGGATTGTCCGTCTCACTATGTGCCAAAACTGGACAAGAGATATCCTTCAATCACTTGCCCTTTTCTGTGTAATCAATTATGTTAAATTCTTTTGAGCTGTTCCAACTCTCTTCCAGGTGGCACTGCAATGTTTTAGTGCTTAATGCAATAAGAATGATTGCATCATTGGGAGAACCTTGTCATTCATAGGAAATACACCTTCAATGTAGACACAGTGCTGAGTCTCCCTTAGCAGAGTGGTGAGTTCCTTTGGTAAGCATATTTCTCTGTTTCTTCTTTTGCCAAAAATTTATGGTTAGAGAGTCTTTGAACAACATTATGTTGTTGTGTCTTTTAAGGAATCGAGAATAGTCTCCTATGCACAGGAGATAACATTTATGACCATTCAGAGACTGGATTGATTCTGAGTTGCTGACCTATAATTTAAACACATACTCACAAAGTTGGAAACCATTTCATTAGTAGTAAACACCAGACAGATGACATAACATTAAACATACATTTCCCTCTACTTGTCTAATAAATTAAATTGCTAAAAATTATACAATAATGAGAATTTTCTGTTTTTTTTAGTCAATTGTATGATGGAAAAATGCTGTCTCTTCTGCTGACCATCACTTCTGAAACCTGTCTGTTCCCATGTAATACCCTCACTGAGAATGCCCTTAATATGTGTGCAGATGATTTTCATAAAATATTCATATAGATGGGAAAGCAGGCATCTAGGTCAGCAGTTTTGATATTTCTCAGCTCCCTTTTTTGTATCAATAAAGTCTGAGTCCCCCCACCCCTGCCCCATGTTTTTGGTGTTGCCTTTTTCTTAACACATTTAGCTGATTGATATCTCTATATGCTCACAATTCTCTCTCCTCCAATGTATATTTCCTTTACATATCCTTGGTTTAACCCAGATTGAGACTCAAAACATGAAATGTGTACATTCATAAAAACCCAAGTATCTAATGTATTTTATGTATGTATGTATGCAAGTGTGTGTTTATATGTCTATATCTATCTATATACACATATCAAATATAGAGGAGCTTTTTCATTTTTGTGTTGTTTGCTAATAACATGGCCTATAACTCATTTTTAGCTCTTTCATTCTGCTTCAACAAGAACCTTTAAATATTTAAAATTGGTCAGATGAAAGCTATTTAATGACTGGATTCATCCTGAATTGGTGAGCTATAAATAAACGCAAAAAACTAGAATCCATTTCATTAGTGAGTAAACACGATGCACATCACATAGCAATCAACATAAATTCCTCTCTGTACTTGTCAAGCAAGGAATTGAGAAATGCTTGTTTCTGCAAGTAACACCAAGACTCATAAATTGCTCCACCGAATGAGGAAATATTCAATAAACACAGACAATTAATAACTACATTCTCTAGTGACTGATACCAAATCATTAAATATTTTGAGCTCAAAGACTTAGAGAAAGGCACCCTGGACACTATAATACTTGTCCTTGGAACTGAGGCCACAGGATCATCATATAAATGATGCCACCTTCCTTAAGGACCTAAATACTTTTGGAATCTGCCAAAGCCAGACCAGTCTTATTCTTAATTTTACTTATACTGATTGATATTATAATGAGAAAGATGCTGTCTACTTCTAACAGAGATTCTGAACATGGTATGAACTTGATTATTATTTCAATAATTGTAACTAATTATAATTGTTTTCTTTTTTGTCATTCTATGTATTCTATTTTATTAATTCAATTTTTTTTCTGAGATGGAGTCCATAGATTTTATCAGTCTGCCAAAGTGGGTCCATGGTGCAAAAAAAATGTTAAGAACCTCTGTACTGGATAAATATCTATCTCTGGAGCTAGACCAGGGCAGCCAATATCATAAGAAGTGATTCCAAAGCCAAGTCAATGAATGACTAAGGAAGAGGGCAGGTTCCCCCCCTTTCCCACCCCCCACCCTCTTTGAGCAAGCAAGCACTTCACTCTCTCATTGTTTTCTTTTGTTTGCTCTATCAGATCATCTAATACCTTTCAGGTGTTAAGATTTGAGCCAACAAAAATACTACCACATTCATCATTAATAATTCAGATTAAGTAATATATTGGGTGAAAGATATGAGGCAGGGACAAGTTCCAAGCTGTGTCCCAGTACTGATAGCTTCCAGGTTTTCCCTTCTAGGAAACAGATGCCATGGAAGCATTCATCAACTAGAAGATGGCCTGGTGCCATTCAAGACAGCCCCTGATGAGGATGATCCAGAAAGTTGCCTGGTGACATGGAAGAGGTGGGCACCTTCTAAAAAGTCAACAGAAATCCTTTGCTAATCAGTTCACAAAATGAGGAATGGAGCATTGGGAATCAAGAATTGTCAATGACTGATAATAGACAGTTTAATTGAATAAACCAATTACTTGTTAAGCATCTACTATGTATTAGAAATAATGGTAACAAAGGCAAAAAAAATTACAATTTATTTTCTCAGAGAGCTTTCTTTCCACTGGAAATAGGTAGGAATATCACATTCCCATGCAAACAAGTTAAAAATATAAATGAAATTATTTCAATGGGGGCATAGTCAGGAAAATAGTAAGAACTGAAAAGAAAGGGAGAGGTCTTCTGCAGCATGGAAGAAATTGCCACTTGATCAGAATCATGAAATAAAATATGATTTCAAAGAGAACAAGATGAAGGAGAGAATTCCAGACAAAAGCAACAACCTGAATAGAGTGCTGAATTATAAGATGGAATACTTTATGCAAGCAACAATTGCTAGGCTAATTTGAATGGAGTCTATAAGAAAGGGCAATGTGAAATCATTCTGGAAACATGGGTTGGATACAATTGTGAAGGACTTTAAATAACAAACAAAGGTATTTATAGTTTATCTTAGAGGGAACCTCTGAAGATTCTAAAATAGGGGAGTAACATGGTCAGATCTGTTCTTTAGTAATATCAATTTGATAGCTGTGAGGAGGATGGGTTGGAGTTGGTATACTATTCAATACATCAATGCACAAGGTGCCCATTGATGAGGACCTGAATTAAGATGAAGGCTTTGTGAATTGAGAAAAGATTCATACATATACACATTCACTCACGCACATAATCTTGGGGAGAAAAAATTAGCAGGATGTGGTAATTGATTGGACATAGAAAGATAGTGGTTAGAAAAAGCGGGTCTAGTGGGGAAAATAAATAAGTTTTATTGGTGATATATTGAGTTTGAGATGGAAATTTCCTTCAGTTTGGCAAATAACAAGTGAAACAGGTATTTATTATCTATTTAGCGCTAGCTTGGGGGGGGGGGAGAAAAATTTGAATCTACAAACATGGACTGAAGCAATTACAGAGAGACAAGATGGGTAGCGGCCCATGATTCAAAGTTAAGAAATGGGACAGCCTGTAGAAAACTCATTTCATAGATCTTAATGACTAATGCTTTCTGGGTTCTTAGGAAGGCTATATCCCACTGTTTCCTATTCCATAGCATTATAGATTGAGAGTTGGAAGAGACCTGAGAGGCCATTGAGCCCAACTCTTCTATTTAAAATTATATTTAAAATACAAGTGAACCTCAAAAGAAAGAAATATTTTAAATATAATTTTGCACCTTTCCCAGTCCTCTACACACAGACATTTACTAATGTTTATTATATTACTGTGCTATGTTTTGTTGTTTCAGTCATGTCTGACTGTTCATGTTTTTTGATATTTTCTTGGCAAAGATATTGCAGTAGTTTCCCCTTTTTTCCTCCAGTTCATTTTTACAGATGTTAAATTGAGACAAACAAGGTTAAGTGACTTTCCCAGGGTCATACAGCTAGGAAATGTCTGAGGCCAGATATGGACTCAGGAAGATGAGTATTACTAATCCCAAGTTCAGTGTTGTATCTCCTGCACTATTTAGCTGTTTGTGCTGTTCTTTAGGGAAGCTGAGTTTACTTTGGTAGAGTGCTCTGTTTTTTGTCAATTCCTTTTTACTGGCTTTCTAAGTAGTGGTTCAAATGAAATATCTTTTATGAAAACTTTGCTTAGAAGTCCCTAACCTTATCTCCTTAACATTGGCTTGAAACTATTCTTTGCCTTAAGGCTTCTCTACCCTGAGACTGGCATTTCTAATTGAGCATCCTCCTTGATTTATCTAGAGGATTTTTCACTTTCCCTGGAGCATAGCCTCATCAGTCCACTATCTGGACTTGCAAGATAATCCACAAATGATATGTAAAATACTTTGTCCCCCTAGAAGTATTTGCTAAATATCAGCTATTTGCATTATTAATAGGACTAAAAAACAAAACAAACCTCATACCTCAGAGGCATGATGATACAGTTTAATGGAAACTCTCTAGGTTCCAGTCCTAGCTCTTTACAGCCCTAGTGATCTTAGGCAAGTCATTTCACTTTTCTGGGTCCTAGTTGCCATGGTTGTAAATGATAGAACTGGATTTAGTTGATCTATCACTAAGGTCTCTTTAAGCTCTAAACTAATGATCTGTAGCTTCAGTGTTTTTCTTTTCTAAGATGACAACATTAAATCAATTATAATTAGAATGAATTAAGTTTTATAGAACACTTTCCTCAAAATAGTTTTGGGAAGTAGGTAATGTTAAGTATTATTGTTTTTTAAGTGGGAAAAATATGCCTCAGAAAAGTTTGAGGACTTATCCTGGGACACCATGATGCCAGAACTGGGTTTTGAATACAGGTATCTTGGGTTGAATTCTAATGCTCTTTCAGCTACAATGAATTCTTTTCCTTACACTTGTTAGGGCTTCTCTCAAGATTTATTCAATGGGAATCCCTCTTCTTATAAGCATCTTGTTGCTAACCAGTGATGATACAATTGAAGAATAGAAAATTCTAAGATGGACTATCACTTTAGGGTCCTTGTTGGGTTTTATATGTTACTTCTTCCTTTTTTACTTATGGTGATGGTGAATGCATTTTATTTATTTTTTTGGCAAATGTAAGAAATGGTTTTTAGTAAACTCTCAGACCCGATGAAGACTATAAACTATTTTTCTCTCACTATATAAAAGAAGCAAAGAGTCAATGGATTCCACTGGGAAACATTGCCTGGCTCAGGGTACTCTTAATCGGATGTGAATCATGTGTGCTTCCTTGAGGTCACTGCTTCAAACCTGACCTGAGGCCATAAGAACCACCTTCTGACAGCTCTTTGGCTACTTCTATCAAATGAATTATGGGTCTTAGACCTGTCCCTTGTGAACATGAATCCACTTCAGAACAGCCATTCTGGAGTTACTGCCAGCAAGGGAGTACTAACTTGAAAGGCCAAGGAATAAATGGAAGCTGAGCTTTCTCATCCACCTGTCAAAGACATTTCCCAGAAGTCACCCAGAGGCCCATTGGGTTAGAGGCCAGGAAAGGAGCGTTAGTTGGCAAAAGGATAGAGTCAATAGAATTGGCAGCTTTCTTCTTGTTGGTTCTGAGAGACAGTTTTTTGGAACATAGAATTTCATAGGGCTCTGGAGTTCTGGGAAAGGGACTGCAACCTTATATAAGAGAAAGGAGCTGGATTTTGCTTCTTTCATTGTATTCTTTTCCTATAATATAATGTCTTTGGAGTCACATCAGGGCAACTCTTAAAAGTCAATGAAATGGGTATCTATCTATCTATCTATCTAAATCTCCCCCCTCCCATGATGAATGCAACTGAGGAAGAACCTGTTTTTTTTTTTTTATTTAAACTTATGAGTCTTCCATCTAAGAGTCAATTCTGTGTCTTGGTTCCAAGGCAATGAATGGTATTAAATGACTTGCTCAAAATCATATAGCTAGGAAGTGTCTGCATCCAGGTTTGAACCCAGGACTTCCTATGTCTTGTTCTGGTTCTCAATCTACAAAGCCACCTAGATTCCCCCAAGAACTTGGTTCCTAAATGCAAACAAAGATTTCAGAGACTGGTAAGCTATGAAGGGACCAGTCTAAGTCTTAGTAAAGTGCTGCTTTTGCAGTTATGTTGTATGCTTGTGTACAGACAAATTTGCCTAGGGGAAGCCAATACTGGAAAGCTGAATTATGAGTGGCAGCCTATATAGTGAAATGCAGTTAGCTCTAATCTGGAAAGATAGGAGAAATGTAGGAGATGGATTGATCAGCACAAGAAACAATGAAGATGAATTGACCACTCATTTTCTAGAAGTTCATAGGGAGGCTTCTTTAACTATGCCTCAGTTCATGTATATACTTCTTTGTCTTTTTGGAATAATCTATTTCTTCATTTCTTAGAGCAAAATAGATTTCATCTCATCTGTATGACACATAATCACCACAAAAGTAGTTGCTATAAACATTTTTGTACATGAAGGACCATTTCCTCTTTCTTTGGTTTCTTTTTGGTATAGACCTGGAAGTAGTAGAATGGGAAACGAGTATCCACTGTGTCCCCATTTCCCAGTAGATTATAGGGTTTTTTCCTTTTGATTCTAATCCAAAGTTCAGTACTGCTTCACAAAATTTGATTACTCTCCCCTTCTATACTTTCTTCCACTCCAATAGGAATTATTCAATTTGGAAAGGAGAGAGAAGGTACATAGACCACCTGATTGTTACCAAATTACCCTACAAACAGCTTTGAAATAATGCCTCAAAATGAATTCTGGAAGGCAGAACTCACAAAAAAATGGCGTGAAATAGTTTTTAAGCCCAAAAGAACTTAAAAGGCTGGCACAAAAGGTCTATTGTGCTGGAGTAAGAGTGGAACATAGACTAGGGTGCAAAGACAGGCCCTACCTCAGGGCAGTTGAAGCAGCAACAATGGCTTTTAGAGTTCTTAACCACAGATAGTAAAGGGGTAATAAGAAGATTCCAGGGGTCCCTTTTCTGGCTTTCTGTCAAGTATACTGTTGTAGTGTCCATACAGATTCAGGTCACACTTCTGTGTCACAGTCCCTTGTCAAGGAAGAGCACATGTGCTTTTGGATGCAGAGGAATAGGAGATCCTAGTCATAGTTATGGGACAGAAAAGTATGCTTGTGTTGACTCAAAGCCCAGATTACAGGCCAGGAGAATATTAAACATATCCCTCCTTAAATCATACCACCTTATAAGAAGTGAAAGCTGATAGATTGCCTGAGCTAGCTCTGAAGGCAGCTGAGTGAAGAATCTGAAGCTTGGGAGAGTGCCCCCTTTGCCAGAGGAACAAAGCCCATGACAAGAAAAAGGCTGGAAAATTAGCAAACAAGAAGAAAAGAAATCAATACAGAAAGTTTTTTGATGACAGGGAAGACATAAACATAAACTTGGAAGAATACAACAAAGTCAATATTGTGGCATCCAAAGGCTGCAAGAAAAACATAAATTAATCTGAAGCCCAAAAAAGAATTATTGGAGGAGCTAAAAGGATTTAAAAAATCAAATAAGAGAGATAGAAGAAAAACTGGGAAAAGAAAAGAGAGTGATATGAGAAAAATCATCTCTTTAGTCAACAGTTTGATAAAGGAGGCACAAAAATAATATCTTAAAAAACAGAATAGGCCAACGGGTAAGAGGCAAAAAAATCTACTGAAGAGAACTTTTTAAAAACCATAATTGGAAAATAAAAAAAGATGTACAAAAATTCACTGAGAAAAAGCACTCTTAAAAATAGAATTGCTTTACCTAGCGGATCTTTGGATAAGGGAATAATTTATGACCAAACAAGAAATAAAGACCATTATGAGATATAAAGTGAATAATTTTGATTATATTGAATTTAAAAACTTTTGTCCAACCATCATTAATGTGATCAAGATTAGAAGGGAAACAACTGGAAAAAATTTTATAACAAATTTTTTTGATAAAGGTCTAATTTCTCAAATCTATAGAGAACTAAGTCAAATTTATAAGAATACAAGTCATTCTCCAATTGACAAATGGTCAAAGGATATGAACAAGAAATTTTAAGATGAAGAAATCAAAGCTATCAGTAATCATAAAAAAGATCTAAATCACTCTTGATTAGAGAAATGTAAATTTAAAAACACTGAGGTACCATCTCACACCTTTCAGAATGGCCAATATGACAGTAAAGGAGAATGATAAATTTTGGAGGGGATGTGGCAAAATTGGGACACTAATGCATTGTTGATATAGTTGTGAATTGATCTAACCATTCTGGAGGGCAATTTGGTACTATGTCAAAGGGCTATAAAACTATGCATATCTTTTGATCCTGTAATACCACTAATGGGTATGTATCCCAAAGAAATAATAAGAAAAGGGAAAAGCATGTATTTGTTAAAAAATATTTATAGTAGCTCTGTTTGTGGTGGCAAAGAATTGGAAATTAAAGATATGTCCAACAATTAGGGAATTGTGGTACATGTTGGTAATGGAATACTATTGTGCTATAAGAAATGATGAACAAGATGATTTTAAAAAACTGGAAAAATCTGCATAAACTGAGGCAAAGTGAAATAAGCAGAACTAGGAGAACATTGTCCACAGTAGTATCAATATTGTACAATGATCAACTGTAAAAACTTGGTTACTTTCAGCAATACAGTGATCTGGGACAATCTTGAAAGACTTATGATAAACTATATAGCTCCAGAGAAAGAAATATTGGAGTTGGATCTATGTGGATCAAAGAATATTATCTTTCAGATCAGTTTATTCATGATTTTATTTTAGGGTTTTGGTTTTGTATGAGTGTGCTCTTAAAACAATGACCAATATGGAAGCATGTTTTGCATGATGATAAAAAGTAGAATTGGTCAAGTGGAAAAAAAGATACAAAAGCTTTCTCAAGAAATTTTTGCTTTAAAAATTAGATTTTGGCAAGTGGAAGGCAAAGACTCCATGGGACATCAAGAAACAATTGAACAAAGTCAAAAGAATGAAAAAAGTAGAAGAAAATGTGACTATTTCATAAAAAAATAACTGAAATTGAAAACAGATTTAGGAGAGATAATCTAAGAAATATTGGGCTACTTGAAAACCATGATAAAAAGGAGCCTAGATATAATTACACAGAAAGAAATTATCAAGGAAAAATGTCCTGATATTCTATAACCAGAGGAGAAAATAGCCAAATTCTGGAATTCCAAGGTTAAGGAAAAATATCACAAAGTAGCCAAAAAAAAAAAAAAAGAAACAACTTATATGTTATTTAGCCACAGCTGGGTTAACACAATATTTATCAACTTCTACATTAGAGGATTTGAGGGCCTGGAATATGATATTCTAAGGGCAAAGGAGCCAGGACTATAACCAAGAATCAACCACTTGGCAATGCTGAGTATAATCCTTCAGGGAAAAAATGGGCAATCAGTGAACTTTCAAGTGTTCCTAATGCTTGAATCCAAGAATAGAAAATTTACTTAGAAAAGGTCATTGAGTTTGGTTTTGATATCCTTTGGAGAAAAGAATTTCAGTTGAAAGATGGGATTGGAAGTCAGATTGCAAAAGGATTAAAAGAAACAGAGGAGAATTTGAGAGGGAAAGAGTCTTACCTCAGGTGATTGTGCTTATAGATTCAGTATGTAATAAATAATAAATGCAAGGACTTGTTGATATGAGAATGAATGAGTGAATCAAAAAATTATTTCTGAGGGCTCTATGCTGAAAGAACTACTTTTCTTAAGGCTTGTGAGTTTAGAATCTTGGGTTATCTCCTTCAGGGTCTAAGGGAAGATGGGGATTGCTGCCATTCCTGAGATTCTCTTGTGTTCATTGTAGGTGGTGGTATTGAGGGAGATGAGCTCTTTCATCACAGTGATTTCTCCCACTGATGATAGCTACAACAGCTGGATTGAAAACAAGTTGGTAACGTAGGTAAATGGAATACAACCCTTGGAATTGAAGGCTTTTGAGTTTAGGGTCCTGCGATGTCAGATGGTAGTTAAGGTAGAGCTGGTGGTTCCACTCCTGTGGAACATGCTGCCTCCTGTCTCATCTGCTATGTGTCTTGTGACTTAGATGTATCACTTAATGTCAGTTGGTACAAATTCTTACACAGAGGGCCAGAGAAGTTGAAATGAAGCAGAGGCTTACAGAATAATATTCTTTAAGGTCTAGCTAAACTGCTACCACTTCCTTCACTGAAAACCCACCAACACACATACTGACAATGTGGAAGTAATTTTTTTCTCTTCTGAAGTTTCAGAGTACATTATTTGTTTCACTCAATTTTTTACCATATTTGGTTTAGTTTTATAGTCATTTGTCCATGCTTAATTGTACCTACTCCTTGAGGACAAATATTTGTCTTGCATTTATTTCTAATCTCCATTATAACTAACATAGTGCTTTATATATAGTGAAGAAACAATAAATATTTATTGAATGGTTGAATGAGGTTGGCCATGATATTTAGTATTCTGGCCACTGAATATAATGAATGCATATATAAGGAGGACATATCCTTGACTAAGGATGATGATATTGTATTTTGGACTATACCCTCCAGAATTATGTATGAGAGTTCAGTAGGTAATGGTGTCATTCATTATTTGAATGGGAAAACAGAAAACAGGAAATGGAGATTTTTAGAAAGAGCTTGGTAGTGCTGGTTAGGGCATGGCATAGTTTTTTTAAAACAATGTTTATCCATTTATTTTAAAGTATTTTTCCATGGTTATATGATTCATGTTCTTTCCCTCCCCTTTTAGCTCCCCCTTCTGGAGCTGATAAGCAATTCCATTGGCTTATACATATATTATCACTTAATACCTATTTCCATATTATTCATTTTTGTGATAATCTTTTAACTTCAAATCTTATGCTCATATAAACAAGTGATAAATCATATGTTTTCCATCTGTATTTCTACTCCCACAGATCTTTATCTCAATGTGGATAGCATTCTTTCTCATAAATCCCATGGGGTTATCCTGGCTCATTGCTAAGTCGATTACATTGGATCACGCCAGTGTTTCTTTTCTGTGTACAATATTCTCCTGGTTCTGCTCATTTCACTCCACATCAATTCATGGACTTATTTGTAGTTCATATAGAAATCAAGCAGTTTATTGTTCCTTATAACACAATGATATTACATCACCATCATATACCACAATTTGTTCAGCCATTCCCCAATTAAGGGACATGCCCTCATTTTCTAATTTTTTGCATGGCATGAATTTTCTATGATATTGTCTGAACATTATTGATAATGGTGGCTAGAAGTCAACAAGTATTTATTAAGTATATACTATGGGCCAGACACTCTGCCAAGCACTGGAAATTAAAAAAAAAGGCAAAATACATCCCTGTTCCCAAGGAACTTAAAAGAGTAATGGAAGAGAAATTATGAAATCAACTCTACAGGCAAAATATATACATGACAATTTGGAGATAATAAGAAAGCGTATTAAGGGGGAATGACAAAGGATTCTTGCAGAATATGGGATTTTAGTAGTGACTTAATGGAAATAAGAAAGAGCAAGAGATTAATATGAGGAGGGAGAAAAAGCTAGGCATGGAGAATAGTCAGCAAAAATGCAGTAAAGACTTTCATAACATGATGAACAATGGAAATGTGTATTGCATGATAGCACACATACAACCTATATCATATTGCCTGCCATCTCAGGGAGTAGGGTGAGTTAGCAGGGAGGGAGAAAACCTGGATCACAAAATGTCAGAAAACAACTATCAAAGTTGTATCTACATGCAATTTGGAAAAAATATAAAATAAAAAAATTAGGAGTTGGAGTGTCCCAAGTGATTAACAACAAGCAGGTGTAAGAAAACCAGAAAGTTCTTTGAATATCAAACAGAAATATATACATATATGTATATATTTCTGACCCTAGAAATGAAAAGCAACCCCACTAGAGTTTATGGAATAAGAATAGGGGCTGATGTGCTCAAATCTGTACTTTAGGAAGATTAATTTGATAGTGGAGTGAGTGGAGGATGAATTGGAATGTGGAGAGACATACTGGAGAGACCAATCAGCAGACTATTTCAATAATTCAGGTTTGAGATGATGAGGACCTATACTTGGGTGGTAGTAATGTCATAGAGGAGAAGTTAGTATGTAAGAGAAGGTAATATATGTTATGAAAGTAAAATCCACCAGACTTGGCAACAAATTGGATTTGGGGGTGGGGGTAAGAGAGAGTGAGGAAACAAGGATTACACTTAGGTTATAACCTGAATAACTAGAAGGAAGGTGGTACCCTCTATAGTAATAGGAAAGCTTGGGAAGGGGGAGGATTCTTGTAGAAAGATAATAAATTAAATTTTGGGCATATTTAATTTAAGATTCTCCTAATGGGCATCTAGTTTAAGATCTCCAATAGGCAATTAAAGAAATGAGATAAAGGTTAGCGGAAAGATTTGGGCTAAATAAGAAATAGATTTTTAGAATTGTTAGTTATGAGAATGAACCCCAAAATATGAAATAATTTTAGAAAGAAATGGATTAGGTCACTTGAGAGGGAAGAGCTGGAAAGAAGGTGTGGCTCCCTCCATGAATCTTAGTGAGACTATTTTTTTTTGAAGATCAAACAAGGACATAAGGATAGGTACCTGAGGGGTCTCATAAAAAATGGGGAGATGTGAAAAGGTGAAAGTACCTTTGGTTGAAGGCCCTTTCAAGGAGTTTAGCTGCAAAATGGAGGAGAAAACTAGAGCAATGGCTAGTGGGGTGGACAGATCAAGTGAGGAATTTTTCAGGATGGGAGTGGCCTAGACATATTTATAGGCAGTAGGAAGCATCTGGCAGACAAAGGAGATAAAAAACAGAAAGGGGGAATTTTAGAAGGAGCAATCTTCTGGAGAACATGAGATAGAATGGGATTATTTATGCAGGTAGTGAGGGTTACCTTGGCAAGGAAAAGGGTCATTTCTTCATGTGAGATAGAGGGAAGAAGGAAAAAGCATTTGCACGGTATGAGAAGGGGAGAAGAGGCAGATTTCTGTGAATAGTCTCAATTTTTTTTTTAGTGAAAAATGTTGAGAGGTTCTTAGCTGAGAGGGTAGGATGCAGGGGAACCATGGGAGGTTTGGGGAAGGATGATTCAGAAGAGTTGATGTGAGCAGTGAGATGTGAGTTCTTTAGAGAGATATAAAAGGATTGCCTTGCCACATCGAGGTCCCCATTGAGATCATGTAACATAAATTTTTAGTGGACCCAGTTAGCATGGTTCTGTAATTTTCAGCAGCTTTGTTCAACAGTGCGTGAGTAGGAGTGAAGGAAGCAGCAGTTAGTAGGTATAAGCCAAGGCCGAGGTTTGACAGGGCAAGAAGAGCAATAGGCTAAGGAGGCAACAGATAAGAGAAGAGAAGAGCATGGGGTCCTGTGATCATTAGATTCCCGTGCTGAAAAATGCACTCCAGTAATGCTACTGCTATGGGCACTTCCTTAAGATATTACCTGCTGTGGTGATGAACCAGCAGGCTCAGAGATATGTGAACCTACCTAAGGTAGGAACTGGGAGAGGAAGAAGTTTTAGAAAATGAGTGGTGAAAATGCTCTCTGTCTGACTGAATGCTTTCTTGTTTACCTTGCATTTCATTTAAAGCAAATGTCTTTTTTTTTTTTTAATCTCGACTGATGGTATGTATGTATGTACAATTCTGGTAGGTTTCTTGGGTGGTTCAGAGGAAAATAGGTGCTCATGGGCAAACGAAAGTTCTAGGGACTATTTATTTTACATGGAACATTTGTTAACTTTGTCTGACTGAATCTGATGAATGAAATTTCCACTCTTGCTTCCCCTTTTATATTTGATAAAATATTCAATAATAATATTATCGAATAATATTCGATAAAACCTTTTGGGGGTTTACTTTTCATATGTGAAAGCAAGAGAGGTAGAATAGCATGGAGTGTGGAAAAAAAAACAACTTTGAACTTGGAGTCGAAAAATTGGTTTTGAATGCTGCCTCTTCCATTGAATAGCTAGTGACATAAGACAAATCTCAGCTTCCTACAACCTCAGTTTCCTTATCTACAAAATGGGGGTGTTAATCATTCTTACAATACTTACTACACAGTATTGTGATTATCAAATGAGATAATACATATGTCACTTCATATTCCTTAAAAGCCTTGAAGAGTTATTTTAAAACCCTTAAAATATATCGATGCCCTTTGTTTTTATAGATAATAAATTCTGAAAATATCCCCATCCATTTGTAATGAAGATGAAAAACCCAAGTTCAGCAAAATCAGCTAACAAATCTACTGCACCTGATAGCATATATCATAGTAGATGTATTATTATTATTTTTCAACAATTCTCAGTAGTTCTTAGTGTTCCAAAGAGCTTGTTTTCTTGCTTCTCTCATGTTCTCTCTGTATCTTCAGTTCTAAAGATTCATGTTGTTAAAAGGAAAATTTAAGCTGTTGCCCAAGGGCTACTTAGCATAGCACTAAATTATATAGTAGCTTATTGGCACCAACTGTCCTAATATTGGTTCTGGCATTCATGAAGCCTTTATTTCAAGAAGTCCTCCTGTGGGTTGGAAAGCACTGCTTTTAGAGATGCAACCTTCAATTTAATGTGTTCTCATCACACTGTCCCACCAGATAATGGAAAAAACAGATTTCCCTCAAATGCATTTTGAAGTCTATCTCTCCTATGTTATAAGAGATAGTAAGATATAATGGATAGAACAATTGAGTCAAGTCAAGTTAGTGAACATTTAATACATACTTTGTGCTAGGCACTGTGCTTAGTGCTGGGAATAAAGATCTAATAGGATATTATAATAAGATATTATAAGTAATTATCAACACTGTCTGGTACTGGCTAAGAAATTAAAAGGTAGATCCATGGAACAGAATGGACCTACAACAAATAGTAGTGAAAGATTATAGTAATTTTGTATTTGACAAAAGTATAGATCCAGGTTATTGGAATAAGAAATCAATATTTGGTAAAAATTGCTGGAACAATTGGAAAGTAGTTTGGTGGAAACTAGATATAGACCAATATCTTACACCTTTCACTAAAATAGGATAAAAATCAATATATGACCTAAACATAAAAAGATATATTATAAGCAAATTAGAATAGGGAACATATTAACTATTTGATTTATGTATAGGAGAGGTATTTTTGAGTAAATGAAATTGTGAGGTCTAAAATAGGTAATTGTGAACACATTAAGTGGAAGAGTTTTTGTACAAATAAAATAAATGTTGCCAAAATTAGAAGAAAAGCATAAAATTGGAAAAAAAACATGGATATACATTTTTTCATAATTGAAAATACATAGAAAACTTTGCAAATTTAGGGGAATAAGAGCCATCCCCTAATTCATAAATGGGAAAAATTAAAAAGTTTTTGGATAAAGAAATCAAAGTCATATATAGGCACAAAAATGCTCTAAATCACTACTGATTAGGGAAATTCAAACTCAAAACTATTCAGAGGTATTGTCTCATACCCATCAGATGACAAATGTTGGAGAGGATGTGAAAAAGTGGGACGTTAATACATTGTTGATGGAACTGTGAACTGATCCAACCTGTTTGGAGAGTAGGTTGGAATTATGCCCAGAGAGCCATAATACTGTGTATATCCTTAGACCCAAGGTCCATTTCCCAAGGAGATCAGGGGAAAATGAAAAGGACCTATATGTTCTAAAATATTTATATCAGTTCTCTTTGTGGTATAAACACATTGGAAATCAAGGGGAAGTCCTTCAATTGAGTAATGACTAAACAGATTGTGGCATATGATTGTGATGAAATATTAGTGCACCATAAAAAAAAGCTGGGAAAAAATAGACTACATGAGATAATGAAGAATGAAATGAGTAGAACCAAGAGAACATTGTATACAGCTACAGACTTAATATTTGAAGAATAACTTTTGTTCACCTCCAGAGAATGAACTGAGAAGTGGAAACATGAAAGATATAATCAATATATACATATATGTTTGCTAGATGATGCTTTTTTATGATGTGGGGAGGGGAAAGATGAGCTGAACCTGGAAATAAATTTTATTATAAAAATAAAAATAAAAATCCAAGCAGAAAGATAATCTTTGCTCCCAAGAAGTTTGTATTCTAATGGCAGAAGGCAATATATGAAAAGGAGTTAAGAAGTAGAGGAAAAAATTGTCAAGAATGAATCAAACTCTCTTTGTTTATCAATCAGCAACTTTTAAATTAATCAATCAAAAACTTAAGTGCCCCTACTAGGAAGAAATCACTCCATTTACCACGCAGGATCCAAGGAAAGAACTCCTCCTCCAGTCTGGCTCACCAACACAGAGAGCCTGACTGAATCTCTGAGCTGGCCTTTTAAAGCAAATTTCTCTAAGTCACTTTCTGTCGCTTCCCCACTTTTTGGGAACCAATCTCAGTCTTTCAATTTGCCTAGCAGTGCCCTGGTCATGGTCAATGGCCTGTGGAGTTGTCACACACTCTAGCAAGTGACTTGTGAACTCTCTTACTTAATGACTGGTAAGGCACCAAGTAGGAGTACTTAATTTTTTGATTAACTTAAAAGTTGCTGATTTATAGACAAAGGGAGTTTGATTCACTCTTTACAAGATGAAAGTACCTTGTGCAGAATTGTAGAGAAAAATCCATGAAATCAGGAGTACAGCCTAGAGAGGATAAAGACATGGTTGGCCTAGCCTATTCCTTGGCATGAAAGTTCTGAGATGAATCAGCCGATCACAGAAAGGGGTCTTAGAAGTGGAAAGTACTTTCAATGTGTAAAGTCCAGGAGTTGAGTGAAGTTCTAGGGCAAAGAGGCTTCTGTAGCAGGGATTCTTCTGAATGTTCAGAAGAATTGGTAGTGCAACCTCCAGGGTCATGAAGGAAAGAGGCCTTGTTCTTGAATCAGGAAAACTTGGGTATCAGTCCTGCCTCTAAAATGTTTTAGCTGGTCACCCCAGGAGAATCACTTGGTCTTCCTCAGTTCGGGGAAAGTTTATTATTTATTTATTTTTAAAATGTATAGATTTATTTTATTACAATTTATACCCAACTCTTCTCAGCCCCTCTTTCCCCCTCCTCATACCATAAAAGATATCAATTGACAAAAAGATATATATATATATATATATATATATATATACATATATATATATAAATTGTGTCTTTCATGTTTCTATTTATCAGTTCATTCTCAGAGGAGGAAGTTCATAAGTTATTCTTCAAAAATTAATTCCATAGTTGTATATAATGTTCTCTTGCTTCTACTTATTGTACTCTTCAGTATTTGATGTAGGTCTTTCCAAATTAAAAAAATTAATATGCTCATTATTTCTTATGGCACATCCAGGCAAATTTCTAAGACATGTTGGAGCAGATAATACAGGAGAATATTTTCTTCTTGACAGGTAATACTGCAGAACAATTGCCAACCTGCTCAATTCTATTCATAAGTCTATTTCCTAATGGCTGTAATCTTAGGTCTGGACTGAAACAAATCAAACAATGGTACAGAGGCAGTATGGCCACTGGACTAAATGCTAGGTTTAGAATGAGGAACATTTGAGTTCAATTCCCATCTGTGACACTAGTAGTATGACTCTAGCCAAGTCCCTTCACTTCTTTATGCCTCTGGTAGCTCCCAAGTATTTGAAGGGCTGCTACCTTCACCGATAGAGGGAATTCTCACACCAGGAATCCTTCATATTGAAAGAATCACAGTTCCTTCATATTGACATATTTCCCCTATGTGACAAGCAAGGTAAATGTAGAGAAGATGAGCTGAGGAATGACTTAGGTGAATCAAAGGAAGAAAAGAGAGTGGTCAGTCATTTTTTGCTAATCATCAGTGAACTTGAGGAATATTATAGAGACAGAAGAAACTTGTTCTCCCTAAACATTCCAGAAAGGAAAGTTTGGAACACATGTAATTCCAACCCCTTCATTTTATATGTCGAGAAAGTAGGCAGCATCTTGTTCATGGTGCCCTTCCATTTCTGGGGAATATTCCGCTTGTCCTTCCCACATTCTTCTTTGGCAGGGAATGAGCTCATTCTTCCCATACTCTGGGAGAAGCCACAGATGGATCTAGAAAAGAGAAAGTAGCAGAAAATGACTATAGGCTTCTGAGGGCTAGACTAGCTCAGCACGTGTAGTGCCTGAGCTTAAGAGGTATCCAAAGTCCTGAATTCTATTAAAAAGGACATTTTGGAAACCATTTTGGGAGTTATTATAAGGCAAAAGTTTGCTCTGTGCTTTCTAGACCTGTCCTTCTTTAGTGCCCTCTTCCTCTAATTTCCTCTCCATATTTCCCAGCTTGTTTGGGATACTCATTGCCTTTTGACGGACAGAGAAGCTTTATTGCTCCTGTACACTGTTCTGGATCTCCTGCAAAGCTGATGTACTTTATCCTCTTTTACAAGCGTAGCTCATCATATGAATTAGATGTGTGACCTCAAAGGTTGGGAGTGGAGTGAACTGTATTTTATAAATTGGATCCCATTTTAATTGCATAAAGGGAACTCTAATGGTACTCCTACTAAATCCTTTTGTAAAGGAAAGATTGCTTTTCTAGTCTGAATATTCTCTTCTAATTGACTTGCTTCCCAAGTTAGGATTTTTGCTGGTTATTTCTCTGGAGTATATAGTGCAAAGTGTCTTCTGCTCTCTGTAGGGCAGGCCTATTGTATAGATAGGGCAAGAGTCCTGGGCAAACAGGAGATCTGGATTGTAGTTTTGGTTCTGTAGCTTATTCACTGTGTGACCCTGGGCAATTCACTTAACCTTTCTGTTTCATTTTTCTCATCTGTCCAATGGCTATAATACCTACTGTACCTTGTCATGGGTTCATTGATAATGAATGTAAAAATCTTTCTGTCAAATAAGGATAAAACCTGTTCTACCTCTGTCCTGGGTGACTCAGAATGGATATGACAAATTTAGAAATCCAAAGTACTAGACAAGCCTGAGATGGTGCCATTATCTCCTGGATTTTTTTTTTTTTGTATTTTACAAACCAGAAAATAGCAGACACCATTTCAAAAGGTTGTGTTTTGTGAAACAAAGAGCAATATTTTGTGAAGTGTAGTCTTCTTACCTTTCCTTCTTTCTGGAGAAAATGACTTTTGCTTACAACATAAGGTTCAATTAAATAATGTCATTCACCCAACATATGAAATTGAAGGAAGGTCTAGTGGGGTCTCAGACATATTAGCCTGACAGAATAGAAAAGGAAGTTGGCGTTCTCCTGAGCTGTACCAATATTATTTATACTTGTTAGTATTAATTTAAAGCATAATTTTAAGACAATTATTTTCTGAATTGCATCTGCTAGAAAAATTAGTAGTACATTTTCATAAAACCAGGTAGCACCATAATCCAAGGTGTAAGAGCAGTGGTGTCAAAGGCAGATAGAAATGGGGCTATTAAACCATATACAAAGATCCCTACAGGAAGTCTACTGACTTAGAAAATCAAGCATCAACATATTAGTCTATTCTATTTTTATTTATTTCATAAAATATTTACCAATTGCATTTTAATCTGGTTTTGACTGCACTCGAGTGTGGTGGGCCTGATACCTCTGGTGGAAAAGGATCCTCAATATTGAGGTGATTATCTGATTTGTAGGATGATTTTTGTTGGGAACTTATCCCGGAGAAGTCAGATCTTTAGGGAAATAGGCCAGCATAGTGGATAGAATGCTTGACTTTGGAATCATAAAATCTGTGTTTGACATTTAAGACCCTTATGGGTTCACAAAACCTGATGTGTTGTGTGATTTTGGGCAAGCGCATACCTTCTAGAAGCCCTACTTTCCTCATTTATAAAATGGATATAATAATAGTACCTATTTTATGGTGATATTGTGAGGATCAAATAAGATATGTAACATTTTATGCTTCACAAACCTAGAAGTATAATATGAATATGATTTATTATTATTAATAGGCAGCACTATGTAGTGGCTCGAGGGTTGACCTCAGAACCAGGAAGACATGGGTTCAACTTCTGCCTTTGACCCATACTATGTCACTGTGTGATTCTGGGCAAGTCACTTAACCTTTCATAGTTCTAGAAAACTCTCTAAGGCTAGAATAAATTACAGAGAATGTTCTGACCTGCAGAGGGAGAGAAGTTGTCTCCTAATCTGGGAGTTCCCTATAGCCATGAAACCATTGGTCCAGACACAGTTCCCACTCTAATGTTATTAAATTATCAGTGAAGTAATTTTGAAAAGTGGAGACAAAACAGAGAGAAGGGCTTAAGAGTCCCTTAATATTCCTAATATCTCCTTGTTATGAATTGGATATTTATTCTTCATCCTCACCAAAAATAATTCCAAGCAATTCAATTAGACTTTTGTTCAGGTTTTACTATGGCAGGAACTGAAATATGGGCAAGGATTATGGGAACAAAAGCAAAACAGTCTCTATCTTGTAGCAGCCTGAATTCAACAACTGAGGTTGAATAGAGAGAGTTTTCCCCAATTGAGCCCATTTGAGTCAATATTTTCCACTTCCTAGCTGGGAAAGTTCGAGCAGTTATGTTAGATGATTTGTAGGTCCTAGCTGTATCTGCTTGTAATCTACAGATAACGTGTGGGTGCTAATGGTGCACTCCCTTCCTATCCCTTACTAAAGTGGCTGCTCTCCTTTGTTTCACAAAGCTTATTCCTATCTTTGCTCATGGGTCCTAATCTTCAAGACCTTGAACAAATTCTTTGAATTTATAAAACAGAAGAAATAGAGGCAAAGTGCCCTGCTGAATATACAAAGCCAGATATAGACAATGCTGAGGGAAGGACTCAGGCATATTGAATTTCTTTTAAAATGTTTTAATTATGCTTCTTTTTCTCCATAGGTTCCTAGATTTAGAGCTGGAAAGAATTGTAGAACTCATTTAGTCCAACACCTTAATTTTAAAATGAAAAAAAAATTGAGGTTCAAAATGGTTGTGACTTGCCTGAGGTCACATAGGTGGTGAATGCCAGATCTGGAATTCAAATGAATGTCCAGGATACCAAGTTCAAAGTTCTTTTCACTATATAGTATGATACTTTCTTAGCATATTATTACTTCCCAATAACCAACCAATCCCCAGTAAGAAGATTCTCCCTTATAATTAAGAAATAAGGTTATTGAGTAATTTTTCAGTCATGTCCAATTTTTTGGGACCCCTTTTGGGGTTTTCCTGGTAGTTACTGGAGTGGTTTGCCTTTTCCATTTCTAGCTTATTTACAGATGAGGTAATCAGGGTTAAGTGACTTGCCCAGGGTCACATGGTTAGTAAGTATCTAAGACCATAGAAGTCATGAAGTCAAGAAGTCATGAAGATGAGTGTCCTTGATTCCAGGTCTTAGAATTCTATTTACTGCACCACTTAGATGAGCATAGAAATACAGTTAAAGTAAAACAAATTGGACTGTGTATGATAATATGTATCACTTTTCTTAATGACTACCTACAGAAGAAATGTTTTGTCATTGGTTCTTTGGAACCAAATGGTCATTGAATTTATTCTGCTTTCTGTTTGTTTTTTTTTTAACATGATCATGTTTATTATACATAATTTTTTAAACATTGTGTTTATTGTACATAATTCTCCTGGTTCTGTTTTCCTTGTTTTGTATCAGTTTACATTTCCCATATCTCTATGATTTCCTGATATTCATCATTTTTCTGTATGCCTACTCGCTTATAATTATGTGGAATAATCTGTAAGCTTTTCCCCAACAGAGAGGTCCCCATGATCTCTCCATGTTTTTGGCTGGAAGTAGGATGCTACGGTTCTCCTTTGTGGGATGGTCCACTAACATACCCATTGCTCCATATATTTGGTGAATCTGAAATCAGGTGGATTCCAGGCTATCCTTTGCTTTTGCTGAGCTCTGCTTTCTGCAGAAAATCCCCATCAGGTGTCATCTGTGATCACATAAATGAAACAAATGAAGTGCTTCTGGAACTGCCAGTCCACAAAAAGGGAGGGAGATGGAATACATTGGGTGAGACAACCTATCTGAAGTAGGTCAGTCAAAATCCCAGGAGGCTAGAGGGGAGGGGGAACTCTGGGAGTGGGAGGAGGTGATGGCAAAGGGGAATGCTTCTCACTCTTCATCTCACCTGTAGGAAACATTTAAGACCTCAAAGTGACCCCTACTTATGGGAATTACGGAGAAATGCCTATAAGTACTTATTCACATTCATGAGAGAGAGAAAAGGGAGGTTGTGGGTCCTCTTCTCTCTTTTGAAGAAATAATGGCTATCTCCAGGTTCCCTGGGAAGGGATGCCACAGACAAAAGTCACAGAATTTAGGCCTGCAAATTGACACATTCAAAAGCTTATTTCATCTTGCACCTTTCTTTTCCTTTCCCCTCTTTTAAGCTGTGGAATTTGTAATTTAAAGAGCAAGAATTCCAACTTTGCATGTTAGTGCTAATGGTAACACAACTGCCTCGTGTTATCTGTAAATACTCCATCTCTGGCCCCAGCCTCATCAATCTCTGAGAAAGAAGCTGCTCCCTGCCAAGGGATTCTAATGCTGAACTTCTAAAGCCTTCTGCAAATAGCAAGTGGCATCATCAACCAACTCTCTTACCTGATTGAAGCCTTGAATATTATGTCATTAAGTTGGAGAGGAGGATGGATTAACAAGCTAGGGACTAGGGTAAACTTGGGGGGGGGCGGTAAAACATGGCACCTGGATACCCGGCTGAGGTCAGCAATAGCTCCCTTGAAACGATTTCATGTGTCAGGAGCCCAAGATGCAATTGTTTTAATGCATGTGTTTCTGGCTCTAACAAACCCTGACAGTTCTGGGTTAGATCAGTGTGGGACATTTTTCAGAAAGGCCTCCAGATGGCAGAAGCAATGCATCCTACCTGGGCCCACACCTCCCTGGCCTCCTACTTCATCCTACTGCCTCTCCTTTTTTAGCTGCATTTTGCTTTCTTGGCACTGAGTTCTTTAGCAATTACCTTGTTTCCCTCTTCTCTACTCTCCCCAGACCCTAGAATGCACTCCTCATTATCCTTCAGATTTTCTCTGTTCTTCCAGTCTGATTCAGCCTAAAGATACCTTCTTGAGTGTTTCTATTCGGGGGAATCAGTTTTCTTAAAAAAAAAAACCCCAAACTAAAAAAGCAGGCAAAATTTCAAATGTGGTGCAAAGATATGAGTGATGTCATAAGCAGTTCTCTGCACCAAGGTTTTCTATTTGGGAGAGTCTAATGCACTTATTTGGTTTTGATTTAGTTGACTTGCAACCCCCTCAGAAAATCAAACAAAACACTAAACAGCAAAATTTTATTGAGCCTATTATGTCTAAAACACCATGCTGGGTCATAAAAATTCAAAAACACAAATCTCTTCCCTCAAGGATCTTGCATTCTATTCAGGGGGCTATAATGTACGCAAAGATTAGTATTAATGAGAGACATGTAGTTATGAGGGTAAAGAAAAGAATCAGACAAAGGGCTTCAAGAAATTTGTAAGGGGAGAGAATCGCTTGGGGGAATCAGGGAAGGCTTCAAGGAAGAAATGGCACTTGTGCTGTGCCCTAAAGGAGGATAAGGTTACAGAAAGCTGGAGATGAGGAAGGCCTCTACTCTAGGGATGGGGGATAGCTGAGGCAAATGTAGAGAAGCTGGAGATGATATGTTGAGTTCTAGCCCTTTTTGGCTGAAAGGTGAGCGTGAAGGGGAATAATGGTAAATAAAGCTGGAATGGAATATTCATACCAGATTGTGGAAGGCTTTACAGGCTTAAGGCTAAGGAGTTTGTATTTTGCTCTGGAGGAAATAAGGAATCACTGAAATTTTTTGAACCTTGGACTTATGCCACATGTGTGCCTTGGGAAGATTATTTTGCCAGATGTATGGATGGTGAATCAGAGAGGGGAGAGATGCTAAGAAGGGAAACCAGTTAGGATGCTATTGCAACATGGATGAGTGGTAATGAGCACTTTACTGGTGTGGACATTATGGGAGTGGAGAGGTGGAAAAAGTGACAGATATGAGAGATATTGGAGATAGAATCAACAGGACTTGATTGATTGGATAGAGAGGGTGAGAATCAAGAATCATAGATATCTAGTAACTTTCAAACCATGGTAACTTGGAAGATGGTGGTGCTTTCTACAACTAGGGGGATTGGGAATAGTAGACCTATTTGATGGATAAAACTTGGGAGAATGATGATGAGGTTATAGTTTTAGTACATTGATTTCAGGGTAACATTGGGAAATCCATATAGTGGTCAGGCAGTTACAGAAGCTGAACTGGAATTTGGGAGAGAATAATCTTTCTTGGGTTAGAGATAGAGATTTTGGAATCATTTATTCAAAGATAGTAAGTAATTGGAGCAGATACAGACTCTCAGGTATATATCTTCATTCTGAATAGGACATGGAGCTCATCATACATCACTGATGGCAGTACACCAGAAGGATCTTCCCTCTCCCTCCTTCCCCCTCATCCCCTCCTAGGCCCCGGACTATTCTAAGTCTAACAGAAATTGTAGTTTAATGTTTTCTTCTCCTGACTAGCAAAATGAAGTATGGTAAGAAATCTAGGTTAAAACTTTCTTTTCTGCACTCTCTTCTGGTGAGAAGGGAGATTGGAAAATCAACCAGGTATTTACTGAACTTGTTCACTTGTTTACTCAATTAAATTAAACTCAACCAACCATTATCATGCTCTTATTAGATATCTTCTACATGGTAAAAGTCTCCTCTTTTATCTGTGAAGAATTCTAACCTCCAAATTCCTCAGGAGGATCAAATCCCAGAACTTGTTCCTTCATTCTATTTCAACTACAGAAAGAAACAGCCATTCACTTAATCCTACCATTGTCTACAAATATTCCACTTCCATGATCTAATCATATTTTCTTAGTAGTCTATTACTTCCTGTGCTTTATTCTTACCAAAACTAATCTACATCTTCATTTAAATCTCTTATTCCTTTTTCTCTGCATTCTCTTTCATGACAATGGGGGGAACTGAGGTGGGGGGGGGATAGGAAACAGTCTCCTAGACAGTACTAATATTAATGGAAGGAAGGAAGGAAGGAAGATGATGTTATCAGTATCCTAAGGTATTTCAGTGAATAGGGCACCAGACCCAGAGTCAGGAAGATATCAGTCCAAATTTAACGTCAGATACTTTTTAGCTATGTGACCTTGAACAAATGATTTAACCCCTGTTTGGCTCAAGTTTCCTCATCTATAAAATGGGGACAACAGCATCCATATTCCAGGGATGTGAGAATTAAGTGATATAATATTTGTAAAGTTCTTTGCAAACCTTAAAAGCCCTACGGAAATGTTAGTGATCATTAATTAATTATTATGATTATCCTCTTCTCCTTCCTTCCCATTCATAACCTCTTAGTGAACTAACTCAACTCTGTCCTTTACTCTCAAATTTCTTGATTTCCTGTCCTGTCATGGCTTGCTCCTATTCAAAGCTCAGCCCTGGATGAGTCTTCTCATCCAGCTCTTCAGCTTCTATTCTTCTGTCACTTAGCAGAGCTGAAGAAAGTCACTCAATTTTTTTGACTGGTTCCACTATAAATTTGTTATGTAGCTTCAACTGGAAAGCTGCTTTCTCTATCCCACCCTCCACAAAGATTGTACTAAATCTCTTGTCTACTCAAGACAACACTTCCATCCTCTAGCTTTTCAGTTGAGATCCTTCTTTGGTACTTTATGAAAAAAAATTCAGGCTACTCACTGAGAGTTCCCTTTTCTCCCTTCCTTACCTAACAATCCTTCACCATTTCACAGTACCTTGATTAATTACTCATTATTTCCTTCATACATTCTTCATCTTCATTTTCATATACATCTTATATATCTTCATAGTGATGGGATGAGTTAAGGTGAGGGAATAGTTTGCAAAACAAGTCTGTCAGTATTAGTTAGGGCAGGGAAGCAAGGATGCCCCAGATGGTGCTATTATTATCCAAATGCAGCTAAGGTCAAGAGGTGGATATTCTCAACATAAACCCTTCCTTCCTGTGTTTAGTAAATTGTCTCCTGATCCCTCTATTCTTCTATCTTTTTTATCTCTTGGTTTCTTCCCAGATGACAACAAACATACTTTAGTAATTTCCCATTAAAAAAACACTAATTAGATTCCACCATCCCTCCAAACTATCATTCTGTATCTCTCCTCCCTTTCACAGTCAGATTCCTTGAAAAAACCCATCTATATTCAATGACTCCATTTCCTCTCTTCTCATCCTCTTCTTCATCCCTAGCAATCTGATATCGTCACTCAATTGAAATTGCTCTTTCCAAAGTTGCTAAAGATCTCTTAATTGCTAAATATAATGATATATTTTCAATCCTCATCCTTCTTGATCTCTCTTCAGCATTTAAAACTATTGACCACTTTCTTTTTATGGAAATTATCTCTTCTCTCTGTTTTTTATGAAAATGCTCCCTCTTGGTACTTATTTTACACTTCTGGCTACTCTTCAGTCCTTTGAATTCCCAATAACTGAAGATGCTGCTTCTCCTTTTCCTTTACACTCTCACTTGACTTCATTAACTCTCATGGATTAAGTTATGATTGGATGACATAGAAGTCTAAAAAATCCAATCTTAGTTTTCTCTAGAGCTTCAGGTCATCATCAATAACTGCCTATTGGGCATTTCAAACCAGGTGCCCTAAAGAGAATCAACACATCTAAAATAGATCTTCCCTCAAAGTCATTCCTCTTCTGAAGCTCTCTGTTACTACTGAGGGAACTACTGTCTTTTAATTCATCCTGAGATCATAACTTCAGTGTCCCAAGTTTATAACTTTGGTGTCATCCTGAATTCCTAATTCTGTCATCTCATACATCCATTGCCACCACTCCATGTCTCATGTTTGTCTCCTTCACTCTACTCAAAACAGTCAGTACTTCAGGCTCTCATTATCTCTTACCTTGATTATTTAATTACAGTGTATTAGGTTTTCTCCCCTCACATCTCTCCAAACTTCAATCCACCCTTCACATGCTCACCAAATATAAACCATAAATCTGCTCATGTCATCACTGTACCTGATAAACCCTGATGGTTTCCATTTACTAGCATTGGCATTTAAGTTTCCTCAGGAGCATAGGACTATGACTGCATCAAAGAAGGCAACATGCTCTATGAGCAAAGCAGAATTGTAGTAGCTGAAAAGAAAAAAAAAGAGATGTGCAAATTTAGAAATATCTTCAACTCCAATATTTATATAGGCTATTTTTGACTGACCTGTGGTTAGGTCTTTGGAGCTCTGTGACTTGGCAAAGTGTGACTTCACCTATGTGTGGCTTTACCACCTTTCCATTGGTAGAGTGGTGGTTTGGGTCTGCACACTTCTTAACCTGTGAAACTTTAACTAGCTTTTTTTTTGGTTTGGAGAATGCAAGAAGAGGATGGTGGTGGTAGGAGGTTAGGTGAAGAAAGTAGGAAACAGTCTCCAAGATGAGTCTGTTGATATCAGCACAAGTATTAGGACAGAGAAGGAAAGAGCTAAATGGTACAGTAGATAGGACACAGAAACTGGAGTAAAGAAGACATGAGTTCAAACTTAGCCTCAGATGCTTCTTAGCTAAGTGACTTGGGCAAATGACTTAACCTCTGTTTGCCTCATTTTCTCATCTGTAAAATGGAAACAGCAGCATCTAACTCCCAAATTTGTGAGCGTAAAATGAGATAATATTTGTCAAGTTCTTTCAAATCTTAAAACTCTATGGAAATGCTAGTAATTATTTATTATTATTATGATTCTTTAAGTTTCTTGCCCTGGGGTGAAGCCTGAGTAGTCTCAGTCAATCAGTCAGTCAATCAACCAATTAAAAAAAGCATTTACTAAGTGTCTACTATGTGACAAGCTCTGTGCTAGGTACCAGCAATAAAAAGATACAAGTGAAATAATTCCTTTAAGGAGTTTGCATCTTTAGTGGAAAAGACAACATGTATGGATCTAAGAATATACAAAATAATTTTAAAAGTGCTATATGCATGGCAGGCTATTTTTACTTTCATAACAAAGTAAAATCTAAAACTAGTAGGTTTAGTTTCCAATAGAGTTTGGTCTTGTATAAACTTAAACTGGGAGGGAAGGGTGAAGCTGGGACCTCTGATACCTGGTATAATTGAGAAAAATGCAGATAGTTCTGCTACCTAATAGACAAGAGGCAGACAAAAGTGTATCTGTCAAAAAAGCAATAAAAACCTTTTTTTTCTACAGCAAATTTAGAGGAGTGGATGACCTGCGCTCTGGGTTAGCTCTATGCCTTCCTTCCTCTAGGCATGTAATGGATGCTGGGTTAACCTCTCATCCGACTGAATTCAGAGATGGGGAAATTAGGAGAGCTTGGCAAACCTCCTCAGGCTAGAAATGTCCTCTATAATGCTTGATTCAGTAAGATGTATTAACCTGTCTCAAAAGGGGCAGTGTAGTTTAGTGGAATTAGCTGTCAATAGACATGGATTCAATTCATAGTTTGGACACTAACTAGGTGACCTTGGGAAAGTCACTTTCTTGCTCTTAGACTCAGTTTCTTCCTTTTCTGTGAAATGAGGGGGGTTGTATTAGGTAATTTCTAACATTTTTTCCAACCCTAAGAGAAAGTCTTTAAATGGTATATCCTGTTTATTCTTAAGTGTTTTTTTGTAACTAGTTTCTATTCCTATATGTAATGCCCTTTCCAGTGATGCTTCTCCAACTTGTATTTCTGTTTGAAGAATTATGGGACCCTTAGAGGGTCCCATATATATATATATAATATATATAATAATTATAAGATTATTATTATAAGATTCCTCTTTATGGTTCTAGGTACTGCTACTCATGACTCCCCTCTCCCCACTGATTATCATCCACCAGCCTCAGATTTTTAATAAATTTATTTGGATAACATAGGAAGAAAATTTATTATAAAAACAAACTGTGCCTCCCCTCCCCCCATGTAAATCAAAGTTCCTGGGGAGAATGGGCTCAAACTTACAGTCCAAATGTAGTGGAGAACACATGAAACAAAGGATAAACTCAAGGGTCTGGTTGCCAGGGGTACATTTCTCCCTCTGCAGAGTCTTCAAGAAGTTTCTCTTAGATAGAGCTCTGAGCTCTAAGGGTTATTGCTTTTAGAGAGTTTATACATGATAGTTCTCTCATTTTCTTCAACAAGAGGGGTCACATATCTTGAAGCTGCTTCTTTCTTCAAATGAAGATTTCTATACAAGCCTGTTTCAGTGTTTGTCCTCTGTTCATTTCTCTCTGTTCCCAAAATAGATGTATTGTTTCTCACTGATCCAGTCAATGGTGGGAGTATAATACTTCTGGGATCACTTCCCCTTTCCCTGTTTCTTATTGCCTTCTTGTCCAGTGGTTGTGTCCTTCTCGTCTAAGGGTCAGCTTCTTTAAGTCACTCTGGAGTCTTCCAAATTGCATTTTCTCCTGATGAATTAACTGTAATCTTTTTTTATGCCCAGGCACAGAGATATATACAATTCTCCTAGCTAATCCCAAGGTGTTTTCTGTTTGGAATCATCTGCCTTCAAATCCTCACTAAAAATTCTGTGATGCTTTCAAATTGATTCAGGCCCTAGGTTGTTGGCTTCTGAAAAAATCCAGAGTTAAGAAGAAATTTCCTTTTTTCCTTCCCAGTTTATTCTGTTGTGTGTTTAATTGAGGTGGGAGGATAAGCCCTTTCCCTTCCTCACTTTTGTCTTTTTCCTTTAAAATGCCCTCTGAAAGAACTGAATCAATGAGCATATTCTGAGGAATAACACTTTTTCAGTATATTCAGAGTGAAAAGACTACTTGATCTGTAGTCAAAATATGTGTTCAGATTCTGCCTCTGACTTATTATCTATTGAAACTTGGACAATTCACTTCACTTTTCTAGGTTACATTTTCCTCATCTATAAAATAAGGGGGTTTGATTAAGTGACTGCTAGAGTCTATCCAGCTCTAAAGCTAGAAGCCAGAGCTATTACTAGTCAAGTTTATGTGTGATCTAAAAGGAGACAAGACAGTGGCAAAGAACCAGGAGTTTCTATTGTGTCCTCTCTCTAGGCCTTTTCCCATATATTTGGTCTTTCATCTAAATCAAATCTACACTTATGTCTGTTTCACTATTATTTTTATAGAACAGATTTGGTGAAATGCAGAATTGGACATGATCTATTCTAAATGAGGTATAATAATCCATGCATAATTTGCATGAACCATATGTATCCTTCCTTTATCTTTAACCATTATCTTCCTTTTTCTTGATCTTAAAAGTCCCTTACATCTTTGTCATTATATAAATCTCTCAGTAAAGGAACCTCTTGATGAGACTCATTGATTAATGGATAATCAGTGTCTGCTCACACCTTTTAGGTAAGAGGGCACTCATTTGGGGAAGTAGCTTATTCCATTGCCAGGGATGTTGTCTTCATTCCTCTCCAGGATACGGTCTTAATTCTCTGGATTTTCTCTACTATGGTATAAAAATCTAGAAGCTCAATTGACCTATGAATTTCATTTGTTGGAAATACTCCTGATTTGTGCCACTTCTCTTTCTGGCTGGCTGGTTCTTCTCAGGACCTCCATTTCATGGAGGATACCCAGGTGGGCCATGTCTTCATTCCCTTCCATAAAGCACTCCTGATTTTTCAGACTTTTTCTACCATGACCTTCATACCTTCATCTTGTCTGTCCATGCCCCCCCCCTTTCAGATTCTTCCTTCTTTCTTTCTTCTTTCTTTCTTTCTTTCTTTCTTTCTTTCTTTCTTTCTTTCTTTCTTTCTTTCTTTCTTTCTTTCTTTCTTTCTTTCTTTCTTTCTTTCTTTCTTTCTTTCTTTCTTTCTTTCTTTCTTTCTTTCTTTCTTTCTTTCTTTCTTTCTTTCTTTCTTTCTTTCTTTCTTTCTTTCTTTCTTTCTTTCTTTCTTTCTTTCTTTCTTTCTTTCTTTCTTTCTTTCTTTCTTTCTTTCTTTCTTTCTTTCTTTCTTTCTCTTCTATCTTAGAATAGGTACTAAATATCAGTTCCAAGTCAGAAGAATGGTAAAGGCTGGACAATAGGGATTAAGTGACTTGCCCAGTTTTACACAACTGGGAAGTTACAGAAGGCAGATTTGAATGTGGGACCTCCTGTCTCTAGGCATAACTTTCTATCCAATGAGTATCTGCCTCCAAGAAAATGTGTAACTGTTTCCATGGGTCAATGGAACTGTTTTCTTTTAGGGCTATATTTTGATTAATGGGGTCCCAATGGATTATTATTTGTGTAAATCTTTGATGTTCAGAGGTTTTCACACATAAAGAATTCCAAAGCAAGTTATAGGAATATAGATATTCTAGAATAGTGTTTCTTAAAATTTTTAATTTTGAAAAATTATTGATGATAAATAGCTCTTAAAAATGTGGTTTGTCTATTGATATTTACCATATTAGAAATAAGTGTCAGTATTATTATGAAAATAATTTTGACCTCACAGACCCCCTGAAAGGATCTCAAAGAACCTTTGGATCACCTTATGAGAACTGCTGTTGTAGAAGAATCTCTCCATTCCTTATAGGTCTGATGCTTCTTCAATTGGTGGCAAGAAACATCTGCTTAATAGCTACATAGGAACATTACTCAGCAGTTGACAACAGGCTGTGGAGATGGCTTCACCCACCAGAAAACACAGGGGCAATTAGAAAGACAATGTAATTATCCAGGTTGGAACTGGGTCAGGATCTGGGACAAGCACCCAGATGCTTATGAAAGTATCTCTGGGATTTGGAAACCCCAAGAGCAATCAGTAAGTGCTTTGGAACTGGTGTGGTGTAGTTTTACATGATACTTGGTCCATAGCACTATCTTCAGAGCCAGCCTGGGTCTGTGTTGAGAGGAGAGGGCTGGGTCAAGAAATGATTTAATCTCTTTTCTATGGAAGACTGAGGGGAGTCTTTCTCTGTTTTAGTCATCCTGTTCAGGTATAAGCTCATTAGCTGGCACTAAGATGCAGCCGTTTGGCATTCTGCTGGGTGATATCAATAGAAATGTGTCTGAAAAAAATCCAAGTCCCTCTGTCTTAGCTGTCCTATCACAGGACTCTGTGGAAGCCTTCCTCTGTCTATAGCTTCAAGAATATTCCATCCTCATATCTTTCATATTTGTTCCTAAAATAAGCTATCTAAAGAAATGACACCTATAGATAATTGGTCAGATAGCTCAAGTTTCAACTGAAACTTTTTATAGTTGTTGAGACCTGTGGATTTCCATAACCTGTACACACACATAAATAACATGTATGTAAACATACACACATATACATACATACATGCATCTATTTTTTATAGAAAGAAGTAGCCTGGCTTAATATAAAGAAAACTGGTCTCAGAGTCCAGAAGAAAGTCCTGGGTTCAAGCCCTAGCTTCCCCCACCTTTGTAAGACTTTCCCTGGGAAAACCTTTTAATCTTTCGGTGTTGTAAGACTTAAATTTTTTTTTTGTTTTTGTATTTCCAGGGTTTAGCATAGCACCTCACATATAGGAATTCTTTAATAAATGTTTGTTGACTAGCTGATACCTTTCTAAATGATTAGGCAACTCACCAAGTCTAATTTGCAGAGAAGTTACTGATGTGCATTTATAGAGAACAGTCCTCATTGGTAGTCAGCTCTCTGTGCTATCAAGTGAAAGAGTAGTGTACAGAGCATCAGAGAGCTAGGAATACATGATTAGCTGTGCTTGGCCAGAGGAGCCCAGAGGGAAGAGGTAGAGGGGGCCTTTATTCCTGTCTAGCTGGTTGTGTTCCAGAGGGCATTCATGGAGGCCCATTCATTGGTCAGTGTGAGTCTAGTAATGGAAAGGCATCTTTGGAGTAAAAGGAAAGTGTTCAGCTTCTGTGTTCATGTAGAATAGGGAGAGCACACCTGATAGAGTAAGAATAAGCAAAGTGTTGAAAGGAGATGATGTGGAACTTTGGTGTCTTCTCTACCCTATTGATAATCACTCAGGCTTATTTCTCTCTGTCTCTCGGTCTCTGTCTCTGTCTCTCTTTCTGTCCTCTCTCCCTCCCTCCCTTCACCCCTCCTCTCTCTCTTCCTTTCTCTCCATCCCTGTCTCTTTCTTCTTCTCTGTCTGACTTCCCAGTCCCCATGGGCTGCCTTCCACTATCTTTCTGTCTCTGTCTTTCTCTGGCTCTGTTTCTTTGTTTGTCTCTTTCTCTCTGTTTCTGTTTCTCAGTTCCTGTCTCTGTCTCTCTCAGGTCACAAATAGATACAACGATGGAGCTGGAATAAAAAAAAAAACTGAGTTCAAATCAAGCCTCAGACACTTATTAGTTGTATGACCCAAGGCAAATCATAAGCCTCTGTCTGCTTTATTTTCTCATTTGTAAAAAAGGGTAGCACCTATCTCCCAGGGATGAAATGACATAATATTAGTAAAATGCTTTTCAATTATGAAGTGCTGTGTGATACACACACACACACACACACACACACACACACACGCACGCACAGGCACACATGCACAAATGTAAAATCTGTGTATCTGTGTATCTGCCTGTCTGTCTGGCTCTATTATTTCACTGTAGTAGGCAACTCCTGGTGAGGAAATTCTCTCTACAAATGCAAATCAGAATTTGCTCTCTAGATACATATATCTATGTATTGTAGAGTACCCTAGAGTTGGGCAGATAGGTGACTCAGTGGATGGAGTGCGGGACCTGGAGTCAGGAAGACCTGAGTTCAAATTTGATCTTAGACATTTATTAGCTGTGTAACTTACTTTCAAGTCATTTAACTTGGTTTGTGTTTCCTCATCTGTAAAATAAGCTGGTGAACAAAATGGCAAACCTTTGCCAATTTGCCAAACCAATTGGCAAATCCTTGCCAATAAAATCCCAGATAGGGTCATGAAGAGTTGGACATGATGGAAACAACTGAACAACAATTCTTCCTGACTCCAGGTCCAGGCTTTATTTACTGGGTCACCCAGTGCCTAAAGAGCATAGTCATGTAAGGGGGATGGAATGGCGGGTTATGTTATGCTAAAGCTCTGACCAGTAATAGGTCAACAGACAAGAATATCACAACATGTAAATTTTATATGTTAGCTGAACTTAAGTGTGAACTTTCTTAGCAATATTTGTTTTCATGCTATAAAAGACCTCAAGAACTGAAGGTCTAATGCATGACCACAAGTAAGGAGGATACATTTAGGGGATGTCTGCTCCACTTACATATAAGACCTATGTAGTGGCTTAACCTCTGCTGCTATGTGGCATCTAGGACTATGGAAAGAGGTCTGTACAGGCACCTACATAGGTCCTGGCATGCTGGCCTTCCTTCCATTCTCCTCTTTTTCCCCCTCCACTTCTGGGATCCCAATAACTAATCATTTTTCAGTGTGGTAAGCAACTGATAGATAAGTGGCTTATAACCAATCTACCATTCAAGCTATAAGTGGTTATTGAATGCCCATCATACCAGGTCTGGGCTAGGTGCTGGGGACATGAAGACAAAAATGAAATAGTCCCTACTTTTAAGGAACTTTTTGTTCTATCATAGGATAAAATGTGCACACATTACATATAGTACATGTATGCACACATATGTATGTAGGTAAATGCATGTAGTATAGGCATATAACATGTACAAATTCATACTGTATATGAATTGTTCAATGAGGACTAGCACTTCTGATGTGAAGGCTTGCCAAGTCCTTTTCAGGGCTGCTCATCCTCCTTTGGTGCCTACCTTTCACACAGCTCTTATCTATAGTTCCAAGAAGGTGTAGACATACTCTGGTAAAACCATCTCAGCAGAGGGGAGAGAGCAGATTTAGGGCAACCAACTGGCCTAAAACTCATTGATAAATTAGGGGAATGTCTACCCCACGCATATGAAGATTTCTCTCAGCAGAAAGGATTTGTTCCTGTTCTAAAGACAGTTGAAAGAGGTATTGAGAAGCACTTAGAGCTTGGTCATGTATCCAAGGTCCCAAGACCATCACTGCTTCCTCAGCTACTACCAGTCATTCTAACCTTCATCTTGTCATTGGACTTTGCTGACTTTGGAAGAGAGTAAGGCTGGTGGTTTGGTGCAACCCTGCCTTACTTAAATCCAAATCATGCACAAATTGAGACATCATCCTCTGATACGATTGGGCCTCTTACAAATAAGAAGTATAGACCATATAAGAAGATAGAAGATAGAAAGAAAGAAGATAGAAAAATAAGGAAGGCAGAACAAAAATATAGATATATGTAATGCGAAGATTTACATTACATTGAGAGTCTATACCAATTCAACACATGGTAATTTTATGGGGAGATAATAGCAGTTTGGGGTGGGCATTGGGGAAAAGTCTCATGGAAAATGGCATTTGAACTGAACTTTAAAGGAAATCAGGGATTTGTAGAGTTAGAGTTAGGAAGTAAGTAAATTCCTGGCACAGAGGCAGGCCTAGAGATGGGAGATGGAGTATTATGTATGAGAACTCTCAAGAAGGCCAATCTGGCTGAACTTTTGATCTCATAAGGAAGTAATTGCAATGGCAGCAAGGTGGCTAAGTGGATAGAGCCAGGGCTGGAGGTGGGAGGTCCTGGGTTCAAATATGGCCTCAGATACTTCTTAACTGTGTGACCCTGAGCAAGTCACTTAACTGTCA
Organism: Monodelphis domestica; assembly: GCF_027887165.1. Classification (NCBI taxonomy): domain Eukaryota; kingdom Metazoa; phylum Chordata; class Mammalia; order Didelphimorphia; family Didelphidae; genus Monodelphis; species Monodelphis domestica. Next base: position 346,360,003 of record NC_077227.1, on the reverse strand, counting down.
TTGTCCAGTCCCGGCCATTTTTCTGCCTTGGAACCCATATACAGTATTGATTCTAAGATGGAAAGTAAGGGTTTAAAAAAATGTCCCAGACTGCTCTATCAGTCTAATTATCCTCTTATGGTAGAACTAAAGCTCCATTAGAGATTGTAAACTCCTTAAGGGCAAGGGCTACTTTTTGTTTGTTTGTTTTCGTCTTTATGGTACTTAGTGCTGGTTTTTGTACAAAGAAAAGGCTTAATAAATACTCATTGAACTGACACTTTTGAGCTTTTGCCATTTAGCAGAATCTGTGATTCACAGCATAGGCTGGCTCCCTTTTGACTTGAGAGGGGACAGGTTATACATATAATTCATGGACAGATGATACAAAGCTATTACTCCTTGACATCAACACCCACCCACTCATGGACTCCAAATCCTTTGAGGTTAAATCATAGGGAGTTATAACCACTCTTACACAATACTGGAAATGGATATAATCCACAACTCCATGGGTACAAGTATTCCCTTGGATTCATGATCCAGTGTTGAGCTCCTGAGCCATAAATCCACTGCGGTGGCATCACAAGATCACTCCAGCTTCCCCAGAGCTGAATTGGTTAGTATAATTACCACTAGTATTCACCTGGCTCCCATTCTGACTTCAATAATTCTGATTTTAATGGGCAAGGCAAAGGAATAGCTGCCCCAGTGGTTAGCCAATTGGTGCTGTGCCATGCCCTGGTATCCTGGTTATTCATTTCTCCTGGTGCTCAAGGATTGCCCCAACTCTACGTTCTCTTCACTGTGTTCATGCAGAGGGAGATGGCTACCTTCCATTCTTGAATTTTCTTTCATCATTTAATCTCTACTGCTATGATTGCTATTTCTATTTCTTCTCTCCTCAATGAGGACAATTTTCCTTTCTGTTTCACTTGCAGGCTTCTTTCTTTTCTTTCTATTTAGTAAACTCTCACTTTCTTTGAAATGATAAACATGGAGCTGCTACTCTTCAAGGCCACCTCTTGGTTATTGATAGAAAGGTTGACAACTCCTGCTAGAGAATGTATCCAGGCTACATATTTATATTAGGTTGGCATATGGGATTATGTTCTGTTCCTAGACAGATACTACACCTACGTGATAATTCAACTACGGTGGAAGGGGGCAACTGGGCTGGCAGCCTTCCATGGAAGAAGCCATTTGCTTTCTCTCTGCCCTTCCAACAGAGTTTCACTTCCTCTGCAAGGAATTCAGATTTTAGAGGAGAAATACAACCTAATTTGAGCAAATTCTATAACATTTCCAAGAAGCATGGTAGGATTATGGAAAATTTCTGGAAGTTCTGAGAATAGGAAATATAATTTGATGGTCTCGCCTCAACTTCAAAGTCAGCTTCCAAATGTAAATGCAATAAGTGTAGTATCATGTTTGATAATATACTTGGCATAAGGGGGCAACTAGATGGCTCAGTAGATTGAGAGTCAGATCTAGAGATGGGAGGTCCTAGGTTCAAATTTGGACTCACATACTTCCTAGTTGTGTGACCCTGGGCAAATCACTTAACCTGCATTGCCTAGCCTTTACTGTTCTTCTGCCTTGGATCCAATACATGGTATTGATTCTAAGACAGAAGGTAAGGGTTTTATATATATATACTTGGAATATCTTTAATTAAGATGTATATGAGGATAATGTAGCAGCAACTTTATATTATTGGAGACTGTAGAGTTAGGAACCATTTGATTCTTAAGATCACTTGCCTGTCTCTTAGAGTTGGAACCACTCAGAGAATCATTTTTTTAGTCTTTATAGCAGAAAGGACAATTGTATCTGAAGTCAGGAGTGACATATATCTAAACATGATAGAGAGGATAGATTTCTGGGTATGGGAAGAAAGAATTAAGTTCAAATTCTGCCTTATACACTTACTGGTTGTGCCACCCTTAGCAAGTCAGTTGTCTGACTTAGTTAATTCATATGTAAATGGAGACAATGATCTTACCTACCTCACAGGATTTTTGTGAGGAGCCAATTAGAGGACACTTCAAAAGCTCAGTGCAAACAAATACTATATAAATGCTACCTGTTAGTAGTATTACATAAAATGGTTCTGACACTGTTACTATGAAAAAGCCACTTGTCTTTTTGCAGTCACAGTTTTTCATTTTCTGCACAATAGGTCTGAAAATACATGCATTTTGTGTACCATACTGAGTTGTTATGAGGAAGTCAGTTTGTAGATTTCAAGTCCTACAGAAATAGGAATTCCTGTTTTCAAATGCCCTCTCCACATTTGTAGATTTCAGTTGATGTGTACAAAAATAGAATCTTAGTTAATTAAAAAATAGCAAATTTGCCAACATGGTTTGACCCTGCTTCAATTTCTCCATTAAGTCACAAGATCTAACGAACTACAGTCCAGTTACCATCACTGCCACTTTTATTATACCAGAGTGATTTCATTTGATGCAGGAGGAAAAGTTTCATTAAGAGATTCATGGAAACTTCTTGAAACACAAAAGGAAATTGCTTTCAAAATTTGGAATGAAAAGGAGTAAGGTAAGGTATTTCTTGTTGAATTTAAAGATCAAGAACTGAGCCTAAATGGGATGACTTACATTAGGCAGGCTGGTAAAGTCTCAAAGTGCCAGACCACCAAGCAGCTTGGTATTTCTAGGGGAGCTCTGCCTAGTGCTGATATCCAAATATCCATGGTTTAAAGTAATAAAAATTTCAGACACCTTGTAGTCCCCCTGTACAATTTGACAATTGCCCACTGGGATAACCTAATTCTATTCTTGGGATAATGTGCATGTAGGTATGACTTTTGTCAAACACAATGAAATAAGATGGAACTAAGTAAAATTTTCCTTTGCAGATTTTCAAGGTTTAAGTTGAATAGGTACCCAAGCCCTGATCTTAGCAAGGCACCTTTTTCACTTCTCTGTCACATTAAATCTTACCTTGTATATGTTGAAATGTATATTATCCACCATTCTCTCTATATTATCTATACTGAACTATTCTGATTTCATTTAAGTTCCACCTAAAATCTCAAGTTCTTTTAGAAGCTTTTCCTGATCCCCTTAATACTAGTTTGTTCCTTGTGTCAATTATTTCTAATATATGCTGTATATGGCCTTCTTGCTCTTCCTCCAACCCAAGACTGCATCCCCTGACTCTGAATGATTTCACTGGCTCTTTCTAATGCCAGGAATGGTCTACATCTTTTTCTTTGACTTCCTGAATTCCCTGGCTTCCTTCATGTATCAGCTGAAGCCTTGCCTTCTGCAAGAAGCCTTTTTCACTTCCTCTTTAATCTCGGTGATTTCTCCCTCAGATAATAGTTTCTAATATGTCCTGAATTCATCTTATTTGCATATAGTTGATTGTATATTGTTCCCATCATTGAACTGAGACTTCCTAGGGAGAAGAGTCTATGTTCTACCTTTCTTTGTATCTGTAGCATTTAGTAAATTGACTGGCACATGCTAGGGACTTAATAAATGCTTATTAACTGACTATATGTTATATGATGGGAGAAGGAAAAGTATGTGAAAATTATTTTGAGCCCTATTTCAATACTTGGAATAATACTAGTATTTAGTATAGTATTTATATATCACTTCAACATTTGCAAACTGCTTTACCAAAATGATTTCATTTTGTCCTCCCAATAATCCTGGAAGATAGGGACTCTAATGATATTAAAATTATTATACAAGTTGCAACAATATCTGTAGGTTTTTTACCTTATTAAAAGATCAAATGATGTATTATCAAACCTTAAAGTCCTATACAAATAAAATCTAATTTATTATTCTCACTGTTCTTTTCTTGTTATCTGATTGACTATTACTAATACTATTACTATCAATAATAATTGCATCCAAGTCCAATCCAGCAGGAGGCAGGACAATGTATGGGTCAGGAGGCAATGACAAAGTATGGCAGCCAGGATGTTGTAATATAAGGACAACACGTTCCCTGACGACACCACATTGGCCATGAGGCCAATCCTGCTCTATTGGCAAGAATCCTGAAGTAAATGGTAGTACTGATTTCCTTGTCTCCTCAGCTAGTGTTATACAACTACTTCTAAATGGAGCAATGCAAGAATTCCAACTGGCTCTATTTGAAATTGTTGTGATGTGAAGCCCAATGAAGGATAATAGAATAAGAGACACTTTTTAATCTTCTGGTGCCACCATCAGATAAGTTGCATTGGAACAAATCAGAAATATTAACTCTCCACTTTCTGGAATTGCTTTAGTGCAAGTAGTCCTGGCCAATAAGTGGTTATATCAAGAGTCTCCATGAAATGGACTGAAGTCACAAATAGTTTAATATGAGCCAGATTTAGTTCATAGCAACAAGGCACTATATCTGATCAGATCTATTATCTCTTAAAAATATAGGCTATAAGCAAAGGCTTCATACTAACCTTTTTCAGTGATACTCTCGGTTTCAGATCACAAAATATATTACTAATTCATTATAAAAATAACTTCATTCTAAGTCTAGATTAGATGAAATGAGATGAAGTAAAGAAGCTAATATCTCAAGAGGGAAAAGTTGAAGAGTATGAGGTCCTAATAACTTTCATTTTGCTCAAACTCCTAAAAGTATACCTCATAGAGTCAGGATTGTCTAGTAGAGAAAGCACTCAGCTAAGCTCTCCCAAAATTGAATTTTGGAGTGGCATATCCAACAAAAGATGAGACAATCTTTCAGCCCAAGACAACACAGGAGATTGGAAAGAGAAATTTGTGACATGGTGGAGAGGAGGCTGGCATAGACTCAATGTGGATAAAACCATAGTGTTAGGATTAGGAGGTGGTGACAGAAACAGTTTCATAATATCTCAAGTCAGAGACAGTGAGAGATCTGGAAAGTGGACTGGTCAGAAAGAGATTAGAGGGGATCCTTGTGCTACCAAAGAACACAGGACCAGATACTGTACCTATGTTCACTTCTGAGTCATATTTTAAGCGTGCTTTGGGTCAAGAAGAATCAGGAACACTGAGGAGCAGTCATTTTGTTCCCAAGGAATAAGGGACTTTGAGGAACAGTATCATTTCTGGATCCAAAGAAGGGAGTGCCCTGAGTAGCAGTATTTATTACAATCTCAAGGTATCAGAGGCCCTTCATGGGTAAAGACCAGAATGCAGATCAGGAGGAATAGTGATCACACCTCTCATCATATCAGACCACCTTAGAAATACTGAAGACTTTAAGACCTTAACAACTGGCTCTGAAAACAGCAGGGTGAAAAAGACCAATAGTGAGACAGTACTCTTCTCTCCACTCCTGCTCTAGGAATTGAGCTCAACTTTAACAAAAAGTTTAAAATCAAGGAATATGATAGAAAAATGAGCAAACAACAAAAAAGAACTTGACTTCAAAAATCCACTATGATGAAGATAGGGAAGATCAAGACACAAGCTCAGAAGACAATGAAGTCAAAATAGCTACAGGCAGAGCCTCAAAGAAAAATGTGTATTAAACACAAGCCCAACAAGTATTTCTAGAAGAGTTAAAATTATTTTCACAATCAAAGAAGAGTGGTAGCAGAAAGATTAGGCAAATAAAAGAGAATAAAAGAAGACTACTATGAAAAAAATTAACAGATTTGTTAGAGGCACAAGAAATATTGAAGAAAACAACATCATAAAAAATAGGATTGGCCAAATGGAAAAACAAGGACAAAAGTTGCCTGAAGAAAATAACTATTTAAAAATTTGAATTGGGAAAGTGGAAGCTGATGACTTCAGGAGACATTAAAAACATTAAAAGAATGAAATAAAAGAAAATGTGAAATATCTCATTGGAAAAGCAATGTATCTGGAAAATAGATAGAGGAAAGATAATTTAAGAATTACTGGAAAATCTGAAAGTCACGATCAAAGAAAGAATCTAGACATCATATTTCAATAAATTATCAAGGAAATTGCCCTGACATCTTAGAACCAAAGGATAAAATAAAAATGAAGAGATTTCACCAAACACCACCTGAAAGAGATTCCAAAATGAAAACTTCCAGGAATATTAGAAGCAGATGCCAGAACTCCTAGGTCAAGTAGAAAATACTTCAATGAGCTGGAAGGAAATCATTTAAACACCATGGATCCATAATCAGGATTGCACAAGATTTATCAGTTACAACATTAAAAGAATGGAGGGCTTAGAAGATGATATTCCAGAAGGCAAAAAAGGGATGAGATTATAACCAAGAATAATCTACTCAGCAAAACTGAGTTTAATCCTCAGCTGAAAAATGACTATTTAATGAAATACAGGACTTTCAAATATTCTTGAGGAAAAGATGAGAACTGATAGAAAATTAGACTCTCAAATATAAGACTCAAGAGAAGTATAGGAGTTAAATATAAAAGAGAGGTCATAAGGGACTCAAAAAGATTAAACTTTTTACCTTTCTCAATGGGAAGATGATACACATAACTACTAAAAACCTCATCATTTTGGGGGCAGCTACAAGGATTCTACCCAGAAAGAGTCCATAGGAATGAGTCAATTACATTGAAAAGACATACTAAAAATGATTAAGAAAGAAAGAGGGATGCCCTTGGAGAAGGGGGAAGGAAGAAGAATGGGGAAAATTATTTTACATAAAAAAGGAATATAAGGAAGAGATTTTTTCAGTGGAGTGGAAAATAGTGGCTCATATCTCATATCTAAATTGGTCCTAAGAGGGATATATATATGTGTATATATATATATATATATATATATATATATATACACACACACACACACACATACACACACAATTACAATTAGCAATAAAAATCTATCTCATACAACAGGGAAGTAGGAAGGGGATAAATAAAAGGAGAGTGATAAAAGAGAGGGGAGAAAAAAGAAAGAAGTAGTCAGAAGCAGAATAGACTTCAGAAGAAAGATAGGATAAAAAGAGAGAAGGAAGAACAAGAAAATAGGGTGAAGGGAATACACATTTAATAATCATAACTATGTATGAAAGGAACAAATTCATCCATAAAATGGAAGACATTAATAGAATGGATTAGAACCAGAATCTAACAATATTTTGCTTACAAGAAACACACTTGAAATGAGAGATTCACACTTAAAATTAGTTAAAATTAGGGGCTGATGTAGAATCTATTATGCTGAAGTAAAAAAGGCAGGGGCAGCAATCATGATCTCAGACAAAGCAAAAGCAACACTAGACCTAATTAAAAGAGATAAACAAGGAAACTACATCTTATTAAAAGATACCATAGACAAGTCATACTAATACTAAACATATGTTGCTGTTTTTGTTCACCCTTTGTTTTTGAAGAGGATCATTAATAATAGAGTGATGTCTTGACTTGTGTGTAAACTAGATCTAAGTGAGGCAGAATTAAAGAAGGTGATTAGCCTCACTCTTTTCCAGACTCATAGAAGTCCAATGATAAGACAAAAGTCAAGATGTTTGGGAATGGACAGTGGATGAACTTGGCTTCTTCGATGTCTAACCAAGCTATAAATGCTCCACAGTGTTTGCTTCTGCTGCCCTCATGGTTATGAGAACAAATAGTTCCAGTCTCTTTTGCCAGGCAAATCTTCCCATTCTTTGGGTAGACAACCTTCCTAACTCATCCATAGATTTGAGGCCCATTGGTTCCCTCAACCTGGTTTAGGCTACTACCAAGATATTTTTACTGGGATATGGCCCCTAAGCATTCTACATCTTTTTGGAGCCATAGGTAAGAACTGGGTAGCAGATGGACACCAATTGCAAAAGCAGCTATGAAAAAGGCTTAGCAAGTCCTCATATTAGAAGCATGAGCCTTCCTTTAACACTATATACACTTCAAATAAATACATGTGCCAAATGGCAAGCATCCAAATCCTTTAAGGAATAGTCAAAGAATTACAGGAGTGATTAGGCAATGAAATTATAGAAATTAAAATTATACTAGTGCTGGACTTTAATTTTCTCCTCTCAGAGCTAGATAAATAAAAAATAAAATATATAAGAAGTAAATTAAGGACATGAATGGAATCTTTGAAAAGTTAGCTAAGATAGACTTCTAGAGAAAATTGTAGTAGGGAGTATATACTTTTCTTAGCTGAAAGTGGCACCTTCAGAAAAATTAACCATGCATTAGGGCCTAAAAACCTCAAATCAAATTAAAAAAAAGCAGAGAAGTCAAATATACTCTTTCCAGATCAAAATGCAATAAATATATGTACAATAAAGAATCATGAAAGCATAGATTAAAAATTAATTGGAAGCCAAATAATATGATGCTAAAGAATGAGTGGGCCAAGGAACAAGTCATAAAAACAATCAATAATTTCATTAAAGAGAATAACAACAATGAGACAACATCCCCAAATTTGTGGAATACTACCAAAGAAGTACTTAGGGGAAAATTTGTATCTCTAAATGCACATATCAATTAAAGAGAAAAAAGAGCAGAACAATAAATTGGCAACTAAAAATCTACAAAAAAGGGGATAGCTAGGTGGCCTATTGGATTGAGATCCAGGTCTAGAGATGGGAGATCCTGGTTTCACATCTGTTCTCAGACACTTTCTAACTGCATGACCACTTAATCCCCATTTGCATAGCCTCTTACTACTCTTCTTTTTTTAAAATTTAGAATATTTATCCATGGTTACATGATTCATTATTTTTCCCACCCCTCTTCCCTTCCCACTCCTGGAGCTGACAAGCAGTTTTACTGGGTTATACCTGTATACATGTTCAAAACCTATTCCATATTATTACTATTTGCATTAGAGTGATCTTTTAACACCAAAAATCTAATCATATTCCCATTGAACCATGTGATTGATCATATACTTTTATTATGTATTTTTGTTCCCACAGTTCTTTCTCTGGATGTATAAAGTGTTCTTTTTCATAAGTTCCTCTGGATTATACTGGGTCATTGCATTGCTGCTAGTAGGAAAGTCTATTACATTTGATTGTGCCATTGTGCATCAGTTTCTATGTACAATGTTCTCCCGGTTCTGCTCCTTTCGCTCTGAATCAATTCCTAGAGGTCTTTCCAGTTCACATGGAATTCCTCCAGTTCATTATTACTTTTAGCACAATAGTGTTTCATCATTATCAGATACCACAATTTGTTTAGTTATTCCCCAATCAAAAGGGAATTTTTCCTCATTTTCCAATTTTTTGCCACCACAAAGAGCACAGCTATAAATATTTTTGTACAAGTATTTTTCCTTATTATCTCTTTGGGGCACAAACCCAGTAGTGGTATGGTTGGATCAAAGGACAAGCATTCTTTTAAAGCCCTTTGGGCATAATTCCAAATTGCCCCCTAGAATGGTTGGACCAATTCACAACTCCACCAACAATGTATTGATGTCCCAATTTTGCCACATCCCCTCCAACATTTATTACTTTTCCCAACTACTCTTCTGCCTTAGAGCCAATATACAGTATTGATTTCAAGATGGAAGGTCAGGGTTAAAAAAAACAACTACAAAAAGAACAAATGAAAATTCCCCAAGTAATTGCTAAGATGGAAATTCTGAAAACCAAAGGAGAAATTAATAAAAAATAGAAAATAAACCAAACCAAAGCAAAGCATTGAACCATAGTGTTTATTGCTTGTGTTTTCTTTTGCAACATGACTAATATAGAAATGTTTGCATGACTTTACATTCATAATCCATTATCAAATTGCTTGATATAGGGGCCCACCAGGGAGTCCTATATTATTTATCTGTGAGTGGTGACCTGAGAAGGAGAATGGAGGCTAGAGGAATATGGATGAGAGATAGATAAGGCAGTCAGGGCAAGAGAAGCAGGGATAAAGACTCAGAGACCACAAGTTAAAACACCTGGGGAGTTGTGAGCTCCTCCTTAGATACCTCTCTAGTGAAAGATAAAAGAGTGGAGAAATTATAAGTATGAGAACCAAGAGAACCTGAGGGGAGCACAGGACTCTGGGACATCCCGCATGGACCAGATGGTCAAGAGATTAATGGGAGATGTGCGGGGGCAGCTGTGTTGTGTCATTCAGTTGGACATGAGGAACATAATAGGCCATAGCAAGATCAAGATTGTAAGAGGCAAGAGGGAGAGCAAACACTGTGAGGGCAAGAGGTGTAAGAGAAGAGAAGGTAAGAAGAGGCTCTCACATGTTCCCCAGCCTTTATTGGGGACCTTAGGAATGTCAAGTGGGAGGTGATTAATGAATAAGTGACATGATAGAGGTTTTTACATTGGTAGCATTGACAATGACAGAATCAAAGAGGAGGAGATTAATTAAACCCATGTGCTTTGTAAATGAATGCAGTCTGAGCCAAGACACTGTGGCTGTCAATGCCCAGCCCAGGAATTTGCTTGTCCTTTGGATTGTCCCTTTCCATACAATGAACATTAAGTGATCTGACAATGTGTCTGGTAAATGAATATACAGGATACAATATCAGTACATCAATCATACTTCCAAGATGCTAAGATGCCTGGTATGCTACACTTTCCTCCAGGTGGGAGAAGTCAAAAAAAGGAGAGAGTTTTGTAACTCAAAAATGATTTTTTTTCAGTTATATGTAGAAACAATTTTTGACAATTGTTTTCTGACATTCTGTGTTTTAGATTCTCTCCTCCATCCCTACCTGGCAGTAAATAATTTGCTATAGGTTATATCAATGTCTTCATGAAATATTCTATATTCTGCATGTTGTGATAGAAGAAACATATCACCCTTACAATAAAAACTCATGAATGAAATAAAATGAAAGATGGTATGCTTTGATCTGCAATCAGATTCAAACAGTTTCTTCTTTGGCTATGGATAGACTTTTTTATCTTGAGTCCTTTGGGGTTATCTTGGAAATTTGTTTTGTTTATAATAGTTTTTTCCTCCACTGTTGATCATCATACAATATTTCTGTTAATGTGTATACTATTCTGTTAGTTCTGCTCACTTTTCTTTGATTCAGTTCATCATATATGTCTTTCTAGGTTTTTCTGAATTTGTCCTATTTGTCATTTCTTATGGTGCAATAGTATTCCATTACAACAAAATACCACAGCTTGCTCAGCTGTTTCCTAATTGATGGACACTTCTTCAATTTCCAAATATTTGTCATTACAAAAGATGCTACTAAATAGATTTTTGTATAATGAGATCCTCTCCCTTTATTTCTCTGATCTTTTTGGGATACAGAATTAGTAGTGATGTTGCTGGGTCAAATGGTATACATAGTTTTATGGCACTTTGGATGTGTTTCTGAATTGCTCTTCAGAATTGTTGTATCAATTCATAGTTCTACCAGCAGTGTATTAATGTTTCCCAATTTTCCAACATCCCCTCCAATGTTTATAATTTTCTTTTTTGGTTGGAATTTGTAATTTTAAAAAATGAATGTTAATTTTTTTGTATGTAATTGGGAAAGATTTAATAAAACAAATTAAATATATTAGAAAAAAGCAAGTATACCCCATGATAAAAAGAAAGTATACCTCATGAAAGCATAACTGATTTCATAAATGATTTTGAAAAGGAGGTGATTATATATAGATTGGAATTTTGGAATAGCCCGTTTTTAGTTGAACAATATGAACCCAATAACCAAATCAATCACACCAAAACAATAATTTTTAAAAAGCAGGAAATGCTGTAAAGCATCATGAAGTGATTAATTTAACACTTTAAAGTATAAAAATATTTTAGTACTTGCAGATCAGAAGAAAAATCAAAATTAAGTGGGAACAGGATGAGATACACATTCCCTTTTATCCTGATATTCTTCTAAGGGAACTTTCAGGGGGAACCTATGCTTATATCCTAATATATTCATTCAATTTGGAAAAAAAGTTATTTTATCCACCCATGCAATAGTCCATATGCTAGATATAAAATAATACTAGCAAAATGGTGATGTGCCCTGGCTTGAGCTGTCATGACTCATGGCTGTTTCTGGGGAGTGGTGGGCATTGCTCTTGCCAAAAGTGTCCCAACCCCTTTTTTTAGCATTAAAAAAAAGCAGTTCTGCAGAGGTATTTGCCATAATTCCCTTCTGTGCTGTGCAGTCTCTGAGCTCATATGTGAATGGTATTTTTCCTTTCCTCATTGTGCATAAATTCATTTCTTGCAGCAAAAACAAAAAAATGATTCATTGAACAAAATAAAAATGATTTTTCTATAGTCATGATAATGATAATGATGATGTATGATTTTTAAATGTCACAACTCTACCCCACAAGCCATTAAAATAAAAATGACAATCATGATTGTAGAGGTTCTATGCTATGTGGATATGTAACATCAGGCAAAATGTTGGGGACAAACATACCAATTCTCATTTCTCTGCTATTAATTCCTCATCTTATATTTCTCTCAGTGTAGTTCTCTCTGTATCCCCCCTCCCCTGTATCCCCGACTTCCTCCACATCCTCCAACTCTGTTTCTGTCTCTGTTTCTCAATTGTTCAAAGACAGTGTAGGGCATATGCTCTAGAATGATTTCAGAAATTGCTAATATTACAAAAACTCTAATCAGCTGGTCCCCCATCCTGGTTAATACTGGAGAAATCTCTTCTCTCATGGGAGAGTTTCCCTTTTTTGAATCTTGATCTATAAACTTATAGGCCTTGACAAATCATGATTAATGACCATGTAATTTATTTGTAGCATTAAGTAACACAAAATGCTGATAAATATTTAAACAAAGTGAAGAAGGCTGCAATGGAGTTTATCCCAGAATCACCTCTTTTGGAAGAGAGATTTAATATATAAGTAGAATCTTTTCCTTCCCTTCCCTTCCCTTCCCTCTCCCTTCCCTTCCCTCTCCCTCTCCCTTCCCTTCCCCTCTCCCTTCCCTTCCCCTCTCCCTTCCCTTCCCCTCTCCCTTCCCTTCCCCTCTCCCTTCCCTTCCCTCTCCCTTCCCTTCCCTCTCCCTTCCCTTCCCCTTCCCCTTCCCCTTCCCCTTCCCTTCCCTCTCCTTTCTCATTACTATATCTGGGGAAGCCAGAGAAAGGCAGGACACACTGTCTTTGATTCTCATCAACAACCCAAATTACTCCCACTCCTGGTTCAGTCTAGCCTCAGCTATAGTTCACTTCTGCCAGGTTCCAGTCTTCTCAATTCTAGTTTTGTGGATGCTTGTCCACTCATATTTGGCCATTCTATACATAATACTTTCAAATTTTTTGTAGAAGTCCTTTCTTACGACCATTTGATTTCCCACAGAACCCCTCTCCTCAAATTGAGCTCCCTTTAGTTCCCATGAAGAGCCTAGCCAAAGGATTCCCTACCACCCTATGAAAGTTCCTACAGTGTGTCCTTGGTTTCAGTGATTCTCCTTCCAAAGGGAAAGTTTTCAAAATCTCTATGATTCTGGAAAGGTCATCCAAAGTCTTTATCATCTTGGTTCTTAGCAATGTGTGATTACTTAATAAACCTAATATTTATATATTGCTTATTTATTTGAAAAGCATTTTATTAATAGTACACTAAGATGACTATCTCAGTAAATGTTACAATGGACTCTGTGGTCAGGTAGTTAAAGATAAATGAAATCAGACATTAATATTTTCTTTGAATTTGAGATATATGCCCTTTTCCAGTGAGGGATATGGGAGAAGGAAGGGAAGTCAGCTCAATTTCCAATACCATTTCTTAGGATTATAGAACCTTAAAGCTTTTGTAATTCACTTCCCTCTAGAATTCAGGAGGAGTCTAGGTAACATCTCTGATGGATTCCTTCAGACCCTGTTTGAGTACTTCAAGTTTTGGGAAATTATCTCATGAGGTAGTCCATTCCATCCCTGGATAGCTCTTGTTATTAGAAAGTTATTCCTTATTTTCAAATAAAACCTTCTTTGTAATATTTACCAAATTGGCTCTATTTCTGTCCTCTGGAGCTACATAGAATAAGAATTCCTCTTCTTTTAAATGGCAGCAGCTATTCATATACTTTAAGACAGCTGGTGGGTTCCTTCCTTCAAAGTCGTCTCTAGGCTAAATATCCCTTAACTGCAAGCACATGGCCCCTGAGGTCCTTAACTGGCAACATTACTAAATTCCAGGAGACTTTTCATAGAATTACCCATGAAAAAATAGCAGTCCCAGAATAGGAGACATTATTTGCTTATCAGAAAGACAGGAAGGAAAAAAAAAAAACACTAGCCATTTAATGAGACCAAAAGCCAATAGCATCTGTTCCAGAGAGATATGAGTAGAGTCTGCTGATTTGACAGAGATTGAGTGCACTTGTGAACTTTTTTCTTCTTCTAGGAAATCAGAATAGCAAACAGCGTGATTTCAGTTTGTGTGGATAGAAAGCTGTTTGACTCAGTGCTTTCTAGAATCTTTGGTCAGAGTGTGAATATTCCCTTTGATTTGTAGGTGATGATTTGAAATTTTCATGCAGATGTTAGGAATGTGGCACTCCTGCTTTGTTGGCTGGAAATTTGCTTTTCTTGGGGGGTAATCAGAAGGCTTAAGGTGAGGGGCAGGTGGAAAGAGAGAAAAGCTATAATAGGAAGAATTTTAGGCTGGTGTGTGTTAGATGTGGAAAAATGGAGGAGTGCCTGAAATAGGAAAGACTTGTAAATGAGTCATTAGCTTACTGCTGGTAGCTGACTTATTCTTCTACGTTGGGGTTTCTAGGGCGAAGGCTGGCTCGATGTGCAGGCAGAGTGGGTGGGGGTGCCTACTTGTGATTTTCCTAAGTGGTGACAATTTCTAAGTGCTCATGATTTCCACTTGAGGAGAGAGGGCTGCTGAGTCTTGACCTGCCTGTGATTATATAATGATGAGCATTTCTGTCTCTCCAACTGATGGCCCAAGGACAGATAAGATTTTGTAGCTGATAGAAGTTTTGGGACTTTGTAAATTAATTCACTTTATATTCATTCAATAAACTTTTATTAAGGGTCTACAAAGTGCTGTGCTATAACTGTCCTCAAAAGAGTTGCAGCCTGGGCTTTAAAAAGGCATAATCTTTATTTTAAATGTTGGTTATTTTCACTGTTATTGCTCTAGATGGGTCTAAAAATCCAATTAATTAATTTCAGTAAATCCCTAGGGCTAAATTTTCAAAGGGTAGCTTACCTATTCATATATGTAATTTTCACCTGTAATTATGAAATGGGAAGCACAGTTATTACATCCTGCTTGTTTTGTGTATTTAAGAAGGGAATGACTTTCATAACAAGCAACTTGGGGGCCAAATTACCTGTGAAGTAATGTGAGTCTGATAAGAGCCCTTTAAAGATTTGACCCTAAACTGGAAATGAGCTTTGGTCTGATGCTTTTGGAATAATACCATGCAGAGCCTTTCTTCCAAGGATTTAAAGTACTTCAGAGACGCTGAGATCCCATTTGGTAAATGACTGTTCCAGAACATTGCTAAGTGCTACCTTTATGACCTGAAAGCCCTGGCTTGCTCTGCCCATCACTCTGAGGAGTGGCTTTTACCCTGACTCAATGTCTTAGACTTCTTAAAGTCCCCAAGTAAATGGGAAATGGACATTATAATCTTCCTTTGGTAGATGGGATATGCCATCATCATATCTTTGCCATCATATAAATTCTTCATGCCTTTAAAAAGACTTTTGCAAGATTATCTCCTTTGAGTTTATTAAGAAACCATTGTGGCCCTTGTGCCAGAAGCTTTTACATCCCAAAGGGCCCAGCTTTACTTAGGTAATTTCTTATTTTTCTGAGTTGGTATCTCCTTTTCTCTCATCCTGAAAATGGGGGGAAATTTACTTAATTGCCACTATGTATGCTGGTGACAACTCACAAAGTTAAAAAAAGGAAAGCTTTAATTGAAAGACAGAAAAAAATTGAGTTCTCAGAAAAGAAACTGAAATGAGTAGTTTTCGTCATTTGTAAAATGATGAAGTTGGACTAGATATCCATGAAGGTCCATTCTGGCCCTAGCACCTGTCCCCTGGTCCCTTGAAGATCAGTATTGTATTCTAATCTCTCTGTCTCTCTTCCTCTTCCTCTTTTTTCTTTTAACATTTATCTTACATCATGATATTCAATTCTAAGATAGAAGAGCAGAAAGGTAATTAGGGTTAAGTAATTTGCTGTGGTCCCATGGCTAGGAAGTGTGTAAGGCTAAATTTGAACTCAGGTTCTTCCATCTCCTGACCTGGTGCTCTATCTACTTTGCTACCTAGCTTCCCCATCTTGATCTCTTTTAGTCCTGGGCAGACAAGACTCCCATCAGGATGCTGATTGTGGAATTCTTTCTATGTAGTTTTTAGACAATGAAGAGTAGGTTTTGCTTGGCATTGTGGCTCTTTCCACAGTACCACAAACAGTTCTCAAAAGCATTGTTTATTGGTCATTTTTCTGAGACAATAAACGGTTCTATTTTTCCCAAAGTTAGATCTTATCCAACCAACCTCAACCAACCAATGAGAATTTTATTAAGGAGCTGTAATATGTCAGGGATTCAGGAAAACTGGGGGATAAAAACACACAAGTTGTATAATCTCTGCCTACAAGGCTCTTCCATTCTACTACTGGGATGCAATATGATCATAATTAATAATTTCATAAAGGACCTATGTGCAGTGTCCCAAAGGTCTTAGTGCAGTTTTAAGCTACTAAACCTTAAATATAACATAATGTAAATACACAATGATTTTTTTGGGAGATGCATTAATGATTAGGGGAATTAAGAAAGGCTCTTTCAAGGAGACCCAGTATTGGAACCCATGCATTGAATCAAAGTAGAGATATTAAGAGGTAGAGGTGAGGAAGAAGACCATTCCGGGCACTGGAAACAGTCTATATAAAGGAATAGAATTGAGAAATGGAGTGGCATGTACAGTAGCCAAGTAGACTAATTGGACTGGAACATGGAATAGGTGAGGGAGAGTCCTGTATAATTAGCCTGGAAAGATAGGTTGGAGTCAGATTGTGAAGGGTTTTGCATGGCAAATAGGAATTAATGTTTTAATCTAAAGGCATAGGGAACCACTGAAGTTTCTAGAATGGAGGAATGTCATTATTAGACCTATGCTTTGGGAATATGATTTTGGCAGCTGTGTTGAAGAAAGATTGGAGAAGAAAGACAATACAGGGAGACCAATTAGGGTACTATTGCAATAGCCCAAGAAAAAGTTGATGAGCAGCTATATGTAAAGGATTTATCCTCTGCTGAGTTTTATCCTCACCTATAATGGGGTGATGTCTTTATGGTGCTGAAAATCTGTCAGGAGGCACCATTCTCTCTCTCTCTCTCTTTCTCTGCTTAACAGCTGGAGTGAAATTAGACTTGATCTCCTTCAGACTATTCCATCTGTTACTAGTGTTGCTGACCTTGGCATCACCAAATTTGTTCAGGGAGCAAGAATCCAGCTATTCCCCCTTCCCAAAAGAGACTGAATTACTAATGAAAAATTAAGATATTGTGATTACAGATATCTATTTCCCATCAGGAAGGGATTCCCTGACTAACAGAACACTCTTCACTTGTTTATGGTCCAAAAAAATGAAATAAGATCCCAAAGAATTTTTCTGGCAGGGCTTTTTCAAACCTCCCTTGGCTATTAATAGACCCACATTGAGTTGGGTGATGGCAAAGGGTCTGTCCCAGGAAACTGATTATCTAAAGATATTGCTGTTATTCTCATTTTATAGATAGGAAGCTGAAAGCACAGAGAAATTATAAGAATTGCAAAAGACTGCTAAATTAGTACTGGAGCAATTAGGAATGGGATTGGAATCAATAACTTGTTTCCTTATTCTTCACTAAAATTTTGAATTTTCATTTGTGGTTGAATTTCTAGACTGGAAAACTAATTAGAAAACTCCCTGCCTGAGAACAGGTAAACAGATTTTGTCTTAATATTATAGAATATCTATGAGTTGAACTAGATGATCATTGAACTCCCTTCCAAGTCTCATTTCTTGGGATTCTTTGAAAAACAATATATGCTAAAGGAGCCAATGAGTTGCCTTTTTAATTGCATGTTTTTAAATAGGCAATAAGCATTCCTCTTCACTTTTTCTTTCTTCACCTTTTTCCTATGTGGATTAGCACTGTTGGACCTAGAATCATGAAGACTTGAATTCAAATCTGGCATCAGACACTTCCAAGTGTGGTAACCCTGGAAAAATAACTTAAATTCTCCCTGCCTCAGTTTCCTCTTGTATAAAATGGGAATAATAATAATAACTACCATCCAGGGTTGTTGTGAGGGCAAAATGAGATAATATTTGCAAAACATATTGTAAACTTTAAAGTGATATACACATGTTATGGTTATAATAATAATTATTATTTATTTTCTATGACCATCTCCAAATACATTCTCCTTTTCATCTACACAGAGAGCCATTCTTTGTAACAAAGACTGAAAAAGAGAATAAAAGCAGTTCAAAAACCTATGCACCAATTGAGTTTAGGCATCTTTGGGGTACATATGTAACAATGGGATCTCCAGGTCTGGGTTAATAGATATTTTAGTCACTTTCTTAGCACAATTCAAATTTACATTCCAGAATGACTGGACCAATTCATAGCTCCACCAAGAATGTATTGGTATACCTGCTTTTCTTCCTAAACGTTGTCCCTCTACCTCATCCCAACATTGACCTTCAGACATATCTTTTGCTTCTCTTTTTAAAATCACTTTGCAATCTTCTGAGAACTCATGGTTCATATTTTTTTGTTGGTTAGTCTTTTTCATGTGGCCAAGGATTTTATTGAGACTACCCCATAGAAATCTGGAATGTTATGAAATTAGCATAGTGATATCTACAAAACTTCATCACCATCAGGGAATAACTCGAATTTGAAAATTACTTTCTTCATGATAGTAGGATCATCTTTGGTTAGCATCTATCCCCCTATTTATGCTTTGATTAATATTGATGTCATCTCTGTGGTTTTATCTTGACATACATCATTAGAGGAGTGAATATATTCTGAATTATTTTATTATTCAATCAAGTAATTTATTATCATCAAGAAAAACAATATATGGAAATCTTCTACTCTTTATTTTTGCTGATTGTGTGACTGCTAAAAAACAGGTTAGTAAAGGAGGGACTAAGGTGAACAGATGTTTTCCACCTAGGGAATTGCCTTAATACCCAGCTTTGGTCTCTGGGTATTTCCGCTCCCTGCTAGTGAAAAGAAAGCAGTGTTCTGCTTTTTCTCACTTTCCCTCAATGAGCCAATTGTGTGTAATAGCCCTGAAGATAATGATATATACATATATATGTATAGATATGAAAAATCTATTTTATTATAAATTGAAGTTATGAAGTAAGGATTAGGAAAAGGGTTTTCCTAACTCTAATTTTCTAAAATTCCACCAAAACCCTCTAAGTTCATTGCAAGATGAACATTTCCTGTTGTGGCTCTTTTTTTCCACTCCCTATGCTGACTAGATGTTACCCAAAATCTGACTAAAAAACTGCTTGGCTATAATTCTCAATTATTCTCCCAAAGTCTTCAAGGGTTTTGCTAAGGGTGGCTCAGGATGACTAAATTCCCTCAGCAGGGTTTTGACCTTGGGTTAGACTCAAAGGTCCAAACTGACTTATGATAAATTTCCCAGGCAAGTTGGCACACACTCACAGACAGTAGGGATAACCAGATCTCCAAAGTTGCTCTCCAGTCGACCAGGAGGAACCTTAGGGAATGGTTGTAGGGTTTCCTTTGGTCCACAAAAGGCTTGAAGAAAAAGCTCTCAGAAGCAGCTCTTCCTCCCTTAGCTTGGACAGGATCAGAACCAAGTCATAATTGTCCTTGAAAACCTTTCTTTCTCTGCCCTCTGGCTTCTATAATCTTCATTCCAGAGTTCTTGGCATGTGCCCATGCTAGTTTTTTAAAGCGAACTATCTAGCTTATCTAGCTTATCAACCTTCATCTCTATAATTTCCCTATTACACTATGAAGTTAGGATTGGTTATAGAAAATTATAGCCTAACTCTTATCTTTTTATAAAGGATACTGTTGGTATCCTTTGAAATCCCAACTAATAGTACATCGACCATTTTCATAGAGAAATGGGAAAGTAAACATATGGGTTTATAATTTCTGATACCTTAGTTACCTTTAGTCAATAGTAAGATGGCATGTATTCTTCTTCTGTAATCTTCCTATCTCTGACATCTTGACAACTGATCCAAGAGAGAGTTTATACAAAAAAAATTCTTTTTTGCCTCCAGCACGGATTTCTTCTGTATGTATGTGGTCTAGTCCAGTCTTTTCTTCAACTTCATCTTCTCCAATAATGCTTGTGAGGTGCAGCTAGGTAGAGACAGGAGATCATATATTCAAATATGGTCCCAGATATTTTATACCTGTGTGACTCTGAGCCAGTCACTTAACTCCAGTGACCTAGCCTTTACTGCTCGTCTGCCTTGGAACCAATACTTAGTATTGTTTCTTTTTTTAAGTTATTTTTCCATGTTATATGATTCATGTTCTTTCCCTCCCCTTTTCCTCCCTCTCTCAGAGCCAACAAGCAATTCCACTGGGTTATACATGTATTAACAACTTAGTATAGTTTCTAAGATGGAAGGTAAGAGTTTAAAAAATATTTCCATGTTACCATTTTGGAGACTGAGGTGGAAAAAGTCTAAATATGTACTGAAAGTAGATATAACTTGGAATTGCAAAGGTCAGACTATATTATACCTGGGAAATAGTATATAACACTTTCAATGATCTACCTCTGTGTTGTAAAATCCATCCTTTCAAATATGATTTTGTCCTAGTAATTATCTATAGTTATAAATGCTCGAGTACTACTATCTCAGAAAAATCAGAATGGTGGCTTACCCAAATGACAGTGGTACATATGAGTACATTATGACAATGCAAAAATTACCAGAGTATAAGAGATATAAATGATTACCTTCAATGACATGGATGAACAGTAAAGGAAGGGGGAGGAAAACCACTTACTGAGAATAAGAGATAAAATATGGGTAGATATCCTAACTAGTACACTATTATCTATGTAATATTACATGACATAGAAGAAAGTTGCCAGGCCTCTGGACAGATCTTCTATGGGAATGTTTTTGGAAAAACAGTCAGCAATCACACAGAATGAGAAAACACGATTGAAATGTGTTCTGAATCAGAAAAGGATACCCTTACTCTGATTAAATGATAAATACAATGATATATGGAAATTTTATATTGTCTACTTATATCAAGTAACTACTTTGCAGTGAAATATAATGTCTTTAAATTAATTTAGGTAGTTTTGTCATTTTTATTATTTTAGCCTGATACAATCAATTCAATTAATATTTTCCAATTATTTCTTTTTAAAATTCTTTGTTATGATTGCCATTTTTGTTTTGAGTTTGCCCAAAGCATAATAAACTCTTCTCTAACAATTCATTTTTACTCTATGAAAATTAATGTTTCTAGAAGGTTTCATATAAAGTTGTATGTATGTATTTTCATGTATATGTATGTTATAAATGCTCTGCATTGGACTCTGTTCTCCCATCTATTTTGCTACTAAACTTCTCTTTATAGATGAGTTCTCTAAATTTACATTTATTGCTCTTAGTCTTAATTGTGTATTTCCATCCATCATATCCTCTTATTTTCTTCCCTCCCTTTAAATCTCCAATCCCTTCTTCTTTACAAAGAAAAAAAGAAAAAAAAGGATGTGGTCAATGTTCCCAATCGTTAATTTCTCAGTCTGATACTAGTTCTCAGGGGTTTTTTCCCCCCTTTACCTAGTATAGATCCCTATCTCTTCACCCAGTCCAGACTCCTAAGGTTATTTTACTTTCTTTCCTTTTTCTCCACCTTTATAACCCACTCCATGAGAGTGAAATTTGTTATGCTTATGACTATTTCTTCTCTCTTAAATCCCCCTCTCCTCTCTTTACAACAATGTCAATTTTCCTGTTGAATTTAATGCATTTCTATGCTGAACTCTGTGTATATGTATGCATGCACACATGCATACATGTGTGTCTGTAGGCACATGTGTTCATTCCTCCTTTTCCTGGTTCAGTAAAGTGTGTGACTCATGATTCCTTGTTTGTATATTCTTTTGGTATTCCCCAAATAAAAGAAATACATAATTCCTCACTGATATTCTTCATTTCTCCCCTAATAAATTGCTTTCTCCTTTTTTCTTTCCTTTCTTAAACTCTCTGCCCAGAACACAACAGCCCCTGAATTTATTATGCTTGCTTTCATGACCTTGAAGATAGTGGGGTTATAAAAAAACACTTGTTTCATACTCCTATTAGGATTTTAGGACTCCAGCATCTTTTAATCCCTTTATATTTAGATTATATTTATAATTTAGAAAAAAATTATTTACCTTTTTAGACTTTCATCTCCTGTGTTTTAATGAATGTGTTTGCCTACTTCTGGTTATTTCTTCAGCAATATTTGTAAGCCCTCTATTCTTTTGAAGATTCACATATGTCACCCTTGGGTGATTGTACTCAATTTTCAGATTAAGTTATTCTTGTTTATACATTTTTTCTTTTTGTAATTTTTTTTCCCTAAAATTTCTTCTTTTCTGGTGAAGTTGCAGAATAGCCTTCTGTGATCCCAACCATGGATCCATGGCACATGACATCTTTCTTTCTGACTGTTTGTAGTAATTTTTATTTTGACCTAGAGACTTTGGATTTTGTCTTATGACATTTCTGGTTGTTTTCAATTTTGAGTTTCTTTAGGTAGATTTCTACTTAATCCTCTCATCCTAATATATCTGTACAGTTGTCTTTTATAATTTCTTGAAATATGATATCCAGTTTTTGCTTGGTCATAGTTTTCAGAAAATATGATTTCTTTTTACTAAAGCCTTGCCTTCCGTCTTAGTATCAATTCTAAGACAATAGAGTGACAAGGACTAGGGAATTGGGATTATGTAATTTGCCCAAGTTTATATAGCTAGGGAGTATCTGAGGCTGTTGAACTTAGACCCTCTCAACTCCAGTCTTGGCACTTTGTCCACTGAGACACCTAGGTGCCCTATTATGGAATTACTTTCTTCTTTTAAGTTTCTCTCTCAGGTTTTTCATAATAAATATTTCTTTAATGTATTTGAATTTTTTCTGTTTATTCACATCTCCCATCTTAGTTCATGGAGTTAGCTTTTATGCCAGGGTCAGACTTCCTAATCTTCTGTACCCTTGGAAAGAGTGAAGGCATGCTTCCTTCTGTCCTGTCCCCTCTGTGGTCTGGATATTGCTATTGCCATCTTGTTGCAATTTTATTTTATTTATTTTTTTAACCCTTACCTTCCATATTAGAATCAATACTATGTATTGGTTCCAAGGCAGAAAAGTGTTAAGGGCTAGGCAATGGGGGTTAAGTGACTTGGTCAGGAACACCCAGCTAGGAAGTGTCTGAGGCCAGATTTGAACCCAAGATCCCTGGCCTCTAGACCTGGCTCTCAATCCACTGAGCCACCCAGCTGCTCCTTTGATGCAATTTTTATATGGAATTACTGGGATTAGGTTCTTAATCTTGGTCATAATCTCTGGCTACTGCATCTGTCTCCAGCTAGCCTAATATAAGTGCTAACATAGACTTCATCATTATCTGTTTTTCTTTGTATGCTATAGCTTCAGGGTTTGTTCCATTCTCTGCCATGGTCCTAACAAGGCTCAGTTGCATATAGAAGACCTTATTGGTTTCAGGCCTTTTAAAAAGTCTTCTATGTGTAGGCTACTTGAAAAAGATGACTCTGCCTCTTGTGGGTCAGAGAGGAACACTGGTTTTAGGATTCTGGAAGGGCCTCTGGAATACAGCCTAATTAGGTGCTATGTTGCTTCTTTCTCCTGCTATGACTGACTTTTTAAAAACAACTTTTAAAATTTCCCTGAGCCTTGACTTCCTTTTCAGTGACTTATTGGGGCTGGTTCTATTCTCTCATGTTCTGATAGATGAGGGCTATGATCTTGATCCCTTCACATCCTGTTTACCAGAGTTTGTTCTGGCTTCTACCTCTCCTGAAGCATTCCCTAAGTAAGCACCCATAGGCTTAAAAAAAAAAAGAATTTAATTAATTTATTTTTATTTTTTTATTATTTTTTAATAATATTTTTAATAATTTAATTTATTTTATTTAATTTATTAAAATAATAATATTATTAAAATAATAATAAAAATTTAATTTATTAAAATAATTTTAATAATTTAATAATAAATATATTTATTAAAATGATTAATTAAAAATTAATTTAATTAATGTATTAATTTAGAATATTTTCTCATGGTTACATGAATAATGTTCTTTCCCTCCCCTTCTCCCACCCCCTTCCCATAGCCAAGGAGCAATTCTACTGGGTTTTACATGTGTCATTGATCAAGCCCTATTTCCATATTATTGATATTTGCACTAGGGTGATTGCTTATAGTCTACATCCCCAATCATATTCCCATCAAACCATGTGATCAAGCAATTGTTTTCCTTCTGTGTTTCTACTCTCACAGTTCTTTCTCTGGATTTAGATAGCATTTGTTCTCATAAGTCCCTCAGAATTTTCCTGGATCATTGCATTGTCAATAGTAGGAAAGTCCATTACATTCGATTATGCCACAGTGTATCCATCTCTGTATATAATGTCCTCCTGGTTCTGCACCTTTCACTCTGCATCAGTTCCTGGAGATTGTTCCTATTTGCATGAAATTCCTCTAGTTCATTATTTCTTTTAGTACAATAGTATTCCATCAATAACAGATACCACAATTTGTTCAACCATTTCCCAATCAAAAGGCATTACCTCATTTTCTTTTTTTTTTTGCCACCACAAAGAGGACATTATACATATTTTTGTTCAAGTACTTTCCTTATTATCTCTTTGGGGTACAAACCCAGCAGTGCTATGGCTGGATCAAAGGGCAGGCAGTCTTTTAAAACTCTTTGGGCATAGTTCCAAATTGCTTTCCACAATGGTTGGGACTAATTCATGACTCTACCAGCAGTGCATTAATGTCCCAATTTTACCACTTCCCCTCCAATATTTATTACTTTCCTTTGCTGCCATTTATCCCAGTCTGCTAGGTGTGAGGTGGTATCTCAGAGTCCACAGGCTTTTTTGACTCTCATCTTCCTCAATTCTAAAATGGATGAAGGAGTTTATTGGTCTTTCTCTTTGGTCTTTTTGATCTGATGCCTTCTATGTGGTGTTCTTCTAGGTCTTTTCTGTGGTATTTCTAGGAGACCTGGGCTTCTCTAAGACATTTCACATTGTCACCTTATTCTTGATATAAGTTGCAACAATAGCATCTAATGTGCTCTGTGATCTGGCTGACATTCTAATCAGCAATGACTTACATTCTGCCTATTTTCCATGAAAACTTGGTAGTCCTTCAAGAAAGTACATCTTTTTTGACATTTTATTTTGTATCCAGAAATTTCCTTATTTGAATGTTCTAACATACCAGTAGAGCCAAGAAGAAAATAACAGTTTATATAATCGTAGAATATTAGAGATGGAATACCTATTAGGTGATGATGATGATAGTGATGAAGAAGCCATTTTATATGAATGAAGAAAAGATATTAGTTGAATACTTAATAGGTGTCTTGCACTAGACTAAATACTGGAGACAGAAAAAAAAAGAGATAATTCCTCCTTGCTTTTAAGGTACTCACACATTCTAATGGGGGAGATAACATGAGGAGTCAGCCTATAGGCAATGATAAGTGGTCCTTAACCCTCCCAGTGGCCCTTAGTATTCAGATACAGTGCAGGTCTCAGGGCCTTTTCATCCTTAAAGGGCGATGGCAAGTCAGATGGCAATGCTTGGAGGTCTGGAGGAAACAGCTGCACTGCAGATGGTAAGACAGAACTGTTCTCCATTTTACTTGCAGAATTGTTGTTGATGACTCTCTTCTCATTAAAGGTTGTGAACAGCCATATCTTCTCTAGAAACAGGGGCTTGGGCTAATGAATAGAAAGATATCCCAGTGGGATCTGATTAGGGGGTAAACAGTAGGAGAAAAAGCTTCCTCTGAAGCCCATTTAGCTCTGTCCCTTTTATACAGTTTTGGACTTCCCATGCCTATTAATAATAGTACTACTACTAATAAAAAACTAATAGTTATGTAGCAATTGCTATATGCCAGGAACCATGCTAAGTGATTTAAAAGTATTATTTCTGTTCTCCTCAAAACAGCTTTGGGAAGTAGGCACTAGCTGTATTTTACAGGTGAGGGTACTGCAGCAAATAGAGGGTTAAGTGACTTGCTCAGGGTCACACAGCTAGTAAGTGTTTAAGGTCACTTTTGAACTCAGGTCTTTCTGACTCTAGCTCAATCCCCTGTGTCGCCAGCTGCCTTTTTATGGTCTATAAAGCTCCCTTACCACTTAATGTCCACACAAAGATTGCACATAGAAAATAGTAAAAATCTCATTTATCTTAGCCAATAATGAAGAGAAATCAGATATATGGATTAGACTATGCCAGGCAGTATATGGAATCAATAAACTCTTCCACTGGGAGAAAGATATCTCAGCTAAACCAATAGAGAGAGTTCTGGATCTTATCCAAGAGAAATTCCTTAAAGGCCTTCTTGAATATCAAGCTGGAGATAGGGGCATATTGACTTCTTTCCAGTGATTTTACCTTTGAGATTGCTCCCCGACGAGTCTAGAACTGTGTGTTTTCTCTCCCAAAGCTGGAAGCCTAAAGGCTAGGATCTCTAAGCTCTTTACAATTCTTTTCCTTGAGCAGTCACTGAGCATCAGTCTCTACCAGTGAGGCACATTTTAGGTAAATAGATATGAGCCACAATTACATTTATTGATATGGAGAAAACTTTAAATTTTTCTAAGACTAGGTCTCACCTATCTTGGCTGGTTCTGAAGTGGTAGGTTATTAAAGGGTTCCATCTCACTAATGATTAACACAAGGGCTTTGAACTGCTCTGTTTCTGACCCAGGACTAAGGTTTTTTTCCTCCGTAAGCATTTTCATGCCTACCTTTCCCACTCCTACCAAATTTTGATTCTGGACTGAGTTTGAAAACCCAGCTTTAGACCTCCCATACCCCAGAACACATGAGCCCAGAGATGCACAGCTTCAGCTTTCATATGGACATTTGTGTTTTAAGAGAGCCCTCAGGAGGCAGCTAAGTGGTTCAGTGGACTGAAAAGTCAGACCTAGAGATGGGAGGTTCTAGGTTAAAATCTGACTGTGAATGAATGGCAAGTCATTTAACCCACATTGCCTAGCCCTTACTGCTCTTCTGCCTTAAAACCAATGCAAGTGTTAAGTCTAAAATGTGAGGTAAAGGTTTTAAGAAAAAGATAGATGTCTTATTAAAAAATTAATCCTTACCTTCTGTCTTCGAATAAATACTAAGTATTGGTTCCAAAGCAGAAGAGTGGTAAGAGCTAGGCAATTGGGATTAAATGATTCTCCAGGGTCACACAGCTAAGAAGTATTTCAAGGGCAGATTTGAAACCAGGACCTCCCATATCCAGACCTGGCTCTCATCCACTGAGCCACCTAGCTGCCCCTCAGATTACTTATTTGAAAGGAATGGGTCTAACAAGAAAAAAATCCTTGTAAGCCGGTATGGAGAGTGGCAGAAACTTTTCAGTTCAATTCAGCAAGCACTTATTGATCTTATTAAATATTTATTGTGTTCTAGACAATGAAAAGGCAGGAGGATCTGAGTTCAAGCTCTGTAAGACTCTTGACAAGTCACTTAACCATTCAGTACCTTAGACAGTTCTCTAAGACAAATTGGTGCTGAGAAGGCCCTGACCCACATTCCTATACCAATGAAATGTCCAGTTTAAAAATTGTTCAAGACACTATCTTGAAAGAGAGGGTTACAACCACAGAGACAAAGGAAAAAAACAAAAAAGGTACAATTCCCTTCTCTCAATGATCTTGTCTTCTACTGGGAGGAATTTGGGGACCTTCATATCTCTCACAACTTTATCTCCTGCCTATAGCAATAGGATGCCACATTCGGATGGTTCCTCTTTACTCTGAAGGTCTTGGAGGCAGACTCTTTCCTAAGATTTCTTCCTAATAAGCACAGGAGTGTCAGTCCTTAGCACTCCCTGTATTTCTCATTAAGTAGAAATCTTGTGCCCTTAGAAAATGTCAAGATGCCCCTTGAAAATGAAAAGGATTTGAGTGAGTTTGCCTTCTGAATGGAAGGCAGATGTAGGAATTCACAGGCTACTGCTCCTCCCTCCTCCTCTCCCAAGGGTGACCTTTCTATCCCACTACCACCTCCAGACACTTGTTTCAAGTGGCCCTGGAGGCTGAGTTCCTGCTTTGTTCTCCCAGCTCTTGATGGCTGAGAGAGCAGGTGTTAGAAGTAATTCCGAAGCTCTGTCCTTGTGGGCAGTCACTTGAAGCTTTAGCCATCAGGGTAGGGCTGACTTAGCTGTTCTGGCAGATTAAATTTTAGGACACTAATATTTATTCCCTGGGGACAAAGAATAAATTCTACTTAGCACCCAGCAAGGCAAATTTTAAAGCCCCTTTCCCTTCCATTTTCCTCCATCTTTCTTTTGGCCTGTGCAGTGACTTCCTGGGGGCATTATACGTTGTTCTTGTATAATGAATTCTTTATCTTGGTCCTTTGGAAGGGATTCTAGTCATTCTACTCCCAATATAGATGTGTATCTGAAAAAGGAATTATATTGCATTTTAATATAGGTTTAATTGAGAAGCCAAATCATGGCTTACATAATGATTCTTGTCTTCACTTTCCTATTTTCCTCACATAAAAGGCTCACTTAATAGTCAATAATCATAGCTCTTCCTGAAAGAAGTGGGAGGCAGGCTGTGATGAAGTGGTTATTCCTTTAAGTTTAGGTGATCATTCAAAGTCTTATTAGGTATGCAATCCTGGAGTATTCTTGAGGCTTCTGCACCAAACAAAATGCATTTTTTCATTTCTTGTCGGGGATGGGATATCCTCAGGGGTAATTTGGTGAGATCAACATGTTCACTGCATACTCTCTAACAACTACAGAGATAATAGAGCTATGAACCATTTTTGGTGAAACAATTCTCAACTTATTTTATAAAAACCAGGTGCCTCCTGAGTAAAGGGCCATGAAAGGAGATCCCTTTATTCACTAAGTAATATTTTATTTTGGAGATGCTCAACAAACATTTATTGATTTATTTGTTGATCAAAGGATGTATATGTGTGTGTTTGAAATAATGTCTGAAAAAATTTCTTTTTAAATTCTCTTCCTCTTTGTTTGCCACATCACCTTCCTCAGAATCCTAGCCTGGAGCTTTCTTCACAATGGTGACTTGCTCCCCAGAGATACCATTTTGTGAATGGTTCTAGCCATGTTTTGCCTCATTCATGACAACTCTCCCTAGAATCCTCCTTCTTTACAGTTGCCACATTGCTCCCTTTGGTGGTGCCCTTTATGTGCTATCTTTTCTCATTACAATTTTGACGCCTTGAAGATAGGTGTTGTCTTGCTCATTTGTACTTGTATCTGTAGCATTTAGCACATTCCCTGGTACAAAAATGCTCTCTCCATTTATTCTCTCTCTCTCTCTCTCTTTCTCTTTCTCTCTCTCTCTCTCTCTCTCTCTCTCTCTCTCTCTCTCTCTCTCTCTCTCTCTTTCTCTCTCTCTCTCTCTCTTTCCTCTTCCCCTCTCTCTATATCTAATATCCTTTAGCTTGACATATCCTAGTTTGTAGGAAATGAAATATGTTGTAGTGGATTGTGTGCTGATCTTGGAGTCAGGAAGACCTGGGGTCATCCTCTCTCTTAGATTAGCAATGTAGCACTGGGAAAATTACTTCATCTCTATGGGCCTGAGTTTCATCTTTTGGTAAAGAGAAGGAGTGGGATTTGATGACCTCTAAATTTCATTCCATCTCTAAACCTATGACCTTATGATTATACTTATTTGCATATATATCATATACTACTTTTAAGCTCTTTGAGGATATGAATTATGATATTTTTCATAATTGTAGAACTGGTTCACAGTAAAGTAACTAGAACTTAGTAGATATTTAAGACAAATTGAATTACAAGAGAAAGGAATAGGCCAATTTCACTGCATATGCAGAATTTTTTCAAAAGTAATATTGGGAAGAGAGAGTTGCCTACTTTCTAGGCAAGTAATAGCTGACGCTATTGAACACATTTTGGAATTTGTTCTGGAACAGGAGCTGGAAAAGTTGTTTGAAGTTTTTGCCCCTATTTAACATACTTTACTTAGCTCTTTGTCTTAAGACATTTTAGAGTGGGAAGGGATCTTAGACCTCATGTCTTTCAAACCTTTTCATTTTGCAGATGAGAATTCAGGTTACTGACCCAAAGTCACATGACCAGTCATAAAATGGTAGTATCAGAACTCTAAGTATCTTGTCTTTGTATTCCATGATTTCCCCACAGCATAATCTTGTGCCTCTTTATACTAGTGCCTTTTGTACAATTCCATATTTATTTTAAACAATTCCTTATGCTTTTCTTATTACATTTCTGTGGTACTTCTCTCTGTTATCATCTTAGGGAAAGAGAATGCAGATTAGACTTATGATATCACTGCTTTTGGAAACTCTCAGATGAAGAAAGTC
Organism: Monodelphis domestica; assembly: GCF_027887165.1. NCBI lineage: Eukaryota > Metazoa > Chordata > Mammalia > Didelphimorphia > Didelphidae > Monodelphis > Monodelphis domestica. Next base: position 346,329,497 of record NC_077227.1, on the reverse strand, counting down.
CCTCTAATGTAGGTAAGCACCTTTTCTGCACATGTTGAAGTATTGACACAGTTCCTGCCTTCATGGAACTTACATTCTACATTCATATAGCACATATGTGGCATCCCGTTGGGCCACTCTCTCAACTTATAGCACATTGCCAATTTGATTACTCATAGAATAGCTACCTTCTGCTTTCTTCAGAGTACTACATGTTTCTCTGAGGAGTTTTGACTTCTGGTATTTTTTGAGACAACATGGATCTTACAACTTTGAGAAATGTTAAAATTATTATTACATTTAATTGAGAAAATAAGATATTAAAATATATAATAAATAGAAGAAAGTTTAAAACAAAATCTGTAAAATAAAGAAACTTAACAAAAAAAGATAACTAGCAGTGGCTTGGGATGCAGTGAATGATCATAGTGTCTTTGATATCTAATCAAGCTCTAAGTGCTCCATAGCACCTATGTCAGCTGCCTTCATTTCTTTTGGAACACTCACCCTTTTTGCCAGGGGAAGTCTTCACATGCTTATAGCAGACATACCCCTAACAAACTCACAGATTTGAGGCCTCAACCTATGTTAGTCAATACACTGAGACAGTTTTATTGCGGTGTGGATGCTGCTTATGTGTGAAACCACAGGTGAGAGCTGGGATAAAGTCTGAGAAAGGCTTGCTCCACAAACCCTCACATCAGAGATGCTAGTTATCCTTGAACACCCCCACCTCCCCTCGGGATACTTACTCACTTAAGATTGGGAAGAAACAGAAAGGAAACAGGCACCACACAGTCAGGAATACATGGTGGCAAGAGGGGAGAGAAGCAGGCATCACCACTGCCCCTTCTAAGACCTGCATTCCTTCCTAACTAGAAAACCACTAGAGAAGCAAATAAGAGAGAGTAAGAGGTTACTTGCATGAGTTTTTTTGCATGAACTCAGTTCCTTACACATAACTAGAATACTCATTATATGTAGTTAGAAGTAGGCTCATCAAGTCTTCATATGTTGGATTGAAATCAGGGAAGGAATATTTTCCATACTCTGTATAACCCACCAGGAAGTCTCCCATTACACATCTATTGTTTGCTTCCACTTTTTTTAGAATATGATAGCTATTTGGATGGGATTTGTAGATTGCTTTTTTGTTTCACTGTTTTTCCTCTGAAAGTTTGTTTCTAACCACACTAGACAGGGGAGAGCAGGGTGCTAGGTAGAAGCTTTCTGAATGCCAGCCATTGAGGCAACTTTAGCTTGGATGACCTACAATCATGGCTCTGTGTGCACAATAATAGTAACTCATATTTATGTAATACTTTACAAGTGGCAAAATTCTTTGCTCACAACCATCCCATGAGATAAATAGTACAAGAGTTACTTTACCCAAGTGGAAACAGGTGTGATGAGATTTCATGGCTGGCCCACACTCACAGAGTTAGTGACAAATCTAGGACTTAAACTCAAGTGGCTTGACTCCAAATCCAAGGCTTTCCCCAATATAGCCACATGAAGAAACATTTTCTTTGGAAGCAGACAGTACAATATAGGTTGAAATCACTTATCTTGTATTGAACATGTGCTAGATATATTTGAAAACTACATCAGATTTTCCAGTTTAACAGTCCCATTACAGTAAAAACTAGTATATTCAGTATTCTCTTACCTGGAATTCTCTATAACTAGAATTTCTGCTAAAATGTTGTGCCTTCTCTACAGAAATTCTCTTATTATTTTGTATTACTGTTAAAATTAGAGTACAGTTAGAATCAGTGTGTAAAATGGCTATCCTGAGGTCTGGAAATTTTAGGAAGAATCTTCTGAATCATCGTAGAGGCAGTATAATAAACTTGCTCTGGTTTTAATATCAAGTACATCATATATAACCTATATCAAATTGCTTATTTTCTTTTGGAGAGGGAAGGGAGGAAGAGATGGTGAAACTTAACATGTTAGGTGCTAAAATTGTTTTTACATGTAATTGGTAAAAACAGAATGTTACTGAAGAGTTGATGTTTTTCAAGTGCATTTATTAAAATGGTCATCCTGAATAGGACATTGCTGATGCATTGTGGCAAAGAGATGACCCTGGGTAATGAAAGGCTACATCAGCAGAGTGCAAATTCTGCAACATTTCTCTAAGGTAGAAAGGTTTTTAGTGTGGATCTGGGGATGGATTATATGTCTCTTAGTTAGACCAGCTTAGCAAGACACAGGGAGGTTAAACAGGGAGCTAGCTAAAAGGTGATATTTTTGGTTGACTTTGGAAACCCAAGAAAGATATGGATAGATTATAACATGCCAGGGACAACAAGCTTTAAAAACTCAACATTGATACTTCCACACTTCAATGATTTGTGATTTCAAGTGTGAGAACTCATCCAGATTGCAACCTTTCCATGCCTTGGTAGTGAGGAGAATTAATTTTGACGCTGTATCATTCAGTTTTTAATATTGCTTTTTCTGACTAAACTCAAAAGAACTTTCCCCTGGTACTTCTGGAGTTGTTGCATTCCTTGCCTGGACAATCTTTTAAATTGGGATCAAACCCCATCAAAATGAAGAAACTAAGTTCTGCTGGCTCTCTAAACAGAAACTGACCTGAAACAGATCCTTGTCAGGAGAGATGAGCTTGTCTTCTTGGTCTCCTCCATTGAGGAGGTGAAGTTTCACTAGAAGGAGTTGGATCTCTGTGCCTAGATCACCAAGGGCTATTACAATCTCAAGACCAAGTCTCACCATTCATATGACTCCTCCCACTTCCATGAAGTAATCTGGGCGAGGCTAGAAAATAGTAGCCTAACTCCTCATCAGGTATCCATCAACTAGAAATGTATTTTGTTGTCTAGGGGAGGGCTGAATAATGAACTGTCAGAGGTGTATTTAATTGATCCAGCACCCTACATTTTTGGTTTTTGATCACCCAGAAAAATCACTATCAATTTATTTATTACTGCTAGCCTAGTTAATATATTGGTATTTCATACCTTGAACCCAGTGTCTATGAATTTTATTCATCACAGTAGAAAGAGAAAACTTAAAGAAGGGAGAAAAGAGAAGAGAGAGGAGAAAAATGGGTTTGAATCCTTTCCTTTTGCTGACACCAGCCTTGGAAAAGTTTTCTTGGCTGGAAACTAGAGATAGTAGTATTTATAGTACTTTTCTTGCAGGGATGCTACAAAGATCAAATCAAATAATTTACATAAAGGTGTCCATAAAGTTTAATACACTATATTGTCAGTTATTCTTATTTCATGGACTGCGTGACCAATCTTTTCATCACATGATGACCAACTGATGATGAAGAGCTTTTTAGGACTTGGCTAAGATGGTCCTTATCCAACAGTCCATTGCTAGTACCATACTTAAAGACTTTCTTTCTTGGTAGCATCTTTTAGAACTTATATATATTCTGTCACATAGTTCTTAAAATTCCAGGGTCCTCACCATGCTCATGAGACACTGGAGTAGGACTTCAGTGGAGGATCATCACAATGATTGCTTTTATTCTTTGAAAATTAGTAAAGTGTTCATGACTTCTATGGTAAACTGAGATAATATAGAATAGTGAATAGAGAGGTGGCCTTGGAATCAGGATGACCTAAACTGAAGTATCATCTTTAACATATATTTCCTGAACAATTGACTATAGGCATTTTGACTTCTCATTTTTATAGATAACTCTCTCTGCCTCTAAATTGCAGAACACTTGTTAATCTGCAATAGTAGAATTAGGTTCTTCACTAGAAGTTCCCTCCATAAATAAAAAGCACATGTTAGACATCCCTTATCTTTTTTAACTAAATTTTTTTATTAATTAGACCACCCCATTCTCTGATAAAGTCAGAGAGTTCTATGTCACTCAAAAAGCTATTCCTTCAGTTGTCTTATTATAAGGACATGGCTAGCCAGACTTGCCAATATATTTAAGCAAATAAAGACCTTCCATTTAGCAGTCCTGTATGACTAGCTGAAAAAAGGAAAAAAAATGTTCAGCATATACATTTCTAGTACACATATGTCACCCAATACACAAGGAGGCTGAATGCATGGAATAGCAGCCTTTTGGTTAAAATTATCCAAACAAGCTACTTTTAAACACCCATGAAATTTTCACCTTTTCTTAAATTACAATGGAGATGGCCAGAAGCCAAAATTATGTTAATAATTCTGCAAAAGAACAAGGTGAGTAGAATTTCTGGGGCCTTTGAGATACAGATGTTGGAGTCCCTACTGAGTTACCAGCTGGCACTGCTTCCTCTCAGCCAGGCCAAACATAAGTTCTCTTCTTTTTTATTGGCACTTCAAATAATGGGGCAGCTCTATATGTCTTCCATCTGGACCTAGTCAGATTTATTGACATATGGGTTAGAAAGAGGAACCCAGAACCTTGGAACAAGCTGCATCCCAGTGAGCAACATAAATTCTTCTCAGTTAATGTGAATGATCACAAGCTGAAGAAGGACCCAGCATTTTAATTCTCACTTGTCAATCTGAATGACAAATTTCCAAAAACCATTTACATAGCTACATATCTGTTTAGAACATATTCTTCTACATTGTAGTAAATCATGTTAAGGGTAATAGAGAAAAATCAGTATCTGAAAGTTAGAAGTAGGAGGAAAGTTTTCTGTGATACATTACTTGGGACATAGTTGGATCACATTTGAGATATTCCCTTTCTGATTTTTAATAATGGGATGATATTTTTATATAATCTCAGCTTATGCATCCTAAAATATGGTGTATTAAAAGAACATTGGGTTAAGAAGACCTCGGTCTGAATCTCAGATCACCTCTGCTTGCTATCTATGTTATTTTGGGCAAGTTACAGGGAAACACACATAATACATACAAAAAACTTTAGGTACTATCTAATATGATACCAATTTTTATAAACCATATCACCTTTATTAAATCATAAATTCCTGGAGCATAGGTAAAGACCATATCTTATTCATGGTTGTACCCCATGTAAAGACTAGAACAGTGTCTTTTATCTGAATAGGGCCCAATATATCCTTGTTAAATGAAAGAATGCATTTATGAAATTAATTTGAGTAGGTCAACAACATCTTTTATAGGATCATAGGCTATATTGAACTCCAAAGAGCCGTATAGCTAATTAAAATAATTGCCTCATTTTATAGCTGAGGAAACTGAAACACCAGGAGGGTGCTGTATGCATTGGGTGTCTAGTAAATGTTCAGTGAAGGCAGTAAGGGATAAGGATGATAACACTACTAAAAAAAGAATGCTATGGGGAGGGAGAGTGAAAGGAAGGAAAAATCCCAAGTATTATTCTCATTATAGTTACTAAGGTAATAATCTGTTATATAAAGTTGCAGTCTACAGAGACAGTCAAACATTTTGGAGTTAAGATTATTGAGGTAAGAGAATAGAAGAGAAGGGAAAAAGGAGGAGAGGAAAAGAGAAAAGAGAAGATAGGGAAGAGAAGACCGTATTTCCATTTCTTACATAGGGAAGGTAGGTACCAACACTGTGTCTGTGTGCTTCAGCTGCAGCTATACTCTATGGAAAGAGTGGAAATTTTCTCAGGAAAATTTTACAATCTTTACAAGTAGACCCATGGGTTTTTCAACAAAATGTAGGAATTGCCCTAAATCAACTTCCTAAATAATGGTCCAAAGCAAAAAAAAAAAAGGTTTCCAGTTTATAAGGGATACTGGTCAGAAAGAGTATTACAAGGAGCTCATATGCTGGGCACCAGACTGAATGCTGTTTGGCAACACCATTGACATTATCTGGTTCCTAGTCATAGTTAGTGCATTTGCAAGGGAGTAGAGGTCCTTTCTGGGTAAGGACTAGAGTGCAGAGTAGAAGAGAAGTGAATACACCTCTCCCCAACTGAAATATCATGGTGTCAGAGACAGACTCACATAAGATTTAGCAGCTATCATAACAAAGGAGTGGAAGGTTTGGGATATAATACTTCAGAAGACAAAGGAATTAGGATTTCTAGCAAGAATAATCCAACAAAACTGAGCATACTTCTTCAGGAGGAAAATAGATATTTAATTAAATAGAGGACATTCAAGTCTTCTTGATGGTTGATGATAAAAAGATTTTAGAGCTTAGTAGAAAATTTGGTAAACAGTTATAAGACTTGAGAGAAGTATAAAAAAGTAAACATTAGGGAGAAATCATAAGAGATTTAATAAGATTCAACTTTTAAAAATTCCTCTCTGGGAATATGATGCATGTAATTCCTAAGAACTCTATCATTATTAGGGATGTTAGAAAGAATCTACAAAGACAAAAGGCATGAATGTATGTTGAATATGTTGAGTTGATAAAAAAAATGGAGGGGTATGAAAAAGGGATACATTGGAAGGAGGAAGGGAGAGGAAGAATGGGGAAAATTATCTCACATAAGAGTCATTCAAGGAAGTTTTTACAATGGAGAGAAAATTCTGGTTGGGCAATGCTTGAACCTCATCTCATCTGAACTGGTTTGAAAAAGAGAGAAGAATATGCCTGCACATTTAGTTGGGTATAGAAAACCATCTTACCTGATAGGATAGTAGCAGAGGAAGGGAATAAGAGGAAGTGGAAGGTGGATAAGAGAGAGGATAGATTAAGACTGGTAGTATTCAGAAGCAAAACATACTTTAGAGAAGGGACAGAGAAAAAAAAGATAGAAAAACATAAAAAAGAAAATAGCTTGGTGGGAAATACATAGTAATCATAATTGTGAATATGAATGGGATGAACTAACCCAGAAACTGTATAAGCAGAGAGGAGAATTAGAAACCACAATCCAACTCTGTGTTATTTATGAGAAGTAGATTTGAAGTAGAAAAACCCAGAGTAAAAATAAGGCTATGTAGCAGAATTTATTATGCTTCATTGAAGTAAAAAAGTCAGGGGTAGCAACCATTATCTTAGACAAAGGAAAAGCAAAAATATGCTTGATTAAAATAGATAATTAGGGAAACTACCTTTTGCCTAAAGGTACCAAGACAATGAAATAATATCAATAGTAAACATATATGTACCAAATGGTATAGCATCCAAATTATTATTTTTAAACCCATGCTTCCATCTTAGAATCAATACTGTGCATTGGTTCCAAGGCAGAAGAGCAGTAAGGGCTAGGCAATGGGAATTAAGTGATTTGCCTAGGGTCACAGATCTAGGAAATATCTGAAGTTAAATTTGAACCCAGGACCTCTTGTCTCTAGGCCTGGCTCTCAATCCCCTGAACAACCTAGCTGCCCCCTAAATTCTAAAAGGAAAAGTTAAATCAGTTATAGGAGGAAATAGTAAAACAATTCTATTAGGGGACCTCAATTTACCCCTTTCATGACTGGACAAATATAATCATGAAAACGAAAAGTTAGGAATGATAGACTTCTTGAGAAACTTATGGGAGGACATGGACTAGAGTCACACAGAATGGGTCAGCATGGATAAATTTGGTCTGCATTTCTGGAGGGAATAACAAGATTGATGAAATCAAATCAGAGTACTGAAATGATAAATGAGTTGATCAAACAATTTCTTAACCAAAGTGACTGAATTTTCTATACTTAATAATTACCTATTAAAATAACTTTCCCTACCACCATATATTTAAAAGAATTATGCCAGCATATACCCATAAACAAATAGTTGGTTAAGCATGCAGATAATTTGATTGTTATAATTGAGAACTGACAAGATCAATGGTTTGAAGTATTCCTTAAACTGAAAGATAGGGTACACAGGCTACATTGAGAATTGTATTCTTAGGCTACATTGTTGTATCCAGTTGTTAAAACATGTTTATTACTGTCTCCATTAGATTGTTATTTAGAGGAACCTTAGAGGATATAAAATATTGGTATGCATTCCCTATCCCCTAGGATTCTTTGATCAAAATTCAGTTACTTAATTGCTCTATCAGCATGTAGTAACAGATCTTAGCTCAGTGTGTTCAGCAAGGTTAACTTTACTAATGTACTTATGTTTTCTGCTACAGTGTATTATTTGGGCCATATGGAGCCCCTAATTTGCATTCAGTGTTTCCCATCTATCTTTTCAATGGCCCATAGAACACCAACAAATGCCCAATCACTGAGGGAAGAAATGATAGGTCCATGAACAGGAAAGTCTTTTAATTTCTGATATAACATACCACCCAGAAGAGAAGTTCTAGGAATCAAAATAAAATCCTCTGGCTTTCCATGCCCTTCATAGCCTGCTCCCCCCACCTTCTTTTCTACTCTTCTTACACCTTAAGCTCCCATCCTGTACTCTTCAATCCAGTGACACTGGTCTCCTTTTTCAAATAAGATATTCCATCTCCCAACTCTACAGCATTGTTTCTGGCTGTCTCCTTTGCCTGGAAATCTCTTCCTCTTCCTCTCTACTTGATGGATTCCCTAACTTCTTTTAAGTCTAGATAAACTCCCATTTCTGAAAAAAGTATTTTGAAAATTTTGTGATTTATCTATTTTTAACCTTATTTTCTTAAATTTTGAGTTCGAAATTTTCTTACTCCCTTCCACACCCTCCAACTCCCACTGAGAAGGCAAGCAATATGACACCAATTATACACGTGAAATCATGCAAAACATTCACATATTAGCCATATTTCAAAAAATAGCAAGAAAAATGAAGAAAGTAAGAAAAATTATACTTCAGTTTATACTCAGAGTTAATTAATTCTCTCTCTCTGGAAGTGGATAACTTTTTTCATCATGTGTCTTTTGGAGTTCTCTTTAATGATTTTGTTGATTCGAATAGTTAAGACTTTCACAGTTGATCATCATTACAACATTGCTGTTACCATATCAAATTCTCCATTCTTTGCATTTCACTTTACATGAGTTTATATAGTATGATATGTTTTTCTGAAACAACTAATAATTTCCCATAGCACTATTAGACTCCATCATAACCACATGCCACAACTTGTTTAGCCCTTCCTCAATTGATGAGCATCCTTTCAATTTCCAGTTCCTTGCCACCTCAAAAATAGCTGTGATAAATATTTTTCCTTCATATATGTGATTTTCCTTTTTCTTTGATAATTCTGGGATTTGGAACTAGTAGTAATATTGCTGGTTCACAAATTTGTAGCTCTTTGGGCCTAATTCCAAATTGTTCTACAGAATGGTTGAATGAGTTCACTATTTTAACAATAGTTCATATCTATTTTTCCCTCATCCCTTCCAACATTTGTCATTTCCAATGGGTATGAGGAGATACTTTAGAGTTGTTTTAATTAGCTTTTCCATAATTAATAGTAATTTAGGTGCAAAGTGAAGTGAGCAGGACCAGGAGAACATTGTACGTTGTAACAGCAATATTGTAAAGATAACTATGAATGATTTAGCTAACCTCAGAAATACAAAGATTCAAGACAATTCTGAAACACTTATAATGAAAAATGCTATAAAATTCCAGAGAAGGAACAGAAGGAGTCTAAATGTAGATGAAAGCATCCTTTTTATAACTTAATTTTTTGTGGAGTTTTTTTTTGATCTGTGATTTCTTTTACAACATTAATATGGAAATATGTTTTGGATGATTGCACATGTATTTGTTGTTGTTTTTCAGTTGCATCTGACTCTTCATGTCTCCATTTAGGGTTTTATTTGTAAAGTTACTGAAATGGTTTGCCATTTTCTCTAGCTAGTTTTACAGCTGAGGAAACTGAGGCAAAAGGGATTAAGGAATTAAATGATTTGCTGAAGGTCACATAGCTAGTGTCTGAGTCTAAATTTGAACTCAGGTCTTCCTGAATTCAGGCCTGGCACTCTATCTACTGTTTCCTTTTTTTCAAAAAATTTTTTTTCTCATGAAAGACCAATCTTCCCAGAGAAACTCAGATTTACTGTACTACTCTGGTTGATGCCCCTCTCAGTAGGGTAAAATACTTGAGGTATATAAAAAGTTTTACCATCTTCTCCAGTGAGTCCCATCTTTTTCAGGGATATCAGCAGTTTCCCCTACATAAAGTACATCCCCCTTTCCCTCTATAATTCATTCCCCAAACAAAGAGAAACATATTTGTGTTTAATAGGACCCATTTAACTTTCTCTTTCCCAAGAACGTATATAATCTTCCTCACTTTTAAGAATTCCTTCATATACAGAAACATAGAAAAACCTCTCAGACTCACAAGACAGTTGAGCCCTGGCTAATTAGAGCTAAAAAGAACCAAGAGGAGTCAACCCATTGAAATTTGGAATTAATTTTCTGAAAAGAAAATTTGTGCATCTATGTGGTCTCTTTGGGATTTATGTGACCCCAGAGATGGCAGCAAATGGAGACAGCAGTGGAGCAGTGAGGGTTCTTGGGAAAATGTGAGAATATGAACATTAAAACTTCACTCGTTCAACAGTAGAGAAGTTCTTGGAATAAGTCTGAACCAAGAGGAGTTTTTGGATCAAGTGAGAGCTAGATATGAGGAGCTACAAAGGGTTATGTGGGTTATATAGGCCAAGAGAAAAAGGTGGACTTTCTAGTAATGTTGAATGCTTTCTTCTCCTCAAGGTGAGAGGTGAGGATAAGAGTAAAGATTTACGCCAAGGTACTTTACGTCTGGAGAATTGCATAGGTTGTATTCACAGGAATTTTTTATCCTTTGATCTCTTTGAGATATAGCTTAATAGTAGAATAATTGAGTCAAAGGGTATATATAGTTTAGTAACTTCTTATCTATAATTCAAAAATGCTTTCCAGAATATCTGGACTCAGTAATAGCTTAACCAACAGGCTACTCAGTATAATGTGCTTCTTTACTCACAGCATCTCCAAGATTTGTCATTTTATCTTTTTGTTATCTTTTCCAATGTTATATGAAGAAATGGAACTCCCTAAAGGAATGAGTTACTTAGTTCTTTGGCAATCACTAGGTCTTTTCCCTTTTGGAGAATCACAACCAATTTATCATTATAAGGTCTGAGGATTGTCTATAACTCGGGGAAGATGTAATTCATTAGAAGGAAAAGTCATTTGTTTCTCTAACAATTTTTTCTACAACCTTTCTTCATTCATAGTGGAGTTAGGATGCAATGACTGTAGTTAAAAAAAATGAAAGTAACACCTAGATTTCTTGGAAGTTAAAACTTGTCATGGAGAGGGTAAATGATTCCTCAGTGGCTCTGTGCTTTCTCTTCAAAGGGGAGTCAACCTTAGAGAAATCCATGGATAAGTGGAGGCCAACTAGGAAAAAAAAATACTATTTATGAGTATGTGCATGATTCCTTTGTATTTTGCATTAGATGAAACAAAACAGGTCCCATATCTGCTGTTTTTTAGCCTTACTGTTTGAATGGGTAATGAGGGTATTTTTCTGTAGTGACCTAGTCAAGAGTCAAAATTCTCATGTTATGAGGGTAAATCTGGGGTGAGGGCATGAGACAAGGAAAGATTTTTATGAAAAGCCCCCAATATTGGATCAGGCCCATGTAACTCCAGAGATTCAAATTTGAGCCCCAGGTTACATCAGCATCATTTTTCTAGCATTACTAGTTTTTATTCCTCTTCCTTTGTATAATTTAAATCTGAAAATTGAAATGTGCCAAAGCAAATCTATAAGTATTTTATCAGCAAAGCAAGCTATGGTTTATGTTTTCCTTGATCCTCAGTTTTGAAACTGTCCCTTAAATAGATTGTTATTTGACCTGCATAAAATCTCATTTTTTCCTTTTAAAAATATTATAGGAGATAGATTGCCCCAGTGGCTTAGTTACTGAAATACTTGTCCTGGTCTTGTCATAGGAACCCTAGGCTATTATTCAATCCCAGTTCAATCACTAATTATCTAGAAGAACTTAGACAGGACTTTTTCCCCCTCATCTGTGGAATGAAAATAATACCTGTACTATCTCACAATACAGAAATGTTATCACTATACAAGAATGTTTAGTCAGAGTGAAGAATTAGTTAATTTAAGCAAATTATCTTCTTTTTAGGTAGTCAATTCAGATATTTCATGTTGGGAAAAGAAGCGACAACTTTCCACTACTTTTTATTTGTATATTTATGTATTTATGTATGTATGTCTTTGCATATGTATATATCTATGCACACAAATATGTCTATATACACATATACATGCTTCTATATATACATTCATGTATTTATCATGGGGAAAATTGGGCCTAATTGCATATGGAAAATTATTTAACACTTTTCATTTATCTCAAGTCATTTATTGCCACAAAAACATTAATAGTACATGGCTAAATTTAATGGAAGATTATGATCTTAGATCCAAAGAGTGATGGAAAAAGGCATAGAACATTTAAGTAGACTACAGCATATTACCAATGATGGCTTATTTTTCAAGAAATCATTTTAATGTGGAAGTTAAGGTTAAAAAACATTGAAAGATCTATAAAAATTATAATAAACAAAATAAATAGTGTAAGAAATGAAATCAAATATAGCTATCTAGATAGCTAAAATAAGAGAGTCATCTTGGTTGATGTATGGTTTTATAAAAAGAAAAAGAGAAGAATCATTCATGAAGAAAGAGTGAAGTCTTACAAATGCATCTAACTGTTGTTCCAAGTCAATGTGTGAAGTGCAGGCCATGATGTGGTACACTCAATTTTTCTAGTTTTTTCTTGGCCTATAGTTAGTTCATTCTCTTCTCCTGTCTGTCCTCTACTGGCAGATTGAGATGATTCTTGAAGGGAATAACCTTGTAGCTAAAACCCACTCTCAGAGTCATAGGGGTAATGCTGGTGTGTGGAGAGATGCTTTTATATTTCTCCTTGTAGTATTAAGGAACATTTTTATAGTACTTACTGGGTGCATTGTGTTAAGTGTTAATAATAATTAAATATTATCTTCTTTGATCCTTAAAACAATCCTGGGAGGTAGGTGCTATTATCATCCCTATTTTACATATGAGAAAACTGAGGCAAAGAGGTTAAGTGGCTTATTCAGGGTCACAAAGGTAGTAAATATCTAAGGCTATATTTGAACTAGTGCCTCCTGACTCTGCACCCACCACTGTATCCATTGTATCACCTAGCTACATACCTACTCACTTGAGCTTTCATTAATGCAATTCTCATTTAAGCAAATAAGTGAATTTACTCTTAAAATGAAATATTTAATAACTTAATGTAAGTTAATAACAATCATAAAACATAACTACACATGTATCATAATAAATCATGAAACAAAACATAACAAGACAATATAATACAACATAATATAACATAACATAATAAAACATCTACCTATAAATTTGGATGACAATTTCTTGCCAATGAACAGTGTCAGGGAGAATGGGAAAAAAACTCATGGAAAGAGCAGGAGGTACATGAACTGGGAAAACTATGGCACATGGCAATTCACAACTTGGGACCACTGGACTTGATGTTCCAGAAGTCTTTAATAAAGAGTCTCTACTATGAGTCACTGCTGTGTGGTACTGCTTCTCTTCTGGTCCTCTCCTCTCTTCTGAAAGACAAATCTACTTCTCTGTTTTCTAAGGTGCTTGAAGCAGTGTTAAACTCTTTTTTATCAAACAGTACTTTCAAGAATAGTTTCAAGAGTTTTTCTCAGTGCTGTTCCCTTCACAAACAGTGAGACAGTGTTCTACTCTCAGTGAAAAGCAATTCCTTTAAGCCTCCCTCTTATTATCACTAGCCTTGATTAAGAATTCAATATGTCTGTTTTGAAGGTCTTGAAAAATGGTCAAAGAGTTTTAAAATGAGCATTTTCTTAGAGCCAGCAATACCACTGTTGGGGCTGTTTCCCAAGATGATCAGGGAAAAAGGAAAAGAACCTATATGTTCTAATATATTTATAGCAGCTCTCTTTGTGGTGGCACAGATGGAAAATGAAGGAATGCTCATTAATGGCAAGTGGATGAATAAGTTTTGGTATATAATTGTAAAGGAATACTACTGCACTGTAAGAAATCATGAATAGATTAATTAAAAAAAAACACGGAAGTGGGGAGAGCTTGATGATTCAGTGGATTGAGGGCCAGACATTGAGGTAGGATGTCCTGGATTCAAATCTGGATTCAGATTCTACTTAGTTGTGGGACCTGGGAAAGTCCCTTAATGCCCATTGCCTAGCTCTTACCACTCTTCTGCCTTGGAACCAATACACAATATTGATTTTAAGATGGAAGTTAAGGTTTATAAAAATTGAAAGATCTATAAGAAATTATAATAAACAAAATTATAACCAAGAGGAAATTATAGGTAATTATAGAATATTTGAAGAATAACTTTTGAATGTCCACCTTCAGAGAAAGAACTGATAAATAGAAATATGAAAGACAAAGAATATAATTATGTACACATATACATATCTGTGTATTTGTGTATATATATACATATATATATAATATGTATGTGTTGAATTAGAGAATGTGTTATCTTAATTTTACAGATGAGGAAATTGAGGCACAAAGCAGTTAAATGATTTGCCCTGGATCATACAGGAAGTGAGCATCTGAGGTAGTATTTGAATTCTGGCTTTCCTTTCCAGGCCCAGACACTCTGGTACTGAATTGCCTCAATTGAAATTTGGGGTGAGTACCACATTGAGACTTTCTCTGGCTTTTGAGAATGTTTGACATTGTAGATACATATGGGATCCTATATTCTTTTTTTTAACATCTTTTTGAAGTAGAGCTTGTATTGGTGTTGCTAGGTCAAAGGGCATGCATAGTTCAATGACTTTTGAGCATAGTTCCAAAATGTTTTCCAGAATGGCTAACCTGATAAACGGCTTCACGTTTTTTTACTTTGAATAACTTCCAGGGGAATTTTGAGTGTCATGGAAAATGAAGCTGTCATAGAAGGCTATCCCAGGGAATTTCACAACAGTCAAATAATTGACAAGAGATAATAATAGCTGACTAGGGACTATAAATACGTAACTATGCCATTCATTGACTCTTTTACTAAAGGACATTTCTGTGAGGCAAATTGATATATTTCTTGGAAAGTGAAAAGAAGAGATCCAGGAAGAATATCTCTTAAACTATTTGTACCTACCTACCCCACAGCCTATATATGGACATGCAAATGCCCTGAAACTCAGTGTATCTGCACGAATTTGACCATGTCAGGTATAAGTTATATCTTGCAGGAAGAATGTGAAAGAGCCATACCATTGGGCCAGAATAAGCTCTGGACCATTTTTTTTCATGTGGATATGAAAACTTGAGGAAATTTCTACTTAAAGGTGATGACAGTACCAGGCAGAGTAACATCTTTTTATTGAAATAAATTTGTATTGGTATTTTTTGTTTTTTGTTGCTTGTTTCTCCTTGCATTCCTCCTCCTTGCAGATTCATCTTTTATTTTTAAAGTAAAGAATTTGTGTTAAAAAGAAGGAAAAAGAAACAGTGAAAAAAATTATCATAACTAATCAAGGCAAAAAATATATGTGTAATGTTCCATACCCATGTCCTCCTTCATCTTTTAACAGGTCTTCTCTGGGACCTAACTTGTTCTTTGTAATTTTATAACATTTGTTTCTGTTTTTTTGAGTCTATTCTTTCCATTTACATGGTTGCAGCCATAGTGTATGTTGTTTTCTTGGCTTTGCTTATTGCACCTTATTCATGGAAGTTTTTCCATGCTTCTTTGTATCCAGCATATTTGTTGTTTCTTTCAACATTATAATCCATTTTATGTATGTATTTGTTGACAGGGATTTAAATACTTTGCTACCCCAAAAAGTGGCATTACAAATATTTTGGTTTATATAGTTAGTGCCTTTTGTGCTGTCAATTCTTTAGCATATATGTCTGGAGGTGGAAACTCTGGGTAAAAGGGAATGGACATTTTAGCCAATTTGTGTAAAGAAATAACAAGACTAACTTGTTTCACCTTTCCAGGATGAGGCTAGCTACAGCCTTCTTTCAGAATTCTAGAGGTACCCTTGAGGGGTTTCTATAATGCTATCCCCTCATGTCTGTTTTCTATCATGATCCACTTTTAGTCACCTGAATTTCAGTTCCATTTAACCAATTAATATTGTTTAATTTTGTTAAAGGGGCACATTTACTTTAAAGATACGTAAAGAAGTGCAATCATTCTCCCCTAACATGAGGTGAAGTAAACTACAACTTCTCCAAAACTCTCTCTGTCTCTGAAGACAGTAGCCTCAGCCTTAATGAAGTTTCTACATAGCATGCAGCCCACCATGTTTGTATCAAAATGGTTATTGCTGCTGGCTGAGCTCTTTTCTCAGCTAAAGCATAATCCTTGATCCTTAGAGCTTCAAAACTGGACTGGCTGCATAAACTAGTGTGGCCTCAACTCCCAGACCTCTTGTAACTTGTTCTTTTGACCTTCTGAGATGGTAAAGGAGAAACTTACACGGAGAATCTGATTTGGTTACAAAGGAATCAAACAAGTAAAAAAGACATTTGGCATCCAGGCAAGAATAGTATAATAAGCAGATGATTAGAGGGATTTTAAAGTTTGTCTGATGGACCTTTTCAAAATAATTTAATTAGATCCTAATAAAAATAGTTATAAAACACACATTTACAAAGTGCCAAAGAAGAGTCAAATATGACTATTTATGTTTCTGTGTAGACATTATAATTATGTGGTTCAGTTCTGTTAAAAACACATTTTTAGCATATGTTACAAAATTAGACTGGGGTTTTATGGCTTCATGTATATCTATACATATGCATATGCTTTGTTAGCAGATTTTTACTGAAGATTCTGGAGTAGCAGGAAGCTGATGTAATTCAGCATAGGCCCAGAGATACTCCTAACAATTGCTGGTGCATGAAATGGAATGTCCATCAGAGATACACAGAAGAGAAATCACATACAGGATCGCTCAGAATCTTCGAGTTTGAAGGGACCTTTGAGAGCACCTAATCCAACCTACACTAAATAAGATTCTCCTTTAAAATATAGCTAGCACATACTTATCCATCCTTTGCTTGAAAACAGCCATCTAGGGAGCACCTGCTTCCCTCTTCCCTTCAGGCTGCCCATTCTGCATAATTATTTTGAGGTTTTTACTTAAGTCAAGCTGGAATCTGACTGTTGTTTCCTCCTTTTTATTGAGTAAGGTTGTGCCTGAGCAAGGCAAATTTTAATCCTTCTACCTTTTAGCCTTCCCAATACTTGAAGAAAGCTACCATATCATGCTTCTGCTATTTTTTCCCTTCACCAGGCTACATATCCCCAGTTGTTTAAATGAATCCTCACATGGTATGATACTTAGTCTTCTCAATAATCTGGCTCCTTTCTTTTGGATAACTCTAGCTTATTAATATTTTTTCCCAAAATGTGGAACCTAAACTTGTATACAAGATACCAAATGGGTTCTGACCAGGGTAAAGCTTCATTGTTACCCCTATAGTCCTGGACACCATGACTCAAATGCAACCTAGAATTGAATAAACTTTTTGTCTGCCCATATCATATATTGGGCTCATGTACTTTCAGTCCTTTAAAGCTCCTAGGTTTTCTTCCCCCTTCAACATGTCTTTAAAAAAAACCCAAATATTTTATTGATATCTTTTCCATGAAACCACAATCATTTCTGTAGGGAGTGAGAATGACAACTCTGATCCTTCCCTTCTCCAGCCTAAACAATCCTTTGATTAAAAACAAAAACAAAAAAAAACCACCACTATTTACTTTCTGTTTTAGAATCAATACCAAGTATTGACTCCAAGATGGAAGAGTGGTAAGGGCTAGGTAACTAGGAATAAGTGACTTGCCCAGGATCATCCTGCTAGGAAATGTTTGAGGCCAGATTTGCTCCCAGGTCTTCCTGACTTTAGGTTTGACATTTTATCCATTGAGCCATCTTGCTACCCCAGGAGAGAAGAGTGGCAAGTGTTAGGTAAATGGGGTTAAATGACTTGTTCAGAGTCACACAGCTTGGGAATGAATGTCTGAGGCCAGATTTGAACCTGGTTTGTTCAGATATCAGGCCTGACACTCTATATAGTAAACTGCCTAGGGCTAGGCAATTATGGTTAAGTGATTTGCCCAGGATTATTCAGCTAGGTCATGTAAAGCCACATTCGAACACAGGTCCTCCTAATACCAGGGCTGGCTACTCTAGCCACTGAGCTGCTTTGTGTTCTCCTTTTATTTTCTTCTTATTTTATTTAAAACTTTATTTTCTGTTTTAGCATCAATTCTAAGACAGAAGAGCAGCACAGGCTAAGCAATTAGGGTTAAAAGACTTGCTCAGAGTCTTACAATGAGGAAGTACCCAAGGCCATATTGAACCAGATCCTCCTAACTCAAAGCCTGACACTAATTGCTGTGCTACCCAGCTTTCCCAATAAATCATCTCTTGTATTGAAAAAATGTAAGCAAAAGCTCTTAATATATGTGACAGAATATCCATCATTCCGTCTTAGTAGTCCTCTGCTTTTTATAGCAAGAAGATTGATAAGTGTTTGATTATTTATTCTTTAAGACCATCACTGCATGTTCAATTGCTCACAACTAGTTACCTTTGAGTAATCTTTTCATCTATATTGGTGGATTCATTGTGTATAAAACTCTGGTTTCTTATTATTTTATTATTTACTAATTTAAACAAATTTTTCCATCTTTCTCTGAATTTCTCTTTCATCCATTGTTACTGCCCCGTAAGATTAGATTAAAATTTTATATCCCTTTTTTTCTGTCATTTACTAATTGAAAAATACCCACTTTGTTTTCAGTTTTTTGCTGCCCCAACAAATGTCATTATGACTTTTTTTGAGGGGTACCATTAATTCTATCTTTGACCTTCTTGGTGTATATGCCCAATAGTGATATTACTGGGACACAGGATTTGGAAAGCTTGGTCATTTCCTTCCATATTCACTTGTACTTGTTCTTGTATATTCACTTTTATATTTTCAAATGGATACCCAGAATAGTTGGATGAATTAATCACTTCATCAACATTAAAGGAGTGTGCTAATCCTCAAACAACTCTTCCAATATTGATTGCTCCCATTTTGAGACAATTTTTTCTAACATTTGTCATGCTAAAGAAAACTTCCCAATGTTATGGCCATTATAGTTTATAATTTTTCTCTTGAAAATGGCATATTGTTGTCAAGAAATAGATCTCATATTTATTTGTGTCAGTTCCATGTATGTATATGTATGCATATACATTATATATATATCTGATGTTAGACTTTTATAGAATTATTATAAGAATACTTAATAGAAATTTTTCCCCCATTTGACTTGCATTTTGTTGATTTCTGTATTTATTTTATATCTTAATGCTTTACTAACATGAATAACTACCTGAATTAGTTTCTCCATGGAATCCCTGGAGTTTTCTTAATGATATAACCTTTTATATTTATGTTGATCTATTTTGAGTTAGTTGCTGGTTGTAGTATAAGATCTTAATCTATGTCTTATTTCTGCCAAAGTAAGGACATATTTGTGTCACCTGCAAATAGAGATAATTGTCTCCTCTTTGCTGATGTTTGGACCTTTAATTTTTTCTGTTGTCACAATACTATAGTTAGTGTTTCCAGAATGATATTAAATAATAATAGGAAGAAGAACCATAATTGCTTTTCTATTGTTTGCCATGGAAAAGCTCTCCTATTGTAAATAGTAGTAGTTCCTGGTTTTTATTATGCATTTTAGAGTGTTTTTAAAATAAGTATGTGCTATATTTTTGTGAAAGTATTTTGCTTCCTCAATTTTTAACAATCATATATTTTTGTTACTCAATTAACTATGTATTTTGCTAGTTGCTGGAAAAACAAATACAAAAATACAAGGACTGCCCTCCAGTAGCTTATATTAAACTGGGGGAAGATTTCATATTAATAGAAAAATAAATTTAGGATATATACAGGAAGTACACAGTGCTTTGGAGAGGGGAGGGGTAGAACTAACAAATAGTGAAATCAGAAAAGGTATCTTGCACAAAGTGGCCCTTGAATTTAGTCTTAATGGTAACTTAGTGTGCCAAGAGGCAAAGATGAGGGAAGATAGTCTAGATATGGATACTAGGAGTAGAGGCAGGAAAAGGGATATTTTAAACAGAAAACAACTGAAAGGTCAATTTGGTTAGAGCATAGAGGGAATAATGGGAAATTATATATGAGTGCTTAGGAAAGATAGATGAGAACCAGACTATGAAATATTTTACTTCAAAAGAGAGAAGTATGTATTTTTTCCTAGGTGCAAGGAGGAGCCACCAACATTTCCTAAACAGAAGTCTGACATAATCAGACCTATACTTTAAGAATATTGCTTTGAAAGCCAAATAGGAGATAGAGTGGAGAAGGGGAAAGACTGGATGTAGGGAATCCATTAAGTTTATTGCTGGATGACAGGAAGGTTATGAGAACATGACCAAGGGTGTCAGTGATATAATTATAAAGGAGATGTCGAAGAGGAAGAATCAACAAGACTTGGCAACATATTGAACATCAAGGATAAATAAGAGTGAAGAATGGAGAGATCCTAGCTTTTGAACATAAGTGACTAGAAAAAAGGTGCTACCCATGTCACAAATAAGGAAGTTAAGAGTAGGGATCAGTTTTGGTGAAAAGAGGAGTTCTATTTTAGACATGCTGAATTTGAGATACTTTAGGAGCAACCAGGTAGAGATATTCAACAGACACTTGGAAATGCCTAATGTTTCCAAATTTTAGATATACTTGCATTCCTGGTATGAATTCAACTTGGGTCATAATGAATTATATTCTGGATAAATTTTTGTAGCTTTTTTTGCAAGTATCTTATTTTATTTTTGCATCAATATTCATTAGTGAAATTGATAACCCTCATTTTAGAATTTATTTCTCCTTGACTTGCGTCAGGACCATATTTATTTCACAAAACATTTTGATAGAATGTTCAATCTAATGTTCAATATAAGAATAATTTTTATAGCATAGATATTAATTACTTAAAAATATTTGACATTATTCATTTATAATTTTTTCTGTACTTTTTTGCTGTTCATTAATATCTTGTTTTCTTTTTCTGGGATTAAATTATGGTCTTTATTGCTAATATAGTTCATTTGAATATTTGCTATTTTTGTAGATACTTATTTGTTGTGGGTCAGTTTTTCAGTCATGTCTGTGGACCATATCACTCCAATAGTGTCTATCAGGTTTTTGTTGCAAAGACATTGTAATATTTTTCCATTTTCTTTTCTATCAAATTATGACAAGCAAAGGTTAAGTGACTTTCCCAGGGTCATACAGCTAATAAATATCTGAGACTACATTTGAACTCAGGTCTTCCTGATTCCTCTGAGCTATTTACCAGCCTCCAGATAATCATTTACTTCCTTTGAAATACCATTTTTGTTGTCATATAATTGAATATAGTAGTTGCAGATAATTTACTTTTAATTATGGATTCATGTTTAGTTTTAATTTTGATATAATATGTAGAAGCTATTATCTTGAAGTTTCCAAGACTCTTTTTCCCAACAGAATTTATTATTTGATACCTGTCTCATTCTCTCATACCTCTTTGATACTTTTACTTTTTGATATTTACTGAGCATTTTCTTTCTGTTGGTAGGACCCAACTTCCACTCTGCTCTCTGTGTTTTTTTGTCCAGTGACCTATTCTTATTAGTTGATTACTCCCAAATGTTAGAAGAGAAAATAAAAACATCTCATATATCTATTCTTTTAAGTTCTGACCAGTATTTTCCTGAACCCTCCTGACTATCTTTTCTGGACTAACCCAATTTTAGCAATGTTGTTTTACTAAGAAGAGAATGATTACCACCTCAAATATTAACTGCTTCCTACTTGGCTCTTCATTTTCTCCTTATACCTTTTGCTCCTTTGATTTTTGAGCCCATAAATGTCCGATTCTCATTGTTTCTCAAATACTATGCAATAAAAAAAGAAAAAGGCACAAGAAGATTTTCTGATCCCATACTCAGCCACAGGAAAACCAATATTTAACATTATTTTCTTTTCATTTTACTGGAGTACAGTTTTTTTATTTTCTTTACTTCACTTAAAATAAGATGCCCAACAAATCAATTTCAGAATCCTTAGACTAGATGTGGTAGAGTTCTTTGTACTATAGTGATGTTACATAAGAATCATGTTCTAATAAGAAGAGAGATTGGGATGAGCAAGACTTTTCTGAACACTTCTGGTGTTCCTTAGGAACATCACAGGACTGAGCTATTATAGGGGAAGGAAATATTGAGAAGGGTCATTAGTTCTATAGGTATCTTAGAGCAAAAGATTTGGGCAGGAGAAAATTCTGATAAATTTGGTCTTTTCCAATTTTCACCACATTATGTCTATTTCTAGGCTTTATAATATGATCTTTTGTTGGATTGCATAAAAATTGCATTTTACTTGACTCATTAAGGGCTTAACTAGAGGCCAAGAATTAACTAGAGATAGATGGTACTGTAGGATTTAAATTAATATCCAGCAACTCCAAGTATTAATTTTATAAAGTTTATTAATAATCACTTGAAGTAGAAGGAATAAAAAGGAAATAGAAGTAAAAAACCCTAATTATTTGACAAAATTAAGACCCTGTGACTAAGTTCTCCTTGTCTGTTAAAAAGCCTGCTCCACCAAAGTTCCAACAGAAAGACAAGAGAGTGAGAGGCAGGGCTACAACAAATTTATATCTTCCCTATGTCGGCATGTAATGTGAGGAGGGTGGGGTGCTGGGAATTGTAGTTTTTAAGGTAACAGATTCTAATTATACAATACCCCTGTGATACTTTGGGAGACTAGACTTTCCAGTGGATCATTTAAACATAACTATATTATACCTCTAAAGATCTTCTAACTAAAGGTGCATACAATATTTCATTTTCTAAGAGGAAATTACAATAATTAGAGGTGAGAGGGAAATAGAAGAGAGAGTAAAACCAGTTTGCTAGTGTAAAAATTAAATTATATCTCTAATTTAAAAATATTATATTTTATGAGGTTTATTAAGGATCATTAGAAATCAAGGAATAAAGAGGATACAAAATAAAAACCATGTGCCCATGGTGATTAGCCCATTTAAAGTCCCTGCACTTCACTTACCACTACACTTGCTGCGTCATTGCAAAGGAAGAACATGTGGGAGGCATTACTGTCAGTTAAATATCAATCATGATCTCACCAACATGGAGATGCAGGAGAGATTATAGGGAATTCTGGGAAATACCAAGGACTTCTGGGAAATGAATTCTAGGGTTCAAAATCTCCATTTATACACAATCCCCTGAGACTCATGGAAGACCAGTCTCTCCAGTGGGTCTTGTAAACATACCACCTATGAAATTACAATAATTTGAGGATAAGAGGAAAAGAGAACAAAACCAATACTTGCTAGGCACATTGACAAAAAGCCAGTTAGGAGGCAGTCACCTTTGGTATGAGTATACATACAAAATAAATGTATTCAAACCCCACACAGTTCAAATCATCACATCCTAAAGTTCACTCTGGATCTTCTGGTGCAGAGTGTGGTCAGTGGAGGCATCTTCATGGTGCCTTCTCTCCAAACAGTTCACTTTCTGGATTCAGAGAGGTATCATGTTTCTTAACCTAAAATTACTCTAAAAAGGAATTTAAAATAATAATAATTATACATTTCCCCCCTGAAGAGGGTGATTGAAAAACACAGGGGTCACTTAGGGATGCATGGATGAGTTTTGAGGTATATGAATCATTTGGCAAGAGGAATAAAAAACATAAAAAAATCCAAATAAAAAAGATAATTTCTAGATGAAATATAGACTATCAAAGTCTTATGTATAAAAATTCTAAGTAAAGGAAAAATAAATATATAACATGTCCCTGAATCAGGGCCCAATTAAAATGATATAAGCAATTAAGTGTTTACCCAATCAGTAGCCAGGACTACAGAAAGTTGCCACATTATGAAAGACAGAATAGGGACTAGATTTTAGGAGCCATGTAGGAGTCAAATTTGAGATACTTGGTAGAATGTGGAACAAGGAAGACCTGCCTTTAACACATATTAAATAGCTACAACCTCAAGCCCCAAACACTTTTAAGCCCTCTTGTCATGGCTCAAAATTTTCATCACCCCATCAGGATTGTTTGGTCTTTGACCTTGTGCTCGACTGGCACTATGCAGTTTAGCTTTGTGCTTCTTTGGTACTGTGCAATGACTCTTTTTTGTATTCCCTTGTCCTGTAATCAGACAAAATAATTAAGCAAAGTCCCATAAATTTTTTTAAACAATCAATGGAATCATTTTTTAAAGCCTAAAACTTTTTGGGTATACATTGACATTATAGCAAATATAGTTTAAACTTATATTACTGCTAAATCAAAAAAAGTTAAAGAAAATCTTAATACTGGTGACATGTGCTTCATATATAAAAAGGAGAGAAAAAAACAAAAAAAAACTGAAATAGTATATTGCACGTGCAAGAAAAATATAATAATAAAAGAGTTTTAAAAATAAAAAAATATAGCTTATAATCATTGACACACTGTGTCAGCTAAGGAAATGTAGAATACAAAGGTTTCTCACCAAAAATGAGATCCATTTCCTCTTCATACCTGGCCATGATCCACTGTGAGTACAAGGCAAATGATTTTCACAAAGTAACAGTTTTTTTTTTTATAAAGAACAGTAGTACAACAGGTCATGCACATTTAAAAAGTATCAAAATCCCCAAAGTTATAATAGCCCATTTAATGACAATAGCAAACAAACCCATTATCATATTTTACATGAGTCTGCTGTATGGCATTTAAAGAAAAATCCTTAGAAGCTAATGGATACTTGTCACAAGTTTTTCAGGTGTAGCAATGTTTCAACTTTGGCTGAGATTTTTAAAAATCTATTAGTCATCATTACAAAAATGTGGCAGAGGAGTCTAGAAAAAAAAACAGACCTCTGTACTGTTGATGTTGGGAAAAGTGAGCTGAAGAGTTATAAATGAGAGATACTCCTCTTTGGGGAGCCATCCGCAGTAACATGCCCTGGTATCAACTTCCCAGCTCCTTTGGAATGAGACTACAATGTCCCATTGGGAGGTGGGGATTGTAATTGTACTTCACTTCAGCTGCTAAAATGGACCTTAGCTCCTGTTAGAGGCAGGCAAAATGATCAGAGTTGTTGGAAAAAAAAATCTAAAAATCAGGTCTAAAAACCCCTTAAAATCAATTGGAGATATTTAGCTCATTAAATTTTCTAAAGGTTTTTTATAATTGTAACCAGTTTTGATGAAGTCCATCCTTCCTCTATGTGACAATTTACAAAGTCAAAATAGAAAAAAGGCTGTTTTTATATATGGGATTATTCAGTAATGTTTGTTCAGTATAGTTATAGGGGAAAAGCAACAGTATATAACAGTAGTTAAAACCTAGTACATTAAAATGACTCAGTGTAACAGAATGAACTTAAAACCAACAAAGTTAAATTTTAAAGAAAATAGTCATCAGAATGCAATAAAATACAGACATTTTTATAAAACATTGGAGTCTGAAAAGCCTTAAACATATAACCTCCAGTCTCTTTAAAGTTCATTTTTTTTAATCCATTGAGATTCCTTTTGTCAATACTATGGAATCTCCCATAGCAAGGGAGAACATGGGTTTGAGGAATCTCAAATTGGGCAGGCCCAAATGACAAAGAATTGTAGGGAGATGAATTTCTCCCTTGAATCTCAGGTAAGATAAGTAAAAGGATCAGTACACTCAAAAAACATCCTTTTAAATAGGCAATGCACTGCTCTCTCATAGAATATGCCATGCTTGTAATCAACTTCCTGCTTGGAAAAGTCTCTTCCTTCTCCTTGTTCCCTCCTCCCCCAGGTCCCCAGCCATGTGGAGGCTAATTGTAGCCCAAGGAAAGAACACCCCAGTTTCTACCAGTTGGTTTGTGATTCCTAAGATAGGGGGGCAGCTACCAGCAGCCTGTGTCCTGGGTCTGGGCCTGGGGTTGGATGAGTGATCTGGCTTAGAGGCCAGAGATTAGGAATAGAGTTGCTGGGGTCTGAGGCTGGGGCCTGGGCAGGGGCCGAGTTAAGAAGGTCAGGAGTAGATGGCTGGAGGCAGGAGCAGACAGCAAGAGTGAGCTGAATCAGGAGAAACAGCTTTGTGAGGGTGGGTGAGTGGGTGGGGTGGGCGAAAAGCTTTGGCAGGAAAAATTTGGCTTAAAAATTATCTAGGCTATCTTAAAAAATATTTTGAGAGTAATTCTTGTCCCTTCTGGTTGCCAAAACCATAAAAATTAAATTATGTCTCTAATGATAAAAATATTATATTTTATGAGGTTTATTAAGGATCATTAGAAATGAAGGAATAAAGAGAATTCAAAATAAAAGCCATGTGCCCATGGCTGACTAGTCCGTTTAAAATCCACACTTAACTTACCACTATACTTGATGCATCATTGCAAAGGAAGAGCACGTGGGAGGTGTTACTACCAGTTAAATGCCAATCGTGATCTCGCCAACATGGAGACTCAGGAGAGATTATAGGGAATTCTGGGAAATACCGAGGACTTCTGGGGAATGAAGTCTAGGGTTCAAAATCTCCATTGATACACTAGGCACATTGACAAAAAGCCAATTAGGGGGCCGTACCCTTTGACATAAGAGTTTACATTCAAAACAAATGCCTTCAACCCCCCACAATTCAATTTCACTACATCCCAAAGTTTATTCTGGAACTTTTGGTGCAGTATGCTTTCTGCAGGTATCTTCATGGTGCCTTCTCTAAGCAATTGCCTTTCTTGATTTGAGGAGGTAGCCAGTTTCTTATCCTAAAATTACTCTCAAACAACAAAAATTTTTATGTAACTAGAATTTTATGACAATTATATGATCCCCTGAGGAGGGTATTAACAAACACATGGATCACCCAGAGATGCATGGCTGTGTTATGAGGTCTATGAGTCAATTGTCAAAAGAAAACAAAAAACATCAATCCCCCACCAAATAAATGAGAAAAAAGTAACTTCTGGGTGAAGTATAAAATATCAAAGTCTTATGTGTAAAAATTCTAAGTAAGAAAAAGTAAACTTATAAAAGATCCTTGAATCAGGGCCTGATTAAAGTGATTTATGTCCTACAAGTCTGTAGGACCATTACAGAAATTTGTACATATCCAATCAGCATCCAGGACTATGGAAAATTGCCACACTTATGAAAGACAGAAAAGGGACTAGATTTTTTTAGCAGATGGGAAATAGTATTCCCTGTTCTGATTTTACCTTTACTCTCAAGGATGGAGAGTCAATATTCTAGCCAAACTGAGGTACTTTTCAAGATATGATGGGGAAATCTTGCCTTTCATGTTGGGAAACATCCCCTTCCTTGAACCCCAAACCAAGTCCTCTGTCTTGGCCCAGATTCTCATTAATCCCCCTGGTTGGTCTTTTTCTTGACCTTATGCTCATAGACACTGTGCAGATTAACTTTGTGCTTCCTGGGCACTGTATAATGGCTCTTTTGTGATCCCTTCTCCTGGAATCAGACACCATCATTAATCAAAGACCCATAATATTTAGCAATCAATGGCAGGTTTCTATAGTCTAAAGATTTGGGGTATACATTAATAATATGTAAATTTTATGTTAGGGAGCTCAACCTCTACCTAAATGTTACTAATTTTCCTAATTTGGAGTATAGAGTGATCTAAAACAACCTTCCCAAAGCCATAGAGAAAGGAACCATATGGACCTTAGAGACCATTATATTTTCTCTAGGTTTAAAATGAAATAATTTCTATGTTCATTTGAAGAAATGACAGGAATCTATTTTTTTAAATAAACATTCAAATTGTTTTTAGCTCAGCTTGGTAGGACGTATTAATTGTGGTACCAACATATATTTTGCTTTTATAATTTCATATTCAATCTATTCAATCAATTCAATCTATTTTAGAAAAATAATTGTCAAATTAGATAAAACCAATAACAAAATTCATTTGGAAAAACAAAAGATCAAGTATATAAAAGGAATTAATAAAAAGTTAAAGATATCAAAATAATTAATGAAAAGAATGTAAAGGAAGGTGGTCTAGCAGTACTATATTTGAGCTATATTATAAAACAGAAATTATCAAAACTATCTGGTACTAGGAAAATCCAGAGGAATTTATGAGAAAGAACACTATATCTAGAGAAAGAATTGTGGGAACAGAAACACAGAAGAAAAACACATGATAGATCACATGGTTCACTAGGGATATTATTAGGGTTTTAATGTTAAGAGATCACTCTACTGCAAATATGAATAACATGGAAATAGATTTTGAACAACAATACATGTGGAATTGCTTATGAACTTCAGGAGAGGAAAGGGAAGAGGGGGAAATCATGACTCATGTAACCATGAACAAAAAAGAAAAAGCCTATCTGGTACTGACTAGGAAATAGCAAAGTAGATTAGTGCAATAGAACAGACATACAACAAATACATGTAAAAAATTATAGTAGCATTTTGTTTGACAAATTTGTTTGACAAAAGTAAAACTATGAGTAAGTTAAAGAACTTACTACTTGGTAAAAATTACTGAAAAAACTGGAAAACTGTCAGAGAGAAACTAGATATAGACTAATACCTTACACCATTTACAAAAATAAAATAAAAATGGATGCATAACTTAGACATAAAGGGAGCTATCATAAGCAAATTAGAAGGATAGGTAACATATTATCTATTAGTTTTATGGAGAGAAGAATTTATTGATAAAGAAGAGATTCTAGAAAGCATTTTAAGATGTAAAATTAATAATTTTGAATACATTAATTTGAAAGATTTTTTACAAATAAAATGAATGAGGCCAATAGAAGAAGGAAAGCAGTAAATTGGGAAAAACTTTTTTATAGACAATTAAAAAAATTCTTATCTTCTGTTTTAGAATCAATATTATGTGTTGGTTCTAAGGAAGAAGAGCCATAAGGGCTAGGCAATGGGAGTTAAGTTGCCCAGTTAGGAAAAGTCTGAGACCAAATTCAAACAGACAGATAGAACTCTCATCTAAATATATATATATATATATATATATATATATATATATATATATATATAGGTCAAATATATAAGATTACAATCCATTCCCCAAATGTTAAATGGTCAAAATATATGAATAGTATTTGAATGAAGAAATCAATGATATATGAAAAAAGCTCTAAATTGTTATTGACTAAGAGAAATGCAAACAAAATAACTCAGATATTTTCTGACACCTATCAGATTGGCTAAGGTGATAAAAGGGCAAAATGACAAATGTTGGGAGAGATGTGGAAAAATGGGGACACTAATACACTGTTGGTGAAACTGTGAACTGATCCACCCACTTTGGAGAGCAATCTGGAATTATGCTGAAAGGGTTATAAAATGGTTATTCCTTTTGACCTAGTAATACCTCTGTTACATTTGTTTCCTAAGGCAATCAGAGATAATGGAAAAAAAACAATATGTTCTAAAATATTTATAGTCTGTCTTTGTGGTACAAAAACCTGAAAAATGAAGGGATGTCCATCATTTGGAGAATGGCTAAACAAGTTGTAGTATATGATTATGATGGAATACTACTGCAAATCTTTTTAAATGCATAAAATAAAATACATAGTATTACAAAGGAAATCAGCTTTATGGAAATACAGTTATCAAAATATTAAGTAAAAAAAAACAAATAAGTTCATGAACCTGATGTTAAGAATTCTTGCTCTATCTATACAGTGTGTGTGTGTGTGTGTGTGTGTGTGTCTGTGTGTAAATCTGTATGTGTGTTTACCAGATTTATAACTTCCTAAATGGTATAGGATAGTCCTGATAAGGAAACACCTTCTATCAATGAAGATTCACACTGAGTCTGCAATTTATCAGTTGAAATATTTACTTGGATACAATGATAAGTATTATGCTCAGGGACACCAATTAATGTAGGGAGTTTTCTCATTAGGGAGTTCCCTTTACTGGTGAAATAAAAGGTCCAATCCCCAGCACTATCTAAATCATATTACTATAGAGAAAAACAGAGATATCTATCTTCCAAGTTTAATTACTTTGGCACCTCAAGAATTTTTGTTTTCATTGGTGTGGATATGTCTCATGTTAATATTGATCTAATCCCCAATGAATTAGTAGATTATCTTCATTATTTGCTTTGGGGGAAAAATCAACATTTGGTGGTCTACTCTAAGGTGATGAGTATCATCACACTTTATGATACTGGTCCTTTCATGGCAGACGCACAGTCTGTTACTAAAGACAAACTGAGTCTTCACAGCTTGATAAAACTTAACAGAACTAGGTTTCCAATGCATAGCTTTTGAGAACTAAGGACTTTACACATGATAAGTAGGTCTATAGTGAAGGCCTTCAAGTTTTGCAGAAAAATTATGCACACAGAGAAACCTAATATAGTGGGAAGTGGTTAAGAAGATGGAATCAAGAGATGTGGGTATAAACCTGATATCATGTATGCACATTATAGCTGTGACGGAGGAAAATAATAATTTGATATTACCTACTTCACAAGGTTTTTGCGTTTGTGAGGAAATCATTTTGTAATGCTAAAAGTCTGAGACAAACATAAGCTGCTATTATTCTTCAAAAATATTATGTCATTCTATGTCCATTTCACATATAAATTCAATATTTGTCTCTATCTCTGACTGGCAATAACAAACTCTGTGGCTTTGGGTAATTAACCTCTATGATCTTTAATTTAAACAGCCTAAATGTAGAAGATGTAGAACTGTCCTTTGGTGGCTAATATAAATTGATATACTTAGCCCAATTATACCCTGTTTTTCAATTCTCTTATTCATTTTTATTGCCCTGTCTTACCCTTTATTCCTGGGGGGTTAAAGGAGCAGCTCACCAGGAATTCTTGAGCTTGTTGTGGTTCTCATAGAACTGAGTTGTAGGTTCCATTATTTCCTTAGAATAAATGGTAACTCTCATTGTACAGTAGATTGCATGATGTTTTTTTTTTACTTAATCTCTTTTGTTGTTTCATTATTAAAGATTTTTTTGTCATAGAATCAGACCAAGTATTCTATTCCCATATTTCTTCTTGATATATTTTTTGCTTTTATAGGTAAGTCTGAGGGATACAACAAATATTTATGAAGTAAAAAAGACACTAGATTGGATTCTAGAGACGTCGGGTTCTATTTGACCACTTCAGCCCTTCCAACTTGCCTTCCCTGATTCCTGACCTTTCACCCAAGAGTTAACTATACACTATATGCAGAGTAATTTTGGATAAATATGCAGAAGATGAAATCCCAACAAAGTAAAATCCTTGATGAATTAACACTGAAAACTCCAATAATTAGAATTCTCTTTACCCTTTCCTTATCAGTCTCTTTGTGAAGAGGCAGCAAGTACTCAGATTCATACAAATTTTGATCCTAGGGTTGTGATGCCCCCCTCTGTTGGACTGACTCTTTTTTAAAAAAAATTCTTACCTTCTCTCTTAGAATTCATACTAAATATCAGTTCCAAGGCAGAAGAGCAGTAAAGACTAGGCAATTGGGGTTAAGTGACTTGTCTAGGATCTCAGAGCAAGGATTTGTCTGAGTCTAGTACCTTCTGTCTCCAGGCCTAGTTCTCCATCCATTGAGCAACCTTGCTGTCTCTGTTGCATTGACTCTATGAATTCCACTCCATTGCTCCCATCCTTCAAGAAGCAGCAGAATCTTCTGCCTATATAAATGAAGGAAAAAAGAACAAAAGAGGAATCACACAGGTAGAAAATATCTGGCCTTTTGCCTGGTGATTGGTTTTAGGATAAGCACCTGTAAAAGTATAGGGGGTCTGTCACAATACTCTTCCATTTTCCAGTTTGCAGGAGATGGCAGATACTGAATCTATCCAACCATGTGAAGAAAGGAGGAAAAAAGAGGGATCAACCAGGTAGAGTGACAACAAGGATGTTTAGGCACTGTGGTTAACAGAAAGTGGAATGAAAGTCAACTGAGAATTGTCTTGTCCACCATGAAGATACTCAAGGAAAGATTATAGGCCCAGAAAACATATGTATCCCTTCCTCCCTATGCCTAATTGACAAGGCCTTTAAGCATAGCCTTAAGACTATCTAGTGAGAAAGGGTTAAGGACATAGGAATGGGGAATTTTCTTTAAAAAGTTTGAAATATCAAAGCTATCAAGAGAAAAAGAAATCATAGAAGGGAATGAAAAAACATTCCAAAAAGCAAAGGATCTAAAATAGCAACCAAATGTGACATATCCTGCAGACCTGAGCTAATCATCAGGGAAAGTCAAGTTTTTTTCAACAAAAGAGCAGTATCTGAGGTATCCTTTCACCCTGCACTTGGGTCTTATTCCTGGCTCTGGCAGAAACAAATTATGTGGTCATTGGCAATTCATTTAACCTCTCTGAATCTTAGTTTCCTTATCTCTAAAATAAAGGCATTGAAAAAACAGGCATCTGATCTCTAAGGTCTTTCATAGCTTCAATCCTCTGTGATGCTGACCTATTATAGACCTGGTATTATGGCAATAAATGTTCTGAAGGATATAGAAGAGAAAAAAAAAACATTGTCCCAATTCCTTATGATAAGAAAATTCTCCTGATCTCAAAAACAAATATAGTTTGATAAATGGAGATGATGCTGAAGGAAAAAAAAAACACCTTTTTTTTACCATATTCTTTGCCACTGCACCCCAAGAACCAGTGGGATTTTCCATTAGACTTGTAGCTCTAAACTCTCAAATATATTATTTCTCCCATTAGAATGTGAACTTCCTGAGAGCAGGAACTGTCTTATTTTTCTATTTGTGTCCCCAGAATGTAGCACAGTGTTTCGCTCATCATAAGAGCTAAATAAATGCTTTTAAGAAAATATCTTTACTTTTTGTCTTAGAATCAGTATAAAGTGTTGGCTCCAAGGCAGAAGAATGATAAGGACTAAGCAACTGGGATTAAATGACTTGCTCAAGGTCACATAACTAGGAAGTATCTGAGGCTAGATTCTATTCTAGTACTTGCTGTCTTTAGGCCTGGCTCTTTGTCACTTAGCTGTTTCTAAATAAATGGTTTTTCACTTTTTCATTCATTCATTCATTTTCATTTATCTATCTTACAGGATTTTTAGGAAGGCAATAGATACCCAATCAAATGCCAAAGCAAGTTAGTATGTGTTTATGTGCCAAAATGAAACAGAGAGCAAATGTTATTTTGTATAAGAAAAGTAAGAGGAGAGATCATTTGGATAGAGTACCCAGGAAAAACATCATGAAGGAAAAGGAACATGAACTGCAATGGTGGAGGATGGATATATCTTGCACAAATAGCAAGTACTGGGGAGGAGTGTGGAGCCTGGAAGACTGGAGGAAAATCTCAAACAAATGCATGGGAACCAAGGTAATCATAGAAGATCAGAAGTATTCACATGTCATCCAGTTTCTTGTTTCTTTAAAATGGCATGCCAAAAATTGTCTCCTATATTCCTTTTTCTAAATCAAATTTGAAAAAATGTGTATTAGAAGATAGCAGACAAAACTGAGAAAATTGGAATCTCCCAAGCAGCATCATTGGCTGTCTGGAATAAGAATTAGAGGAATGATATTTTTCCTGACTACCTCCTGGGTAACTGACTCTCTATTTTTCTTGTACTGAAGACAGGTGAAGTACCCAGCTTTGTTTTTTTGTTTTAGGTTAATGTAGAATCAAAGGGGGACTGCTGTAGGATGACCTTACAGCTACTCAGGCTGGTTGAGTGCTCTACCCTATGCTGGCAGAATAATTAATGTATTTTTTTATTAGGGACTTTCATCCTAAATATTAGGGGTGTGAGTTAAATACTGGATAGAATAAACCCCTTTAGTATCTATTGAGCCATGGGATAGACATAAAAAAGATGCAAATTTTGCACCAAGTGGTAAGGAATTATTAACTCTCCCTCCCTCATTTAAAATAAAGGAGAATTTCTTAAGCACCAATAGATGACAGGCACTGTGCTAGCTATTGGGGATACCCCAATACAAAAAGAAAGGGCCTTTGTCTTCAAGGATCTTATGTCTTATTGGGGAGGAGAGAAAGAAGGAAGATGATAACACAAATAATTAAGTGTAAAATATATGCAGTGTAAATTATATCTATATGTATATTGTGGCAGTATGAAAGTAGCATTTAAGGAATTTATAGACTTGTTAGGATAAGACCTACAAATGGTCAAATGACAAGACAAGGCAATATATGATTTTAAGACAAAATTAGATAAACACACAATTAATGCTATAGTAGTTCAGAGAAAGGAGAAAATATTATGGAATGTAATATAGGTCAGGAAAAAAAAAAACATTGCTGAGTAGGTAAGCCTCAAGCTGGACTGTGGAGGACGAGGTGTGATTTGTATAAATAGAAAGAGGAAAAGAGACTTCTACTATATTTTAAATGTTCTGAACTTAACAGGCATGCAAAAGGACATATGAAATAAAGCACCAAAGGGAAATATCATGTGAAACTATAAATCCTTAATCTGTGTTGTTTACTTTTCAAAATATATGCACATGTAAAATGAATTCAACACCCTACATTCAAAACTGTGGTGAACTCCCTTTTGAACCTCCATTTGTTATCCTCTGGATATTAAAAAATTATTTCAATGGCCTTTTTTTGACTTAATTATTGTTATCTATCTATCTTCACTATCCCCACATTAAAATGGGAAAAACCCACACTTTAAACAAATATTTATAGTTAAACAAAAATGAATCCTCATTTTGGCAATGTCCAAAATTTTATCTCTTCCCACACCTTAAGTCCCTGAAATTTCTTTCAGAAGGTGGGAAATATGCTTTCTGATACATCATCTGGAGACATGTATAGTTTCTTACTCTTCCTTTGGGTCATCAGAATGTATTTGTAATATACCTGGTCAGGGCAAGAGGCATAATTTATTGCCAGAACTTTGACTTGAGAAGGAGGGCAAAACCTGCCTCTAACACCAGTTTGAACTAGGACAAATAATTTAATCATCCTTCTCCACCCCAATTAGTTTCAAAATTGGAGAGCATTGGACTAGATGATTTCTAAGTTCCCTTCAAGTCCTAAATCCCTGATTCTGTGAAATTAACTTTCCTCATTATACCGTTATCTTAGACTACACGCCTTTTTAAAAACAACTAAGCTAATCGGCTTCTAATTGGACACCCAAGATTCTCCAGCAAGATGTAGGCTCTAAAATCTAATGAAATAAAGATCTAGTGAAATAAAACTAAGGATTAAAAAGTTACTATCCAAGTAGATTGTCTAGAAAACCAAGCCAAAGCCTGTCATGTATCACAAACTGAGGATAATCAGCAGTCTGAGTGCCATGCTGATTTGTATACAATGCTTAAAGATAAGCCTATTCTTCAGCACTTTGGTGGGCTCCTGATGAAATTTTTATAGAAGTTATGGATATTCACATAAAATTAGAAGTTGTGAATGTGTTACAATCTCTATTTCTGGAGGAAATATGTGGGTGGATATCATAATTATGTCAAAAAGGGCTTAATTATTGATGTTGGCTATCTACATTGCGTCCAATTTACCAGATAATTGTGATCCCTCCTATTGACTCAAGGAATGGAGAGCTAAATTAATTGGGCAGCTGATTTTTGTTTGCAATTATAATTGTTTTGTAGGCCAAAGTAATAATAGCTTATATTTACATAGTATTTGCTGTGTGCCAGGCACTGTGCTAAGTGCCTTACAATTTTATCCCATTTGATCCTTACAACAACCCTGGGAGGTGGGAATATTATTACCCCCATTTTATAGATGAGGAAACTTAGAAAAACAGGGTTTAAGTGACTTTTCCAGAACCATACAGTTAGTAAATGATCAAGGCTGGATTTAAAATCAGATCTTCCTGACTTTAGACCCAGTGCTTTATCTACTAGGTAAATTCCAGGAATGCAGAGACCATTTCTTATTTAAACATGTGTCTTCCCTACTATACCTCCCACAATACTGTACACAGAGCAACTGATTGAGAAATGATTGCTGATCAGTTTCAGTGAGTCTATTCTGGTCAAACTCAGGGATTGAGCAATGGTTGAAAGTCAGGAAGACTTGTATTCAAAGCCAGTCTCAGAAACTCACTAGCTTTGTGAC
This sequence comes from Monodelphis domestica, assembly GCF_027887165.1. Classification (NCBI taxonomy): domain Eukaryota; kingdom Metazoa; phylum Chordata; class Mammalia; order Didelphimorphia; family Didelphidae; genus Monodelphis; species Monodelphis domestica. The sequence continues at coordinate 346,293,491 of NC_077227.1, read as the reverse complement.
CCTGGGGAAATCACTTAATCTCTGTTTGCCTCAATCCCATGGAACAAAACACTTTAGTATCTTTGTTGAGAAAACCCCATATGGGGTTATGAAGTGTAGGGCATGATTGATTGAACACCAGGAAAATACTGAGACAATCTAGTCGTTATATAATAAGAAAAAATTTCAACTTTTTAACCCCCAAATTCATACTGGTTCTACACTGTCTCTTTCTCTCTCTCTTTCTGTCTTCCTCCCCTCCTTCTGTCTGTCTTTGTCTCTATTTTTGTCTCTCTCTTTCTCTCTCTCCTTCTCCGTCTCCCACTGCTTTCTTTATTCAGTTCAGATAAAAATATGGTTTGTCTGATGCCTGCCCTCCCCATTCTTTCTTCCATGTTTGTGTACTCTGTTTCTGCACATACCCTAATGATGAAAACCAAGTTTTACCCTCTTCCTCTTTCATCCTCCTTTTTACACTGGATTACAAAGAGTTGAGAAATGAGATCCAGGAAAGGCAATGCAGTAGTAACCTGTAAATGACCTTTTTAAGATTTTGTGAAGGGGACAAGAAAAATTGGATGATTGCTTAAGGGGATGCTAAGGTCAAGTGAAGGTTTTCAAGTATCTATGAAATAAATAGGTGTTGACTCAGCTAAGGGAATAGAAGAATGGTTTCCTTTATTTCCCTTAAACCAGCAGTTCCATTATTAGACTTCTCACCCTTAGACATAAGATGGTTCCTGCTGAATTGTATTTCACACCCCAGTCTTTAGGCAGTGCCATATACTGTTGTCAGACTGGAACCCAAAGTCAACTCTCCCTACCCCTTTGTTGCTGTGCCCTCATTTTTTAAATGGGGGCAGGGGAGGAAAATTCAAACCTGTGATTTCAATGATGTAAAAGACTACTTAGGAGGAATCTTCTTCTCCCAAAGCATATCAATAACTGTTCTATAACTTTATTATTGAGTTTTATTATTGATATTAGCTATCTATATTGCCTCCAAATTATCAGGGAGTTCTGATCTCTCTTATTGACTCAAGATATGGAGCTCTAAACTACTTGGGCAGCTGATTTTTGTTAGTGGTTACAATTGATTTTTAGACCATGATAATATAAACTCACATTTATATGACATTTATTTTGTGCTAGGCATTGTGCTAAATGCTTTATAATTATTATCTCATTTGATCCTCACAACAACCCTGGAAGACATTCTTGGATCTTGGATTCTAGATCTTGTTGGAAGATTTTGGACCTATTAGGGGTCAGTTGGCTTTGGTATAAGGAAGACATGAAATTTAAGTTAAGTATTCAGTCTCTGGATGAGAAAAGTTTATTCCATAGATTCATAGATTTAGAACTGAGAGGTTAAGTGATTTGACCAGTCATAAGCAGTATGTCTCAAAGGCTAAAAAAACCTTAGATCTTCAGGACTCAGAAACCCACTTTCTATCTAATACTATGAATACTATGATACTACCATGAATTATTGAAGTATTTATGGGCAGCTAAGTAACACAGGGTACAGAGTACCACATCTGGTGACAAAGGATCTGGGTTCAAATCTGACCTCAGATACTTCCTACTGTGTAACCCTGGGCAAGTTACTTAATACCAATTGCCCAGTCCTTAACTCTCTTTTGTCTACTAAGACAGAAGGTAAGGGTTTAAAAATTATTAGAGTAATGCACTTAAAATCAGTTTGTGGATCTTATTTGTTTGGAGTTGCTTTGAAGGTCTTGCTGAATTCTTCATGATCCTAACCCATATCATATCTTTTTGGAAAATTCATTGCATTTGATGTTATTGGGGACAAGGGAAAATTATTTTGTTTTGAAAATGTTTATTGGCTATATTGTCCTACCATCCCCCAAAGGTTAACAACTTGCCAAAATATGAACAATTTCCCTACTTTTCATTCTTGTGAAAGACTCCAAAAATTTAGAATGAATGATGACCTGTATTCCAAATCCTCCCCATTACTTTCTATAGAGACATGGGAGAATTAACTCAGTGCCTGCCCATTTGCCAAATGTGATCCTAGAATTAAAGAATATTAGAGCTGAAAAAGATCTTAGAAGTCATCTAGCTTAATACCTTCATTTCTCAGAGGGGACACCTGAGGCCCAGAGACAAGTCACTTGGGTATAGTTACACTGTTAGAAAGTGTCAGAGTAAGGATTTAAACTCAAATCTCTTGACCCTTAGCCCAGGATTCAAGTATTTTTCTTTATTTTTTCTTTAAAAAACCCCTTCCCTTCCATCTTAGAATCAATAAAGTTTATCAATTCCAAGGTAGAAGAGTGGTAAGGGTGAGGCAATGGCAGTTAAGAGACTTGTCCAGAATCATATAGTTTGGAAGTAACTGAGGCTAGATTTGAACCCAGGTTCTCTTGACTCCAGACATGGCTCTCAATCCACCAAGTCATCTAGTTGCCACCAATTTAGATCTTTTCATAGTATATCAGGGCTGCTTAGAAAATCAGATATCATCAAACTCAACATATGTCTGAGCTGGAATCCCCTCTTCAATCTCCCTGACATATTATCATGTACCCTTCAGTGATGAAGAACATGCTAAATAAAACTGAATCCTTTTTTTTTTCCAAGCAATTGTCTAATTTCAGGCTCCAATGATGAAAACTGTGGTAACATCTTTCTTAATCCCAATGTCGATCTCCATTGGATTTATTCTGATTTTAGTGATGCAGACCACATTCCCAAAGTTGCATATCCAATAAAGCTAGTGTCTACTTTTTTCACCTTGGCTTACCAATGTTCTAAAACCTTGATAGGGCAGAAAATACAATTGCACAATTATTGTCCTGACCTTAAGGAATAAACCTGCTGAATGACAAAACAAAAATTAACTACAGTGATAAACTAGCAACCAAGTGGAAGAGTTCTTTCTTACCAATAGTAAGTGTAAAAAGTACCCTTTCTTTCTGACCATATTTATGCATCAAGCTGGGAAAAGAGTTGGGGTCTTAAATATTGTAAATAGAGTATGCTAATTTGTGTGGGTTTTTTTTCAGGTGAAGCAAATGCCAAATTGTACATCAGCATACACACACATAAATGTATATGTATATATGTATAGATACATCCATATGTAATTTATGTGAAATGTATATAGAATCTGACCTACTCTTCTTCCTCTCCCCTACTTAATTTTGCACAGTAGTTCCTCCAGACAATATTGCCACGGATTCAATGTATTCTGTAGGTCTGTATCTATTAAAAATCATAAATGACAACTCCCTTGCCCTATGAAATATTTACCTTTATTAGTCAATCAGACTTGGCCTTGGTTAATACGAATCAAGGTTATTTAATGAAATAAAGTAGTTAGAGAAGTAATAAGAAGTTAGTAATAAAAAGGTAACACATTTTTTCTCTTATAAATCTGGGACACACTATCCTGCAAATTCTATGGGAAGAATAGACAAACATAAGGGAAGATGGGTTGATAGTCAATAATGGAGCAGTGATAGTTATACTCAAATAGAAAGGAATCCTTGCTGGTAGCATATTGTCTTAGAAAACCACAAACAAACATCAGCTATGTTTTATTTTATTTTTTTGGAATTTTGTTAAATATTTCCTAAATACATTTTAATCTGAATTAGCAAGCCCTAGGAGTTTTGCAGCTGAATCTGACATCTATGAAAGAGTGAAATCTTGTGGAAAGGGTACTTGGATAGAGGGGTAGCTCATGCCTCTTACTGTAGAGATGCAAATGTCTTCTGGAGATGTCATTGTGTTGTTCCTACTGGATCTGCTTTCCATTGTTATGTAGTATCTATAAGGAGAAGAGCTGCTGCTGGTTTCTCAGAATTGCTACTCAGTATTGTTCTTCTGGTTCTATAGTTATTGTCAATCACTGCCAGGAGTGGCTCATTTGGGCATTTGATTGTGTAACTTCTATCTGGTTCCACTGTAACTGCAGTCCCAAAGTCCACTTTCCCAAAGGACTCTTTCCTTATTCAGGATCAGTGGCCTAATCTAGAATATAGGACAGGACAGAGGTTGCAAAAGTGGGAGAGAGGGCTAATCTTCAGTCTCTTGAGTCTTTGGGTCTTTTTGGGTTCTGTCGACTTTCAACTTTGAGAGAATATGGATAATATCAACCCAATTCAGGTTGCTGAAGGTAAAGACTTGGGGAAGAAGCTGACATGCAAGGAACTCTTGCAGATCTCTTGAAGGGATTCAAGAACTCTAAGAGACTGAAGAACTCATCAACTGTTGGGCCTCTCAAACAGACTTGGACTGTTGATCTCTACCATTGAAGAAAGAGTCCCATGCCAATGGGCCTAGAGTCAGGAAGTCCCAAATTCAAATTCAGACTCTGACATTTACTATTCCTATGACTCTGGGCAAGTCACACCTTAGTTTCCTTCCTTTTTCTCATCTGTAAAATGAGCTGGAGAAGGAAATGGCAAAACACTCTAGTATCTTTGCCAAGAAAACTCCAAATTGGTTCAAAAAGAGTCCGACATGATTGAAAACAACTGAACAGCAACTACTACAGTAATCTCACTGAGCTCTCTGACTGATGGCTTTTTAGTAGCCATGAGGACCTTGTTGCTTCTAATCTGCAAATGAATCTTAGGAAATGCAAAAGCTAAGTCCAGGGGGAAATGTCAATATGTATTTCTAATCTTGCCCAAATCCTGGTCTTCCACATGTATATGTACTGGCATTCAATTCATTGAATCCACCATATATAATCTATTTCAAAGACCTGTGATTTCTTCTGTGTGAGGATTATATTCGCCAACTGCAACCTCCAAAATGAATAATCTTGGAGAGTTGTATGAAGCCCAAGGAAGTTAAGGGACTTTCTAATTGTCAAAGTAGAAATGCTTGATGCTGGCTTGACTATAATATATAATATTTGGAATGTGTATTTGGATCTAGGTTCTGCACACTAGTTGCTATGCAATAATGCCTATAATTCTTACATTTGTATAGTCAATTCCATGTTTCTCAGTATTGCTTCATACACAGGGTAATAATAATAATAATAATAAAACATTTTTATAACATTTCATAGCTTACAGAGTGTTTTCTTCATAACAATTGTAAGGTAGGTAATTCAAATAATAATACCCACTTAATAAATGAAGAAACCAGGGATCAGAGATGTGAAGTTACTTTTTCAGTGTCTCATAGGTAAGAAATATTGGATGTGTTATTTGATTGTTATGAACACCCTTTTTAGTTTGGGAAACTATAATTTTCTTTATTTCAGATGAGTCAACTGAGGTGGAGAGAAGTTAACTTTTTTGCCTGAGGTGGCATAACTGATTTAGTGGCAGTAGCAGAGCTAGAACCCAGTTTAACTATGTCCCAATCTCTTCCTCCTAAGGTAATGTAGAGTTGTTGTTTTCCTTCATTTTCAAAGATGACTAGTGTTGTCATGGAGGTTGTCAGCTTGCCTGTGAATCGAATGCAAGTGAGTTGCATGAAATCATCAGCCTCACTCTCTCTTCCAGAGTCATCAAAGTCCAGTGAAAAGATGGAAGTCAGAATGAGTGGTGATAACCTGGAATGCAGTGGATGATCTTGGTGTCTTTGCTGTCAGACCAAGCTCTATGTCCTCCACAGTGCCTACTTCAGCCATAGAATGTTGGCTATATCTTGAGTTAAAGGACCTGAGTTACAATCCCAATTCCCAAATGTGACATTGGGCATATCATTTTACCTCTCCACCTCTCAATTTCCTTAGTTGTAAATTGAAAGGGTTGAATTGGATGACCTCTAATGTCCCCTCTGGCTCAAAATCTAGGACTCTAGTCTAGTTCTCTCATCATCAATCCTTCCTGGGTGTTGACCTCTTAGGACTTCTGCAGGGGTTTTGTAACAGTAGTGTAGAATGATGGCACTCCAGGATGTGGAAACTAGCAGGAGAACTGCCCTTTTAAAACAGTAACTGGATTTTATAATTTATATAGAGAATATAGTACAGTGAAAAGTACACTGGATTAGAACACAGAGAACCTGGGTTCAAATTCTCATTCTTCTAATTATCACCCATTTGCTTGGGTGTTTCATGGTTTGCTCATGTTAGAAGAGACATTAGAGATCTTCCATTTTATCCTTTTGTTTTATATGTGAGAAAGTTGAAAGTCAGAGAAAGGAAGTAGGGATATGGCTTTGAGTCCTGGCTTTGTGACTTGGTACAAGTCACTTCCTTTCTCTGTGCCTCAGTCTTCTCATCTGTAAAATGGAATGGCTGGACTAGATGATTTCTTTTGTTCCTTTCAGCTCTAAATCTGACATTCTAAGAACTCCTTCATTCACCTCACACAACCTATCCCAGCAGGCAGTGCTTAATTAGAGTTCTCCACTTTCTCTGTATTTGCACATTCCCATAGACAAAGGTTTTACTTTTCACAAGTCATTCAGCAAGATGGCCTGTTTTAATTCTGTGATGTCAGTCACATTTACCTTTAACCCCCAGAAATGAAAAAGAGAAACATATCTGGGGCTGCCTAAAAACCAAAGCACGAGAAGCTTGAATTTTACTTTCCTTACACTCCCACCACCAGTCACTTTACCAAGCTGTCATTTCAAATGTTTCACACATTTTTCACGTGAAAGAGTGGTGGGGTGCACATGTGCTGTGTGTGGGTGGCAAGGAGGGGTGGATGCAAATTGCTTACTCTTTTGCACAGTCCCCGTGGTCAATGGAGAAGGCTGCTAGCTATTGCCTTTTCCATGGACAGTTTTCCAAACTCCAATGATACTTTTTGCCCTTTGTTTTCCATTCGTGCCTGGGGGCTCCCAATTCACATATGCAATTAGCCTTGCCCTTTCCCACACCCCCAATCCAGTACATGTGGATTCTTTCTTGCATCTGTTACTCATTCAGTGTGTGATCTTGGGAAAGTCACTTACACTCTTTTTGTCTCAGTATTCTCCTTTGTCAAATGAGGAATATAAAACAAATGATCCTGACAAGAACCTTTGTACCTCTAACATTCAATGTTCTAAAGCCTCTTCCAGGTATAGCATTTTAGGTTCTTGGATCCTTTCTTAATAGTCTTTGTGAGCTTTTCATCTTTGACATCCCATGTTCTTAGTTCCTTTTTATCTCTAACCTTCTGTATTATGAGTTCCCTTAGAAATCTGTGTTCTAAGGTCTTGCTTTGGCCCTGACATTCTGTATTCTAAGATTTCTTTCAGGTATGAAATGTGTAAGGTTTCTTTCAGCTCTGATATTCTGTTTCCTAAGGTCCCTTTTACTCTTGACATTCTAAATTTTAAGGGAAATTTTGGCCTTGGCATCCTGTGTTCTAAGGTCCCTTTCAGCTCTGATCTTCTACCTCATCACTATAGCAATGTAAAAATGATTAGACTTTAGCTACTGTACTAGAGGAAGTAGGGGGAGAAGTTGCTAAATGTTGTTCTGAAACCATTAGGTCAAGGAATCCGGGAGGTCTCTGTAGCAAATGAATGTCCTTAGAACTGGGGCTATAAAAGTGATCTCCATGGGCAGAAGATTCTCTACCACCTTTCTACAGACTATTTCCTTTTAAAATGTTATGTAGATCTAAAATAGGTTGGGACCATATAGCCCTGGAAACAGGAGGGGGAGATTGAGGAAAGCAAGGGTTAGGTTATATACTAAGTCATTCTATTAAAAAAAAATCTGTTAAACATAGGAGAACCATTTATGTAACCATATTGGACCTAGGTCTACAGAGAATAAAATCTGCCATTCAGATGTACCAGGCTGGACAGAGAAAAGAAGGACCTTGATCTTTTTCCTCAGTTCTTATATGATCTTGTTGATGCAAACAAGTTATTTCATGGGCAGTCCTTTATTGTTTTATTTGAGCAGAATGACACAGTAGATAAGAGTATTATACTTGGTAAAGGGTCTTGGGTTTGAATCCTGCCTGCCATATGTAATAACTGGTCAGTGGGCATATCATTTAACTCTTCTGAGCCTCAGTTCCCTCATCTGTAAGATGGGTATAACAATACTAATAGCATGAAGTTTCATATAGTTGTCATGAGGCTCAAATGAGATCTTTTATGTAGAATATTTTCCAATGTGAAAGTCTTATGCCAAAGTCAGCTATCATTATTGTTTCCAATAGGATGAACATTATTCTTCAGTTTAGAATCGTGGCTCTAATAGTTCCTGACTATGTGACCATGAGAATACCTCAGTTTTTTCATTTGTGAAATGAAGATGATAATACACTACATAATTTATTATATTGTTATTAGAGATACACATTGTAAATCTTAGAGGCCCAAGAAAGGATGAATTATTTTTGTCATTTGCTCTGTTTGTGTGTACTGGCTGTGGCAGGATAAGGTTGCCCTTGTTGACAGGATGCAGCAGCAGGGTGTACGTAATCTTAAAACCGGTAGACAGTCAGCAAATAATTATTAATATAATTTAAATTTGTGGTGGTCTAGGTACTAAAACATAAATTATGAGACCTGGGTTTTCATCAAAACTGTGTCTCATCTTGATGTGTGACAGTGGTGTTTTAATACAGTTTAATTGTGATTTGGGATCCCAAAGCCAGTTCAAGGAAGCTTGGAATACAAAACAAAAACACCAGAGAAAATTCAAAGAAAGTCAGAGCTATGGAGGGGAAATAAAATAAGAAGGGCAGTCATGGACAATAGAAACAGCTCAGGTTTACCAAAACCAGTTAAACCTGCAGGGGGGAGGGGTTATAGGGTTCTAATTTGGGGCAAGCTGAACCAGGCATTCTAGAGAGGGAACCAGGACCACCCTGGATCTGAGAACTAGTGCTGAGTATTGTGATGTGGGGGGATGGAGAATTTCTGGGAGAGATGTGGTGGGGATTGGTGACTGGTTGATATTCCAACCTTCTTCCAGCCAAGGGGCTTTTAGCTATTGCTTCTGGGATTAATTTGGCAGGGTGGCTTAAGGGAGTTGAATTTCCCTGGAGCTTTTTCATTTAGTAGGGTGGGAAGCTACAAAAGTCCTTATGAGTGGTCAAATTTTAGTGAGAAACGTCATTTTATAATGGAAAGAACAGTGATTTTGGATGTAGAAGACCATGTAGGCATACTCACACAGCCTTTAGCAGTTGGCAGCCTTTGAAGAGGTCTTGGAGATGGAGAAATAGTGTTGTGCAATGAAAGGACACTAGATTTTGAGTTGGAGGAAGGGTTAAAATCCTGCTATTTCTTGCCTGTGCAACATTTTAAACAAGTCACTAACTTTCTAAAATTTAATTTCTTTTTAAGGATTTTGGAGAAGATGACTTCTAAGATCGCTTTCAGGTCTAAAAAATCTAATTTCATGTATATAAATGATTAACAAAAATGTGTAAGGCGTTATCACTCTGTGGACCTTAATTTCCTCATTTATCAAGTAAAGAGGTCATACACAGTGATTTTAAAGGTGTGCTGTTGTTCACTTGTTTCCATCATGTCTGAATCTTCATGAGCCCATTTGGGATTTTCTTGGCAAAGACATTGGAATGTTTTGCCATGTCTTTCTCTAGCTTATTTTACAGATAAGGAGAGTGTGGCAAACAGGGTTAAGTGACTTGCTCAAGGTCACACAGCTAGTAAGTATCTGAGGCCAAATTTGAACTCATGTTTTCCTGATTCCAAGTCCAGCACTCTATCCCTTATGCTGCTTGGCTGTCCTTTAAGTGTGTACTCAAGTGTTAATATTTTTTGATTTCAATTTTAATTCATCAAGTATCAATCGAGGGAAACCCTCTAAAAATTAGGTCCTTTTAAAAAATAAATGTTATACAATCTGTAGCCAAAGGAAATGAAAGGAAGGATTGATGTATTAAAAGATCACACATTCCAAGATTTTCTGGAGTGGAGATTCCATCAATATAAGTGTCTCCCTTCTTCTATTTTGCATGCACTAATGTAGCAGCTTTCTGAGCTTAATTTGATTTTTTTTGGGTAACCACTAGATGGCACAGTGGATGTGTACAACCTGTTCCTCTTAAGGTATCAGCAAGACCCATGTGTTTGCAGACTGTCAGTCATCCATTGGCTCTATCCTTTTCTCTCTCTCTCTCTCTTTTTTAATCATCTACAGGTTTGTATATATCTTTTGGCTACCTCCCAACTGCTTACCAAACTCTTCACAACTGTGAATCTCTGATCTCAGTGCAAAAGGGTCATAACATTAGTAAACACTTTAATCGAATTAAACAAAAAGTAAAAACAGAACATTGTTACTCTATAACCTATACTATACTTTCCATTGAAATCTTAGGCTCAGCCTCTCCCTAAGGCATAAACTCCTTTAAGCTGGTCTGTCTCTCTCTCATATCTCTCAACCACAGCATGAGGCTCTCTCAGGGATGAGAGCTAGCCTAGAAGGTCTATCTATACCTTATTTTAGACTTTCCATCTTCCTATGAAAAAGCATCAGATATGCATGATTAACTCATGGTAGTCTGTTCAGCACTAAGCATAGTGCCTGACACATAATAAGTGCTTAACATATGTTTATCAATCAATTGATTGATTATCAATGGTGTGATTAAATGCTGCTGTGGAAACTTTCAGTGATTTTAATTGCTGTAGCAGCACAGGAATAAAGGAACTTGGGAATGTTTCCCAGGATCTCAGAACCTTTGGTTTTATCTGCTTTTTTTTTTTACTAGAACTCTGCATCATGATCTTTGAGTATAGAGATGGTTCATTCATTCCTCTCTCCATCCCTCCTTCTCTCCCTCCCTTCATTCCTTCCTTCATTCCTTCCTTTGTTCCTTCCTTCCCCACTGCCTTAAATGCATGTTTCTGTTTGTCCCTAAAATATCTAGCTTTGAAACTGGGCACTGATGAGATGCTCCAAAAGCTATGTATAGGTTCCTTTCTGAATGCCACAAATCTACCATTAATAGCAGGAAGAAGTCAAACATGTATCAGCTACCACTGTGCCCCTCTTGGTTCATGTCTTAGCACTACCTTCAGTCATCAAGAAATCCTATATCTGATTTCACTGTCCTGCATCTTCCATCCATGGCAGTCCACAGACCAAAGTTGCAAATGAAGCTATGTCTGAACATCAGTGTGCTGGTGAGAGGTTATAATACTACTGCTCTGCCTAAGTAGGTTTCTCTTGTTGCAAATTATTAAGTTGACTTTTAGGTATTATGAAATCACATGTAATTTGGGCAGCAAGGACCAGTTTTTCCCAGAATCTGATCATCTCTTGAAAAGCTGAACATTCAGGCATGAATTCAGCAGTGATATTTAGGCTAAAACTGGGACTGTAGAGAAATAATAGCAATATTTAGCTCTATCTTGACTATCAACATTTTTCTTTCTCCCCATTTCCTAACCAACAAATCAGTCATACCTGTGTTGAATTCTTTAAATAAAAGGAAAGGGGTATTATTAGACTGGAAAGAAGTAGGGCAGTTTATGATTTAGGAGAAAAAACAAACAAAAAACCTTAATAATATACTAAGCAAAAATACTAGTTCTGGCCATCACCATTTCACAGTCCAGATTAGTGTTTCTCAAACTTTTTGTTCTCAGTCCCACTGTTAAAAATTATAGAGAATTCCAAAGAGTTTATTTATGTGAGTAATAGCTATTGACATTTATCTTACTAGAAATTTAAACTCAAAGTTTAAAATATTTATTAATTTATTAAAAAATAAAAATGATAAGATCATTATAAGCTAGTATAAGCAGCACATTTTATTATTATTTTTTTAAACTCTTGTTTTTCATCTTAGAATCAATAATGTGTACTGGTTCCAGGGCAGAAGAGTTATAAGGGCTAGGCAATGGAGGTTAAGTGACTTGCTCAGGGCTATATAACTAGGAAGTATCTGATGGCAGATTTGAATCCAGAACCTCTGGACTATTATTTAGCCACTTTCCTGTCCCCAAGTAGCATATTTTAATGAAAATAATTATATTTAAAAGTGAGAAGAATGGAATTGTTTTACAAATTTTAAAAAATCTCCTCAATAGAAGATAGGCATTATTATGAAAAAGGTTTTGACACTGTCTATCCCCTGAAAGGTTCCTAGGAGTCCAAGGGCCACACTTTGAGAATAAATGGCCTAAATGGTGTAAGAATTAAAATTGGTGAGGCCATAAACTGTAATGATTAAAGTAGTGGAAGACTTAAACTGTGGCAGCTAAAAGAGTGGATGAGTAAATTGTGACCGCAGAAAATATGGTTACAAGACAGTGTCTTGTTTTAAAGTCAAATATAAGGTAGTCACCAGGGAAATATTCCCAATTATGAAATATACCCAAGTCAACTGGGTTTTATAGGGTTTTTAATTAATACAAATGAGGAATTAATGAAAGTGAGAGAGAATAAGAAAGGAATAAGTATGAAGGGCCTTAGCCGAAAGGTCTAGACCTGAGGCTTAAGAGAGAGATCAGTCAGTCTTTAATCACTCACCACAAGATCTGTCCAAGCAAGAATATAGATACCAGTTCAGCCAACCATCCTTCTCCATAGAGAGATTCTTCTGACTGTCCTGAGACTCAGCTTTTCCTCTCCTTATAAAGGGAATTTTCTCCTATGTCACCTCCCCTAAGTTCTCCCATCTACCAATCACAGTCGACATTTTTCAAAGGACAGACCATTCTTAGTTCACACCTAAGAAGTCTAAACTTTTGAGTAATTCATGCCTGAGTAAGTTCTCACCTCTTTTCCTTTTGCAAGTTCACAAGTTGCCTGACCTTTATAGGTACTTAGCACCCTTTTGTATTAGTTCTAAAAATAGGCACAGCTTAAGAACTTTTTGCCTTATTATAAGTATGGGTTTAAGTACTTTTCATTGTTCAGCAAAGAGTTTACAACTTTATCTTCCCCTAAAGTATGCTTAAGTAAGGGTGGAGTAGAGTTCCCACATTCCTGATCTAAGTAGAAGTCTCACATTCCTGATCTAAGTTCCTTCATTGTTTAAAGTGGGGAATGGTCTTAACTCAACCTTATGAAGTAGGGTCTGGGAATTTTTAAGGTTCACAATTATCTCTATGATCTGAATGCAATCAAAAACCTTCCAGGAAATTCATGGAAAAACTGCAAATGTGTATAGCAGGGTTTCAATGAATACATGTGTAATTCCTTTTCAGTAGTCTATCAGAGCTAATTGAATGCAAATAAGGCTTCAGTTTTGTCTTTGTATCCTAAATTCCCAGCACAGGATTTTGCACATAGTACGTACTTAAGAAATGTCCATTGACTGGATTTTTCTCCACTTCACCTACTTCCACCTATTCTTTGACTCTACTTTGTTTGCCCCTCTTCCTGCTGTGTTTCCTAGGCTTTTCCTCTTTCCCCCATTTTTGACCTGGAGTCCAGAGACCTGGGGAAACATTAGGTGGGTAATTATTCCCATATGCCAAGTTGCTTCATCTCCCTTGGTTTCAGATCTTTTCATCTGTAAAGTGGGGATTACTATACAGTATTGGTACTTCCTAGCTCAAGAAATTATGTTAGTGTTAGAGGGGGTACCTTCTGATACTTGAGCAAAATCTCAAGTTTTGAAAAGCCTAAATGATAGAGATACTGAAATTTAAGGCTTTGAGATAAAAACAGACATTCCCCACTCTAGAAAGGGTCTGCAGTCTAAATATCTCAGTTGCTAATGAAGAGGCTAGAAAGATAATGAACTTGCCTTTAGGGCACAAATGACATTCACATATTTGTGTCTGGCTCTTTATTTAACTCAGGTCCCCTGAAGAGTTTGGGGCATAGAATTGACCTTACCGAGGAAGGGCACCTGAGCCAGAAAGGATTGCTGAATAAGAGACACAGGAATTCTTCCATCTTCTGCCTAGATGTGGCAGACTATTTTAGAATAGAGGCTCTAAGGAAGTCAAAGATTGGAGGCTTCTGTTGATCCAAAACCAAGATCCATTGTTCTAGCTGAAAGAGCATTGTTGAGTTTCATATGAAAAAAGAACTATAACACTCTAGCCCAAGATGAAATTAATAGCAATCAGTACCTGCCCAATCTAGCCCTGCCTGGAAGAAACAGTCTAGCAAAAGAATGACCTGTTTGGCAGCCTCTGCCCTCCAGTAGCAAGTAGCTTAGTCCACTTTGAATTCCTTGAGTAAACCAGTCATTTAATGGAGACACTGTAATCATTGAGGGCAAGTCCATCTAAGCTGACCATTCAGAAGAAACACTGAGACCTTTGAGATGCCATCCCAGTTGGGTGACAGTTATTTATTCATCAACAGTGCCATACCCCACAGCAGACAACATCAGGAAAGCAAGAAGAAATAGAAGTTCTGCATTTCTGGACTTGTGAGTTTCTTGGACCATATGTGTTGATTCTCTAAGTGTGCCTTACTACCATTGATCATTCTATAGACTTTGTTTTCATTCTTCCTCTGTGAACTTGTATATATTTGTGGGGTAGCATACTCCTGGTGTTTGGGAGCTGGGAGGAGCTTTGTAACTACTGTTCTTGCTGTACTTTTGAAACAAATACATTTGCTAAAGAGCTGGCTTGTGTGACTACTTGCTAAGGAGGTATCACATTGGCAGGGGCTTGTGACCTAGGAAGCTAGCCAGCTCTGCAGAATTGCTCCTAGAAACCTAAAAGTAGTAGCAGTTTGGCCTTTGGTGACCCAATCTGCTAATGTCAAGGTGAGTTGAGCCAGTGTTGTTACCTTGAAGGAAGTGTACATGTGAATAATATTTTATAAATCAGGAGCATATAAATGTGAGTTATTATTGTTATAGTGAAAAGATTAAACATTGTTTATTTAATTATGCATACATAAAAGAACTCTATAAAGGTAAATTCTATTCTCTAGGAGTTTAAAATTAACTGTAGTCAATTATCAAGAGATAGTAGAAAAGAAATATATAACATGGAGAAATATGGAAAAACAAGAAGGTAAAAAAATTATACTAGAAAAAAATTAGTAAAAGATTATATTAAAGCCACTTTGAGAATAAGGAAATAGGGGGAAGTATAAAAATTGGAATGGGGCTAGAAAAATCACTTTCAATTCTCTAAATATTTTTACTTAAAAATTTAACAGAAACATCTATACTTTATTGAGAACTAGCTCTTCACATCATTGAAAACCTTCTTTCCTTAAGGCCATGAAATCTGTTTATAATTGGCTATTATTCATTTAAGAAATGAGGTTCTTCCTTGGTGGGTGGTGGTGTCTCCTGTCCTTGCAAGAGGGCAAAAATTTAAAACCACCTCAGTATAACAACTCATACTCTTTATAGAGTATAATAATGCATGCAAATAGGTCTCAGGTACAGAGTACCCTAGAAAATATTATATATATATATATATAACATATTATATATAAAATCAAATGTAACAATCTGAGTGATTTATTGTCAATAAAACAAGGATAATTGGGTGTGGGACCTTCTTAGCCAAACTGCACTTAAAATATATTGATTTTAGGATCATCATCTTGCAGACTCTTATGCCTCAGTGAAAATTGATCTCCCAAATCACTATGCTAAAATCAGTGTAAAATCTGCTAAGGCCTCAATTACTAGTGTAGCAGCAATAATCTATTGGGAATTCCTTGTTTTCCTTTTAATAAGTGCTGCCAGAATTGAGTGGAATTAAACTTCAGAGTTGCACCTCTCATCTCCAGTAGTTATTTTGTGTTTTACTTTTAAAAGGGATTAGCGCCTGTCCCTCATATGTCCTGTGCTTTCTTTTGAAAATCCATGTTTTAAATCAGACATTTGACCTGACTGACAAGGATGTTATTTCATGTTTGATTGATGATATCAGAGATGGTCTTTGGAAAGTCTTTGCAATCTTCCATCAAAATTCTAAGTTGAAAGTGAGCAAAGGAAGAAATGCAAACAAACAAAAAACTCTCCTACAAGAAAAAAGAAAAAAAAGGCTAAAAAAAGACAATGTTATTTTATGATGGTAGCAATGCTATATGGACTGGGGCCATTGGGCTCAGTTTTGGGGGAGGAGAAAGGGTCCCTGGTCCCACACAGCCACACTGGCTCAGTACTGACATTAGAATGCAGGTGATGATTGGTTGCCCAAGTTGTTCATAAATAAAACCAGCTGGCTGCAACAAAAAGTCCAAGTTCCTGAGGCCTCATAATTATTTATGAGCCAGGTCAGTGTGCAGAGAATGTTACCAAAACAATGAGAGCAAACAGCCTTCTTTCCCTTGAGAAAACTGCTGACTTAAAAAAAAAAACCATTCTGAAAGAAAAAAGGAGGCCTGTAATACATTTATTTTCATGTTATTATCTCCTTATGGTTCTGGATGGTAAATCATATAAGAGCATTATTATCATGCCAACCCTGAAATAACCTATTGAAACAAATCCATCTGACATGATTGCAGATTTAATTAGTTTGTTGGTTTAAAAGAAGACTCAAATTTTCACATCAGCTTTCATTTGTGGGGACAAATTATGGGTAACCACATCGAAAATTAAGTTACCAGTACTTGTTGCTGCTGCTGTTTTTGTTATCTCTTCCTTCTACTTTTATTTTTCTTCCTTTTCTTTCAACCACTCTTTGAAAGTAATAAAACTTTTCCCTTCTGAAGCTCAGTAGCCACAGCTACCTAAACCCAGAAAAGAAAGTTCTCAACATCATATGAATTAGTATTGTCAAATGATTCAACATTAGCAAATGACAATAAAAAATAGGTTTTATCTTATACCTTGCTGTTGTACCCTAGGGACCACTGGGTCTTTATATCTGACAAACTGAATTCTCCTATTTAAGTTATTGTTGCCTTCCCTCCCCCCCAAAGAGAATGTGAGGTCCTTGATAGCAGAAATAATCTTTTCTTTTGTATTGGTGGCCTCATTGCTTGTAGAGACACATAGTAAATGCTGAATAAAATCCTCCTCCTCCTGCTCATCATCATCATCATCATTATCATCATCATCATCATCATCATCTCCTCCTCCTCCTTCTTTCTCTCCTTCTTCTCTTTCTCCTCCTTCTTCTCCTCCTTGTCCTTCTCTTTCTTCTTCTAGTTCTCCTTCTTCCTCTCCTCCTCCTCCTCCTTCTCTTCCCCCTTTCGTCCCCACCAAAAAATTGTATAACTATAAACAACAAAGTTAGAAGAACATAGTCTGGGGACATGTTTGGTCTGGTCATCCTGGTTAAAAGATAACTTTGGAAGATATCTTTTTCAAATTCCTGGTTTCTAGATGGCCTTGTATTAATTCTACTATTTTTAGTAGTTGCCTGTAAGAGAATTTGCCACATTGTTGATCCATCTTCTGAAATGCAGGTCATTTAGTTCTAGTCATTAAGCATTCTAAATAATGTGGAATATTAGTTGCTCATTAAGAAAAATCTCAGGAGAGTTGGTGCAGTTGAGTTTTAATCACTGGCAAAAATACAATGGACACGTTCAATTTGGAATGCCTATGATGGTCTTTAGCCAGGAAAAATCTGAACTTGGCAACATAAAAGACTTATTTACAAAACTGGGAAAGGTATATTGGTAGAAATCCAGTGCTTGAGGTAGGGGAAGTATTATTCCTTTTTCTTAGTGGTTTTAATTCTATATGCCCAAATTTAATTCTCCATGCCCAAATCTTTGCACATGAAATTTTTGTGGAGTACTATGCTCTTGTTCCATTTCTGTTTTCTCCTCTTACATATCCTTTGCATCAACTTCCCCGATTTGATTAGTTTCCCCATGTAGTTTTAGAGCCAAGCTTAGGATTCCTGGTTTAAGCTCTGCAGTCAAGATATCTCTTCTCCTATCTTATTTATATTAATTTACTTATTCAGTAAATGTTATGAACTTACTAGGTATAATGCCATAGGCAGATTATAGGCTGGGTGTATGTACAAGTATATTACTGACCCTTGGTCAGAAGGGAAAAGGAAAGACCAATGGGGATATTTCCTGGAGCATGCCAGGACAATTTGGCTCATGCTCTATGAATGCCTATGGACAATGTACTATAAGTTAGAGGTATGGGTCAGGGGAGATGAGAGACAATCCTTGTTCCTTTATAATACATAATTTAGTAGAAGAATAATAGGATATAAATATAATAAAAATAAAACTATAAGTACATAAGCTACCTTTTCTTTAATAGTAGCCCATCAAGAATACTTCCATATGGGGGGCAGCTAGGTAGCTCAGTGGATTGAGAGCCAGGCCTAGAGATGGGAGGTCTTGGGTTCAAATCTGGCCTCAGACACTTCCCAGCTGTGTGACCCTGGGCAACTCACTTGACCCCCATTGCCTAGCCCTTACCACTCTTCTGCCTTGGAGCCAATACTATGTATTGGCTCCAAGACAGAAGGTAAGGTTTTTTTTTTTTAAAGAATACTTCCATGCCTTTCCCAATATATATACATACAGACATGAAAATATATGTATATTGGGGTGTATGGGGTGCTCAGGAAGGAGTAATATCTTTGGTATGGAGGGCTTGTCATGCCCTCCTAGGGCAGCTCTCCAGCCTCTGACCCTCACCTGACACCCAGCTCTCACTTGTGGCTCCTAGTAGCTGCTAGCATACGTCAGCGGCCATACCCCGGGTAACGGCTTCGACAGGCCGGCTAAACCTTGTGAGGGTAGCCATTGGGTCGTCATGGACCCTTGGTGAACTAGGGTTTTGCTCACCCAGCATGTGAAGACTGTTTCGGTGGAACATGCGGAAGAAACCAACAAGAAGGTACAACGGCTGAGATGGCAACGCAGCAAAGCACTGTGGAGTGCTTAGGGCATGATGGAGCACAAAAGACAACATGGCCATCCAATGCAGCTGAGGAAGTCTACAGGTGTAATGACTTTTCATGCCACTGGACCCAGGCTTCCAACACAGAGAGAGTGGGACTGTCTCTGTGCATCGACTTTTCCACTTAAATCTTCATGCACAGGTGTCTTTGTGCACAAAAACGCACAAAGACAATCGTCATCCTCGGTTACTGAGAGACTACTACTACTACTACTACTACTACTACTACATATATAAATATATAAATACACACATTTATCTTCAACCTTTAGTTCTATTACATTAACTAAATATATTCTTAATTATATTATATATGATTAAAATATTTTAAATATATTCTTGAGTATTTATGAAATATATTAAACAAAATAAACATTATAGACAAATCAAGAAAAATTAATTAAATACATTGTATATGTGACATATCTGTTCCTATTGCTGTTCTTTAGTGTTGCTTTTTTGGTGGTCTTGGTGGTGAAATAATATTATATATCTAGAACTTGAAGGAACCTCTTATTTTAACATGAGAGGAACTTGAGACCCAGGGAGATAACTTGGTCACACTTGAAGGTGGGATTAGAACCTAAATCCTCTCACTCCAGATAAATTTCTCCTCCTACTGAACTATGTTTTTTTGACTTTTCTTTCCTCCTTTGACTCCCTTCTTTCATTCCCAAATCAGAGTCTCTTTCAATGTTTCTGCTATAACTCCTCAATCAAAGAAAGAACATGGACAGCAATAAGCATGTGCCTACAAATAATAAGTTATTTTACTCTATGTTTACCTATTTTAAAATATTTCTGCCAACACTACTTCTCTCCTTTACTGAATTTCATGAATTAACTACAAGCAATTTTATACACTTTTGCAAATACTCAAACTATTATTCCCATTGCCTCTGTCCAGAGTACTGATAGACTTCTTTATTTTACTGCCTTCATTCAACATCCACTCCTGTTTAAAAGTTCACAATTTCCAATTATGTAAACCTATCTGGATGCTTGTAACTGACACACATTATGCCCAAGGACCCTTTTCCAGCTTATTTAATGACTTTGGATTCTAGTTCACAGTCTTTCTTTCAACACAAGACTTCAATCCTCAGCTCTTTCAGTATTCAAATTGATGAGTCTTCTAACAACCTGGCCTTTCACTCATTCATCCTCTCAACTCCTATGGCCCTTCCTTTTCCATTTTACGTTGACCTTAGAATTGGTCACAATATAGATCTCACTATCATCCATAAGTGGTGAATCAACCCTCAATGTTCTGAATTCCCAAATATTCCTCTTTTATGATAGTCTTCTACTTCCCCACATATCTCATTCCCTCACTTTTTCTAAATGTGGCTGTTATCCACATTATGACCAAAAGATCCTCAACTGATCTTTATTTTCCTAGTCTAACATTCCAGTTCTGACTTGGCTTTCCTCTCTTAACAGCCTTGACCAATCAGCTATCTCAATAATATACTATTCTCCTACCTTAAATTTCTTTCTGTGTTGTTTTTCTGCTTTTCTCATTTTGCTAATGCTTAATGTTGGCTCACAACCACAATCTGCCTTCTTTATTTTTACTCCCCGATTTCCTAGAACTACCAAGAAAAGACCCATATTCATCAGTTTACTTTACTATCTAATCTCAACAGGTTTGAGATTTTGTTTCTCTGTTTTATTAGATGACATGATTCATAATCTTTCTCATTCTATGATTTTACAAATGAATTCATATTTTTAACTACCATATCTTTTCACTTGGCAAGTAAGACAAGTGTTTGCTAATTCAGAGGTTTTTAAGAGTCTTTCAATCCCTTCATTTAGCAATTATGTACATTAATAAAATTTCTCTATGAAACAATTATAATTGATATGTCATTTCTTCCATCTATGCCACATTTTAGTTATTGATAACTTGTTTAAAAGCCATATTCAATTTGTTTTTATTAAATTCTACATAATTTTCTTCTAATTTTAATTTTTCTTCTACTTTTGTACTAATTATTATCTTTCTTCTAACAAGCCTGTAATATGATTGTATACTGATTGTTGATTCAGGCAGAACTCCCATATCAGTAACAAGCAATTCTGTTGGATAAATATAAACAATTTAATTTATGATATTAATTGATGTCTATATATGTTCAATATTTTCTTATTATTTTATTGAATAAAACATTCATGACATATAGGTGTGAAGATTCTTTGACATTTATTAGTGTTTTAAAGTCACTAAATATTGAAGTATACATTGAACTAATTTGAGGGTCATATGCTTTATAGAATTTTTCTAACTTAATTCCCTTAAAAATTTTTGATGCATAATTTGTAATTACTTTCAAGATAATATTTTATCAAATACTTATCATCAGTATTTTATTTTTATTTTTTAAAATTAATTTATTTAGTCAATTTAGAACATTATTCCTTGGGAACAAGAATCATATTATTTCCCTCCCTCACCTAACCCCACCCTTTCTGTAGCTGACACACAATTTCACTGGATCAAAATCTATTTCCATGTAGTTGATGTTTGCATTAGGATGTTCATTTAGAGTCTACATTCCCAACCGTATCCCTTTGACTCATGTAATCAAACAGTTGCTTTTCTTCTGTGTTTCTACTCCCACAGTTTTTCCTCTGAATGTGGATAGTGTTCTTTCTCATAGATCCCTCCAAGTTGTTCAGGATCATTGCATTGCCACTAATGGAGAAGTCCATTACTTTTGATGGTACCATGGTGCATTCCTCTTTGTGTACAATGTTCTCCTCATTCTGCTCCTTTTGCTCTGCATAAATTCCTGGAGGTCATTCCAGTTCCCATGGAATTCCTCCAGCTTATTATTCCTTTGAGAACAATAGTATTCCATCTCCAACATATACCACAATTTATTCAGCCATTCCTTAATTGAAGGGCAGCCCCTCATTTTCCAATTTTTTGCCACCACAAAGAGCGCAGTTATGAACATTCTTGTACAAATCTTTTTCCTTATTATCTCTTTGGGGTTTAAACCCAGCAGTGCTATGGCTGGATCAAAGGGCAGACAGTCTTTTAGTACCCTTTGGACAAAGTTCAAAATTGCCCTCCAGAATGGTTGGATCAATTCACAACTCTACCAGCAATGAATTAATGTCCCAACTTTGCCACATCCCCTCCGGCACTCATTACTTTCCTTTGCTGTCATGTTAGCCAATCTGCTAGGTGTGAGGTGGTACCTCAGAGTTGTTTTGATTTGCATCTCTCTGATTATAAGAGATTTAGAATGCTTTTTCATGTGCTTATTAATAGTTTTGATGTCTTTAACGGAAAATTGCCTATTCATGTCCCTTGCCCATTTATCAATTGGGATTTAATTTTAACTTTTACATAATATTAATGCCATTTAGTTCCTCCTATATTATATTCACTCATTGGTCATTGGACAAAGAGTTCCCATTTAGAGTACCAATAGCAAAAATAAAGTTTAGAGGTGGTATAAAACTATGATTCTGAGTATCTTTGCTTTTATTTCTACCACTCCTACCATCAATGCCAAAGCAGAAGTAGGCTATACAGAATTGAGGGTCATTTTATAGTTCTTTTTTTTCATTGATTGCCAATGCCAAATAATTCATTACAAAATGACTAGCCTTTTGTGATTGAGTCTCTCTGTTTTTAGCTGGACTAGCTCATGTAAGGTAAATTCATTCTTCTGCTGAGATTTTATTAGGAAATTTTTCAGCATGGTAACATGGGCTTAAACTTGCTTGCTATATAAGCAGTGCCTTTGAGAACTCAGGGTCACCTTTCTGTCATGATAGGGCATTGGAGTAGTACTATAAAATAAACTCACTTAATTTAGATTAGGATCCCCTGTTCCTTCTTATCTGGGGCCTTGTTCCTTCAGTCATGACCCTCCACTCCCTTGCACCTCATACCTTCAATATATGGCTTTTTGTTGACTCCTTCCCCTGTACTTTAAAATATACTGAAGTCCCTCTGATCCTGTTCAAAATATTCTCATGGAATTTCTATGTGGTCTAGTTATTAAAGTAGCTTTTCATTTTTCTTTTTATCACTATCATTTTAGAAGTTATCTATACTCCCTGACTCCACTTCTTCATTATCTACTCATTCTGAAAACCACTATAATCTATCTTCAATTTCTATTGCTCTATGAATCCTGCATTCTTCAAGGTCACTGATGACTTTCCAATTATCTTTCTCAATATACATTCTTCTCATCTTTTTTGTAATATTTGAGAGTATATTGACCACACTGTACATATTTATACCGTTTCTTCCCTGAGATTCCATGACACTTACATCTCCTAGTTCTCCTTTTATCTATCTAATCATTGTTTCTCTCCTTCTCCCTCTCCCTCCCCCTTCTCTCTCTCTTTTCTCCCCTCTCTCCCTCCTTTCCCTTCCCTCCACTTATTACTTTCCCCTCCTCTCCTTCCTCTTCCACAACAGATAGAATCTGAATCCTATCTCAATATACATTTGTTAAATGTGTGATCTTGGATAAGTCACAATCAGTGTCATCTTTTTGATTTTAAGATCTGGGGCTACCATAGAGCTGGGAGAATAAAGGTGAGACTTCTATTACAAGATGGAGGCATAGTATTTTCTTGCATTTCCATAGCACTTTACTTCTTACTTTCAGGCCACTTCTACCCAAAGACCCCTAATATATGATTTCCAGGATCTCTTTCAACTACAGTGCTTGATGATTCCATGATTTTATGTGTTTTAGTCTCTCAGTCCTATCAGTGGGATTGCATTTTACATAGTTTAGAAAGGTTTATAGAAGCAGGCCATCACTATACTGGAGTGCCCCCCAATATTTCTGTACTCCGAAGTGATTTTGATTGTTCCATGCACTGGGACATTTAGATTCATGGAATGTCAAAGCTGAAAGGAACCTTACTGATCATGTATTACAACTGTCTCATTTTACAGACGAGAAATTGGAGGCTTCCAGAGGTGAAGTTTTCAAGATCATATAAGCTAGTTAGAGACAGAACCAGGAATAGAGCTCGGGTCACATGACTCCCAGATCAGTACTTTATTAACTGTGCTACTAAAAATAGTAGTAACAAGCAGCAAGATGATATAAGGCCACCAAGACCTGATTTTAAGTTGGACTGTTTTGCCTCTGCCACATCCTGACTATGTAACCCTGGGCCAGTCCCTTACTTCTTAGTGGCTTAGCTCTCTAAGAATGAAAGTTGCAGAATGGGTACTGTAAGATTTAAATTAATATCAGTAACTCCAAGTATTATATTTTATAAAATTTATTAGTAATCACTTGAAGTAGAAGAAATAAAAAATAGAAGTCCAAAGCTTAAGTATGATCACATGAGTAAACTTACCTGCCAAGCTCTCCCCCAGCTTCCACAGCCATGTTTGGAGAAGAAGAGAGAGAGAGAGAGGGATGGGTTTGTACCAAAACATATAACTCCTTATGTTGGCACGTAACATCCACACATAAATGGGATGCTGGATAAGAGAGTCCAGGGGAGCAAATTCCATCTTCACAGTACTGAGTTGCAATAGGAAAGGTGATTTTCTCAGGAGGGCTCCTTATATTAATGAAATTGAAGGTCTAGTAAAATTGTGATAATAATGGTAATTAACATTTAACGAATTAAAAGGTTTACAAAGAATTTTCTCACAATGATTTTGTTAGTTAGTCAGTAATGATAATAGCACCTCTCATTTCTATAATGCTTTAAGACTTTACAAAGGTTTTTTTTTAATATAACAAGCTTGTAAAGGTGGCATTCTTTCCCATTTTAGAGATGAATGTCAATTTCTAGAGTAATTTAACATTTAGAAAGTCATCTTCTCAAAACAATCCCCTGAGATAGCTAGCATAAGTATTCAATGTACTTTATAGATGAGGAAATTGATACAGGCAAAGTGACTTCTCTATGTTTCCATAGATAGTTTATTATAGTGGAGGGGTTTGCACACAGACCTTTTGACTTTTAAATGCTCTTTCTATCTGAAACAACTGATAAAATTACTGGCAGCAATGCTTTTCAGACTGGAAAGTTTCTGTTCTCTTGATTTAGCCACTGTTTGCTATAGAAGAGTAGTTAAACAATTCTTTTTCATCTCAGCTTCTGAGTTTTAAAATTGAGTTGGACTAAAATATAATATTTAAATATTCAAGCTGGCAGTGAAGATGCTGGGCTTTATACAAGAAATAGTGCCAATGTCAGCATTAATTCAATGGTACAGTGTCAAAACAATAACAATGCAAATCACCAGAAGGGCAAATGGCTTGTATACATGTCATCCAAACTGGCAAAGGGAGTACTGTGGGCAGCTGAGTGCCCTTTCCAGAAACATGCACAGGCGTATCTTAACTGCCAGCCATATCTTGCAAAGTAAATGTTTTTGGAAACATTTGGCTGTCCTAACTGCACAAATGTTTAAGCAAATGTTCCCAGGATACCACAGCGATCCCATGACAGCTCTTGGGGCATAGGCATGCCTGCAAGGAGCGTGTGAGCAGTAGTTGGAGCTTAGGGGCTGTTGGCCAATCTTTGGTGATTTTCACAGCTCTGGTCATAAACATCTGTTTCACTGTGGCAATGGAAACAAATGCAGCCATTTGGAAGCATTTGTTGCTGAAATAAAGTTTGCCTTTGAAATTCTGCTTTGGATATTATCTAAAGGATGCAGGGTTAGGGTTTACAAAGTACTCATGAAACATTAAAAAGCAGGATTTTTTCCCATGTACCTTAGTGGCGTTTAAAAACTGTTTTTCAAGGGCCTTAGCACAGGCAGTCTGGTGAGCTTCCCTGTGTAGGGGGACAGTGCTGTAGTGTGATTATGTGTGTTTGGCCAGGTGAGAACCACATTCCAAGGCAAAAGCGTATCAAGATACCAAGAGACAAATGAATGATTTTGGCTCGTTGGGGCAAGGTTTACACTACACCAAGGGAATAGCATCATGAAATATTCACAGATTGGCTTTTTGGACAAATGAATCTGAGGGAATGAGATAGATGATTCCAAGATACTATCCTATGAGGTGAAGACAGAAACTGCTGAATCAAACACTGGGTATGTTTTGGCAGGAGATAGGGACCAATGCAAGGCTGGGGCAGAACTTACCACCAGGAAGAAAAGCTTCCATATGCTAACTTTATAAAGTGTGAAGAGTATTAACAAAAAAGACAACAATATCAACAACTCATAGCCACCCTGATGATCAGCTTGAAATGAAAGAAAGTTGAGGGCATGATGCTCTTTCATGTTGTGATACAAGATGAGATACATGGGAGGAAATCAGAGCTTCTAGCACTCCATCACTTTTAAGTGTTTAGGTTCACATTGCACTAACTATTCAAGTGGACCAA
Organism: Monodelphis domestica; assembly: GCF_027887165.1. NCBI lineage: Eukaryota > Metazoa > Chordata > Mammalia > Didelphimorphia > Didelphidae > Monodelphis > Monodelphis domestica. The sequence goes on along the minus strand of NC_077227.1, from coordinate 346,267,455 downwards.
CCACACTGATTACTTAAGTGGGGTAACCACAAATGTATATGAAGTTATGACTGAAGAAATAAATGCAATAGAAGACAAAGAATGCCCGATTGCTCCATTAAAGGCAACAGAACAGACTGCAGAAAACAATTATAACCAGCAGTTCTAGTTACCCTTAATCAATTGCTGAAAGCAAAGGCCAAAACCCAAGTGATATAGGGAGCACAGAAAAAACAACACAAAGAGCAAAACAAAAAATTTAACATACAACAAAGCCTTTACCATGGAGGTTGAAGAAATAAAGGAATCTGAAGAAAACAAATTGTGTGAAGAAAGAAAATGTGGACAATTTCTGGTCCTCTATACACTCATAAGTGATTTAAAATAAAGTAAATATAAACTGATTCAAACATGAAATAAACAACTTATTTACCTAACAGTGCAATGAATGACAAATACTTACAAAAAGAGAGAGGTTACTAAAAACAATCCTCTCTGCATTGAGGACAGATCAAATCCAGAATTGTTGGTTCAAACATTTTCCTTTCAGTTGTGCATGGATTACTAGCCAAATAATTTGCCAGCTTTTTCTGAAGACAACACAACCCCATATTTTTAAAGAGAATGTATCAGATATCTACCACAAAAAGATGAGAATACCAGTGATATCTCCAAATATATGCCAATTACAAGCTCACATAATTAAAAAAAAGTCCCAGCTTATATCAAATCAAAAATCTATAAAGAAAACGACATATTGGCTTTGGAGCAAAAATAATTTCTGGAAAGTTCCAGGGGAATAAAGAGCAATTCATTATTGACTTGGTAATTATCTTATAAGCCTCCTGAAGGTGCCATATCACTTATACCACATTCAGTGATTAAGCTTCTGATTCACTTTAGCATTTATAGCTTATTCATACACTATACATACACATACTAGAGCAAAGCATTTCCAGAATAATAAAGCATTTGTTATCCATGTGTAAATGATTCTCTTTTTAAAATGTATTATCATGCAGGTCAAAGCATATGATTTTTTCCACTTTATTTGGGTTTTTATTTTGGGATTTTGGTTTTATATGATTATTCTCTTACAAAAATGAACAAAATGGCAATAGCTTTTGCATGATAATACATGTATAATCCAGATCAAATCACTTCTCAGCTCTGGGAAAGGGAAGGGAAGGGAGGAAGGGAGATAATTTGGATCGTATAACTTCAAAAAATTCTTTGAAAAATTGTTATTACATGTAATTAGTAAAATAAAATATCTTTAAAAACATTACCAGCAAAATTAGAGGTAAAGAATAAATGATATAAAACTTAGCTTTTCAGAAAAGGAGATACTTTAAACTCATTCTGCCTGGTTCTTAAGCTCATTATCATCTCTCCTGAATAGAACTGAATATGACTTCATGTTAAACAAAAAGCCATACCAAACCATTATTTTTATCAGTTGATAGATAAGGATGAGATAAAATTAGAAAACAATGTCAAAAATCACATGAAAGAAGTTCTTCATCTCATGGAAACTTTGTCTAGCAATGTTAACATGCCATTTAAGCTTGATTAGTGTGAAAGTCTTAATATGAATAAAAGTTTTGAACTCAGATCTGCAAGTCAAATTAAACTAATGGATGTACATGGTTAAATCAATGAATAGCTCAGGAATATCAATATTTTATTTTTATAACCCTTACTTTACATTTTGGAATCAAGGTTATATCAGTTCCAAGGCAGAAGAGGGTCTAGGCAATGGAAATTAAGTGACTTGTCCAGGTTCACAGCTAGGAAGTCTTTGAAGTCAGATTGGAAGCCAAGCCTCTCTCTGGGCTTGGTTCTCAATCCATTCAGTCACCTATTTTACTCCCTTGTAATATGAGTCAAAATAGCTACTTTGGGGACAGTCAGAAGAATGACCCTGAACTTGAAAAGTATCCAAAGAAAAACCCATGGGATATTAACAGAACACAAGGCCCATTCACTTAAGGTGCCATGGAAAGATGAACATTTCCTGGTCAAAATGGAGTGTGATTGAGAGAAATAGGCACAGGCAGAAGAAATGAAATGCAAAGGAAGAAAAGCTCAAGAAAGCACATAGAATCCAGACCCATGGGGGAGGAGAGAGAAAATTCTATAGAAGATTGAGGAAGAAGGCAGTTAGCCCCAAGCTGAATTCTGGACAGATACTTCTGCTTGGGAGTCTAATACAGGAGAAAGAGTACGGGAATATGATACATGTAAGTCCTAAGAACTTTATCATTCAAAGGAGTTTACGTAGAGAGCATGGGTATAATTCATTAGGTTGGAAAGATCTCAAAAAAGAAAAATAAGGGCTGAGAAAGAGAGCTGTACTGGAAGAAGGAAGAAGAAAGAGGTAGAATGGAGAAAATTTTCTTACATAAAAGGGTAGGTATATAAAGAAGAGCTTTCACATGGGAGGGAAAAATAGGGGGTGTTAGCAGGAAATGTTTGAACTTCACTATCATTAGGAATTTGTTCGGAGATAAGATTATATATACACATTCAGTTGTGTATAGAAAGAACTTACCCAAGAAGGAAATAGAAGTAGAAGGGGAGAAGAAAAAGGGGGAGGGGATGATAAAAAGGAGAACAGATTAAAGGAGACAGTGGTTAGAAGCAACATAGACTTTTCAGGAGAGACAATAAAAGGAGAGAAAGGAGAAGAAACAGAAGAAAATGAGCTAGAGGGAAAAACAGTTAATGATCATAACTGTGAATGTGAATGAAATGAACTCATCCATAAAATGGAAGCAGATAACAGAATGGATTAGAAACCAGAATCCAACAATATGTTGCTTACAAGAAACATAGCTGAAACAAAAAGACACAGGTGTAGTTTAAAGGCCTGGAGCAGAATCTAAAATTCTTCAGCTGAACTAAAAAAAGATGGCAGTAACTATTATAACCTCAGTCAAAGCAAAAGCAATAATAGACTTAATTAAAAGTGATAATTAAGAAAACTATATTTTGCTAAAAGGTACCATAAATAACAAAATAATATCAAAATGTCTTAATACTTAATACTTAAGTTTATTAATACTTAATACTTATCAGAGAAAAAAAGTTTCTCTGATAAAGGCCTTATTTCTCAAATACAATGAGTTTAAAACTGAGGGAAATTTATAAAAAATAAGAGATATTCCTCAGGTAACAAATAATCAAAAGATTTAAACTGTTAGTTTTCAGAAGAAGATATCAAAGCTATCAAGTTGTGTGGAAAAATAATCCTATATGTGCAATCATATTTAGAACAACTCTTTTTGTGGTGGCAAAGAACTGGAAATTGAGAGGATACTTATCAGTTAGGGAATGGTTGAACAAGTTGTGGCATATGATTGGGATGGAGTTCTGTTTTGGTGTGGGAAATGATGAGATGGGATGGTTTCAGGAAAAAAAAAAAAACTAAACAAAACAAAGCATGGTGGGGGCCTCTAGGTGACTCAGTGGATTGAGAGCCAAGCTAAAGATGGGAGATTCTGGGTTCAAATTTGGCCTCATATACTTCTTGGCTATTGTGAATTTTAGATTTTCTCTACCCTGATTAATCTTTAAAATCCTAGCAACCATGAATGTATATACCACTACTTAAGGATTAAGTTTTGAGGACTATGGCCTATGACAGACATGTGCTAGCAAGTGACAAATAAGAAACAACTGACAGACTCCCCCCTCCAGCCCCTGGGCTGTCCTAAGTCAAGCTTAAGCTACTGTTGGTACATGTGAGATGCAGGAAGTGATGTAAAGAATGGTCATATTTGGTGTCATTTCCTCTCTCCGGCCTCTCTCATGGAGACCTGGCTCTCTCTCTATCTCGTGTGGCTTGTGGCAGTGTGCTGGGCATCTTGATGGTTTGGGGCTTGCAGCTTGCCAGTGAGGTGACTGGAGAAGCTCTGTAGCATGGGTTAGGTGAGGTGTCTTCCCTGAGCGACTTGGGTGAGTGGTTAGCTGATTCCTCCTTTCCTTTACCTCCTAAAGCACTATCCTCTTAGGAGGCCCCTCATCTCAGAGTAGACCTTGGGGCTGGAAGCCAAGCTAGTTTTATTCTTCTGAGGAGGCCTTGTGGCTGAGTTCTATGAACTTCCCTTGGCTTAAACTAGGCCGGAGAAATCGTATACCCTCTTTTCTCTCTCTTCTTAATGTCTTCCCTATATTGTAATTAAACCACCATAAAAATCCCAAACTGACTTGAGGATTTTATTGGGATTGAATTAATCCCTGGCAACCACTAGTATAATATATTCAGTCAATAACTCTTAAATTTTACCCCTTACACTACGTGACCCTAAGCAAGTCACCATTGCCTAGCCCTTACTACACTTCTGCCTTGGGACCAATACACAGTATCAATTCTAAGATGGAAGATTAGGGATTTTTGTTTTTTAAAAAAAAATATGGCAAGACCCATATGAACCAATGAAAAATGGAGTGAGAAGAGGGAGGTCATTGTGGACATTGATAGCAATGTTGTAATGTTTCACTATGAAAGACCTGACTACTCTCATCAATACAATGATCTAAGAGAATTCCAAAGGACTCATAATATCCACTTTCATAGAGAAAGAACTGATGAACTTCATATGTGCAAATTGAGCTATAATTCTCTCACTGTTTTACTTGCTTTTTTCAAATATGGCTGATATGGAAATATGTTTTGCATGGTTTTGCCTGTGTAATTGATATCAAATTGACTGCCTTATTGGCAGTAGTGGGAGGATGTGGGAAGGAGGGAAAGAATTTGGAACTCAAGATTTCAAAATAAAAGAATGTTAAAAATAAGTAAATAATAAATTGAAAGAAATGGAGGAAGAGGATTGATAAGACATTCTTAGAACACATGATATGCAGATTAGGAACTTACAGATATATTTTTACAAAAAAGATTACTTTTGTAAAGATTAAAATTAATGTACAATAACTCAAAATATTATATTTTATTATTTGTTAATAATCATTGGAAGTAAAGGAATAAAAAGGTAATTATCTAAAGTAAATAAAACCACTTGTCCATGTAATCTACCTGCTCAAAACGTCTGCTCCATCAAAACCACAACAGAGGAAAGAAAAGAGAACTAGACATGGAACTCCACCAAATTTATCTTCTGTCTACCACCGCACATAATGACAGGAAGTGTGTGGGTTCCTGGGTAATGTAGTTCAAAGGTACAAGATTTCTAATTACACACTTTATAGACCAAGAGTGAAAACTGACAATAGAGCAACAATTATAAGAACATGAACAAGTACATACCAACAAAGAAAAAATCAATTACAAATAGCTGAGATGTGGATTTATTTGTAGAAATTGTGAGTTTTATATAGTGATTCTGATTTAGGTCATTGGCATCAGTTCATTTTTTTTAAAGAAAAAGTTATTTTTAAGGGAGGAGACTTACTAATCAATACAATTTATACAAGAAAATAGTAGAAACTGTATAACATGGTCCTGTTGGTTGCAAAAATTCAGTTTTTATAGAATACATATAAATACATGATGAGATAGCCAGGATTATATTCCAGAATCTTACTATTCTTCTTAAACTAACCCAGATTACAAATATAAATGCCCAAATATACCCAAGAATTCAATAAAAGACCTATTAGAAATATAGCATTATCATAGGTAATTGCTGCCCACAGTTTCACTGGTCTAACATTGATCCAGACAAATTTAAGAAAAACATTGTTAATCAATGTCACCATAATGGATATTCAAAATCTCTAAACTACATGGATTCAAAGGCTGTTAAAAAGAGACTTAGCAGGAGAAATAAAACCATATGGGAACTACTTAAAGTACATATTTTCCCTGTCATCCTACCTGCTGTCAGTGTTGTCCCAAGGATGCTTTTATAGAGCCTATGCAGGATGAATTTGCTTTCTAATACTTCTATTCAACTGTAAAAAATAATTTTATTCACCTATGATATAGCCAATAAAATATTAAATATAATAGAATTATAGCAAAATAAAATTTTGACTCAGGATCATTTCTTTTTGAACTCCATAAAAGATGAGAATTAGATCATATAATCCCATATATGAGTAAAACAAAAAGATGAGACGAATAATTGTGATGATGATGATGCTAGTTTAACAATAACAATGATAACAGAGGCAATATGATGAGAAGATATAGAGTTGGGTCCAAGACTTGCCTTGACATAAACAGATGTATGACCCTGACTTAAAATTATAGTGTCCCAGAATATTCTTTAAGATCTTAAATTGTATATACTCTGCAAAAGTATAAGGAATTTCCTCTTTGGGAGTCTCCTATACCAATGAAACAATAGGTCCAGACCCAACTATCCACCCTACAAAGGAATAATTGTAATTGCTGACATTCTTAAACTTATCAAAGCAGTTCACAAGCTTTATTTCATTTTATGAATCAGTATTGCTATCTAGACACGTACCTTATTTGGAGCTGTGCTGATGAAGTATATTTTGTTAAGACATTCTAAATTTTAGTGTATTTTGGGGTAAAATTCCAGTTTTCTTGCTCTAGTTGTGGTTGTAAAAACACCAAGAAGTAGTTGCAGAAAGAATTAATTTCTTCTTCTTGGCTTCAGTTTCAACTTTGACTTCCTTTTTATTGTTGAATGCTTTTATTCTTTTATGGCCAGATTTATGCATAGAAATAATGAGTCAAAATTGCAGGAATAACAGCACACAAAGACAAAGACCAGAGTCTGCTTTTGTGTTGGACTTTATTCATAACTGGGAAGTTGATAGCTTTCTATTTCCACTAACTTAAACACCAGTAGCCATGGAATTTCAATCATCTTATATATCACCAAGTGTCAGGTATCTTTTAGAATGTTTTGGAAATATCAAATCAAGCCTTCTTTTCATGTTTCCCAAATGAGTAATGCAATGTCATGGAAATTAAGGTGGAATGGGAAAGAGACAGCTGTGTTCTCTCTCTCTCTCCTTAGGTGATGAAGGTCAGAAATATCTTCCTTCTATTTCACAGTTCTCTCCCAAATTTGTTCTAAATAAGAGTCTAGCTTGAGCACCAATGAAACCTTGAGCCTTTTTGGACCAACCCTGAGGGTCGTTGAGGCAATATCATAGTTTATTATGATATATGATTAAAATTATGATAAATACCTACTAATATTTTTCTCCTATAACAGGAAGTCAGTTTCAATGAAGCTGAACTATTTTGGAGTCAGGAAGAACTGGGTTTAGTTCCTGCTTTTGACACATCCAAGTGATGTTACTATGACTAAGCCATTTATTTTACCTCTCTGAGTTCTCTGTAAAATGGAAAAATAATAACATAAGTGCCTACCTTGGGGAAAATAGATCTATCAATCAACAAATATTTATTAAATGCCTACTATGTGACAATCACTATGCTAAGGACTGAGGATACAAAAAGGCAGAGCAATTTCGGACTTCAAGGAGCTTTCAGTCTTAGGGGAGAGACAAATATATAAAAAAATATTCAAAGAGCAAGGTATATACAGGACAAATAGGAAATAATTAAAAGAGAAGAAGAGGAAGAAATAAGAGGAGTTAGGGAAAGCTTACTTTCGAGGGGAAATTTTATTTTTAGACTTAAAGGAAGTCAAGAAGGTCAGGGGTTTAAGCAGAAGAGAGAGTGTTGCAGGCATAGGGGACGGCCAGAAAAAAAAAAATACCTTGTTTGTTTTGTGTGTGGAACAGCCAGGAGGAGGCCAGTACCACTGGCTTGAATTTGTGTCAGGCAGTTAGATGTCAGAAGACTGGAAAAGTAAGAAAAGGACAATAGATATGAAGGACTTTGAATGCCAAATATAAAGTTTTTTATTTGCTCTTGGAGGCAATAGGAAGCCACTGGAGGTTATTGAATGTGTAGGGGTGGGGGGTGGCAGGGACATGCCCAGGACTGCATTTTAGTAAAATCAATTTAGTGGATGAATAGAGGGGTGAGACTTCAAGCAGGAAAACCAACCAGCAGGCTGTTGTAATAATCCAGGTATGAGGAGATGAGAACCTGCCCTAGAGTGGTGGCAATGTCAGAGGAGAGAAGGGAAAAAAAGATGTTGAAAATGTGAGAGACAATAAGGATTCCAGGATGATGCCTAGCTTGTAAGCTTGAGAAACTGGGAGATCCAGAGACATTCAGAGGTCCCTATCCATTCTAATATCACTTCTGCATTTTATGTTGAGAGAACTGAGTCACTGGGAGCTTGTGACTTGGTTAAGGTCATTAGGTTTCAGAGGCAATTTTGTGTTTAGAATCTTCCTTCAGATACCCGACTTCTTTTTCTCATATCACTTTGCTTCCTTTGCTTTTTGCTTCTGTTAGACTCAATGAGATGCAAGATGCAAAGTATTTTGCAGACTTTAAAGTGGTGTAAAGAAGTAGATCATTAGCTAGGTGGCATACTGGACAGGTTATTGGGTCTGCAGTTAGAAAGACCTTGGTTAAATACTGTCCCAGATACTTGCTAGATGTGTGACCTCAGGCAAGTCATTTAAGATCTAAGATCATCTAAACAAAACTTTTAGTAGCTTAAAAAATTTAAAAACTACTATCACTTTGTTTTAATGCTTGAATCTCAACATACTTTACAAAAATCTGAATTCACTTTAAAAAGTGAAATATCCAATTGACAAATGGGCAAGGGACATGAACAGGCAGTTCGCAGCCAAAGAAATCAAAACTATTAATAAGCACATGAAAAAGTGCTCTACATCTCTTATAATCAGAGAGATGCAAATCAAAACAACTCTGAGGTATCACCTCACACCTAGCAGATTGGCTAACATGACAGCTATGGAAAGTAATGAATGCTGGAGGGGATTTGGGAAAGTGGGAACACTAATTCATTGCTGGTGGAGTTGTGAATTGATCCAACAATTCTGGAGGGCAATTTGGAACTATGCCCAAAGGGTGATAAAAGACTGTCTGCCCTTTGATCCAGCCATAGCACTGCTGGGTCTGTACCCCAAAGAGATAATGGACAAAAAGACTTGTACAAGAATATTCATAGCTGCGCTCTTTGTGGTGGCCAAAAATTGGAAAACGAGGGGATGCCCTTCAATTGGGGAATGGCTGAACAAATTGTGGTATATGGTGGTGATGGAATACTATTGTACTAAAAGGAATAATAAAGTAGAGGAATTCCATGGAGACTGGAACAACCTCCAGGAAGAGATGCAGAGCGAAAGGAGCAGAACCAAAAAAACATTGTACACTGAGACTGATACATTGTGGTACAATTGAACGTAATGGACTTCTCCATTAGTGTCAATGCAATGTCCCTGAACAATCTTCAGGGATCTAAAAAATACTATCCACAAGCAGAGGATAAACTGTGGGAGTAAAAACACCGATGAAAAGCAACTGCTTGACTACAGGGTTGGAGGGGATATGACTGAGGAGAGACTCTAAATGAACACTATAATGCAAATTCCAACAACAGGGAAATGGGTTCGAGTCAAGAACACATGTGATAACCAGTGGAATTGTGCGTCAGCTATGGGAGAGGGAAAGGTGGGGGGGGGGAGGGGAGGAAAAGAAAATGATCTTTGTTTCCAGTGAATAATGTATGGAAATGACCAAATAAAATAATGTTTAAAAATAAAAAAAAAGTGAAATATCTGTATGTGAATATATTTGACAATAGTAATAATATATTAAATTGATGCAGTGTACTTTTGATGTGTGGCAAAGCTACAGGCCTGTAATTTTCTATAAAGCGCATATATTTTCTAAATAAATGATACTGAATATTAATTTTGAAATTGTCATTAATTTCAAGCCAAAGATTGAGCTAAATACCGTGCATTATAAAATAAATGTTTTGAAGAACTATGTCTTGCAAAATCATTTTATGCAATAAATTTCATGCAAAAACATTTGTATAAACTTCTATAAAAGTTAAGCATTATTGTTGTCAAACTGATTCAATTAATTTTTTTTTCACAACACAGTGAAAAAAAAAAAGGTAGATAGAGTATTGGTCCTGAAGACAGGAAGATCTTGGTTCAAATACTGCCTATGTCACTCATAAGTTTGTGACTCGGCACATCACTTAACCACTGTCTCTGTTTCCTCAATTGCAAAATGGTGCTAATAATATCACCTACCTTCCAGGATTGTTATGAAGACCAAATAAGACAATATTTATAAGGCACTTAGCATGTTGCCTGGCTTATAGTAGTCACTTAATAAATACTTGTTCCTTTCCTCCTTCATCATTCTAAAAAAATTGCTATAGCAAATAAGAAAAGATAGTGAAGGGACTGATTGCAAAACTGGCCTATAAAATATGAAAATTGGATTACATTATAATGCTGGCCATTTTGGAAAACAATCTGCTTGTTGACAATTATTTAAAATAGTCAATACATCTCAGGTATAAGTGAATTAATAGTTCCTTTACTATCAAGAAGAGATAACTGAATTCATAAGTCTAATTCAGTCAGAATATTTTATTATCCCAGTAAAATGTAAACTCCTTGAAGGCATAATTGATCTTATTTTTACATTTATATCCCCGGCAGAATCACACACAGTGATTGACACAGTAACAAATTGATCAGTGCTTGTCAATTGGTTGATACACCACAGAAAAACTATATAGTTACTTCAGGGTGAGGATTGTGTTTTCTATTACTTATGTTCCTCCCATGGTTCCTTACACAATGTAGGTGCTCTGTAAATATCTGCTGAGTGACTTCTGAAACATTTTAGACCAATTTTGATCAGTGGGCGAGAGGCACGTGGAGATTTTAAATGTCTTAGGAGGAAGTTACTATAGATTCAAGACCCCAGACCTGCCTTATTTTGTTGTCATTCCAGAGAACTTTGTATTGCTGTGTTTGGACTAGTTACTGCTAACAAAAACTAAGGGGAAATGGGGTGCCTCAAGAAAGAAAGAAAGCTGTTCTTAAATAGAACAATAGAAAATATTTACTCAACTTGGAGCATTCTTTCTTTGAATGTACCATACCTCCACAAATTTCCTTATTTTCCAGAATTTTACTATCTTCACTTTTTAATTTTATATTATTCTCGATATATTCTCTGTCTTCTCATCACATTTGTAAGACTAACAATACATTAGCCAAGACCATATGGGCAGCGAGGTGGCACACTGGATATAGTACCAGTTCTGGAATCAGGAAGACTCATTGTCCTGAGTTCAAATATGGTATCAGACTTACTAGAGGTGTGACCCTGGGCAAGGTATTTAACTCTGCCTCAATTTCTCACCTGTAAAATGAGTTGGAGAAGGAAACAACAAATTACTGCAGTCTTTTTGCCAAGTAGTCATACTTTTCCCCAAAAGTAGTCATGAAGAGTGGCTGTGGCTGAAACAACTGACCAACGAGAAAAGTATTAGTTAGTCATATTTTAGTGGGAGGAGAATATACCTGCAAAACTCCTATGTATATTCACAATCCAATTCTTCTCTTGTGTATAGAAGTAAAAATAAAATGCCTTGGCTAAATCAGAAATATATAGAGTTGAATTAATTATTTGACATTACAGTGGTTATAAGGTCTTCATGCCAGCAGCTATAGTCTATATTTAGGGTCAAGGCAACAAAGATAGCGAGACCCTAAAATTCTATTTTGACTCAAGGGCTTTTGAATTTTATGTAAAGTACTAGCAACCCCTAAAAAGATGGCTTTAAATAAGCCTAGAAATTAGGACCTGGAAAACCTTTGAGTTGTATTATGTTTTATTTTCTCCTTAGGCTAGGAATACATAGGGATATTGGGAATCTAAATCTGAAATATTTTAGTCTATGTTACTCAAGTTTTTGACTCCTTGGTACATCTGTGAACTGTTTTAAAGTCAGCTAATATAATGTAACTAAAGAATATTTTTTAAAATTCTAAAGGTGCTTCTCTACTGGGTGTGTTTCTTTAAGGGAGATCAAGTAGTATTGCAAAGACAACTGAATAGATTTAGATGAAGTGCCATTCTTACCAGCTAAACCCTAGAAAATTTAATTAAAAGTTCAGAAATGAAAGTGGAATTTTAAGTCAGCTATGATATATATTGGATGATTTCTGAGTAACTGCTTAACTTGAACTGTTTTTTAGCCCTTAGCATTTCTTAGGGCAAAATCCTTCTCCTGAGTTATCAACTATAGCCAGTAGTCATCACTGAGGGATTTTAGACTTCCCTAAGGAGACATTTAGCTAATAAGAGCAAAATCCATGTACATATGCTTGTCAGTCAAATGATTGGTAAGAGACCAATCATTCCATTGAAGAGACTAGGGAAAATATAGGAATCCATTTCCTTCTTCCTTGTGGTAAAATAGCCTGATTCTATGGAATGTCCAATTATACACTAAAAATATGTTAACTTTGAGTCTTATGATCTTGTCAACAAAGTACATTCCCTTCTCTTTCTTGACTTACTAACATGTATATTTATTCATTTATACATTCAGTCAAAAACATTAATTCTGCATTTACTGTATTTCCAACACCTTATTAAGTGAGGTTGGCAATACAATATTTAGATTAGGAAGATCTCTGAGACTGTCAAGCTTATAATCTAGTGTAGTAAAATACACAATCATAGATAACTATGATACACATTATTATATTTTTGAGCATCACTTAACCTTTCTAGTTCTTTGTTTATCCATCTTTAAAATGAGGGCCTTGGACAAGATGACTTGTAAAGTTCATTCCAGCTTAGCTCTGTGATCCCAAGTTCATTTGGGGACTTTCAAACAAAGTATCATTTAGGGTTGAGAGGAAACTTCATTTTAGACATAAGAGATAAGGGAAAACTTCTCAAAGAAGATATTATTTGAGGCCAATTTCAATACTGATATGATTTTAATTATTGAAGGGGTAGGGAACAGCATAAAAAAGGTCCAGAGGCAAGATGCTGATGGGGCAGAGAATCACTAATGATTTGAGATAAAAGTGGAAAAAATAGGTTCATTCTATACTGTGGAGTAGGGCACTGAATGTCATGCAATAATTATCTAGTAGGTAATAATACAAAATACAGATATTTTCTCTTTCAGAATGACATAGCAAAGTTTTGAATAGAACTTTTATGAAGGATAGAGCACTTAGTAGGGAAAAGAAGATTAGGAACTTATTGCTGTTGTAGAATATAACCTCCTGCTTAGATTAGTAAAGTGGGCATATAATTAAAAAAAACTAGAAAAAGAACAAATTAGACATTCCCAATGAAATAATAAGAAATGCTAAAAAATCAAAGGAGAGATTAATAAAACTAAAAGATAGAAAACCATTGAGCTAATAAATAAAACTAGGATCTGGTTTTATTAAAAACCCAATAAAATAGACAAACCACTGATTAATTTATTAAAAAAGGAAGCCAACATACCAGTATCAAGAATGAAAAGGGTAAATTCACCATCAATGAAGAAATTAAATTATAGTAATTGTTATGACTTATTTTGAAAATTTAGGTGAAATGCATGTTTACAAAACTGTAAGTTGCCCAAATTAATACAAGAAGAAATATAATATTTAATAACCCCATTTAGAAGAAAAATTGATCAGGACACCCTAAGAAAAAATCGCCAGGACCAGATGGACTCACAAGTGAATTCTGCAAACATTTAAAGAACAAGTAATTCTGATATTATGTAAACTATTTGGAAAAACAGACAAAGAAGGAGTCTTATCAAATTGCTTTTACAAAAAAAAATATAGTGTTGATACCTAAACTAGGAAGAGAAAAAAAACAGAGAAACACCTATAGACTAATTCGCCTAATCAATAATGCAAAAATTTTAAATTAAAGACTAGAAGACTATGGAAATATATCACAAGAATGAAATACTATGACTAGGTCAGATTTATACCAGGAATGCAGGCAGGGTTGGTTCATGATTAGGAAAACTGTTAGCATGATTAACTATATCAATGACACCAGCAATCATATGATTATCTCAACTGATGCCAAAAACCTTTCCACAAAATACAGCATTCATTTCTATTAAAAACACTAGAAAGCATAGGAATAAATGGAGTTCCCTTAAAATGATAAATAGTATTTATCTAAAACCATCAGCATATATCTGTAATAGAGAAAAGGTAGACTCTTTCCCAAATAAGATAGGGGTGAAGCAAGGATGCCCATCATTACCATTACTCAACACTGTATAAAATGCTAGCTCTAACAGTGAGAAGGAAAAAGAAATGGAGAGAATTAGACTAGGCAATGAAGAAACAAAACTATCACTTTGCATATGATGTGATAGAATACTTGGAGAACTCTAGAGAATCAACCAAAAAATTAGTTGAAATAATTAAGAACATTAGCAAAGTTGTGGGATATAAAATAAAGCCATAGAAGTCATTGACATTTCTATATATTACCAACAAAGCCCAGCAGCAAGAGATAGAAAGAGAAATTCCATTTAAAATACAATACAATATAAAACATTCCACGGTCTACCTGCCAAGACAAACCCAAGAACTATATAACACAATCCAAAACACTTTTCGCACCAATAAAGCCAGATCTGAACAGGTGGAAAAATATTAATTGCTCATGGGTAGATTGAGCCAATGTAATAAAACTGGCACTTCTACTTGAAGTAATTTATTTCAAATAACAAAATTATTCTGGAACAACAAAAGGTCAAGAATTCCAAGAGAATTAATTTAAAAAATAACATGAAGGTACATGGTCTAGCTATACCAGATTTCAAAAATATTTTGAAGTGTTAATCATCAAAACAATCTGGTATTGGCTAAGAGACAGAGTGGTGGAGCAGTGGAATTGATTTGGGACACAATACACAGTAGGTAATGACTACAGAAATTTTGTATTTGAGAAATACAAAGATCCCAGCTTTGGGGGCAAGAACTCACTCTTTGAAAAAAAAATTGCTGCAAAAACTGGAAAACAGTTTGGGAGAAATAAGCCATAGACCAATGTCTCCCACCATTTGGTAAAATAAGGTCAAAATGCATAAATAATTTATACATAAGTGTTGATAAGGAAATTAAGAGAGCATGGAATAATTTGACCATAAGATCTATAGCTAAGAGAAGAATTTGTGACTGAACAAGAAATAGAGTCACAGGAAATAAAATGGATAATTTTGACTACATTCAATGAAAAGTTTTTGCACAAACAAAACCAATGCAGTCAAAATTAGAAGGAAAAGAGGCAGTTGGATAGCTCAGTGGATTGAGAGCCAGGCCTAGAGATGGGAGGTTCAAATCTGGTCTCAGACACTTCCCAGCTGTGTGACCCTGGCAAGTCACTTAACCCCCATTGCCTAGCCACTCTTCTGCCTTGGAACCAATACACAGTATTGATTCCAAGATGGAAAGTAAGGGTTTAAAAAATAGAAGAAAAGCAGAAAACTGGTAATTTTTTTACAAGTTTCTCTGATAAAGTTCCCATATAAAGTAAACAGAGAACTGAGTCAAATTAATGAAAATATAAATTATTCCACAATTGATCATGTAGGGTCCGAGAAAATTCCCCCAAGGAGGGAGACACAGAGGCAATGCAAGTAAGCAAAGGATCACTTTTATTTCTAGTGCACTAGGGTGGCACCTGAGGAGGAACTGCACCTCACTTGGCTAGGGGTCAGGCTTATATAGGGGGCCAGTTCCAGGTACTAAGCCTGATAAACAGGACTCTTGTGGTTTGGCCGTTACAGCAGGATTGAGCAAGATAGGAGAAGCAGGAACATTTTGCAGTTAGGGGCCCTGTGTGGGGAAATGACTCTTCATTCCCCGCTTCTTCTCATGGGACATGAGGAATGGTCTTCATGGCGATGGCTCCATCGTAAGGTGCAGTAGAGGAAGTCAGGGGTTGATATTGCTGGCGTAGGACCATGGGTTAGACATTGATCCGTTCTTTCACAAACTGGACCACGCAATTGAGTATACAAGGCCCAAAAGCCAGAAGGAGGATGAGAATGACAAAGGG
The DNA here is from genome assembly GCF_027887165.1 of Monodelphis domestica. Lineage (NCBI taxonomy): Eukaryota > Metazoa > Chordata > Mammalia > Didelphimorphia > Didelphidae > Monodelphis > Monodelphis domestica. Next base: position 346,251,545 of record NC_077227.1, on the reverse strand, counting down.
TCCTACAAGTGTGGAGATCAGAGTGGGGAGTCAGGGGGATCGATTAAAGATTTGTTGGTACCAGGGCCTGGCCTCAATCCGTGCTTTCTGCTGTTGGCCGAGGCTTTTCTTAAGCTCAGCTAAGATTCCCTAGCAATCCCTGTGTGGTCGGCGTAGAAGCAGCATTCTTCTTTAAGCGGGGCACACAGGCCTTCTTCTTGGAGTAATAGAAGATCCAGCCCCCACCGATTCTGAAGCACTACTTCCGAGGGGGAAGTGAAGGATTTCTCTAAGGCCTCCAAGGACTGTTCAATGCGGGGGAGGTCAGTATCGACCGCAGCATGTAGGGAGCTTAGTTCTGCTCTAAAGGAGAGGAGAGAGGCTATCCCCATTCCTAACCTAACCTCGCTAAACTGAAAATGGATGCGAGGGTCATGGCTAGGACTGGTTCACGGCATTCCCAGAGGTGTGGAGGTTGCTGCCAAGCAGTTAGGAGTTGATCATTACTGTGATAGAGGGTCCTGGGTAGGACCATAACTAGCAGACAGTATTCCTGGGATAGGGAAGCCATGGAAATGCAGGGCGTAAGGCCAGTCCTCGAGCAAGCCCATCAGATTCCCTGGGGTGGAATGAGATACTTACCTGAGGACTTAGGTGTATTGGGGATGCAAGTAGAAGGGGTAAGATTCCCAACACAGATGCCAGAACCCGTGATAGACTGGAGGGTAAGGCCAACCTTCCCATCTCCCCAGTCACACTTGGGAGGGGAATCACTCTGGAAGGAGTTGTAGCTGGTATTTAAGGGCTATGGTGTCATAGTGGGGGGGGGGGCTGCACTCAGGCAAAGCTAGCAATGAGAAGTAAGGTTGAGGAAGGAACTATTCAGGGAATGATAAGATTCCTTGACTAAGGGCCACAGGGGGCTAAGAACAGCAGGGGGATACATAGGAAGGTTGGGGGCTGGGGGTTACAAGGCAGGATTTGGTCCAACAGCACCTGGGGCTCTGGGTAAAGGTGATCTTTTGATGAGCAAGAGACCCCCTGGGTCGTATCTGTCCAAATAGTAACAGAATCCCCAAGTTTTTCCCGTCAACCAGCTATCATGGGTGGGGTGGATTACAGTGAGGTTGGTTGAGATACTGGCAGTTTCCCCCTTTTAATGGTCAGGTGTGTCCTGTCCCATCAACCTCATGTGGGGTACAGCCATGAGGGCCCCATCGGAGTGTGAGCCATGGGTCAGGGACCCCAGGGACCCAGTTGGTGGCAAGGGTCTCACAGCCCCAGTAAGCACAATAATAGTGATGGGGGTTATTGCAATAAGATCTACCAGGGTTTGAAGCAGGGAAGAGATAGTATCTGAGCTGATTCAGGCAAGGGTTTATGGGGGCCAAATCACAAGGGTATGTTGTGAAGGAAGGAGCCCCTGATGTAGTGACTGACTTGCGACAACCTGGTCTTCTCATCTCTGCAGAGTCCATTTCCAGGGCTGGTGTGGATTCCTAGTCCATTCCCTGTGAGTTTGGTAGAGAAGGCTGGTCTATATTAAGCTCAGCAGGATGGCTAGGGTGCACTGTGGCATTATTAGGGGCAGGGCAGGAAACTGGAAAATCACGAAGGGGGTCATTGTCCTTTGTGAAGCTTCAATTTCAGAGGATTGTAGGGGTGTCTGCTGACCAACCAGTCCTGGTCTGGAGGTGGGGCAGCCTGAACATGGGAGTGGTGAACCCAGGGAACAATTCCGTCCACTTTGAGAGCTTAGGGAGTAACAAAAGGGACCTTTCCAGGGGGGTTGAAGGGAGCTTTTCTGATGCTTCTTAACATATACCCAATCCCATGGGTTTAAGCCATGTGGAGGGTGGGGAGGCTGCTGGAACTGGGCGTGTAGTCCAGGCCACAACTCCTTCTGGAATTTGGAGAGGGAAAGAACAAAATCTCGCAATTGGGGGGGAGAAAGGGGAGAGTGTGTAGGAAAAGCAGCTGCAAGGGGGTGTGTGGATCCATAGAGAATCTCATAGGGGACAGGGCCAAAGGGCCAAGGGTATGGCGGGCTCTAAAAAGGGCAAGGGAAGGAGGGTCACCCAGTCCCTGACAGTCTCAAGGACCAATTTAGACAAGGTCTCTTTTAGGGTCCAATTCATATGCTCTGCCTGCCCCGAAATCTGAGGGTTATATTCACAATGCATAAGATGGAGGCCAGCCCCTGCACTACTTTGCTGACGAAGGTCGGCCCATTATCAGACCTGAGGTATCGGGGCACTCCAGAGTGGGATATGATCTCCTCCAGTAATTTCTTTGCTACCACTAGAGCCGTCTCTGATTTAGTGGGGAAAGGTTCAGGCCAGCCTGTAAAGGTGTCAACGAAGACCAGGAGATACCTGTAGCCATACCTTCTGGGCTAGATCTCAGTGAAATCGACTTCCCAGTTTTCACATAGCCGTGCTCCCCTTGGCCTAATACTGGTATGGAGGGAGGTTTTACATGTGTTCATGAGTTGGCAGGCTTGACAGGTGGAAAGCAGGTCATGGAGGAACTTCCCCAGCCCATTTAGTGAACTTTACCCTTGTTGAGAAGCTGGCCAAGTTTCCTTAATCCCCCAGATGAGAGAGGTGATGCAGATGGGTGGTTAGTAACTGTCCCAAAGTGTATAGGACCAGGAGGTTCCCTGTGTTGTCCTTAAACCAGTTACCTTCCTGAGTATAGTCTTGCTTCAGGATCCAGTCACGGTCTTTGCAAGAGTACTGGGGGTCTTCCTCAGGAGGCGGCGGCAGGACAGTGGATAATGATTCGCCCAAAGGAATCTCCTGGTGGATTTCCATTATCAATGCAAGGCAAAGGGCCGTCAAGGCTGCTTCCCTGGCTGCCGCATCTGCAGCCTAGTTCCTGACTGCCTCGAGTGATGAAACCCTCTGATGTTCCGGGGTGTGTATTACTGCCACCACTTTGGTGTCCCAAACCATAGCAAGCAGGTCCTCGATTTCATGGAGGTGAGAGATGGGTTTTCCCGTGGACGTGAGGAAATCTCGCTGGTGATAAATAGGAGCGTGGACATGTAATGTGGCAAAGGTGTACCTGCTATCTGTGTAGACAGTCAAATGCTTACCCTTAGCTGCCCAAAGAGCCTGAGTAAGTGCAATTAGTTCAGCTTTTTGCGCTGAGACTCCTTCCAGGAGGGAGGCATACCATATGAGACGACCTTGGCCGTGACCACTTCCGCTTCTGCCCTCTGCCCTTCTGGAGTCAGGAAGCTGCTCCCAACCATGAACCAGACAAAGTTGCTGTTGGGAAGGCGGATGTCTTTCAGATCTGTGCAGGCCGTGATAGCCTCAAACAGAATTTCCTGACAATCATGGAGGGGGATACTCTTTTCAGTGGCGGGAAGGAGGGGGGCTGGGTTGAGGGCCGCAGTGACAAAGAAGGTTACCTGGGGCCCATTTAGGAGTAAGTCTTGATAATCTGTAAGGCAGGCATTAGAAAGCCACCTGACTGGAGGCTGCAGGAGGACACTCTCAGTGGCGAGGGAGGTAGTGACAACAATGTTTTGGCCATGGAAGGTTTTGTCAGCATCCTTGACAAGAGTGGCAACTGCCTCGATGATGCGCAAGCAGGTGGGCTATCCCTTAGCCACCGGATTGAGGCGCTTAGAGAGATAGGCCACTGGCCGGTCCCATGGTCCCAGTTTTTGCGTCAAGAACCCTTTGGCTACACCTCTGTCTTCACTGACAAAGAGCTGAAAGGGCTTGTCCGGGTCTGGGAGAGTTAGTGCTGGAGCGTGGAGCATCGCATCTTTCAGAGCTGGAAAGACTGAGTCCATCTCCTTGATCCATGTCCAGTTTGGGTTTTCCCACGAGGCTGTGTATAATAGTTGGGCCAGGGCAGTGAATCTGGGGATCCACAGGTGGCAGTAACCAATAGACCCCAAGAATTCCCGGCCTTGATGAGGGGTCCTCATAGTGGGAATGTGAAGGATGGTATCTTTCATAGCAGGAGTAAGCCAACGCCACCTTTCCTTGAGGCGGTATCCTAGAAAGGTGACCTCAGTATGGGCTATTCAGGCTTTTCTTGCGCTCTTCTTGTGTCCTATTGTCTGCAGGTGTTCTCACAGCTCACAGGTGACTGATTTGCATTCCTCTTCTGAGGGGCTGGCCAGAAGAAGGTCGTCCACATATTGCACGAGGGTGATGTCAGGAAACCAGAGTCTGTAAGGTCTAAGATCTGCGGCTAGTGCTTCACTGAAGAGAGAGGGGCTATTTTTGAACCCCCGGGGCAGTCTGATCCATGTGATCTTACAAGTAGTCTGGGTTTCCTCTGAGACCCATTAGAAAGAAAAAATGGGCTGACTGACTGAGGCCAGTGGAAGGATAAAGAAAGCATCTTTTAAATCTAGAGTAGTATACCAAATGAGGCCAGGGTTAAGATTGCTCAGCAGTGTGTAGGGGTTGGGGATGGTAGGATGCAGGTCCTCAGTTCAGGAGTTGACTTCCCTCAAATCCTGGAACAGCCAAAAGTCCGTTCCCCCTGGCTTTTTGACAGGAAATAGAGGCATTTTCCATGCTGAGTGACAGGGTACAAGGATCCCAGCCTGAAGAAGGTCAATGTGCGTTGTTATGCCGAGTCTAGCTTCCAGGGACATGGGGTATTGTTTAACTCTAATTGTTGAGGTGCCGAGCTTAAGGGATACAATAACAGGAGATTGATTGATGGCCAGGTCAACCCCGGAGGTCTCTGCCCAAACTGTAGGGATCAGTTCCATCCAGGGATGGACATGAGTGGGGGGGCAGGGGGTCTTCAAAGAGGCAGCATTCATCCTGGAGGACCACGCTCAGCACATGGAGCAGGGCCCCTTGATCATTGGTGACAGATACCTGATTGTTAAGAAAGTGGATTTGGGCTCCCACTTATGTAGGAGGTCCTGTCCCAGGAGCGGGGCTGGACTGTCAGGGATGACAAGGCAGGAGTGGATAACTTGCCAGGTACCAAGGTTAACAGTGTGGCAGTTTGTCCAGGAATACTGACTGGTGCCAGCCACCCCCTGCACTCAAGATATCTTAGTGGAAAGCTTCCCAAGTGGTTTTTTCAGGACCAAAAATTCTGGTCTGGTTTTGACTACCATCTTGACTAGTTTCCCCTCTGTTCTAGCTGTTAACCAGGACTCAGGGAGGGGGCTCAAGTCCCATCCCTGCCAGTCATCATTGTGAAAGTGGGCAAGAGCTCGAGGTGGGGACTGATGGGTGAGGTCCTGTTTGTGGAAGAATTCTGAGAGACGGGGGTGGCCAGGACCACGAGGATTCATGGGGCAGGGGCCTTGGAGGTGGGTGCAGTCCCACCCCCAGTGCCCCTCTTCCTTACAATAAAAGCAGTGAGAGGGGGGTCAAGACTGAAGGCCTGAGGGGGGCCAGAAACCTGAGGGGGGTCGGTTGAGTGGGTTTCTGGACAGACCAGCGGCCATAATCTGGGCAATGTCTTTTTGGCATTTCTGACCCTGCTTCCAATCCTGAGCCTATCTTTTAAGGTTTTCCCCATGGAAGTGTTCTGCCCTTTCTTCTGGAGTGTCTAGAATTAAAAACTTTGTTGGCCACCTTTAGGAGGTCTGAGTTTCATGGCAGTGAAATTTTCTTGCCTCTGTAGTTTGTGCTTAATATCGGGGGCAGCTTGATTAACACACGCCAAGAGGATAGCAGATGTACTGGTATCAGCAAGGGGGTCCAGAGGAGTATACAATTGGAAGGCCTCCTGGAGGCACTCCAAAAAGGCTGCAGGACTTTCATCTGACCCCTGCCTGACAGTTGCAACTTTAGCCAAATTAGTGGGCTTGTGGGCAGCAGCCCTGAGACCTGACCTGTCAAGAGAGGCTGGCTATACTCAGAGACACTCCCTACCTTCAGGCTGTGTGAAGTCCCAGTCTGGTTGTGTGGAGGGAAATGCCTTAGTCACCAGAAGCGGTTGGATGGTGGGTTGGCCATCCTCCCGAGAAATGTGCTTGCATCCCTCGGAGAGGATGCTTTCCCTTTCCTCTGTGGTGAAAAGAATATGGAGGAGTTGCTGACAATCATCCCAGGTAGGGGCATGAGTGAGGAAGATGGATTCAACCATGAATTTCTGGGGGTCGTCCATAAAGGACGGGCTTTGATTTTTCCAGTTATAGAGGTCATTAGAAGAAAAGGGCCAATATTGATGGATAAGAAGTCCCCTGGAAACCATAGGTCTGACCATCTGAATGGGGAGGGCCATGGTGGATGACGGGGGGTTCCGCTGGATTGGGGAAAGGAGGTCGACCTCATCCCCATGTGCAGGGGACAGGGTAGGTGGCAGTGGAGCAGAAGGTGGGAGGGGTACCTCTGGCTGTATGACTTCAGCTTCAATGTCACCTTGGGGAAGGGGAGGGGGAAACCCTTTGGTATAAGGGGTATAAGGTAAGGGGGGATCCTAGGGTGGTGATCCTGACAGGGGTTACACAGGAGTAGTTGGGGTTTGTGTTTTTGCCACCAGGATGGTGGAGGAGTTAGCGGCTAACACTAAAGGACTGACCCAGGGAGGGGGGGGTCTAGGACTAGGTTTTGCCACGTTAGGATATGGGGCATTTGATCAGAGTGACTGTCCAGGCCGGGGTTCAAGACTCAGGGGAGGACAGCACCCACAACTTCCTTTTTCCAGGTTCCCCCTCCCCCCAGGGCCACCCAACACCAAAGGACAGCCACTCCCAGTTACAAAAGGTTTGGAGTTTAGTCTTCTTAAACTCTAATGAGAGGTTATGAGCCCTGGCTTTAAAGTCAGGCCAATGAGTTAAAATGAGGGACAGAGGAGTAGAGGAAGTCTGGTCCATTTCTGGGGGCATGAAAACACAAAAGACAAAAATAATGAGATAAAGAACAAAGAACAGAGTAATTCATTGAAAGAGAAATGAGAAGGTTTCCAGATTTGTCTATAGCCAATTGTATTAGACTGACCAAAGAGACCCAGTTTGGTGGTTTGGGGCGATTTGGGTCAAACTATAGACCTAATTTTGTGTGATCACCACTTTCACAGAAAGGCTCTAAGCCCCAGGGGATTCCAATCCCTGTAACCGTGGTCCAACCTCGGTGCCCTAGTTCCAAACTAGGCAGAGGGACTCTAACCCTCTGTATTCTGGGCAAAAGTTTCAAACAAGGATTTTCTGGTTCCCCTGATATTTCAGGCAGAAATCCTCAAAAATTCCTGATGGCAATACAAACTCAAATATCCATCACCAAATCACTTCCCAGCCTTTTTGGCCTGGCCCCTCGCAGGACACAGAAACTGTGTACTAAGTCAGTCCAAACTCACACAGGTGGAACCTGATCACTCAATGGAATAGGACTTAACAATAGGCCCTCTTCATATAAGCCCCGAAGGAGGTGAGACTGGCCGGGCCACTTAGTCTAATGTCCTAATTCTGTGATCTGTTCCCCATCAATCCCAGTTATATAGCACTACTGTCAATAGTCATACCAACATGGTGTCCATGTTCTGGTGGTCCACTTGTGGAGGTATCCTGGATGAGTCACCAAATGTAGGGTCTGAGAAAATTCCCCCAAGGATGGAGACATGGTGACAATGCAAGTAAGCAAAGGATAACCTTTATTTCTAATGCACTAGGGCGGCACCTGAGGAGGAACTGCACCTGGCTCTGCTAGGGGTCAGGCTTATATAGGGGGTGAGTTCCGGGTACTAAGCCTGATAAATAGGACTCTTGTGGTTTGGCCGTTACAGCAGGGTTGAGCAAGATAGGAGAAGCAGGAACATTTTGTGGTTAGGGGCCCTGTTCGGGGAAATAGCTCTTCAATCAAAGGGTATGATATCGGTCTAAGGATCTGAACAGACAGTTCCCAAAGCTATCTACAGTCATATGAAAAATGTTCTAAATCAGTATTGATTAGAGAAATGCAAATTAAAACAACTCTCAGATACTCCCTCATAACTATCAAATTGACTAATATGACAAAAAAAGGATAGTAACAAATGTTGGAGGGGATATGGGCAAATTGCGACACTAATGACTTATTGGTGGAATTGTGAACTGATCCAACTATTCTAGGGAATAATTTGTATCGATTCATACCCTTTGACCTAGGGAAACAATTACTAAATCTGTATCTCAAAGAGATTTTAAAAAAGGAAAAGGACATATATTTACCAAAATATTTATAGCAGCTTTTTGTGGTGGCAAAGAATTGGGAATTGAGAGGATGTCCATCAATTGGGAAATGGATGACCAAGGTGTTGGATGGGATTGTGATGGAAAGCTATTGGGCTATAAGAAATGCTGACTGGGACAGGATGCTTTCAGAAAAACAAAGAAAGACTTATATGAACTGATGTAAAGTGAAGTGAAAAGAACTAGGAGAGTATTGTAAAACAGCAGTACTGCAGGATTATCAATTATAAACGACTTAGCTATTCTTAGCTATATAAGATAATTCTGAAGCACTTATGGTGAAAAATGCTATCCACTTCCAGAGAAATAAATGGAATCTAAAAGCAGATCAAAACATACTATTTTTACTACCTTTATTGTGTGTGCATGCGTGTGTGTGTGTATGTTTGTTCTGGGTTTTCTCTCATGTGACTAATATGGAAATATATTTTACTTAATATGTTATCAAATTACTTGCCATCACAAGGAAGTGAAATGGGAAAGAAAAAGGAAGAGAATTTGGAACATAAAACATTTTAAAAACAAATGTTAAAAGTTTTTTTTTAAACTGGTAATGGGGAAAAATTTTTAAAAATACTTCTTATAGTTTAGTCTACAAGTCACTTTAAAAGCTTTATTTGGTTCATTCTTACAATGTAACACAGAGAGAATGAACAGTTGTTCCACACAAAAGTATATTTCTCTAGAGCAAGTGGGCTTTTAAATATGAGCCATTTCCCCACAGGTTTTTAGAGTGAGTAGAAAACCCAGCATTATGCTGAATTCACAGTTAGGCAATCACTGACATTAGGGATAATTTGTTGTGTTTAAAGGAAGGGGACAGATGCTTCCTAATATGCAAGTCTGTTTTCAGGTAGCTGATACAGGGGAAATGTTGTCTTTTGGATACCCTTGAATAAGAACTGGGGTAAAGAAAAGTAAAGCACTGGAGTTATACATGATTTTCTATTTACACTAAAGTAGAGACTTTTCCTAAAATGGCTTTAATTATGTCAAAAAGGGGAAATATAAGCTATATTTCTCTCTCTCTCTCTCTCTCTCTCTCTCTCTCTCTCTCTCTCTCTCTCTCTCTCTCTCTTTCTGTCTCCCCCCCCCAATAGCACATTGCCAATGGCCTTGATAGTATTAAGTATTAAGTATTAAGAAAAAAAGAAAGGATTAGAAATATATGAAGGTAGAATAGAGATGAGATTTTCTAACGGGATATTGCTTAAAGCAGAAATATTGCTAAGCAGAGGGGGACAATGACTGTTTCTCCTTCCCAATTACCCAGAGTAACCTTGCCAGTTTCCTATGACAGTCTATAAAGTAATGCTGATTAGGTAAAATTTAGCAACCAGCCAACAAGTAGGTAGCCACAAAAAAAATTCTAACCCTTAGTGAGATTTCTGACACACAATTTGCTCTTAGTAAGGAAAAATTAGAAGTTAAAAAAGTTTCAAGCCTGTAGGTAATAACTAGCTGGGACTCATCTATGTTTTAAAACTCTTGGTAGCTGGCTTGTTGAATCTCCTTTTGGAGAGGAAATGATGATTTCAAGTAAGACCCCAAGAATGGAGAGGTCTTCCTTATAGAAGTAATCACTGTCCTTGTCCATTGGGTATATTAGATTCTTATCTTTCTATAAGAACAATAGTTTAATTCGTAGGCTTCAAGCTAAAAGAAAATAACAGAGGCTATTCTTTCTCTTATGTGGAAAGATAGAACTTTAGCTGAAGACTGCAGAGGAAAACAAGAGGAGGAAGTTGAGAAAAGCTTAACAGCCTTATGCCCAGTGGAGCTGCACATGGCAGAGACCAGCAATGGGATAAGCAGTAGACAAGAAATGAGAAATACTCACCACAGCCACATTCCTTGCAAAGGCTGTGTAAAAAAACGTATCTGGCAGAGACTACATTCCTGCTAGTGACTAAACATTATAGGAAATATTGAGAAGCAGGTCAGTGGGAATAGTGTGATGGTATCAACAAAAGACAGAGCTATAATTTGCATCTTTGTGTGACGTTTAGTCACGTATATTCCTTACCCACATATATACCCCAGATGGATATCTTCCATGCATGAACTCCCTATGCTGCCATGTCCCTAATGTATATATACATATATATATATATATATATATATATATATGACTTTGGATGTTCTATATGTGTGCCTAATCATTGAGAGGATATGATTATAATGCTTTATAAACCACCACACAAATTCCAGTTGTTACTGTTCTCATTATTAATGCTATTCTCTTTCTTCTCACTTTATATTTGATGGTATTCAGATAGAAAATTATCCTGAGAGGAGTGACAATCCTTTTATTGTGTTTACATACAACATTTCCCCTGTATCAGCTACCTGAAAACACCTTATGGGGATTGTTGTACTCAAGGACAAATAACTTTTGTAATTGAATAAAAGTATTGGGATAGAAGGTCATCATTATTATCATCATCATCATCTTCTTCCTGTTCTTTTTTTTTAAACCCTTACCTTTAGTTTTAGAATCAATACTATGTGTAGATTCCAAGGTAGAATAGCTGTAAGGGTTAAGCAATGGGTGTTAAGTGACTTGCCCAAGGTCATAAAGCTAGGAAGTGTTTGATGCCAGATTTGAACCCAGGACCTCCTATCTCTAGTTCTGACTCAATCCAGTGAACCATCTACCTGTCCAGCTTTTTTTTTTTGTTCTTGTTATTTTTCTTTTTCTCCACTTCCTCCACCTCTTCATATATATATGAAAAGTGTGTGTGTGTGTGTGTGTGTGTGTGTGTGTGTGTGTGTGTATGTGTGTGTAGGAGACTGTATCTCCAAGTTGTTTTTGGTGGGCATATTTTATTGTTATTTTTTTTACTCTTTCATTCAATGGCTTTACTTTGTACTAATTGTAGCCTCTGGATGACTAGAAGCTACTAACATTTTGATGACAGCTTATAAGTAATGTCTTTGAATGGGCATGGGCCTTTAAAGTATCTTTAAGCTGGGATAGTCATTGTCTGAGTTGTGGAGTGTCCCCAGGTTTACTTTATCAGCAGCTACTTTGGCTAGAGTATGGAGGTGTTATAGAGGTTGAGGGTTTTATCTCCGGGAGCTAGCTGGCTTTCCTCGTTTGTGCTTCTGAGCAGTAGGGCATCTATTTTTTTCCTTTTGTGAGTCATGGCTCACAGGAAGGGAGTATATGAGAGATGGTGGAGGTAACAGTAGATATCTATCACAGCTCTTGCTCCAAAAAAGCTCCAAGAACATGCCCTGATAACATTCAGTTGTTGGTAAAAAGACCAAGTGTCTTTCCGGTGCAACTTTATTCAGGAGGTAGCAGAAATGTCAGCCAGATGATAAACTTGAGCCATTGAGTTTTTGCTTAGAATTGACTACAGGTACATTGAAGTTGATTTAGTTCTCATTACATGGTAAATATATATATTTTTTGCTTTGAGGAATCTTTGAGGTATTTTCAGATAAAGGTTCATTGACAACCAATCTGACCTGCTTTGAAGGTAAATCAATTTGGAAAGGAAGTTATTGCCAAGGGAATGACTCTAGGCCAGTAAGCCTTACCTTAATGGATTTACAAAACCCCATTGCTCATTTTTATAATATTTACTCCTCTCATAATAACTATCTAGAAATATATTTATTTCCTTTTTTTTGTTTCATTGATGCTTTTTTATGTCACTTCTGAATGCATTCCACTCTCTTTTCTCTACTCAGATTTTCTCCATTACAAAAATAACAGAGACTAACTAATGAGAGCTTAGCCACTCAGCTGATGAACCACTGTTACTTTCAGGGATTGACTTGTCTAATGTAATTTATCTAGACACAATTTGGTAGGATGAATATTTTGTGGCAACCAGTTTAAATCTGAATATACTTTTTCTTGGAAGTAAGGTGGTATAAGGGAAGAATGTCAGGATATTGGGAAAAAGAATGGTTTATACTTTCTTTTCTTGCCATATCTTGTCAACAATTTGATTTTATTGGTTAAATGATGCTGGGAGCGAATAAATTATATTGATGATATCTAAAGGAATAGCATTAAAAGGAGTTAAGCTGATAGCATTAGAAAAGAATTCTAGGCCCTATAATGTCTGTGAAAAGGGTAAAGAAGAAAAAAATTCTATAAAATCATTCAAACATCAGCTTTATCTAGAAATATATGCAGCATTCCATGTTTATAGTCGCCCCTCCCATCTCCAAAGAGAGGAGGAAGATATAGTTTTTTAGCTGTACTCCTAAGCTGGTGCCAAGCTTAGATATTATAATTACACGGAATTTGTTTTCACTTTGTTATTTTAATGTGCATTGCCGTAGTTATGTTATTTTCACATTGTATTTCCTTTAAGTCTTCATTTCTTCCTCTATATTTTTCCTAGTTGTCTTTTTTCTTATGGTATAGTAATATTCTATTACATTAATGTATGGTAATTGGTCAAGCACTTTCCTAATGATGAGAAGCTACTTTTTTTCAGTCCTTTGCTGCCACCAAAAAGCGCTCCTATGAATATTGTACTATACATGGGAACCTTTAGTTACATATATATATATATATATACATACACATATAGGCATAAACATTTAAGTGGCGTCACTAGGTTGAGGAAAATGGACATTTTAATCACTTTCTTTGAATAATTCCAAGTTGCTTTCTAGACTGGTTGAATCAATACTTACAGCTCAATTACATCTATTTTCCTGACTGCCAACATTGAGCATATCTACCTTTTTTGTTTTAATAGTTGCTAACTTTCTTTTTGTGATGAGACCTCAAAATTGTTTTAATTTGCATTTCTATTATTAGTAATAGTTTAATTTTTTATATCTCCCTTTCTAAAAAAGCAATATATGTTAATATTCATTAAAATATCTGAAAGCTAATTGAATTGATACTATTTGGAATTTTTTAAAAATAAAACTTTTATAATATTTCCTGGAATCAGGATAATGGATTGATATATTGCCCTGAAGGTACTGTGCATGTTCTTGTCTCTGTGATGAGACTTCTGTCATCTCCCTCACCTTGAATACATTTCCCCTTTCTCATTTTCTTATTCAAACCCTACTTATTCTTGTTTCCATGAAACCTTGTCTAATTACTGCAGTTCTATATTCTCAGTTTCTTTCCTCTGATATGACAGCTACTTGAATACTATAAAGTGATACAAATGTTTTGTGTTTGTTATAGTATTGTTTCTGACATATGTATATAACCATTGTATGGTTATATATGTTCCGAACAGTGACAGCTGATTCAAGAATGCTCCCATATTTTTAATCAATCATTTCTAATACATTAACATATAGCAAATGTCATGTTTCTTTTGTGATGCTATTTGACATTTGCCATGTTTGGGATCTTCTGATTCTTTTCCCAAAGAAAATATAAGTGATGTATAGGCACAAGGACTGTGTGCAGTCTACAGGTTCTTAACTTCTCTTATTTCCTGCTCCTGAATCCCACTTAAGAAACATATATGTATACATACATATTTGTAATTTTTTTCTATGCTTACTTTTTCATTGAAATTGCAAAGTATATATTGTTTTAATTGGGAGGACCCTTTTGAATGGCTTGTAGAATTTCTTTACCTCTTTATCCTCTTCAGTAAACATTGGCTCATAACTCGCAATTATTTTTGGCAAGCTCCTATCATGAGCATTACCATATAAGATGACCAGTTAAACTGTGAAATCATATTCAGTGCTCCACTGGTATCTTTGGAAAATCAGGATAACTCAAGTAGCTCCCTGAAACATCAGACTTATGGGAGGACATATAAAATAGTTGTGTACTGTAGGCAGTCATGAGTAAATTACAATTTGTAGCATTGGAGTGTATATTCACATTGATGATCCCTAAGATTAATTTGAAAATCATTTCAAATTCCTGTGATATTTCCAGTCTTTTTCCCTTGTTTGAACTATTCAGTCAACATTTAATTATAATTTCTCTGTATTGTTTATCAATGTGCATGTGTTTCTCCATGCATATGTGCATGCATGGCCTCTCTAAACTGATTTTTTTCTCCTTAAGGTCACAGACCATATCTTATACTTCCTAATTCCCAGCCTAGTGCTGCCACACAGTGCTCAGGGGGGACTTGCCATTGAACAAGTTTTGGGAATCCTAATTGTAATCTTTTGCTGCTGACCTCAGTTTAGAACTTACACAAGCCACTGTGGTCTCCAGACTTTGATTAGCCCATTTACAAAACATGATAAAGATTTTTTCATGCTCTTTTCCTCAAAGGTATATTTGGAAGGTGAATAGGATAATGCTTACGTTATGTTTTGAAGTCTTTTCTCAAATGCTATAAAAATGAGAGACTGGGCAAAATCTGTCAGAAAGATTTTATTTTGGTTGAATATACTTCATAACATTTGCTATCTCTTACAAATGACTCAGGAATGAATAAGAACACAACAATATTTTTATTGTCTGATTTTAGGACATGAAAATATAACTTTAAATCATGTCACTAGTTATGCTATAGCAAGATATGACTTAAATAAATGTTTTTAATAAGAGGAAGGTTCAAGAGACTCAGATAAAGTGGGATCCATGGGATCATAAAGGGAAACTCTTAAACAGACAACAAAATCTAAATGATACTTCAAGTAAATTAAAGCAAAACCAAAAAAAGGGGCAGAAAAATATAGGAAGATTATTGAAATGTAAAAAGATGATATAGCAAAAAAAAGAACACTGGATTTGAAGCCAGCCAACCTAGATTTAAATCCTGGCTCTAGAGACATATTTCAGGTGGTGATATAAAAGAGTTTAGGGAAGACCAGCACTCTCACAAACATCCCAGACCACCCCCCCCAAAAAAAAACCCATAAGAATATTCCAGATGGAAAGCATTATCATGACTCAAAAGAAACACCAGTTAGCTCCTCATTTGAACATAAGTTTGTACAAGATTATCAGAAACCTGTGAGCCCTAAGAGAATAGATATATTTGGGGAGGAAGAAGTCAGGGCAAGTTTTGCTAAACTGGGACTGAATTAAGCAGTATCTTTTCTTTGGACTGTGAAATCAATAAAGGATGACAGAGACAGTTCCCAGTAGATGTCTTCCCAGGGAAGTAGATACTGAGGCATTTTAAGAATTCTGGAGCTTGGTCTCTTTTTAGAACCACAGGAAGAGACAGAACCAACATTGAATCTAGAAAGTCAGAATCATGGAGCTACAGCAGAAGATAGGGCCCCTGAGGAGACCAAGTAGCTCACACCAGGAACCTTCCAGGCTTGATACAACTATAATCTCTGACTTCTGATTAGAAGCTACCAGTTCCACAGCAGAATCTAGAACAGGCTTCCAGGTGGCAATTCTTTAAAGTGAAAGATAAAGATGGAGTGAAGGAAAAAGAGATCATGTAAAGGCCAGCACTCATGCTATATTGCCAGATCCTGATGGACTCAGGAGACAGAGATTGAAACCAAAGGCAGGACCATATCATATAGAGACATAACAAATTGGCATTCAGAAAACAAAGGGAACAGGGGAAAAGAGGGTCTGCTCTCCAGTTCAAGAATATTGGAGAAGTTATAGTTGGACTCTGATCAAAGTCCCAATCCAGTTACTGAGGCTATAAACAAGAGTAAGTAGAAGAAAACTCTGAATGTATTGAAGAAATAGTATGGATTAGGAGAAAACCAAATGGCAGATTCAGAAGAATAGGATACCCTACAATAAAAAAAAATTACAATAAGTACAATCACCATGACAAAATTCAAACAGAAGAATGATAGACATCAGCAACTCACTCTGATCTGAAATCAGCAACAGATGGTTGAACACACACACACACACACACACACACACACACACACACACAGAGCTTAGTGTAGAATTACACTAAATTATGAAGGGATAGGGAGAGGTGAGGAGCATTTAAGAGGGAAGGTAGACTTGAGGAAGGAGTATTCCCAAAGAGGAAAAACTTGATCTTCAGAAGATGAATTAAAATGGAAGGATTAAAAAGAGAGAAAGTAAAACAACTAGTAATCAGAATTTAGAATGCAAAAGAGGGGTAGTAGAGTACTATAAAAATCACATTAATAATAGTTTACTAGTATTGATTATATTCTTTTTTTTGTACTATCAACATGGAATCTAGAAACCCCAAACTTGTAGCCTAGTAATATCTGAGGAACTCCAAGTTTTAAGACTAGATTGTAAATTGGAGACCCCAAAGTTTGTCCTTGTTCCCTGTTCCTGTGAGAATCCACCCTGAAGGGAATCTCAGATTAGCAGTTTCAGACTGAATAATGGACTCTAAAGTGTGATATTCTGGGAGGGGCTTCTGGAGACAAGAAGAGTCATTTGGCTTGGGTTTAGCCTCCACCTCAAGTGGATTGTCTTTTACCTTAGGGTCCTTTATTCAGTCTGAAACTGCTAGCCTGAGATTCCCTTCAGGGTGGATTCTTACAGGAACAGGGAACAAGGACAAACTTTGGGGTCTCCAACTTACAACCTAGACCTAAAACTTGGGGTTCATCAGATATTAATAGGCTATAAATTTGGAGTTTATAGATTCCATGTTGACAGTACCTTACTTTCTTCTTTGTAAAGAAGGTGATGTCAATGAGAAGAAAAAGTAGATGATATGGTGGAATGAAATGCAAAATTAGCAATTGAAATTATGAGTTTATTTTGAGGAAACATCTATATAATGGAAAAGAGTAGTAGAGAGGATTAGAATGCAGAATCTGATATGTTAAATCTTGGTTCTGATACCATTTGAATAAACATTTAATTTCAATGGATCATGATTTGCTCTTCTGTGATATAAGGATTTGGAACAGATAACTTCTATGGTTTTCCCAGCTCTGACAATTATCTTTAATACACAGTACAAATATGTACAATTTTTAAGAATAATTTTTTCATTATAATACAAATATTGTGATTCAAGATGATATTCTTGGGACAGCTAGGTTGTTCAGTGGATAGAGAACCAGTACTGAAGATGGGAGGTCCTGGTTCAAATGTACCCTCTGATATGTCCTAGCTGTGTGCCCCTTGGCAAATCAGTTAACCTCTATTGCCTAGCCCTTACCACTCTAATGCCTTGGAACCAGAAACCACTACTGATTCTAGAATAGAAGGTAAGGACTTTAAAGTAAAAAAAGATGATATTCTAAAAGTATTTTCTGAGTTTAAAAGCATTTATTTCTTCCCTTCCCTTCAGTTAAAAAGAAAAACAATATTCTGTAAAAATATGAATAATAAAGTCCAAGTCCTATATTGTTCATTTTCAAAAATGCATCTCATACTTCATTTTGAATCCATTACTACTTTGTCAAAAACTAAACAGCATGCATCAGTATTGGTCCATTCTCCATTCAATGAATTCCTCCTTAGTTTCAAAGTGTTTGGCAATATAAAAGAACTGCTATATACTAAGTCATATACATATACATCAGCTCATATATCCCCTCCTTGATCTCTTTTGGGAATAGATCTAACAGTAGTATTGCATATTCAAGTTGTGTCATTTTAATTGTGTCTGACTCTTCATTACCCCATTTGGGGTTTTCTTGGCAAAGTACTAGAGTGGTTTGCCATTTCCTATCTCATGTTACAGATCAAGATTTGCCTAAGGTCACACAGCTACTAAGTATCGGAGACCAGATTTGAATTCTAGGCCCAGGTCTCTCAAAGAGTCCGTAGAGTTTAATAGCTTTTGGAGAGTAGTTTATAATACTTTACTAAATGGTTGGACAGCTCCAACAATCATACATTAAAAAACCTATTTTCCTGAAATCCTCCCCAAACTTGTCATTTTTCCTTTTTTTTGGTCATCTTTATCAATCTGATAGCCATGAGTCAAAACAATAGTTGTGCCTTAATTTGAATCTATAATTTAGTGATTTGGAATATTTTTTCAATTAACTGTTGATATCTTGAACTTTTTCCTTTAAGAATTATCTTTTCATATTTATTTTAAGTGGAATTTATCTTTTTTGGTGTCTTCCTACTGGTTTTTGTTGATGACATGTAGTTAGGGGGATGATTTATCTTGATTTATTTTTATTTATTTTATATTATGCAACTCTGATGAAATTATTATTCCAATTAATTTTAGTTGACTCTAAATTTCTCTGTTATTATATTATTTTCAAAAAGCTATATTTTCATCTTTCTTCTTCTATTTTTTTATTCCTTCGATGGATTCTTGTCTTACTTCTTTAGCAAGCACTTCTAGCACTATATAAAAATGAACATTCTGGTTTTATTCTAGATTTTATTGAAAAGGCTTCCAATTTATCCTCATTGCATACAATGTTCACTCTTTATTTTTTATTGATACAATTTATCATATTGAGAAAAGGTCCATTTATTCTGTTTTTTTCATGTTCATTTAAAAAAACAGAAATGAGTGTCATAAAAGACAAAAGCTTTTTCTATATCTAATGACATAATCATATGATTTTTGTCATTCTTGTTATTAAAATTATTTAACATATTAATAGTTTCCCTAATATTGAAGCAATCTTGAAATCCTGACATAAAACAAACTTGGATATTATATGTGATTGTTTCAAAATGACATTATAGTCTATTTATTAACATGTGATTAATTTTTTTGTTTAAGCATATTAATTACAAATATCTCTCTATAGATTCATTTTTCTACTCTGACTTTCTTTTCTTTAGACACTAAGACAATATTTACATTCAAGAGGGAATTTGGTAGGGTCACTTCTTTTCCTATTGTTGCAAACAGTTTATTCCAGATGAGAATTAATTTTTCTTACAATGTTTTATAGTATTCACTTGAAAATCCACTCAGCCCTAGAGGTTTTTTTTTTGTTTGTTTTTGCTTTAACAGAACATTTATGGCTTACTTTATTGATTTTTCTGGGACTGATTTACTAAATTGTTTTAATTTTAATATTTGTATTTTAAAAATATTCACTGATTTTATATAGCTTGTTGGTTTTATTGGTACATAATTGGGGCAAATAATTCCTAATAACACCCTTTCTTTCTTTTTAAAAAAATTTAAAAAATTTCCCATGTTTACATGATTAATTTTTTCACTCTCTTTTTCACCCCCCAGAGCCAACAAGCAATTCCACTGTGTTGTACAAGTGTTATCACTTGATATCTATTTCCATATTAATTACTCATTTTTGCCATAGAGTGATTTTTTAAAGCCTACACTCCAAATCAAACACCCATATGTACATCATCCTTTATTTCATCATTTATTTGGATTCTCCCTTTTTCATTTAAATTCAGGTTTTTTAGTTTTCCTATTAAAAATGCAATTAACCAATGACATCTGTTTTATTTTTTTTAAATCAGATCATATTATTTACTCACTCGGTGTTTTAATACTTTTGTTTAGCCCTTTCTTATTTCACTTTTAGTATTTTTATTTTAATATTTAATTAGGTTGAAAATGTTTTTGTTTTTCTAACTTAATTGCATGCTTAATTTAATAATTTTGTTTTTTTCTTTTGTTGGTGAAATTATTTAGATATAAAATTTTCTTCAAATATTTTTTTTAATATATTTTATTTGATCATTTCCAAGCATTATTCGTTAAAGACATAGATCATTTTCTTTTCCTCCCCCCCACCCCCCATAGCCGACGCGTAAGTCCACTGGGCATTAGATGTTTTCTTGATTTGAACCCATTGCTTTGTTGATAGTATTTGCATTAGAGTGTTCATTTAAAGTCTATCCTCTGTCATGTCCCCTCAACCTCTGTATTCAGGCAGTTGCTTTTTCTCGGTGTTTCCACTCCCATAGTTTATCCTTTGCTTATGAATGGTGTTTTTTTTCTCCTGGATCCCTGAAAGTTGTTCAGGGACATTACACCGCCCCTAATGGAGAAGTCCATTACGTTCGATTATACCACAGTGTATTAGTCTCTGTGTACAATGTTCTCCTGGTTCTGCTCCTCTCGCTCTGCATCACTTCCTGGAGGTTGTTCCAGTCTCCATGGAACTTCTCCACTTTATTATTCCTTTGAGCACAATAGTATTCCATCACCAACATATACCACAGTTTGTTCAGCCATTCCCCAATTGATGGGCATCCCCTCGTTTTCCAGTTTTGGGCCACCACAAAGAGCGCAGCTATGAATATTTTTGTACAAGTCTTTGTGTCCATTATCTCTTTGGGGTACAGACCCAGCAGTGCTATGGCTGGGTCAAAGGGTAGATATTCTTTTGTCGCCCTTTGGGCATAGTTCCAAATTGCCCTCCAGAATGGTTGGATCAGTTCACAACTCCACCAGCAATGAATTAATGTCCCTACTTTGCCACATCCCCTCCAGCATTCATTACTTTCCTTTGCTGTTATGTTAGCCAATCTGCTAGGTGTGAGGTGATACCTCAGAGTTGTTTTGATTTGCATCTCTCTGATTATAAGAGATGTAGAACACTTCTTAATGTGCTTGTTAATAGTTTTGATTTCTTTATCTGAGAACTGCCTATCCATTTCCCTTGCCCATTTATCAATTGGAGAATGGCTTGATTTTTTGTACAATTGATTTAGCTCATTATAAATATGAGTAATTAAACCTTTGTCAGAGGTTTCTATGAAGATTTTTTCCCAATTTGTTGTTTCCCTTCTGATTTTAGTTATATTGGTTTTGTTTGTACAAAAGCTTTTTAGTTTGATGTAGTCAAAATTATTTATTTTACATTTTGTGATTCTTTCTATATCTTGCTTGGTTTTAAAGCCTTTCCCCTCCCAAAGGTCTGACATGTATACTATTCTGTGTTTACCCAATTTACTTATGGTTTCCTTCTTTATGTTTAAGTCACTCACCCATTTTGAATTTATCTTGGTGTAGGGTGTGAGGTGTTGATCTATTCCTAGTCTCTCCCACACTGTCTTCCAATTTTCCCAGCAGTTTTTATCGAATAGTGGATTTTTGTCCCAAAAGCTGGGATCTTTGGGTTTATCGTATACTGTCTTGCTGAGGTCGTTTTCCCCCAGTCTATTCCACTGATCTTCCTTTCTGTTTCTTAGCCAGTACCAAATTGTTTTGATGACTGCTGCTTTGTAATATAGTTTGAGGTCTGGGACTGCAAGGCCCCCATCATATGTGTTTTTTTTCATTATTTCCCTGGATATCCTTGATCTTTTGTTCTTCCAAATGAACTTTGTTATGGTTTTTTCTAAATCAGTGAAGAAGTATTTTGGTAGTTCAATGGGTATGGCACTAAATAGATAAATAAGTTTGGGTAGGATGGTCATTTTTATTATATTGGCTCGTCCTATCCATGAGCAGTTAATGTTTTTCCAATTGTTCAAGTCTAGTTTTAGTTGTGTGGCGAGTGTTTTGTAGTTGTGTTCATATAGTTCCTGTGTTTGTCTTGGGAGATAGATTCCTAGGTATTTTATTTTGTCTAAGGTGATTTTGAATGGGATTTCTCTTTCTAGTTCTTGCTGCTGAGCTGTGTTGGAGATATATAGAAAAGCTGATGATTTATGTGGGTTTATTTTGTATCCTGCAACTTTGCTAAAGTTGTTGATTATTTCAATTAGCTTTTTGGTTGAATCTCTAGGATTCTTTAAGTAGACCATCATGTCATCCGCAAAGAGTGATAACTTGGTCTCCTCCTTGCCTATTCTGATACCTTCAATTTCTTTATCTTCTCTAATTGCTACTGCTAGTGTTTCTAGTACAATGTCAAATAGTAGAGGTGATAATGGGCATCCTTGTTTCACTCCTGATCTTATTGGGAATGCATCTAGTTTATCCCCATTGCAGATGACATTAGCTGTTGGTTTTAGATATATACTGTTTATTATTTTTAGGAATGACCCTTCTATTCCTATGCTTTCTAGTGTTTTTAATAGGAATGGGTGTTGTATTTTATCAAAGGCTTTTTCTGCATCTATTGAGATAATCATGTGGTTCTTGCTAGTTTGCTTGTTGATGTGGTCAATTATGTGGATGGTTTTCCTAATGTTGAACCAGCCCTGCATCCCTGGTATGAATCCTACTTGATCATGGTGAATGATCTTTCTGATCACTTGCTGGAGTCTTTTTGCTAGTATCCTATTTAAAATTTTTGCATCTATATTCATTAGGGAGATTGGTCTATAGTTTTCTTTCTCTGTTTTTGACCTGCCTGGTTTTGGAATCAGTACCATGTTTGTGTCGTAAAAGGAGTTTGGTAGAACTCCCTCTTTGCTTATTATGTCAAATAGTTTGTATAGTATTGGGGTTAACTGTTCTCTGAATGTTTGATAGAATTCACAGGTGAATCCATCAGGCCCTGGGGATTTTTTCTTAGGAAGTTCTTTGATGGCTTGATGGATTTCAATTTCTGATATGGGATTATTTAAGAATTCTATTTCCTCTTCTGTTAGTCTAGGCAGTTTGTATTTTTGTATATATTCATCCATTTCTCCTAAATTGGTGTATTTATTGCCATATAATTGGGCAAAGTAATTTCTAATGATTGCCTTAATTTCCTCCTCATTGGAGGTGCTGTCCCCCTTTTCATCTTTAATGCTGTGAATTTGCTTTTCTTCCTTCCTTTTTTTAATTAGATTGACCAGTACTTTGTCTATTTTGTTTGTTTTTTCAAAGTACCAGCTTCTTGTCTTATTTATTAAATCAATAGTTCTATCACTTTCGATTTTATTAATTTCTCCCTTAATTTTTAGGATTTCTAATTTGGTTTTCTGCTGGGGGTTTTTAATTTGATCGCTTTCGAGTTTTTTCAATTGCATTTCCAATTGATTGATCTCTGCTCTCCCTTGTTTGTTAATATGAGCTTTCAGGGATATGAATTTGCCTCTGATTACCGCTTTGGCTGCATCCCAAAAGGTTTGAAAGGATGTTTCGCCATTGTCATTTTCCTTGATGAAATTATTAATTGTTTCTATGATTTCTTCTTTAGCTAAACGGTTTTGGAGTATCATATTGTTTAATTTCCAATTGGTTTTAGATTTGGTTTTCCATGTACCATTACTAATCATTATTTTTATTGCCTTGTGATCTGAGAAGGCTGCATTCATTATTTCTGCTTTTTTGCATTTGTGTGCTATGTTTCTGTGACCTAATGTATGGTCAATTTTTGTGAATGTGCCATGTGGTGCTGAGAAGAAGGTGTATTCCTTTTTATCCCTATTTATTTTTCTCCATATGTCTATTAATTCTAATTTTTCTAAGATTTCATTCACTTCTTTTACCTCTTTCTTATTTATTTTTTGATTTGATTTATCTAAATTTGATAATGGTTGGTTTAAGTCTCCCACTAGTATGGTTTTATTGTCTATTTCTTCCTTCAATTCTCCTAGTTTCTCCATTAGAAATTTGGGTGCTATATTATTTGGTGCATACATGTTGATTAATGATATTTCCTCATTGTCTAGAGTCCCTTTTAACAAAATATAATTACCTTCCCTATCCCTTTTGATCAGGTCTATTTTTGCATTGGCTTTATCAGATATCATGATTACCACTCCTGCCTTCTTTCTATCAGTTGAGGCCCAGAAGGTCTTACTCCATCCTTTAATTCTGACCTTGTGGGTGTCAACTCGCCTCATGTGTGTTTCTTGAAGACAACATATGGTAGGGTTTTGGATTCTAATCCATTCAGCTATTCGTCTACGTTTTATGGGTGAGTTCATCCCATTCACGTTCAAAGTTATGATTGTCATTTGTGGACTCCCTGGCATTTTGATTGCCTTCCCTAATTCTAACCTTTTCTTCTTCGGCTCTACCTTTTAGTCCAGTGATTTACTTTGAATCAGTCCCCCTTGTCCCCTCCCTTGATGTTTCCCTTTTTAGTCCCTCCCTTTTTTTCCCTCCCCCTCCCCCCTCTCTTTCCCTCCCTTTTTGTTCTCCCTCTCCCCCTCCCCCCCTTGGTTTTCCCTTCTCCTTACCCTTGTTGGGTAAGATAGAATTCAAGATCCCAATGGATCTGGATGTTTTTCCCTCTCAGAGTTGATTTCCCTGAGATTGAGGTTTAAGTAAACCCCCCCCCCTCTCTTCCTCTCCTTCTTATAGGAGTTTTCTTCCCCTCCCCTTCCCCTGTGAATCTTTGTGTGAGAACCATTATTCTATTTGGTCTTTCTTTACCCCCTATTTATACATTACATTTTCCCCACATATTGGTATACATAGGTTGATATAAATGTAGTCCTTATAGAAGAGAGTTTGAGTAAAAGAAGATAACATTTTTCCCCTTTCCTTAATATTTACCTTTTCAGGTATTCCTTGCTCTTTGATTTTCGGTATCAAACTTTCCACAGAGCTCTGGTCTTTTCTTTGCAAAAAGTTGGAAGTCTTCTATTTTGTTGAATGCCCATACTTTCCCTTGGAAGTATATAGTCAGTTTTGCTGGGTAGCTGATTCTTGGTTGGAGACCCAGCTCTCTTGCCTTTCTGAAGATCATGTTCCATGCCTTACGATCATTCAGCGTAGAACTTGCAAGGTCTTGTGTGACCCTGATTGGCATTCCTTTATATCTAAATTGTCTTTTTCTGGCTTCCTGTAGAATTTTTTCTTTTGTTTGATAGCTTTGGAATTTGGCAATTACATTCCTGGGAGTTGTCTTTTGGGGGTTTAGTGTAGAAGGTGTTCTGTGAGCTCTGTCAGTGGATGTATTGCCCCCTTGTTCTAGAATCTCTGGGCAATTTTCTTTGATTATATCTTGTATCACCATGTCCAGTTTGGTGTTTATTTCTGGCTTTTCTGGGAGTCCAATTATTCTTAAATTTTCTCTTCTCCCCCTGTTTTCCAGATCTATCACCTTGTCGGTGAGATATTTTATGTTCTCTTCTAATTTCTTGGTGTTTTGGCTTTGCTTTATTAGTTCTTGCTTTAAAGCCTGGTTTTCTTTTACAGTTTGGTCAAACTGGTTTTGTAGATGCGTGAATTTCTTTTGCATCATTTCCCACTTTTCCTCCCAGAGGGCTTCCATCTTTTTGGTCCTTTCTGATTCAAATTCTTCATGGGTTTGTGGAGAGTTTCTATTTCCTTTGGGAGATTTTGGAGAATTTTCTTGTATATCTTCTTCTATCTGCTCTGTATTTTGTATTTTGGCTCCATAGAATGTGTCCAGAGTCGCCCCTTTCTTCTTATTTTTCTTGGTATTTTGGGGCTTCTGTGCTTCTGTGGAGTTTGTCATCTCTGAACGTGGAGGATTGGCTTTTCTTGTCTTTGTCTGGTGTTCAGAGGCAGTCCTGGGCAGATGGTTCTATGAGCTTTCCCTGGGTTAAACTGAATATGCCTCACTGGAACTGGAATGGAAGGGTCGGACCACGAGGCCACACTCTCCCCCTGGCTCGATTTCCGGAAGTTGCCTTCAGAATCCCTGGCCGTGAGGCTGTTTCGTCGGCCTGCGGGGGGATGGGCTGCCGCTTCCCCAAGCTCTGAGAGCACAGACTTTCACTGAGACTTGGATAGCAGGATCCAGCCCGTGAGGCTGTCTTGCCCGCCCTGAGGGTTGCTGTTGTTTTGACCAGCTCTCTGCAGCGGAGGCCCCAGGCAGTAACTTTCACCCGGACCGACAGGCTCTCTGCAGCGGAAGCCCCAGGCAGTAACTTTCACCGGGACTGGGACTTGGGTAGAAGACCCTGAGGGTTGTTGTTCCTCAGACCCTGCTCTCTGAGCCTAGCGCGGCTGCAGCTTCCGGGAGCCTTGGACTCTGCGCTCCTACCCCTGAGGTCCGAGGGATCTCGGGTTCTGGCTTTTAAGGGGAGCCGTACCTTTTGAACCGGGTCCAGGTCCAGGAGGAGGGTTCCCAGGGTCTGTGCTGTTGATCGTTTTGAATTTCGGCGCCTTAGGAGCTTATCGTTTGAGATCGGTCGGGAAGGGTTTTCCGGAGATCTGAACTTCAGCTTTCTCTAAGCCGCCATCTTCTTCAAATATTTTTGACTATATTAATAAAAATTTCAGATATCATTTTGTACTTTGATCTACTAATACCTTGGGATTAAGTTTTTTAGTTTATAGTTAATTAAATCTTTTCTCCAATGGTCCTTCAATGAATATAATTTTAATTGACAGTAAAATTTTATTACTTAGTAAAAGATACTTAATATTTCTGTTATTTTTGGGGTAGAAAATCCTTCCATTTCAATTCAGTAATTGTTAGAAATCTATCATATACACCTTTTAAAATTCTGTAGATGTCCTTAGTTCCATTATTGAATTAAATTTTTTTTTATTTCAGTCTGAAAGGGGTACACTGAAGTCTTCCATTATGAAGGTTTTGCCATTGATTGATTCCTATAACTCATTTGGCTTTTCTTTTAAATATTTAGATGTTATGTAGTTGGTGCACATATATTAAGTTTTTATATTAATTCATGACCTATTGTCAATTTCAACATAATTAAGTATCACCATTTATCTCTTTTGATATTTTATCAGAGTCTTTGGAAAAAGGAAAGACAAAAGGAGCAATAAGGCAAAGTAGATTTAACTAAGCATAGAGCACTGTTGCTGAGCATATTCTTTTCTTGGCCTGGAAAACTGACCCACTGTAGTTTCTCCTAGAATTTCTCCATTGTTTCTCTGCCAGCTGCTTTGCTAGATCTTTGTGCATGAATTTGTGGAAGAGGGTTGGGTCATACTTCTTCCCCTTACTCCATAATATTTGCTAAGATCATGTTTTAATAGCGTTTTAGTTTTTTGCATTCCTATTTAATTTTATTCCCTTTTAAGGAGTATTAACTGACAATGTCTAATGAATACTTTGGCTTAAAATAATAAGGTTTATTTTCTAGAGGAGTCCCAGGAAAATGACCTGCAGAATCAATCAACTTTCATTTGAAAGAAAAAAAAAACACATAGCCCCAGAGGAAAAAAAATTCTGTTCCTTGTAAGCATGAACTTATAATTTCTTCCTTGTATATAGTGGAGTCAAAGGGCACACTCAGAGCTACATCATTTTTCTTTGCCAATTTGGTTTACTTAAGGCCTGTGAAATCATCATTTCTATGGTATGTTTTCAATAACCATAACCTTATGATCCTCAAATATAATAATCAAAGCATTAGAAAAGAGAAAATAGATTCTCATTCAAAGAAACATCATAACAACATCAAATTATTCCGTCTCCATAATTTTTGATTCAATTATCTATTCTACATTTTCCTTCCACTAGGCTTGAATTCAAGTTCCTTATCTTGATGACCACTTTTCATTTTTCCTAGAGGCAATAATGGTTCAGTATCCAGTTAGATCACCTAAATTTGTGAGATTTAGAGTTATTAGCAACTTCTCCTTTCCTGCCTTCTCCCTTTACACTTTCCTTACTTCTTTTCTCCTTCCTCCTCTCTTTCTTTCCATTCTGTCCTCACTTTCTTTGTTTGTTTCTTTTTTTCCTCTCTCTCTATCTGAAAATAAGTCTCTTAATCTTAACCATGCTAGAACTGCAGCCTGCTCATAGGCTAAAATTACTATTGATTGCATGGGAAATTTAACTTACTCTTTTTCTGAGCTGTGTCAGTTTGCTTCTCCTTGGCGGGTCCCCCACTCCTGGAAGCTCACCATGTTAGTCTTAGACTAAGGGTGGGCTCCTGAGCTTAAGTAATGCATCTGAAGGAGCTGAGGTTTACATTCCTTGTATAAAGATACTATAAATGCATGACTGGGGTTTTATTCAACACAGTCAGGTAAGATGGTTTTCTCAGGACCAGAGAGTGAAAATGGCTATTCTCTCTCTGATTCAAGCCAGTAGGCAATCACTCTGACTCCATTTGTCAAGGTAACAGGTTTATTGTAGGTATTGTTGAGAATGGGGAAAGTCATGTGGGCTGAGGATTTTCCCTAACCATTAATAAAGTTATCTATATCCCACCATCTGACTCTTCACAGAGTCGCTTTGGTCCTCAGCCGAGTGGAGGCTATGCTCTCTACTCTCTCTACCTTAATTCTCCCTTTCTAATCTGATCTAATCTAGGCTAAGCCCACCATGGAAATACTCTTTAGAAGTAGAAACAGATGTTGATGGAGTCAGGTGCCAAGTGTGACCTTGGTCTACCCAGTTGAGGCCAAAGGCACCCCACGCCAAGGTAAACTAAGCAGTTCAGATCAAACTTGTTAGAGATTTCTTCTTCAGTGTAGTAACAGTTTGAATAAGTAAAAGGATCTTCAGGATCAACTGGGCTATGCACAGGAATAAGTAGAAAGGTTCACAGGAGGTCAGAGATGGGACTTGGAGATGTTTCTTCCTCCAGGGTCTTCTCCCAACTCCCTAATGATGGTTATTTCCACAGGATTCTATCCCAGGATTTTTATGCCTTTGCTGGATGTCCGGTTAAAAGTTCCCCGTTCCATCAACTCTGTGCAAACATTCCCCTTCATTACTTCTTCCAAAATCTCCCTTAACACTTGCCAGTAGGTACTACAAGCATGCATCAGTATGACTGACTTCCTCATTTTATAGGTCAGTTAACTTTTGTTAAAGTCCTAGTCTGTATTAGGTATTGAAAATTCAGGGAAAGGTAAAATGTTTTTGTTTATAAGGAGTTAGTTCACAATCTACTGGGGAAGACAACATGAAAACAATGATGTAATAAGGAAGATACAAATGGTATAATCTGAGGGCAGTTTCAGAGGAAAGGCACTCAGTGAAATTAAATTAAATATCTAAAAATCTAACAAGTTCTGCAACTCAAAATTAACTTAATCCTATTAAGAGTGATTTCATATTGAGTATGGTCCTCATGTTATCATAAAATTTGCATCATATTCTTCAGAATCATTGAAACTTAGAATTGTAGATCACCTTATTTTTTGTCATTATGCCTCTCAAATCAGTTTAAAATCTCATTAGGATACTTTGATATCATGTTACATGGTTTATTTATATTGAATTTTTAATCACCTAACCCCTCCTTATAATTTTTGTCAGCAAATGAGTCATCTAGTCACATTTTACCCCAGTTATATTTTGGAATTTGATTTGTTTAACTATTGAAATTTCATCTTAGGAAGTTCAACGAGAGGAGAAAAAACTAGGAGGTTAATGAGTCTTCAAATTATGATGTTAGGGTTAGTTCAAACAACTGAGAATATTTAATGTGGAAAAGATAGAGAGTATATGATAGTTCTTTTGCTTGGCCCCCAGATGGCAAAACTAGTAACTATGGGTAACAAAAGGCCAAATTTTAGGCTTAATAAAGAGAAAACTATATATTTGGTAGAGCTGTCCAAAAACACAATAGATTGGAGGTCTTCAGGTAAAGGATAAATGGCCACATATATGGTAAGTTTGATAGAGAGAGAATTCTTTGGATGGGAATTAGATAATATATGAGGTCACTTCCAAAACTAAAACTTTGTGATGCTCTGATAACCCTATTAATTACATCACTTTAAAAAGTCCTAACTAATAAATAAGACTATAAACTTGTATTTTGAAAAAACAAACAAAATAGACAAAGTCAATCTAATAAAAAAAAGGAAAGAAGAAAACCAAATTAACAGTATCATAGATGAAAAGGGAGACCTCACTTCCAATGAAGAGGAAATTAAGGCAATCATTAAAAACTATTTTGCCCAATTCGAGGGCAATAAATATGCCAATCTAGGTAATATGGACAAATATTTAAAACTATAAATTGCCTAGATTAACAGAGAAGAAATAGAATTCTTAAATAATCCCATATCAGAAAAAGAAATTGAACAGGCCATCAAAGAACTCCCTAAGAAAAAATCTCCAGGGCCTGATGTATTCACAAGTGAATTCTATCAAACATTCAAAGAACAGCTAATCCCAATACTATACAAACTATTTAAAATAATAAGCAAAGAGGGAGTTTTACCAAATTCCTTTTATGACACAAATATGGTACTGATTCCAAAGCCAGGCAGGTCAAAAACAAAAGAAAACTATAGACCAATCTCCTGTATGAACATAGATGCAAAAATATTAAATAGGATACTAGAAAAAAGACTCCAGCAAGTCATCATGAGAGTTATTCACTATGATCAGGTGGGATTTATAGCAGGAATGCAAGGATGGTTCAATATTAGGAAAAACCTCCACATAATTGGCCATATCAATAAGCAAACCAACAAAAATCACATGATTATCTCAATAGATGCATAAAAAGCCTTTGACAAAATACAACACTCATTCCTATTGAAAACACTAGAAAGTATAGGAATAGAAGGGTCTTTCCTAAGAATAATAAACAGTATTTATCTAAAACCATCAGCCAACTTCATCTGCAATGGGAATAAGCTAGATACATTCCTAATAAGATCAGGAGTGAAACAAAGATGCCCATTCTCATTTCTATTATTTAACATTGTACTAGATACACTAGCAGTAGCAATTAGAGAAGAAAAGAAATTGAAGGTATTAAAATTAGCGGTGAAGAGACCAAATTATCAGTCTTTGCAGATGATATGATGGTCTACTTAAAGAATCCTAGAGAATCAACTAAAAAGCTAGAAGAAATAATCAACAACTTTAGCAAAGTTGCAGGATACAAAATAAACCCACATAAGTCATCAGCATTTCCATATATTTCCAACACATTTCAGCAGCAAAAATTAGAAAGAGAAATTCCATTTAAAATCACCCTAGACAGTATAAAATACTCAGGAATCTATCTGCCGAGACAAACACAGGAACTATATGAACACAACTACAAAACACTTTCCACACAATTAAAACTAGATCTAAACAATTGGAACAACATTAACTTCTCAAGGGTAGGATGAATTAACATAATAAAAATGACCATTCTACCCAAACTTATTTACTTATTTAGTGCCATATCCATCAAACTACCAAAATTTTTTTTACTGAATTAGAAAAAATTATAAAATTGTTCACTTGGAAGAACAAAAGATCAAGAATAATAATAAAAATGAAAAGGAAGTTGGTTTTGCAGTCCCAGATCCCAAACTATACTATAAAGCAGTGGTCATCAAAACAATTTGCTACTGGCCAAGAGACAGAAAGGAGGATCAGTTGAATAGACCTGGAGTAAGTGACCTCAGCAAGAGAGTCTATGATAAGCCCAAAGATCCCAGATTTTGGGACAAAAATCCACTATTTGATAAAAGCTGCTGGGAAAATTGGAAGACAGTGTGGGAGGGATTAGGTTTAGATCAACACCTCACACCCTACACTAACTCAGAATGGGTGAATGACTTTAACATAAAGAATGAAACTATAAGTATATTATGTGAACACAGAATAATATACTTGTCAGACCTTTGGGAAAGGAATGACTTTAAAATGCAGCAAGTCTTAGAAAAAAGTCACAAAATGTCAAATAAATAATTTTGATTACATCAAATTAAAAAGTTTCTGTACAAACAAAACCAATGCAACCAAAATTAGAAGGGAAGTGAACAAATTAGGAAACAATCTTCATAACAAATACTTCTGACAAAATTCTAATTACTCAGATTTTTAAAGAACTATATCAGTTGTACAAAAAATCAAGCCATTTTCCAGTTAATAAATGGGCAAGAAACATGAATAAGCAATTTTCATTCAAAGAAATCAAAACTATCAATAAGCACATGAAAATGTGTTCTAAATCTCTTATAATCAGAGAGATGCAAATCAAAACAACTCTGAGGTATCACCTCACACCTAGCAGATTGGCTAACATGACAGAAATGGAAAAAAAATGAATGCTGGAGGGGATGTGGCAAAGTGGGGACATTAACTCATTGCTGGTGGATTTGTGAATTGATCCAACCATTCTGGAGGGCAATTTGAAACTATGCCCAAAGGGTGATAAAAGACTGTTTGCCCTTTGATCCTGCAATAGCACTGCTGGGTTTGTACCCCAAAGAGATAATAAGGAAATATGTTATTTGTGGTGGCAAAAAATTGGAAAATGAGGGGATGGCCTTCAACAGGGGAATGGCTGAACAAATTGTGGTATATGTTGGTGACGGAATACTATTGTGCTCAAAGGTATAATAAGTGGAGGAATTCCATGGGAGCAGGAACAACCTCCAGGATTTGATGCAGAGTGAGAGGAGCAGAACCTGGAGAACATTGTACACAGAGACTGATACACTGTGGTACAATTGAATGTAACGACTTCTCCATTAGTGGCAATGTAGCGATCCTGAATAACTTGGAAGGATCTATGAGAAAGAACACTATCCACATTCAGAAGAAAAACTGTGGGAGTAGAAACACAGAAGAAAAACAACTGCTTGATTACATGGGTTGACTGGGATATGACTGGAGATATAGACACTAAAGGAATATCCTAGTTCAAACATCAACAGCATTGAAATAGATTCTGATCAAGGACACATGTAATGCCCAGTGGAATTGCGCATTGGCAATGGGAAGAGTGGGGGCAGGGAAGGGAGGAATAGAATATGATTTTTTTAACCAAGGAATAATGTTTGAAATTGACCAAATAATATAAAAAAGAAAGTATATCTGTACATCACATAATATATATCCTTTACATTTCAAGGAGTAAAAAAAAAAGTAAACCCTTATCTACCATCTTGGAATTAATACTATGTATTGTTTATAATGCAGAAGAGTGGTAAGGGTTAGTCAATGGGGGTTAAGTGGCTTGCCCAGGATCACACAGCTAAGAAGTGTCTGAGGTCATTACCTCTCATGATACCACATTCCTTTCCTACACATCTTTCTATTATCCTTAGTGTATGTGCCACAATATTAATTTTTACATATTAAGATTTGTTTTAGACCTAGAAAGAAAATATTATCTAGGTGTATATTGATGGTTGAATTAATGGATTTATTTCTTTTGCCATTTGTGTTTTCTAAGAAATATAGTTGAAGTCATTAAAATTAATTGGAGGTGAAGGAGACATGATCAGCATTTTGCCCTTATTTGGAATAGTATAAAAATAGATGTAACTTGATCCTTAAAATCCATATCCCCTTACTGCTATTAGTTCTGGGTTTTTCTTCTCCCTTTGACAAGCCATATTAGGTTAGTTTCATGATTGTTTATGAAAATTTATCTGAACAAATTAGAAGGACAGGCCTGTTGTTGTTTCTCAGTAGAGCACATCTGTAGACTATTTCTGTGCCAAGTAAAATATTCTGTCTATTTCCAAGGTCCAAGAAACTTCTCAATTTGACACTAAGATATTTTTTCTTATAGTAATCAGCAGAGGGAAGTCACAGTAATCAAGGAAAACACCTCACCTAAAGATTCCCCTCCAGACAGCCATCTGTGTATTACATTACCTCTCTAGCAACTGTAAAGTAATAAGCATCCTAAAGAGTTACTCAAGCTAAAGAAAATGCAAATTGCTGAATTGAGAATTATAGTACAATAAAGTCAACCTGGCCATAGCTGACTTAGAATCAGCCAAGTTTTAAAATGCAGTATGGTAAATCTTGTGCTGTTTCATGCTTATGCTGTCTGACATATTTACCAGCATGTGCCAGCCTTTTAAATTTCGATTTAAATATCTATGAATACAAACATTTTTCCACTGCCTGAGCTTAATGAGCTAGTGTGAGTAACTTATAGGCCAGGATAAAAAGAAAAAAAAATTACTTGAATCACCCAGCTGTGAATCAGAATCACCACTTTTGTGGCCTTCTTTAGAGGACAGCAAGATCATAGAACCAAAGAATTTCAGAACTATGAAATCTTATGTCACCTGATACAAAGATCCTCCTCAACTCAATTCAACTTAGTTTAGTTTGAGACAATTCAATAAATATTTCAGAAGTGTCTGTTATTTTCAAAGAATCAAGTCCTAGAACTTTTCTTCTAGGATCTTACAACTTAGTCAGGGGCAAGAGGCAAGTATTCAACTTGAATATGAGTTATTTCCATACTAGAATATAAGACTTATGATAAGTGCTATTAGAAGAGATTAAAAAAAAAACTCACCAAAGCACTGATTTGGTCACTAAAAGGAGTAAAAGTTTCAATCAGAGAAATCAGGACATAATTCAGAAAGGAAGTGCTGTTTCATCTGGGCTTGAAAGTCTTGGATACATTTTTGACAAAGGGTTCTGGGATGAGGCCAATCAGGTAATGGAAACAACACAGGCAAAAAATATGAAGACAGAAAAATGTAAAGTTTTTCTGAAGTGGTAAACAATGCATTTTGGTAAGGGCACAAAATTTTAATTTTATTTTAACATATTTTGAAAAAAAAGGTCACAAAAATAAGTATGGGGCTCTTTCAATGGCTTTGTAGGTCAAATTTAAGGTTTCTTATTCAGTAGACCACAGGAATTACTACCCAAAGACCAACGTCTGATGTCCAATTCTACTCAACTAAATATTATTGACTAGGATGGGTGATATGCTATCTTATATCTTGGAGATCCACAGACAAAAGTGAAAAACATTCCCTCAAAAAATTCCCTTGGGGGTAGCTGGGTGTCTTAATGAATTGAAAACCAGGCCTCGAGATGGGAGGTCCTGGGTTCAAATGTGACTTCAGATACTTCCTAGCTGTGTGACCTTGGGCAAGTCATTTAACCCCCACTGCCTAACCCTTACCACTCTTCTGCCTTGGAACAAATACATAGTATTGATTCTATAATGGAAGGTAAGAGGTTTTTTTGGGTTGTTTGTTTTTTTAAGAATTCCCTGGCCTTTTACTGGTGAGATATAGCATATAGGATGATAAGGCCATTCAAAGCACTTCCAAGTGGGGGGAGTAAGGAGAGTGGGAATGGTCTCATGTCAAGGGTAAGTGCCTGAGATATGC
The DNA here is from genome assembly GCF_027887165.1 of Monodelphis domestica. Taxonomy (NCBI): domain Eukaryota; kingdom Metazoa; phylum Chordata; class Mammalia; order Didelphimorphia; family Didelphidae; genus Monodelphis; species Monodelphis domestica. Next base: position 346,216,751 of record NC_077227.1, on the reverse strand, counting down.
TTAAAGGAAGTTAGAGTTTCCACGATACAGTGGTGAGGAGCGAGTGCATTCCAAAACGGGGATATTGTTTTTGCAAAGGCATTAAGGCAGATGATGGGACATTCCCTACTGGGAACAGTTGGCAGAACAGTTTAACTGAAACAGAGAGTGTGGGAATGGGAGGGCTTTGAAATAAGATTAGAAAGGTATGAGCATAACCAGATTGTGGAGTGATTTATATATATAGGTGAGAATTTTATAATTTTTTTCTCATAGAGGCAATGAGGAATAGGAGAATGACATGACCGAATCTGTTTTAGCAATATAATTTGGCAACGTTGTGGAGGATGGATTGGAGAGGGGAGAGATTGGAGGGAGGGTGATTAATTAGGAATACATTATAATATACCCAGTAGAGAGGTGATATGGGCCAGAAGTAGGGTAGAATTCAAAAGTATTGGCTGCTATGTTATTTTCCCTTCAACCTTTGACCTTCTAATGTTTTTCTTCAAAAGCAATACCTCAATTAAAACATTCCTTACTTTCCTTCTTTCCTAAATTCTCTAACTAGTTTATCTTATCTAACCAGTTGGTATCTTATCCTACTATTAAACTGTGAATTTCATGTGAGCAACAACTGTCTGATTTCAAAACTATTTAGCTCCCCATTACCTAGTCAAATTCTTTGCACATTATATCTGTTGGATCTTTGTTGAGTAAATTAACCAAAAGATACTTTCCAAAATCTCAAATATTCAAGTGGACCAGGGTAATTTTCCTCTCAATGATGTATACAGTAAGTACTTAATATTTATTGAACTAATACCATTGCATGCAATTTGGTTAAGTTCAATTTAATTCAATTGCATAAACATTTCTTGAGTATCTGCTAGCACTCTGTTCAACTTTAGGGACACAAAGACAAAGAAGACACAATTTCTGCCTTCAAGAAGTTTATATTCTATTGGGAGAAAACAATCACATAAATCTGCAGGAAATATATGCAAAATGAATACATGGTAGTTTTGAAGTTAGGCAGAAGGAAACCCTAACAACTGGGAGGGGAAATCCCAAATGTGAAATAGGAAATAGTCCTTGAGTTGAATTTAGAAGAAAAATAGAGTCTATAAAGAGGAGGTGAGATGAGAGTACCTTTCAGGAAAGGGGGACTATGCAAAGACACAGGCAGTGAATGGATTTGGAATGTTGGGAGAATAAGAGGAACAGCCAGTAGGCCAGTTTTTCTGGAATGGAAAGCCCCTAGGGAGAGAAAGATGTATATGCAGTTCTTTTCCTAAATGTGCATTATGCAGATTTGACTCCCCAATGGATAGTAGGGGTGGCAACAGTGCCAGGACTGAGCCAACGCAGTCCTTCTCTTGAGGCACTGAAGCAGGTCAAGCTGTTCTGGACATAGATGAGAACCCTCAGGGGGAGTGGGGACACAGGGTGACTAGAGGGGGGAGGAGAAGTCTGCAGAACAGTCCATTGGGTCCACTTACACTAAGCAAGAACTGGCTATAATCAGGCTAGAAAGATAATCTATAGCCATACCACCTGAGCATGCCTGATCTCATTTGATCTCAGAAGGTAAATGAGGTCAGATCTAGTTAAGACTTGAATTGGAGATTGGGAATCCAGAGGAAAACTCAAAGCCAGAAAGACTAGTTGAAGTTCTGCCTCTGAGGTATAATAGCTAGCCCTTAAGTAGCATTCTGGGTAGCTATTGCTCTTTTCCTCATTTTATATAAACAGGTCAAAACTGACTTGTCCATGCCCACAGAGCTAGGAACTGTCTGGGAGCAGGTTTGAACGTAGTCTTCTCGACTGTAAGTCTCATGCTCTATACACTACATCAACTGACAGTTATATAACCCAGCTGGCAGGGGTGTAATGGACCCAGCTCAAACTGGTTAGAGAGAGTTAATTGTTGAATTTTTACTGAGATCATTTACACTTTGGAAATGGGCAAACTTTACAAATCAGGGTTTGATTGGTTGTTTTGTTGATTTTTAGACTTAAAAAAGTAATGGAGAAAATATTAATACTATTTCAGATGGTAATCCTCAACCTGGTTTAGCTGAACTGGAGAGATTTTTCTGGGTTGTGGCTATTGCAGGCTACAGCTTCTTGAAGCCACAGGTGAAAGTTGAGTGATAGGTGGATGGATATCTCTGAAAAGGACTCAGAAACTCCTTGCAAGGGATGTACTAGTATTTCTCAAACACCCCATACATCATTCTGGAAATTTAGCTTGGAACCAGATTATGAAGGAATTTAAATAACAGAGAACTTGTATTTTGTCCCAGGGAGTTAACAAGGAACTACTTGAGCATGGAAATAACATGCTCAAACTGTCATATAGTGAATATCAATGTGGCAGCTACTTTGATGAATTGGAGGGGGAAGAGGCATCATGCAGAAATACTAATTTGGAGGCTGTTGTAGTAGTCTAGACCAGTGTTGAAAGCCTGAACTGGGGGGGTGACTGCAAAAAAGGAGATAAGGAGGACAGTGTGGACAATGTAGATATAGAAATGACAGATCTAGATAAGCAATTATATATCAGAAGGGAGCCTGAAGAATTGTTTTCCTGAAATTATTGACTTTCTTTTTTAAAACCCTTACCTTCTGTCTAAGAATCAATATTAAGTATCAGTTTCAAAGCAGAAGAGGGGCAAGTGCTAGGCAATTGGGATTGAGTGACTTTCCCAGAGTCATACACCCAGAAAGTATCTGAAGTCAAATCTGAACCCAGGCCCTTCCATTTCTAGGCATGACTCTCAAACCATGGAGCCATCTAGCTGTCTTTGCAATTATTTTCTAATTCCCTTCTTTAAGTTTCATCTGATTCCAAGCAATCTCTACATTGTTGCCAAAATGGTTTTCCTAAAGTGCAGGCTATAACCATATTCTCTATTCCATAGATTTCTTTGGCTCCCTACCTTTGGCTTTCTTACCTTTAGGAACAACTATAAATTTCTTGGGCATTTAAAGCCCTTCACAGAGAGATAGACAGGGATAGAGAGATAAGGGAAAGAGGAGGAAAGGAAGAAAGGGAAGGAGGGAGAGAGAAACTACTTGGCCCTCTACATAGGGAATATAAATTATAAAGAAAGGACTGCCAAGCTGTTGTAAATGTTCAAAGGAGGCTTGAATATTAGCATCTCAATTGATTATAATCATTCTATGATTCATTATTCCTTAGTCTTTTTTTTTTGAGAATATATAGAAATAAAACTACCTATTTCACATCTGAAATAAAACAAAACAACTTTCTTGTCCAGCATCTTAAGGCATTATCCCTCTTCATTCATTCTTTGGTATAGTTAAATTTGTCTTTTTTATTGTTTTATGTTTTACACTTTATACTGTTTTATATGACACTCCTTTCACTGTTTATATGACTTTGCTCTGGCTATCCCTTGTGCCTGGAACATCCTTCCTTTCCCTCCCCTTCTCTCTGTCTCTCAATCTCTAGTTTTTTTCATTACTTATCTCAAATATGATATTCTACTTGAAGTCTTTCCTTATCCCCTCAGCAGCTAACTCCACCCACCACCTTTTAGCTGAATTTATATTTATTTTGTGTGTATTTGCATATGCACTTATTGTTTTCCCCACTAGAAAGCAAAATTCCAGAAGGCAGGGATTATTTAAATTTTTTCTGTGTATCTCCATGCTTGGCAGAGTGGCAGGTATACAGAAGGTGCTTAGTAAATATTTACTGATTTATAGATTGATTAATTGATTGAAGAGTTGAAAAGATTGCAAACCTGGGTAACAAGAAGTATATGCATGCCCTGGACAAAAATAGTCAAGTTAGGGGAAAGAGTAAGGATTTTTTGGGACCTGGGAAAGACAGAGGGTGAGTTAAAGACTGAATGAATATAGTGGGGGGAACTTCATGGAAAAGCTACATTTCTCATTAATTCTCTCCATGGAATAAACGGTCTCTTTTGGTCAGGTGCACTGAGCAAATGCATTGGAATGAATACATTAACGAACATTCTGCAGTACTGCCCCAGGGAGGTGAAAGATGATATCAAGGGTGATAGCATTAGGTGTCTATTTATATTTGGAAGAGCTATGCTGCTTGTCATAGCTAGACACAGTACTGACTTCTAACTCTAAATGCATGACTTGCTCTGTCTATTTCTTCTTTGCACATTATGTATATGAGTTCCTTTCCTTCATTTCCAGACTTCAGATTTTCTGAATCCAACAGGTTGTCTATTTGGCATGCAGGAGAGTTTTGACATAATTGGCCAAAGTGATTTGTGGTGGCACTGTCATAAATGCTCAATAATATATTGAGGCTTCCTGTTGATTAAATATATGCCTTTGAGAGGAGGTGTTTTATAAAGTCTTTCTTTGTGAAAGACTTTAGACATTTGATTCATTTATCATAACTCCTAATCATGACTCATATCAAACTCACATCAAGATGGATTACTTTCAAAATTCTTCTTTTTTTCAGATATCTCTGACCACAGATTAATATCCATGTAGACAAGAACCCATTAACACCTCTCCAAGAAGGTCCAATCAATTACAACACACAATAAATGGAAGTAGAAATAATTCAACTCTTAACATTTCCCCAAATTAAAAACAAAACCTTATTAATGATATCCACTAGAATAATTTACTGAACCATTTGCCTTTCCTGTGGTCACATACACTCTTCAACTACTTTGCTAAGAATTCTGAAACTCTACCAGGAATTTTACCTTATGAATGAAATCTGTGTTGATTCAGACTAATTGGATAGAAAACCAGTATGAATTAATGAAAAATCTAATTTGTTGACTTAAAAAAAGAGAGAAAAAAGTATACTTATAATATAAGATAATTTAGATCTGAGAGAAACCTTAGAGGTGATCTAGTTCAATAATCTTATTTTACAGATAAGAAAACAAAGGAACTAGGAAATGGAATAGCTTTCCCAAGGTTAGATAGGTAAGTCTAATATAATACAAATAGCACTGGATTTATACTTAGATAATCTAGGATCAAAATCTTTCTCTAACAATTTTTATATACATGATTTTGCACAAGGCACTTAATCTCTTTGATGCTCAGTTTCCTTATTTATAAATGAGGAGGTGGCAGTAGGTATCAAAGGTCCCTTCCAGGTCTAGATATAGTTCTATCATTCCTTCTTTCATAAGAATTGGGAAGGCAAAACAGACTAGCCATAATTATTTTAAAGATGATACTGAGAGTTTAAATAAGTTGTATCAAATTTAAATAAGTGTATCAAGTCTGAGGCAGGATTTAAACTCAGGTCTTCATGACACCAAGCATCCCAGGCTCTGGTACCACCTGATACCTATTGTCTGGTGATCTTGGGCAAATCACTGTTCTACTCAATGACTCGGAAGGTGTCAATGTACAGTGGTAGAAGGAATTTTCTCACCTGGGAGTTGTCTTAGAATAAGGAAATCAAAGTAGGTTGTAGTTTCCATATTAGTGGGGTCTGAATTAAGGAAGCTTTATTTTACTTTATTTCAACCATTACAAATAAATAAATGTTAAAACAGTCACTAGTTCACAAAATATGTAATTTCAACTCATTGATCCCCAGGAATCATTTAAGCCATAGAATTAAAATATTTCATGAATGAAGCCTGGATTGAGTGAACGGTCCAATTCTGTAACAATAATGCTTCCTGGAGATGATGAATAAAACCATTGCCTCCACTTGTTACTTAGTGTAGTCACGTGTAATCATTGACTGATTGAGGATTTCATAAATGTTAGCTAGGACTCTAGGCAGTTAGCTTTATTATCATTGAAGTAGATGGTCACCTGTATGCTATGATTTCATGGACACCTTGAAGGATTCCTGCCCCCTCTTGCCAAATATTTTTCCTATTTGATAAGTCTCTTTGACAATCCTCTATACGTCTGGCTGTACCATTAATTAGTTGTTTGCTTTTGGACAAAGCCCATGAATAGGGGCAATCATTAATCTATCATTATGGATTAGAATATTCATTTCATCCAATAAAAATTGAAACTTAAAATACAAAGGGCCCTAAAAGTGGAAAGACAATGACTCAATTTTATTTTCTGATAATTGATTTTGGTAGGAAGAGAAAGGTGAAAGAGGAAAAGATCTATGAGAGGCCTCAAACCTAGTATCAGGTTAGGGAGATGTCTACCCCAAGCAGGTGACAATTCCACTGGTGGAATGGGAGGTTGAGAACAATCTGTTCCAAATGATTATGTAATTATTTTCATGTGAGAATTAAAACACAGGTTTTATCACAGTTTCTAGAATGAAGGTGGCAAGAGCAGGCGTTATGGAGTGCCTAGAGCTTGGTCAGACAGCAGACATGAATCATCACTAGTTGCTCTGACTTTTTTCCCTTGCTACTCGACTTCAATGACTGGAAGAGAGAGTGAGGCTGATGCCTTTGCCTCCCAAATCACATGCAAGTCAAGGTATGATTCATACCATAATGTCATTGGTCCTATTTGAAAACAAAATATGAAGAACAACAATGTAGAGGAAAGAGAAATGGTTACAAAGCCAGGAGGCTGAATTCTATCACTAATTCATTGTATGACCTTGAGCAAGTCATTTGGCTTTCCTGGGTCTCAGATTTCTCTTTTGCAATACATAGAGGTTAGATCAGATGATCTTAAGGGTTCTTCTAGCTTTACAAGTGTGTAATAATTATTTTATTGTATTATACCTATAAAATGGTTGAAAAACTATGAGGTAGAAAAGAAAATGGAAAAGGAGGGTTGGGAGCATGAAGACAAATGTCGTGAATGATTAGGTGGTATGGAAGATCAGGCATTGACGCTGGTGTCAAGAGGACATGAGCATTCTGGTCTTCTAGTTGGATTGCTCTGTGCAAGTTACTTAATCACTCTGTGTTTAGGTTTCCTCATTTGTAAAAGGAGGAGGTTGTATTTGGTAGCTTTTGAGTTCCGTTGAAACTCCAAACCTACAATTGGATGAGTTTCTATTTTAGTCAGAGGCCCTCTTGATGCCAACACGACAGAGCAAGCCATGAACAAAATCATTTAGACGTGTTTAGATTTGGCTTAGATAAAAAAGACTGTTCTTCTAAATTATCCCTTTTTTTGATGGTTGTTTGGGTATTGTGAGGACAGAAACATTTTAAATTCATGGAACAAAAAAAATGCAATTAACATATTTAACCCCATATTTTCACTTGGAAAAACTTTCCTTCCCTTGAGACTGGTGAAGAAATTAAGATATTTCATTGTAATGAATAATATAAAATAGTTTTTTAAGAATTCGTTAGAACCCCCATCCTCTCCTACAAAAAGTCCCTTAACCCCTGCCATCTCTTTTCCTTCTTTGTCATCTCCAATTCTTTCTCTTTATTATACTAGCAATAAAGCAGCTCATGAAAATCAAACCAGAAGGGCCAGGAAAAAGAGCAAAGTGTGTTAAATGAGAAGCAAAGTGTGTTAAATTTCTTTTTACTTGCCTTTTGGGCCATATTGTTATCTTTCAGGCCCCGTAAACATGATTATGTACTTATTTTCATGTTAGCATTAAAGTACAAGTTTTATCACAGTTTCTAAAAGTCTCTGTCCAAGTTAATTGCCTTGAACAGAGCTAAAGTATTCTGGTCCCTGAGGATTCCAGGAGAAAGGGGCATCATATTTCGCCCCCATTCCCTTGATCTTTTAGAGACACAGATCTCAAATTCCAAATCCTTTTCTAGCTTGATAAGTATCAATGATACTTTGTAGAAAGAGTCATGGGGGAATTTAGAGTCTTTTGTAAAATTACAGTGAGAACCAATTCTTTCTTCCCAGACCCAAACAAATCATGTCCTGACCTACTGAAGGCAAAGATTTCTCAGTAATTTCAGTGGAGACCCAAACTGAAAAGTCCATCAAACAATTTACTGATTTGTTGCCCACAGATCTGGCAAAACAATATCCTTCTTTTAAGAACCAGTGGTCTCACATCTATTTCTCGATTTTTCTGCTTGTAATTTAGGATGGAGAAGGCTTATCTGCATTCATTTCTTAGATCATTGCTTTAGTACTTTCATGATTTTATCCAAGCGTGACTTTTATAACCTTGTAGAAATTGCAGTGATAAAGGATGCATCATCCATTCTCAATTCCATTTCTTAATGTTGAGCTGAGCCTCCGCTGCTCCCTCCACAGACGGATGGAGAAGGCCACAGGTCTCTTCATCTGCCTTCCTTTTGAAAGAGCTTTGTTTTACTCAATGAGACATATAACTTAGGAAGAAGGCTAACATAAACTTTACATTTTTCTTTGCATATCTAACAAAGTTTGATTAAACGTTAAAGCATGGGGTCATTCTAATGCTTTATTCCCCTATATCAGTTTCAGGGGAATTGGTTGTTATGGAAACAGTAGGGCTCTGGATCTTCTGCAAGGGACCTCAAACCTTTAAATATTGAGCAGGTATAAAGTTGTGAACTTTTCTCTGCTTATTCTTAGATTCTAGAATGGAGTATTTTAAATTCAAGGCAAAGAAAGGGAAATGAATAAATTTTTAAAAATGATTAAGTACGATGTGCTGGGGAGACAAAAAGAAAAACAAAGACAGTCCCTGTCCTCAAGGAATTTACATTCTAATGGGGGAAACAGGGAGGCACATTTTGATTTTGGAAATTATAGAGATGGTGAGTGGAGCCTTTGGAGTCAGGTTTTTAACTGATTTAAAGTTCCATAAATGGAAAGAGGACAGATAAAAGAGAAGCTACACTGGTGGTATGGCAACTGGTAAAGAAATGCTTTAATACTGCAGCTAAAAATAGCTGGAGCCCAAGCCCATTATAGAGACTGATTGAGATAGCCACTAATCACCCTGAGGGAGAGAGGAAGTTCTAGACATTAAAGAATTCAGTTCTTCAGGCATTGGTTTCTGGATCGGGATGCAAAATAGAGGGTGAGGAAATGACCCAGGAGTGAAAGAAAGGGTAAACAAAAATAAAAATCTTGTATACATATGTCACATTACATTTTGGATTAGTTATTTGGGTACATCTCACATTTTCCTTACCAGTCAGGAGAGCAGGAATATGTCTGACTTATTTTTAGGTATTATAGATTAAGCTGGTAGAGAATTTATATGCCAAAAAATCTCATTGCTTCATTTTATTGCTGAAGAAGCTGAGGCCTAGGGAGGTTGAGTGAGCTTCCCTGGGCCATACAGCTAGTAGGCATCTTAGGTGAGATCCCTCTAGTCATCTAGTAAAGCCTCTTGTACAGAGAACATTCTCAATAACTGTTTAGATAAGGTCAAAATAGGTACATGATTTAGACAAAAAGGGTGATACCATAAGCAAATTAAGGAATAATTTACCTCTCAGATCTATAGATACAGAAAGAACTTGTGACCAGTCAAGAGATAGAGAACATTATAGGTTATAAAATTTATAATTTTGACTACATTAAAAGCAATGCAGCCACACTTAGGAGGAAAGAAGAAAACAGGGAAAAATTTTGACAGCAAATAATAACTATTAATTCAATGGATTAATTAATGAATTAGAGATGATGAAGAATGAAGTCAGTTGGTCCATATACATTGTGTAATTTTCTCTTCAGATATGAGGACAAGACAGTACCTGCAAAAATATTATAGATATGAAATTATGTATAAGATTCCATATTCTGGTCAGCTTTTCTACCCCATGATACTTCTTTGTGTTAAAATTAATCAGGCAATTAAATACCAAATAGCATTATTTGCTAATGAGACTAGGAAGCTCATACTTTAAAGAATAATTTTTCTCCATTTAATTAAGATTGAAAAAGTTTTTAGGGCAAAACAAAATGTTAGAAAGCTATATAAGAGTAACTGGAATTTATTGCTACAAAGGAAGTGAGAAAGGACTAAGGCTAATATCAAGCATGTAGAAACACCAAACTCCTGAGAATTCTTTCATTACCAAGGATTTAGATTTTTGTGGTATTTTTTTTTTGTGGTTTGGATTGTCAAAAAGACTACTAATATATCAAGAAATGGAAAAGTATTTAGGTGTCAAAGAGGGATTAGACCTGGATGACGTTAAATCAAATCTAGCCTTAGACACTTAATAGCTGTGTGACTCTGGGCAAGTCACTTAAGCTCTTTTTGCTTCAGTTAACTCATGTGCAAAATGGAAATGATAATAATAATATCTTCTTCCCAGGGTGTATGTGAAAATATAATGAATTAATATGTGTAAACTGCTTTGCAATCCTTATTAGCTATTTTTCTATCTATTACCATATAATCTGGTCTTATAGGTCTACTCAAATATCTACATTTGACCTAGGGGATATCAAAGCATGAAAACTGCAATGAAATGGTATTTTCCCATAGGTTAATAGTATAGTATAGTATAGTATAGTGGTAGTCTCTCAGTGACCGAGAATGACTATTGTCTTTGTGCATTATCATCTATTGATGTACCCTCATGTGGCTTTGGAGTCCAAAGTCTGAGGCGCAGAGTTTGTGGCACATGGGACATGGGACGCCAGTTGTTACAGGAGGTGCGGCTGTGGCCTGGTGTCGGTGTTCACGCGCAGTGGCAAGACGTCGACGTCGCTCATCTTCAAAGGTGGCGGCGGCAGGGTTAACGTGGGTTCTCCAGCTGCTTCTGTCAGAGGCAGCGAGTTCTAGTTGCTTTGGTGTAATGCCAGCCCACTTCAAATTTGACTTTAGCTGATCCTTGAATCTTTTCTTTGGTCGACCTTGTTTCCTGAGTCCAGCTGACAGTTCACCATAGAATACCTGTCTTGGTATTCGCTGTGGGTCCATGTGGATGACATGTCCAGACCATCGTAGCTGGGTTTTGAGGATCATGACTTTGATGCTGATGGAGTTGGCTCTGTCGAGGACTTCCTGGTTGGTGATTCAGTCCTGCCATCGGATCCTCATGACCGGAGGGAGCATTGGTGGAATTGCTCCAGCTGTTTCATGTGTTTCCGGTACAGTGTCCATGTCTCACAACTGTACAGGAGCGAGCTGAGGACCACTGCGTTGTACACTTTGAGCTTCATAGCAGTGCTTACACCTCTGTGTTGGAGGACTTTGCAGCGCAGCCGCCTGAGTGCCTGGCTGGCCTTTTGGATCCTGGCATTAATCTCGTGGTCTAGGGACCCATCGTTGGTGATGATGCTGCCCAGGTACTTGAAAGTGTTGACATTAGAAAGCTGCGTGCCGTCGATTGTAATGCATGGCTGGTTAGTTGGCCTCCCTGGTGCAGGTTGGAACAGCACCTCTGTTTTGCTGAGGCTGAGAGTCAGGCCAAACAGTTTTGTTGTGGTAGAGAACCTGTCCACAATGGTTTGAAGATGATTTTCTTGGTGTGCCATGAGAGCACAGTCATCTGCGAAGAGAGCTCCCAGGATGAGTATCTCTATTGTCTTTGATTTTGTGGTCAGGCGGCAAAGGTCGAATAGTGAGCCATCCAGTCGGTATTTGATGTAGACGCCCAGGTCTAGATCCATCACAGTATGTCATAATACTTGGGTGAAGTATAGGTTGAATAGTACCGGAGAAGGACACAGCCTTGTTTCATGTCATTGGAGATGATGAAGCGATTGGAAGTCTCTCAACCAGATAGGACTTCCCCTGTCATGTCGACATGAAAGAGCTGGATCAGTTTGATGAATTTTGCTGGGCAACCGAGCTTGCTGAGGATCACCCACAATGCGTCCCTGTTCACTGTGTCAAACGCCTTTGTCAGATCTATGAAGACAATGTAGAGACTCAGGTTCTGCTCAAGGCCTTTTTCCTGCATTTGCCTCACCATGAAGACTATGTCGATGGTGCTGCGATCTGGTCGGAAGCCACATTGTGATTCAGGCAGGTTCTGCTCTGAAACAGATGACAGGAGTCTGTTGAGTATAACACGGGCGAGGATCTTTCCAGCAGTGGAGAGTAGTGAGATGTCTCTGTAGTTGTCACAGGCTGCTCGTGCACCTTTGTTCTTGTATAGGGCTACAATGGAGGCATCTCTGAGTTCTGGGGGCATGTCTTCCTCTTCCCATATTCTGGTCAGCACTATGTGGAATGCCTGGAGCACCTTTCCATTTAAGGCCTTGTACACCTTGGTTGGGATCCCGTCTTTACTGGGTGCCTTGCCTGCACTTATTTGTTAAATGGCTTTTTGGACTTCCTCTATTGAAGAAGGGATGTCAAGCTGTTCAATGGTGCGGTTTTGGGGGATCTGGTCAAGGGTGCTTTGGTTGACTGAAGAGGGTCGGTTGAGAAGCTGACTGAAGTGTTCTTTCCACCTGTTGCTGCTGCCTTTTTAATCTTTTATGAGAGTGTCACCGTCAGAGGATAGCAAGGGAGTGGTGGTGGGTTTTAATGGCCCATAGACAGTCTTGAGGGCACTGAAAAATTGTTTATAGTTTTTCGTATCAGCAAAGCACTGGATTTCTTCTGCCTTTTTTTCCCACCATCGGTCTTGCATCTTCCTGATCTCACACTGCGCCATGGCTTAGAGAGACTTGAATCTGTTCTTTTTAGGAGCAGAGTTTGGGTTATTTTGCCACTCCATAAAGGCTTTGTTCTTTTTGCTTAATAGGTCTTCAATAGCAGTGTTGTTCTCATCAAACTAGTCCTGGTGGTTGTGTTGTTTGGGGCCTAAGACTGCCTTTGATGTTTCCTTCACTGCATCTCTGAACTGGTTCCATTTCTTGGTTGAGCTTCCAGTGAGTGGACCCTTGGCAGACAGCTTATCATCCAGGCAGGACTGAAATGTTTGCACATAAGATGGATTTCTAAGACAACTAATGTTGTAAAATGCGCGAACTGTCTGGGCGCATTTTGGATGGCGAGGCGCAATGCGCATTTGAAGAGTTGCTCTAACCAATCAATGGTCTGTCCAGCATTCAGCTCCTCTCATGGTTCTGGTGATCTGTACATCCTGGATGTCTCGCCGGCGTACAATGATATAGTCAATGAGATGCCACTGTTTTGATCGTGGGTGCATCCATGTTGTTTTATATTTGTTTGCCATTCTGAACACAGTGTTCGTGATAGTGAGTTCGAACTTTGAGCATTTGCTGAGTAGCAGTAGGCCGTTGTTGTTCATTTTGCCCACGCCATGTTTGCCGAGCACTCCTTTCCATCTTTCATGGTCCTGGCCAATGCAGGTGTTGAAGTCTCCCAGTAGTATCAGCTTGTCATTTGTGGGCACTGAGTGCAGGACGGCACTCAGGTCAGAGTAGAACTGCTTGATGGTCTCCTCTGTGCTGGTCAGTGTTGGGGCGTATGCGTTGATGATTGTGGCATACTAGTCTTTGCTGAGAGGTAAAAGGATCTTCATGAGCCTCTCGCTGATGCCTACAGGCAAGTCTGGCAGCTGTTTGAGCAAACTGGTCTTGATAGCCAGGCCAACACCGTGGATTCTGACTTCATTTGAGGCTCTACCTTTCCAAAAGAAGGTGTATCCAGTGGTGGGTTCACTGAGTGATCCCTCTTCTGGTAAGCATGTTTCGCTTAATGCTGTGATGTTGATGATATATCGCGCCAGTTCTTTACCGATTAGAGCTGTTCTTCCCTCAGGTCTTGGGGTATTCTCTTTATCAAGTAATGTTCTGATGTTCCATGCTCCTAGTAGGAGTTTCTTTGTATTTTGTTTTCTTTGATTTCGACCACTTAAAGGGATGACCCGCCAGCTACAGTGTGCTAACCGGGTGTTTGTAGGGCAGGCAATGTTTGGGATACCTTTTCTAGTCCCCTCCCTTGATTAGGGTGAGCAGTGCTGTCCTAGAGAGGGCTGCTCAGTCACCCAGGATGCTGCTGAATGTCCCTGCTGCCCTACAGGGCCGAGCGACCACTGGTCCGTGGGCTGCCTACGTGCAGGATCATGACTACAACTGCCAGTGGGTGTTCAGGGAGGGGTAGTATCTCTGGTATGGAGGGCTTGACATGCCCTCCTAGGGCAGCTCTCCAGCCTCCGACTCCCACCTGACACTCTGCTCTCACTTGTGGCTCCCAGTAGCTGCTAGCATGCAGCATTAGCCACACCCCAGGCAACGGCTTCGACAGACTGGCTAAGCCTTGTGAGGGTAGCCATCGGGTCATCAACCCCCGGTGAACCAGGGCTTTGCTCACCCAGCATGTGAAGACTGCTTCGGTGGAACAGGCAGAAGAAATCAATAAGAAGGTTCAATGGCTGAGATGGCGACGCAGCAAAGCACTATGGAGTGCTTAGGGCATTTTGGAGCACAAAAGACAACATGACCATCCAATGCAGCTCAGGAAGTCTCCAGGTGTAATGACTTTTCATACCAGTGGATTCAGGCTTCTAATGCCAAGAGAGTGGGACTGTCTCTGTGCATCGACTTTTCCACTTAAATTTCCTTCACGCACAAGTATCTTTGTGCACACTCATCTATTCCCATAGGTTAGAACCTTGATAAATGTTTCAAGGCATGTAGAGAAATGGAAAGTGTAAGCTTAGCCAACTATTTTGGAGACCAATCTGGAATTATATCCAGAGTTATAAGACCATGCCTACCCTTAGACCCAACAACACCATTGTTACCTCTGTTTACCAAGATAATCAGAGGAAAAGGAAAAGAACCTAGATGTCCTAAAATATTTATAGTAGCCCTCATCCTGGTGGCAAAGAACTAGAAATTGACAGGATTCCTTTTAACTGAGGCATGACTAAACAACTTGTAACATATAATTGTGATGGAATACTATTGGGATGAGCAGATCAGTTTTTTTTATTTTTATTTCTTTGAATGATGTCTCTACCTCTTTATATTGTATTACTATTGTCTTTTCTGCCTGAAGAATTAGTACTACCTTAAAAATATTCTGTTTTTCCTCAACATAGCATTTATTTATTTTTTTAATCTTAGTCAATTTAGCACATTTTTCCTGTGTTACAAGAATCATATTCTATCCCTCCCTCTCCTACACCCACCCTTCACATAGCCCATGAGAAATTCAACTTGGTATTACAAATTGTCATTGATCAGAACCTATTTCCATGTTTTTGATGTGTGCACTAGTATGATCATTTAGAGTCTACATCCCCAATCATATCCCCTTGATCCATGTAGTCAAGCAGTTGTTTTTCTTCTGTGTTTCTACTCCCAAAGTTTTTCCACTGCATGTGGTCAGTGTTTTTTCTTGTATATCCTTCCAAGTTGTTCAGACTCACTGCATTGCCACTAATGGAGAAGTCCATTACATTTGTTTGTACCACAGTGTATCAGTCTCTGTGTACAATGTTCTCCTGGTTCTGCTCCTTTCACTCTGCATACATTGCTGGACAACATTTCACTTCAAATGGAATTACTCCGATTTATTATTCCTTTAAGTACAATAACATTCCATCACCAACATATACCACAATTTGTTCAACCATTCCCCAAATGAAGGGCATCCCTTCATTTCCCAATTTTTGGCCACCCCAAAGAGTGCAGCCTTGAATATTCTTGCATAAGTCTTTTTCCTTATTATCTCTTTGGGGTACAAACTCAGCAGTGCTATGGCTGGATCAAAGGGTAGACAGCCTTTTAGTGCCCTTTGAGCATAGTTCCAACTTGCCCTCCAGAATGGTTGGATCAATTCACAACTCGACCAGCAATGAATTAATGTCCCAACTTTGCCACATCCTCTCCAGCATTCAATACTTTCCATTGCTGTCATGTTAGCCAATCTACTAGGTGTGAGGTGATACCTTAGTGTTGTTTTAATTTGCATCTCTCTCATTATAAGAGATTTAGAATACTTTTTTCATGTGCTTATTAATAGTTTTGATTTCTTTAACTGAAAATTGCCTATTCATGTCCCTTGCCCATTTATCAATTGGAGAATGGCTTGATTTTTTGTACAATTGGTTTAGTTCTTTGTAAATTTGAGTAATTAGACCTTTGTCAGAGGTTTTTGTTATGAAGATTGTTTCTTAATTTGTTGCTTCCCTTCTAATTTTGGTTGCATTGATTTTCTTTGTACAAAAATTTGTTGATGTAATCAAAATTATTGACTTTACATTTTGTGATTTTTTTCTAGCTCTTGCTTGATTTTAAATTTTTCCCTTTCCCAGAGATCTGACATGTATACTATTCTGTGTTCACCTAACTTGCTTATAGTTTCCTTCTTCATATTCAGGTCATTCATCCATTCTGAGTTTATCTTAGTGTAGGGTGTATGGTGTTAATCCAAATCTAATCTCTCTCATACTGTCTTCCATTTTCCCAGCAGTTTTTTTTTATCAAATAGTGGATTTTTGTCCCAGAAGCTGGGACCTTTGGGCTGTCTTGCTGAGGTCACTTACCTCATGGCAATTCTACTGATTCTCCTTTCTGTCTCTTAGTCAGTACCAAATTGTTTTGATGACCACTGCTTTATAGTATAGTTTGAGATCTGGGACTATAAGGCCACCTTTCTTTGCATTTTTTTCATGATTTCCTTGGATATACTTGATCTTTTGTTTTTTCAAATGGACTTTGTTATGTTCTTTTCTAATTCAGTAAAAAAGCTTTTTGGTAGTTCAAAGGGTATGACACTAAATAAAGTAAATAAGTTTGGGTAGAATGGTCATTTTTATTATGTTAGCTCATCCTACCCATGAAGAGTTAATGTTTTTATAATTGTGTAGATCTAGTTTTAATTGTGTGGAAAGTGTTTTGTTGTTGTGTTTATATAGTTCCTGTGTTTGTCTTAGAAGATAGATTCCCAAGTATTTTATATTATCTAGGGTGATTTTAAATGGAATTTCTCTTTCTAATTCTTGCTGCTGAGATGTGTTGGAGATATATAGAAATTCTGATGACTTATGTGGATTTATTGTGTATCTTGCAACTTTGCTAAAGTTGTAGATTATTTCCACTAGCTTTTTAGTTGATTCTCTAGGATTCTTTAAGTAGATCATCATATCATCCTCAAAGGGTAATAGTTTGGCCTCTTCATTGCCAATTTTAATACCTTCAATTTCTTTTTCTTCTCTAATCACTACCACCAGTGTTTTTAGTAGAATGTTAAATAATAGAGGTGATAATGGGCACCCTTGCTTCACTCCTAATCTTATTGAGAAGGCTTCTAGTGTATCCCCATTGCAGATGATGTTGGCTGATGGTTTTAGATAAATGCTTTTTATTATTTTTAGGAAAGACCTTTCTATTCCCATCCTTTCTTTTGTTTTCAATAGGAATGAGTGTTGTGTTTTTTCAAAGGCTTTTTCTGTGTGTATTGAGATAATCATGTGATTTTTGTTGGTTGCTTGTTGATATGGTCAATTATGTGGATGCTTTTCCTAATATTGAACCATCCTTGCATTCCTGCTATAAATCCCACCTGATCATAATGAATAACCGTCATGATGACTTGCTAGAGTCTTTTTGCTAGTATTCTACTTAAGATTTTTGCATCTATGTTCATTAAGGATATTGGTCCATAGTTTTCTTTCTCCATTTTTGAATTGCCTGGCTTTGGAATCAGTACCATATTTGTGTCAAAAAAGAAATTTGGTAGAACTCCCTCTTTGCTTATTATGTCAAATTGTTTGTATAATATTGGGATTAGTTGTTCTTTGAATGTTTGATAGAATTCACTTGTGAATCTATCAGGCCCTGGGGATATTTCTTAGGAAGTTCCTTGATGGCTTGTTCAATTTCTTTTTCTGATATGGGATTATTTAAGAATTCTATTTCTTCTGTTAATCTAGGCAATTTATATTTTTAAAAATATTCATCCATATCACCTAGATTGTCATATTTGTTGCCATATAATTGGGCAAAATAATTTTTAATTATTGCCTTAATTTCCTCTTCACTGGGGGTGAGGTCTCCCTTTTCATCTATGATACTGTTAATTTGGTTTTCTTTTTTCAATTTTTTTATTATATTGACAAATACTTTGTCTATTTTTTCAAAATACCAGGTTCTCTTCTCATTATTAGTTCAATAGTTCTTTCACTTTCAATTTTTATTAATTTCTCCCTTAATTGTTAGGATCCCTAATTTAGTTTTCATCTGGGGATTTTTGATTTGTTCACATTTAAGTTTTTTGATTTGCAGGTCCAATTCATTGACCTCTGCTCTCCCTAATTTGTTAATATATGAACTAAAGGATATGAGTCCTGCTTTGGCTGCATCCCATAGATTTGGAAAGGATATCTCATCATTGTCATTTTCTTTAATGAAATTATTGTTTCTATGATTTGTTCTCTAACTGATTTTGGAGAATCATATTATTTAATTTCCAATTAATTTTTGAATTGCCTCTCCATGTACCCTTACTTATTATTTTTATTGCGTTATGATCTGAAAAGTTTGCATTTACTATTTCTGCTTTTCTGCATTTGTTTGCCATGTTTTTATGATCTAGTGCATGGTCAATCTTTGTGAATGAATCATGTTCTGCTGAAAAGAAGGTGTATTCCTTTTTGTCCCTATTCATTTTCCTCCATATATCTATTATGTCTGATTTTTCTAAGATTTCATTCACATCTCTTACCTGTTTCTTATTTATTTTTTGATTAGATTTATCTAAATTTGATAGTGGTAATTTCAGGTCTTCCACTAGAATAGTTTTACTATCTCCTCCTTCAACTCAACTAGTTTCTCCTTGAGAAATTTGGATGATATAATATTTGGTGCATACATGTTTATTACTGATATTTTCTCATTGTCTATACTGCCTTTTATCTGGATGTAGTTACCTTCCCTTTCCCTTTTAATCAGGTCTATTTTTACTTTGGCTTTGTCAGATATCATGATTGCAACTCCTGCCTTCTTTCTATCAGTTGGGATCCAATAGATTTTGCTACAACCTTTACTTCTAACCATGTGAGTTTCTACCCGCCTCAAGTGTGTTTCTTGCAGACAACATATGGTAAAATTTGATTTCTAACCCACTCGTATTTTTTTTCATCTTATGAGTAAGTTTATCCCATTCACATTCAAAGTTATGATTGCTACTTGTGTATTCCCCAGCATTTTGATATTCTCTCCTAGTTCTGTCCTTTCTTCTTTTGCTATATCCTTTTAAACCAGTGGTTTGCTTTTAATCAGTCCCCCTAATCCCCACCCTTAATAAGCTTCCCTTTCTGCCCCCTCCCTTTGTGTTCCCTTCCTATTTTTGTAGGGTCTGTTAAGTTCTCTCCCACCTCTCTTTTCCTCCCTTTTCATATTCCCTGCCCCCTACCCCCCTTAGTCTTTCCCTTCTTACTTTCCCTATAGGGTAAGATAGAATTCAATAACCCAGTGGATCTAGATGCTCTTCCCTCTCAGAACTGATTTCATTGAGAGTAATGTTTAGGTATTACTTATTAGCATTCTCTTCCTCTCCTTCTCATAAGAGTATTCTTCCCTTCCCCTTCCCATGTGTATCTTTGTGTGATAAAGATTATCCTATTTATTTTATTTCATCAAGTATCTCTTGGTGCCATTTTCAATTCCCCCCTACCTTTTTCTTTCTTTTTTTTTTTGGACATCGTCTTATAGCCCTTATTATCCCAATCTCTTCCTGTGAATGCTTGTTCTACTTACTATAATAATGAATATAATTTTTGAGAGTTACAAATAACATTTTCCATATATCATTATAAACAATTTGATCTTATTGAAGCCCTTTAAAGAAGAAAATTTGAGTAAAACAAGTTTTCCCCCTTCCCCTCCCTTTCTTATTTACCCTTTCATGTTTCTCTTGATGTTTGTATTTTGATATCAAACTTTCCACTTAGTTCTGGCCTTTTCTTTACAAATACTTGGAAATCTTCCATTTTGAAGTATACAGTCAGTTTTGATGGATAGGTGATCCTTGGCTGTAGACCCAATTCTCTTGCCTTTGTGAATATCATATTCCAAGTCTTGTGGTTCTTTAGTGTGGAAACTGCCAGATCTTGTGTAATCCTGATTGGTGCTCTTTGATATCTGAATTTCCTCTTTTTGTCTTCTTGTAAAATTTTCTCCTTAGCTTGGAAGCTCTTGAATTTTGCATTCCTGGGAGTTGTCTTTTGAGGATTTAGTATAGAGGGTGTTCTACGAACTCTTTCAATTTCTATTTTGCCCCCTTGTTCAAGAACATCAGGGCAGTTTTCTTGCACAATTTCTTGTAGTATGATGTCAAGATTTCTGTTTATTTTTGACTTTTCAGGTATACCAATGATTCTCAAATTGTCTCTTTCTGCTCTCTTTTCCTGATCTGTCATCTTTTCAGTGAGATATTTTTTGTTTTCTTCTATTTTGTCAGTCTTTTGACTTTGCTTTATTAATTCTTGCTGTTTTACAAGATTATTGGCTTCCAATTACCTAATTCTGGTCTTTAAAGACTGGTTTTCCTTTTCTGTTTGGTCTATTCTGCTTTTCATGTCTCCCAGCTGTTTCGCCAATTTGAAGTTCTTGTCATTTAAGCTGTTAATTGCATTTTGAACTATTTCCTACTATTCTTGCCAGAAGGCTTCCATTGTTTTGATAAGCTCCAATTTAAATTCTTCAAGAGCTTGTGGACAATTTCCATTATTTTGGAAGCTTTTGGTGCATTTATTTTTATTTCCTCTTCTATTTCCTCTGTAGCCTGGATTTTTCTTCTGCAAAAATTATCCATGGTCAACCCCTTCTTCTTGTTTTTCTTGGTGTTGGGAAGTTGTTGTTCCTGGGTACTGTTTGCCATTACTATAGTGGTTTTTCATTCCCTTTCCAGTTAGAAATCTGAGTGAGATGGGCAGGATCTCTGTGTATGGATGTAAAGAGCAAGGATTTCAGCTGAGGCCAGCTCTTGTGTCTCTGCAGCTTTCACTGTTTGCTGCCCCTCTCTATGCTATCTCCCTGCCAGTGCTCACGGTCTGTGCTCTTCAGCTTGCTGGGGCCTCAGGTATAGTTTTTCTCAGGGGTAGGTCCTCGGTGGTCTCAGTCAGCTGGCAAGGACCCAGAGGTGCCCCTCACTTGCTCCAGAGGTGGCCCTTGCTCACTCAGGTGGGGTGAGGGTGGGTGGATCAGCTTGTGTTTTGATGGAAGTTTTTTCACCCTCTTATGGTGTGGAAATCCCCAAATCCCATGTACCTTCAATGCTGTGCCCTACTATAGAGTCCCTGCATTCACATGAATTTGGATGTTTTTTTTTGTTTTTTTGTTTTTGACTTTTTGAGGTAGTCTGTATTTGTAGGTTGTGAGGAGAAGAAGAGTCTTGTGTCTAGACTACTGCTATGTTTTCCTGGAACCACCCAGATCAGTTTTTTTTTAAATGGTAGGCTCTACATGAAATTATGAAAAGTGAAATGAGTAGATCCAAGAGAATATCACATACAGTTTCAGAATAAATGTTTGAATTAATTAATTAACTTTTGAATGTCCACCTCCAAAGAAAGATTTGATCCATAGAAATACAAAAAAATATAGTTTATGTATACATATACAACTTTCCCTATTGTGGTTTCAATATATCGAGGGCTGACATAAGAAATCAAATGGGAATTTGGGGGGAGCTTTGCAGAAGCCTCAGATGCCATACAAAGACTGGTAAATGACACAGAAAAAGTTTAGAATCTCAGAAATGCAAAAATATATGTGCATAGTATTGCATAACATCAACATATTTTTGTCTTTTAATACCATAAACATATGCAGTTTCCTTTTTAGAGCTAAAATAAGTAAAAAGTTAAAGTTTATAAAAAGAACACCAAAGTTAGCAGATCACATGCAAAGGCTAGAAATGTAGAGATATCATAACCTTGACCTCCAAATAGCCTAAGACCAAATACTTAACCTAAATTTTACAATAAGGGACTGTAGGTAACCCATAATAAAAGGAAAAAAAAACATTAAGACTTCTTTGGTATGAAGGGAGGGCCAAAATTTTTCAATGGATTTTCTAGATCTTGGTGTCACTGCATTCCTAACCCTTTTGATGTGGAAAAGATACCTGTGTTTTTGGTGAACTGATTCAACTATTCCACAGAGCAATTTGGAAATATGCCTGAAGGGCTGAAAATGGTATATAAATTTTGATTTAGCAATACCCTTGCAAGATCTATATCCCAAAGAGATTAAAAAAATGAAAAGGACTTAAATGTACAAAAATATTTCTAACAGCTCCTTTTGTGTTGGCAAAGAATTGCAGAGATGTCCATCAATTGGAGAATGGCCAAGTAAATTGTGGTATGTGATTTCAATGGAATACTAATGTGCTATAGGAAATGAGGAGTAGAAAAACATGGATAGACTTATATGAACTGATACAGAGTGAAGTGACGAGAATAAGGACATTGTATGCAATAACAAAAATATTGTATGGTGAACAACTGTGAATTACATTGCTATTCTCTTCAATACTATTATCCAAGACAATCCAACAGAATTCATGATGAAAAATATCATTTGCCTCCAGGGAAAGAACTGATGGAGTCTGAATCTGGACCAAAGCATATTAGATTTCATTTTCTTTCTTTTTTTGATTTGAGGTTTTTTCCTCACAAAAGGACAAATATGAAAATGTTTTACATTATTACACATGTAAAATCTGTATCACATTGTCTCTGTGAATGGGGTGGAGAGACAGGGACAGAATTGGGGACTCAAAAAGAATTTTTAAAAGCACAATTTTAAGGGAGTTTCCTTATCTGTGAGTTCCCTATATCAATAAAATGAAAGGTCTAATATCAATCTGAATAATTTATTTAAGAGTTCAGGGTTAAATTGTTTCCTGTTTATTTCATATCTTTTTTATATGTCAACATGCCTAATACAAAATATTGACTGCCATCTATACATGAATTGAAGAAATCCTTGATAAGGGCTTAATTCTCATTCTAACAGGGAACAAATTCTTTCACAGATGATTTTCAAGAAGAGACCATATATATTTACCATTTCACAACTGGTCCCTTCCTATCTCTTTAGTTTTCTTATATTTAATTTTGCCTTCCTATACTCTCTGATTCAGTGACATACACTGGCCTCTTTGCTGTTCCTCCCAAAGACATTCTTTCCCCAAATACTGTACTTTTCTCTTTCTATCCCCCATATCTCAAATGTCCTTCCTCCTCATTTCTCCCTCCTGCCTTCCTTTAAGTCTTATCTAAAAAGCCACCTTCTTCAAGAAAACTTGTAAAGTCCTCACTAGTAAGTCCATATTAGTGCTTTCCTTCTGGGATTTCTTCCAATGTATGCTATATATACTTTATATGTATATAGTTGTCTTTATATTGTCTCCCCTATTAGAAAGTGAGCTTCCACAAGGAATCTCTCTTCAACTCACATTCTGTATTGGATCTCCTGTATCACAGGGGCAGATATCTTGGGTTGGCATATAGCTTCTTTTCATATATTTTTCTTGATATTTACTATTAGGGGATTATTGGCCAGGATTCTTGCTATTGTTCTGAGGAATCATCAGCATTTTTCCAATATGGAATTGAGAGACTTTTTTTTTTTTGTAAAAGAGCCTGTAAGGCAGTGTTTTGTTCTGCTAAATCAAATACTGTTTCCTAGTCAATAAATAATAAGCATAATTTCAGTCAATAATAAGTATTTATTAAGTGTGCACTATGTGCCAGGCACTATGCTAAGTCCTGAGGATATGAAGAAAGTCACGAAAGAGTCTCCAGTCTCAAGGAGCTCACATTCAAATAACTACATATATGAAGGATCCATAGGGTAATCTCAGAGGAAGGACGTTAGAATTAAAAGGGATTTGTAAAAGCTTCTTGCAGAAAGTGGGAATTTACTAGGGACTTAATAGAAACCAAGGAAGTCAGGAGGTTCAAGGTAAGCAGGTATAGTACTCCAAATTGGAGCTGCAGAGGAGGACAACCAGGAAGGTGAACACCTTAAAATCATACCATATGAAGACGGGTTGAAAGAAATGGGGAAGAGAAATTTGGCAGGGAGCATGATATCAGTTTAAAAATGTGATTGAGAAGTTTAATTGAGGTTTGCATTAAAATGTTGAAAATTTATGTATAAGCATTGGTTAAAATGGAATACAGTAGGGAAATGTCATTATTTCAGCCATATTACAGCACTATAAATGGTCCCAGAGAATTTGCAAAGGACACAAGACATACTTCTGGTTCATTGTTCAGTTTCACATTACATGCTGTTTGTGATATAGTATTTTTATGATATTTCTGATATAATATTTTATAGCATTAAGAAGAAATCACTTAAGTACTGTCATGTGGAAGAGTCCTTGTTCTGCCTGGTCCCAGAAGGTAGAACCAGGAACAAAGGACACAAGTCATAGAGAGACAGGTATAGTCTTGATGTAATTAACAACTCCCAAGCAATTATCATTGGTAAAAAATTAATGGGTTGAATCAGGGAAGATGACTTCTCCTTACTAAGGGTTTTTGCTCTATACAAATGGTGGATGACCATTTAGTTTATTATAGAGGGGATTCTCGGTCAGTCTCAAGACTCCTAGAATCTCTCTGAGGTATTTAAACCCAGATTCTGTGAACTTATCTTGGGGCCTACAACAAGAATTAGAGCTAAGATTCAATTCCAGGTCTTCTGACTCCAAATTCAGGGTGCTTTCCTTTATATAAAACTGCCTTTCAACAGATGGTCTCTCAAAAAGACCCTTTTCCCAAACAAACAAACAAAAAAGTGAAACAAACCAATGGAATTAACCTGAGTTATCAAAATATCTTATTTTGAACTTGTAGTCCACCACTTTTGGTCTAAAAGGAAAGAGCATGTCTCTCCGAAATCAAGACTGCCAGTGTAGCACCTGTTCACAATGTGCCTCATACCTACCATGGAACAGCACAGATGAAGAATCAAAATTTTTTCAGGAGTGAACAGAATGCTTTGTGGAGATGCCCCTGGCATGGCAGCAGATTTATTTGCAACAGATAGACTTTTCTTCAGTTTGAAGGTTATAATTCAGGACATCCATTTTTCAAGGAGGAGCCTAAACCCCATATACCAATCAAACCAACTTTCTGTTTTTAGGAATTGGAATATAATCTTTTGATAAGAAACATATAAGGAAAAGGAGAAATGTTTATCAGATAATTTTTTAAAATTAAAATTTGTTTTTTTCTAGATGCATGCTGATACAATTTTTAATATTCATTTTCTGACATTTTGCAATTTGTGTTCTTTTCCTCCCTTCCACCCCTTCCCTCTCTGCCCTCTCCAAGAAGACAAGTAATATGATGTAGGTTATAAGTATATTATCACCTAATAGATATTTTTATTTCCATTTTTATGATGTGAAACTAGACACAAGGTTTACATCAGAGAAAAATTCATGGAGGGAATAAAATAAGGAATGGTATGCTTCAAACTGCATTCAAGTCCATATCTTCCGTGGCAGTGGATATCCTTTTTTGTCATGAAGCCCTTGGAGTTGTATTAGGTCCTTGCCTTGTTGATGATGGTTAAGTCATTCACAATTGATCATCATACATTATTGTTGTTACTGTGTGCAAAGTTCTGATACTGCTCACTTCACTCTGCATCACTTCATTTAAGTCTTTCTAAGTGTTTTTGTGATCATCTTGCTTGTCTTTTCTTATGGCACAATAGTATTCCATTATAAGTATAAACCACAAATTGTTCACCCATTTCCCAAATGATGGACAACACTTCAGTTTCCAGTTCTTTGATCACACACACACACACACACACACACACACACACACACACACAATATGCTATAAATATTTTTGTACAGGAAGGCTCTTTTCCCTTTTCTTTAGTCTTTTTTTTTGGGATATAGATACAATAGTGGTATTGCTAGGTCAAAGAGTATTCACAGTTTAATGGCCCTTTGGGCATGGTTCCAGATTGCTCTTCAGAGTAGTTTTGTCTTTTCCCAGCTCCACCAACAGTGTATTAGTATCCCAGTTTTTCCACATCCTCTCCAATATTTATCATTTTTCTTTTTTTTCTTTTTTTGGTCAGGTTAGCTAGTCTTCAAAATATAATTTGGCATAACTGTCAGAATGCAATCAAAAGCTGAAGACTCAGCATGCCAACCATGTTAGCTAATTGGGAAACATCTTATTCCAATATGCTTTACGTTCATTAATTAGTTAATTAATGCATGCTGTGGTATGGGGAGAGGAATCAGGGCTCAAAATTTGTCCTGTTTATTAATGCCATCTTGTAATCCAAAAAAGTGATGACCAGTTTTCTTTTGATGTGATTCATTCAGAACTGAAAATTATCACAGAATTTAGAGTTAGAACAAAGACCTTTCCTCCAGCTGTGCTTCTGTCTCCAGACTTTGCTATCATGACCCAGATGCTATCTCACCTTGTAACTTCCCTCAGGATCTGGGATTTTCTCACCCTGGATCATCCATCCACTATGCAAGCCCCTTGCTCCTGTTGGTGAGTTCCTTCTTGAGCATCCATTTTGCCTACAGGCAAAATTCCTTTCCCTGGTATGTTCTGACTTTCTCTGAACTTTAACACCATTGCCCCTCCATTCCCCCTACTTTCTCTCCTTAAGCTTTTTAGTTCACCATTACAATATAAGTTCCTTGAGGGTAGAGACTTTCTTTTTGTTTGTATTGTATCCTCATCACTTAGCATTGTGCCTGGCTAAGTACTTGATAAATGCTGGTTGTCTGTCTACTTTAATGAGCATCTAGAATCAAAACCTAAAAGGGTTTCCTAATATAAGATACCTTTCAAGTATTCAGTCTTTTCTTGAAGAGCAATGAAAAGGAATAACATAATTATTTTTTGGTGTTTAATAATTTTTTCATCCATGTCTGATTCTTTGGGACTTCATTTAGGATTTTCCTCTAAAAGATACTGGAGTGGCTTGACATTTCCTTTTCCAGCTGATTTAATAAATGAGAAAACTGAGGCAAATAGGATTAAGTGATTTGCCAATGGTCACATAACTAAGATGTATCTTAGGCCAGGTTTGAATCCAGGTCTTCCTGACTCAAGGTCTAGCACTTTATCCTTATGACACCTTGCCACCTCTTCTCATCACTATTGTTAGCTCATTTCATTTTTAGATAACTAAATGTGGGGAAGTTTTTCTGCTTATAGATAGCTTAAATTTTCCCTTTTGTAACTTCTGACTTTTTCAAATTATCTTCACATGATATTGAGTAGTAGTATGTTACAGAGGAAGGAACATTATTTCTTTAATTAAAAGACCATTTTTCAAATGCAACTTCTGACCATTTCTACCTGTACAACCTTTGACAAGTCATTTATCCTTTCTGTGACTCAGTTTTCTCATTTACAAAAATTATAGAATTGGACTAGGCAGCCTCTGGGGCCTCTTCTCTCTCTAGATCTCTGTTTTTGTGGACTCAAGACCTTTTACCATCCCATTAAGATTCCTTACTCAGGATTTGATTTTGGTGGGCAGGGGAGAAGCATGCATGGGTACATACTTTGATAAAGAAAAAAAATCTCATTTAACCTGCTTTCTCTTGCCTGAATCTTCTACCCCTTCCCAGCATGTGGTTCTTTTTTTTTTTCCTTCTTCCTAGAAGAATAAATCAGACAAGGACTCAGGAGATTTTACTTTTATTCCTGAATTATGACTAAGCATTTCCATGGTGTCAAGCTAATTTCTTAAACATAAACCATTCCCCTTTTTCTTTTTAAAGCTGTGTATGAAAAACAGATGAGAGTAGATATCCAGATACTCTGAGTAATAATGCAAGATTAGGATTCTAATGGGCCAACTTGACTCCAGATTTATTGTTCTGGAGGGGCAGTGTTATATGGTGGACCCAGAATCAGGAAGGTCTGTATTCATATCTCACCTTTCATACCAGCTGAGTGTCTTTGGTCAGCTGAACCTTCTTGAACTTCCATTTCCTCATTGTCAAGTTAGGAATAATAATATCTGCAGGCCCTATATCATCAGGTTATTGTGGGGTTCAATTGAGGTAATCTACATAAAATGCTTTAAAAAACTCAAAATGTTATCTAATTGTCAGTTATTATTTGTTAAAAGTTTGAGTAGGGAAAGGGTAGAATTGAATAGATTTTTAAGATTATTTTATAATTTATATTTTAGGATTATGAAATTTAATGATCCCATTGCCTAATGCTAAATGCAATTCAAATTTATATATCTGGGGCAGAATAGAACATGACAGATGCTCCATTTGTCTAATTCACTGCCCTTATTCTATAAGGCCCTTGAGTACAGGGGCCCTAAACACACTAGTCTCACTACTCATTGGCTAGGCTTAACGGATCAAGTTAAATTGAATGAATGACTCAGCCCAGTCTGAACAAGCCAGGCTGTAATTCAATATTGCATGTACATTCCCACTTCTTTCAAAACTAGTTTAGAGACTTCAGAATTGGTTTAAATGCTCTGACAAATCCAGCATGATTACATCTGGTTAGCACAGAGCTGTAATTAAGTCTGCAATTATGTGTTCTGATTTTAATATTTTTTCTGTATATGTGTTTTGACAGTAATTGAAGTAGACAGTATTTGCAATATCCATTCTGGATTTGCTTCGCCATATTTCATTATGTGCCAAATTAATTTGTTAAGTCTTAGGAGCAAATAGAAACTTCTGCAGGGATCCAATCAATCCTACCACAGGACCTTTTTGCTCATGTGTCTTCTTTTATAAAACAGAAGGCGATATAGGGAAGCTTCCAGAAAGATACATCGTGGGGGAATAGGTCAGAGCTAATGTTAATTTTTATTTTTCTCAACTTACTATGTATCTTTTCATATCTTTTACAGACTTAAAAATTAAAACTTGGAAAGTGAATAAATTCTGATGAGAAATCTGTTTAAACTATGAAAAGACCTGGGGGGAAAATTGTTTTCTCTTTGGATTTCTTTTGTATAAAGGCTTGTCTTTAGAATTTACTGGTATGCTACAGAATAGAATAGACTTCTGGTTTTCTTTCTTATTTCATTCCAGGATTGTTATAAGTGAATGAATGAATGAAAATTTTCTTTGCCTCATTCCAAACTCTAAAGAAAGGTAAAATAGAAATGACAATGGATAGAACTCTTATGAACATGACATTTTCTTTCTTGGTACTGATGACTGGGAGGAGATAGTCTCATTAAAGGAACAGCCTTTTTCCTCTGGCAGAATCTTGCTTCCCATGGTCTTCAATCTATTTCTATGAAAACAACTTTCTTTTAAATAGAGAAACTTTGGTGTCAAAAAGCATTGCCTTTTGGCTCTTTAGTAACTTGTACAAGTCATTAAAAAAGCTGTGGTGGATCCAAAGAGGATAATTTGAATTGACAGTAAACTGGTAATTGAGGAATATGGATACTATTCCTAATTATCTTTTCTCTCAAACTCACCTTTTCACAATCCTGTTAAGGGTATTGCCATCCTTCTAGTCATCCAAGTTTGCAACTCCATTGTCATACTTATTATCAAATCTCACTCACCCTCCATATGGAATCATTTGCCAACTCTTGTCACATATCTCTACATTCTCTTTTGGATTTGTCTCCTTTTCATCCACATTTATCAGGCCCCCATCACCTCTTATCTTGACTATTGTAATGACCTCCTAATTCTCATCCAGAGCTGGGATATAAGGCAGGATCTTCTGACTCTCAGTGAATGTTTTTATGCTAAAAAAAACTCACTTTCCTTCAAAATTAGGAAAAAAATTTAAAAATGCACAAATCTTATTTTTTCAATGAGTAGATTGTTGCTTGGTCTATGTAGGAAGTTTTCTGACATTTCCTATGTTGGGTCTTTGCTTTGACTTCAAGATAAAATATCAGATATAACATTCGAATAGAAGGACCCCAACTCCTTTAGTAATCTGGGATTTTCTGCTGTTTTTCATTTTTATTATTTACAGGGCTCCTTTTGGGTTAATGGTGTTTCTTTGTGCTTTGTGAACAGTTAAAATATGTAAGAACTTTATCAAAATGCCCAAAGGGAACTTTATGATTCTGGCTTTCCAGCTCTTGTAATTGAATGACTATAATGCCCAACACTGGATCTCTGGCCCTCAGTCCTTACCTTATTCATTGGAGAGAAGCCTAGGAATTGAGACACGATTTCTAAAGCCAACTGATGTTTAATGTACAAATAGTTAAATTAGGGAGTTTGTATGGTTTATATATTTAAGAGTTTGATTAGGGTTTCCCTATGAAAAATTCTTTCATTATGTAATTGAATTACGATTTTAGTATACTGCTTTGTAACTTCCCTTGCCATGGAAATTGAAATTTTTTTTTAAAGACCATAATTTGCTGAGGATATCCTTATATATGTAACCAATCTGGTAACTTTATCCAATTAATCTGATTGTCCCTAGAGATCTGTTCTGGATTCACATGGTCTGGGATCAAATCAAGAGAATTTTCAGTGCTGATTTTTCTATTAGGGTCATTTGCTTTCAAACCAGTTAGAAAAGATGAAACTTCTCAGGTTGGTAAGTCTATATCTTCAGTTGCTCACATTTTTGATCAAGGGTTCTTAATATGGGACCCACATCTTCTTAATGGCTCTGTGGAGTTATTGCAGAGGGTCAAATAACTTGGATGGGAGGTGTGTATAAATATATACTTATATATGTATATATAAACTATATATGTATCTATATACACACATGTATCTCATACACACATACACACACACACACACACATATATATATATACACATATAATTTTTTACTAACTTTTGCTTTCCTTTGTAATCCTCTTTTTACTGATTTTGAGAAGTGGTCCATAAGCATCAATAGATTGCCAAAGGAATCAATTATATTAATAAAAATAATAAGTAGCTTTATAGAATAGCAAAGCCCTTAAAAAGATTTCATTTTATCCTCACAACAACCCTAGAAGTTAGGTGTTATCATTATCTCCATACTATAGGTGTAGAAACTGAGACATATTGAGGTTAAATGACTTGCTTAGGATCACATAGCTGGTAAATATCTGATGCTAGATTTGAACTCAGCACTACTTGACTCCAGATCTAACACTCTTTTCCCTGGGTCACATCTCTCTTTGGATTATTAAGAAAGAAAAATCATAGAGAGAATATTTTGGAAATAGAAAAGCTCACATGTACAATAAGGTATCTGCCCTCTCTGTAGCTGGAATGAGAGAGTTGGAGTCTTTTGTGTAGATAGCTGTGGAGACACTTGAGAAATACTTTTGTGGATATTTTTTTTTATATTTGCTTTTTTTATATATATTTTTTTATATTTGCTTTCTGTCACTCATTACTCATCTAGTCATCATGCAACTACCAGCTAAGTTTGTCCCAGGCACAATCTTCTCTCTTTTTTCCAATGCATGCTGCTTTGGTTCATCTTTTTCTTCTTATACATGTGAATCCCAATGGAAACCATGATTACTACCTCATATTCTCTTGCTTTCTCCTAATTTCCTGGATCCAGTTTTTTTAGTGAACACATATTCAGAATTTGAAGCACTTACTCTCCCAATAATCATTTATTCTATGAGAACATGAATTCTGGGAGATGTAGCCCTTTCTCCACTTTACCCATGCCAGTCCCATGAATCAAAACAAGGCTACAAGGGACAGAGAAGGAGAAAATTCAGTTTAAACTCTTGATTCCTATGATCTTATAGGTAATGTTATCTATATCTTTATCTCCAACTATCAAATGAGGTCTTATACCTCTGACTAACCTAATTTAAAGAGATATTGGGCTTATTCAGAGTACCACAATCCAGATATTGACATAGATCTGGAAAGCATCTTAGAAGTCATTTTTACTTTCTACCCTCATTTGAAAGGGGGTAGGAATGAAAGTATGAAGTGGTTTAAAGGATTTGCCCAATGTGAATAGCACTATAAGTTTTACAAGATATTTCAAGGGACACCAAAGGTCATCTAGACAAACTATCTCAGGAAACTGAAGCCTGGGAGTTTCAATGCCTTGTAAACTGTTATATTGTTAGTGGTACAAATGTGTAACTTGAATCCTTTACACTACAATCCCCAGAAAAACTACTATTCAAGACCCCCCACTCACTTCCTGTCATTATGTGCTGACTTAGACAAGATATAAATTGGGTGGAGTTTCATGTCTGGTGCTCTTTCCTTTCTGTTAGTGGCCTTGGTGGAGCAGGCATTTTAAGCTTAGTCACATGGTCCTATTTTATCAGATAATAAACTTTAAAAATATACTTCAAGTATTGGATATTAATTTAACTCTTACAAATATGGCGACCAGAAGTGGGGTTGAGAACCCTTAATTCTCTCTGAGTAGATTCGTTTGAAAAGAAAACATGTTTCTCCTGACATGGCGTCTCACCCCTCCCCACCCCCAGCTGCCACCTGTTGCTGCCCATTCAGCTTCCTACTGCTAACTCCCTGGGTGATATCAGCTGCCTGCTCCTTTTGTTGTTGCTACTGCTTCTGTTGCTGTTGCTGCTGCTGATTAGAGCTGTTCTCTGAAGGCTTGGAAAATATAAATCTTTATTTTCTTTCACATTGCCAACAGCTGAGTGCTTACTAGCTGCTTGCCATGGAAACCCAGGTGTGTTTTCCTTAGGCAATCTTTCTTAACTCCCTGTCCATGTGGCAGGGGAAGCAAGTTGCATCCTGGCATTTTACCCTTAGGGGGAAGGGGAAGGAAGGTTACATTTCTAAACAGGAAGTAGAGTTGCAAGCATGGCCCACTGTATGAAAGAGCAGTGCATTGCCGATTTCAAACAGGTCCCAGTTTTAGGATGTTTTTTCTTCCTACCATTCCTGGGTAAACTGGTTCTTGGTAGTAGATTGCCTGAGATTCAGGGGAGAAATTAATCTCCCTACATCCCCTTGCCATTCTGGCCTGCCTAGTCTCTACAATACATCCAATATGGAATTCCTCCACACTACATCCAGCATAGAATTCTCCCTCACTATGGGAGATCCCAGAGGTATGAAAAAGGGAACTTAAATGGATAATGATCCTGGGGAGGAGAAGGAACCTTAAAGAGTCTAGAGATGAAATTTTTAAGTCCTTTCAGTCTCCATTGTTTTATGGAAATCTCTGTTGGAATTGGAAAAAAGGACTCAAATTCAGAGCCTGTATCCTGTCACATATATTGTATTTTCTGATTGCTGCCTTTAAGATTTATTTTGTTTGTTAAGTTCTGTTACACTGTGTCACTTTATGTTACTGTGTTTTGACATTTAGCTATATATGCTATTACATATTCTTTATTTGTACCTCCCTATATGACTGGACATGAGAAAATACCACTTAAAAATTCAGAAAAAAATTAATGATCTAAAATTTTTAAAATTAAATTGATTTTAAAGGGTCTTCTGAAATGAAATGACTATTATATTCCCAGCTCTTCATTTATAAAAGTCTGAAGTGATTTTCATTATTGTAGTCCTTGCCTCCAAAATAAATTGGATGGAGAATATAAAAAGACCTGCCTTTAGAGCTGTTATAGTCTAATGCCAAAGGAGGGAGTAAACCCAAGGGTGATGGGTTATAGTCTTATATGAGATATGGGAAAATTAAGGGGTGTGGTACTTCTAAATGGCCCCCAGGAGGGAGCATTTCAGCCAAGATTGAAAGATATGAGTTTCAGTGACTACCTGAGTTGATCTGTCTGTTTGTCAACACCCTCCTGAGGGGGGATTGTATTGTCATTAAATTCTAGTTTTATAAAACGTTTTCTTGTTTGAGAGAAATTTTATGATAAGAAACTTGCTACGTCCAGGAATACAGGAAGTGAACTACTTGGAGAAGGTGCCATGGAGATGCCAGCAGAATCTGCAGCAGCACACTGCACCAAAAGATCCAGAGTAAACCTTGGGTTGTAGTGAAATTGAACTGCGGGGGGTTGTAACACATTTATTTTGTAT
Organism: Monodelphis domestica; assembly: GCF_027887165.1. Lineage (NCBI taxonomy): Eukaryota > Metazoa > Chordata > Mammalia > Didelphimorphia > Didelphidae > Monodelphis > Monodelphis domestica. The sequence continues at coordinate 346,183,043 of NC_077227.1, read as the reverse complement.
ATATACTCTTATGCAGAAGGGTACTGACCCCTAACTGGCTTTTTGTCAATGCTCCTAGCAATTGTTGGTTTTGTTCCCTTTTTCTTTTATGCACAAATTATTGTAATTTGTAAGCTGGTTATGTTTACAAGATCCATTGGAGAGACTAGTCTTCCAAAGAATCTCAGGGAGGTTTGTGTAATTTGAATCTGTTACCCTAAAATCTATGATCCCCGGCAAAACTACTATTCCCAGAACCCCACTTACTTCCTGTCATTATGTACTGATATAGACAGGATACAAATTGAGTGGAGTTCTATGTCTAGTGCTCTTTCCTTCCTGTTTGCATCTTTAGTGGAGCTGGTATTTTGAGCAGGTAGAAAACTTAGTCACATGCTTCTATTTTGTCAGATAATAAACTTTAAAAATATAATACTTCAAGTATTGGGTATTAATTTAACTCTTACACAAGCATTATAATATACATCTTGCATAAGAGAAAACAGTCTGTGAGAGATAAATTTACTCATCTCAGGTCACCTGGATAGTAAATATTAGAATTTAGATTGAAAACCAAATGTCTTCTGAGAGAGCAAAGAACTTCAATTCAGGAGCATTTGGTTTGCAAAAAAATTTGAATACTATTTGGGTGATCCCGATCAAATAACTTTGACCTATTTTCTCTTATGCAAGATAGATATTAAAATTCTTGTACTAATCATGTAACCATGATTATTCAATCTCTCTGGGTCTGTTTTCTCACCTGAAAATTGCGGCCAAATTTGAATTCAGTTCCATCCTTACTAGCCAGAAGATCCTCTCCTATGGTATATGGCTGATACAAAAAGTTGTGCTGAATCTGTTCAACTTAGACTCAGTGGTACAATTGAAAGAATGCTGGAATCAAAGGATCTGGGTTTAAATTCTATATTCTATCTATTACTTGTTACCATGAACAAGTTACTTAGATCTTTGAGTGCTCAGGTTCCTTACTTATAAAATGAGATGGTTGGTAGGATTAGATGACTGACCTCTAAAGTCACTCCCAGGTCTAAATCTATAATTTTAAGTGTTTTTTTAAAGCCCTTACCTTTTGTCTTAGAAAAGTAAAATCCTGCTTCATGGCTCTTCCGGTCAAGATGGCGGCATAGAAGCAGCGAAAGTTCAGACCTCGGAAACCCTTCCTTACCGATCGCAAACAGAGTGCTCCTGGGCCACCAAAATTCAAGCTGAACAACAGGATAGACCTGGGGAAACCTCCTCCTGGACCTGGACTAAAAGGTACCACACCCCAAGCCAGAACCCTAGATCACTCGGGTTTAAGGGGTAGACAGAAAGAAGGTCCCAGGACCCATCTCCCCCAACCCAGAGTGCTGAGCCCACGGCAGCAGCAGGAACCTCAGGGCTCTGAGGACTCACCTTGAAGGCAACCTGAGCCAGTCTCCGGGGCACCCAACACAGAAGGCAGGGAAACATAGAGAGAAGGGGGAAGCCTGTAGCCCCCTGGCTGGGTCCTTCCATCTGAGTCTCAAGGAAGGTCCCAGCTTTAGGGCACCAGCTGAACTCAATCCCATCAGGAGCCCTCAGAGCTACTGAAAGGACAGAAAACTCAGGGCTGGCAAAGGGGTTGCTCCAAAGAGCTTACCTTGAAAGTAACCCAGGCCAGTTTCTGGGCATTCAACACAGACTGTGGAAGAGGAGGTTGCTGCTTTTATTTTTCTTCCTTTTTTTTGGCTCGGGGATCATTCGGCCCACACCACCTGAACCTAGTCCCATCAGGAGCCCTCAGAGCCCAGGCAAGCCACCACCCCTCCCCCTTAAAGAGCAGGGTCTTCTGAAAAAACAGAAACCTAGAGGCGAAGTCAAGATGGCAGCCTAGAAGGAGCATAGACCTGGCAGCCTGGCCAGAGCTTTGGAGATCCTCCATATCTGCTCCAGCCGTCCAGGAAGTTTAAAACTCAGAGTAAACCCAGCCCAACTAAGCTGAACTCAATGCCATCAAAAGTATCCAGAACACAGGGAAGCCCAGGCTCCCCATCCATCCTCATTGACTGCTGGACTTTAAGCCAAGCAAAAGCCTCCAGAGGACAGGAAAGCTCAAACACCCAACAACCCTCCCCCAGAGATTATACCAAGAGATCTTCTGTTAAAGCTCCAAGAGGGGGAGACTGATAGAAGTCCCCCAAAAAACAAAAAAATGAGAGGAACAAGAGCACAGACAAATACGGGGAGGAAAGAAGGGGTGAATTTAAACAAACAACAGAAACAGAAGAAAGAAACTACAAGACAGCTACTACTCACCAAATGGAACAGAGGGGGAGAGATCAGCAAATGATACACCAGAAATCCCAGCGAATTGGATGCAGGCTGTGGAAGAACTCAAAACACAACTAAGAGAGGCTGAAGACAATTGGGAAAAGAACTTAAAAATTAAGATAAGTCATCTGGAAACAGAGGCACTTGAACTAAAATAAGAAAATAGTGTCCTGAAAGCCAAAATCATCCAGCTGGAAAATGAGGCAAAGGAGATGAAAGATGAGGCAAAGGAGATGAAAGACTAGATAAAGAGGATGAAAGATGATCTTCAAAGAAAATCAGACCAGAAGGAAAAAGAAGACCAAAAAGCCAGAGATGAAATCCAATCTTTAAGAACCAGAGTAAAACAACTAGAATCAAGTGACCCCACAAGGCAGCAGGACACTATAAAACAAAACAAAAAGAATGAAAAAAATTGAGGAAAATGTGAAGCATCTCATTCACAAAACAGACGATTTAGAAAATCATTCAAGAAGAGACAATTTAAGAATAATTGGACTACCAGAAGACCACGACAAAAGAAAAAGCCTGGACATAATACTAGAGGAAATTATCCAGGAAAACTGTCCCAAGATCCTAGAACAAGAGGGGAAAGTGGAGATTGAAAGAATCCACAGATCAACCCCTGTATTTAATCCCCAACAGACAACACCAAGAAATGTTATAGTCAAACTCAAAAACAATCAGATGAAAGAACAGGTATTACAAGCTGCCAAGAAGAAACCATTCAGATACCATGGAAACATGGTGAGGATAACACAGGATCTGTCTGCATCCACACTGAAGGACCGAAAGGCATAGAATACGATATTCCAGAAAGCAAGGGAACTAGGCCTACAGCCAAGAATAAAATACCCATCAAAACTGACTATATTCTTACAGGGGAAAGTATAGTCATTTAACACAACAGAAGAGTTCCAAGCATTCATAAATAAAAGACGAGACCTGAACAGAAAATTTGAAGTCCAACCACAGAACTCAAGAGAATCATCAAAATGTAATTGAAAAAGAGGGGAAAAACAACAACAACAACAAAAAAGGTTTTTTTAAGAGACTCAATAAGTTAAAATGATATGTATCCCTATAAGAAAAGAGATCATTGGCAACTCTTAAAAACTGTTGCTATCACCTAAGCAGCTAGAAGAACTACACTCAGAGGGAACAGTGACAAACTGTATAGGATGAAAGGACAAGACATAAATAGGTATATAGATATATGCATGCATAAATACATATACATGTGTATGTATATATTTCTATATATATACATGACTAAAGCTAAAAAAGAAAAGAGGTTATGACTAAAAGAAATGGGAAAAGAAACAAATGGGGGTAAATTTATATGTCACAAAGAAGTTCATTGCGGGAGTGGGAGAACATCGATACACGGTCTTGGTAAAGAGGTTGGAGATAGGAAATACTCAACTCTTACGTACTTTGAAACTGACCCAAAGAGGGAAGAACAATCCAATCCATTGGGGAAGAGAAGAGATTTGCACCCTATAGGGGAGTAGAAGGGTAAAAAACAGATTGGTGGGGAGGGAAGCAGTACAAGGGAGGGAGAGGGTGGGGGGGAAATTTTAAAAAGACTACAGGGGAAAATAAGGGAGGGAATAAGAAAGGAGGGAGGTAGAAAGGGAAATACAAGGGGGACCGATTTAAAGTAAATCACTGGACTAAAAGGAAGAGCTGAAGAAGAAAGGTTAGAATTAGGGAAGGATATCAAAATGCCAGGGAGTCCACAAGTGACAGTCATAACATTGAACGTGAATGGAATGAACTCACACATAAAACGTAGACGAATAGAAGAATAGATTAGAATCCAAAACCCTAACATATGTTGTCTCCAAGAAACACACATGAGGCGGTAGACACCCACAAGGTCAGAATTAAAGAATGGAGTAAGACCTTCTGGGCCTCAACTGACAGAAAGAAGGCAGGAGTGGCAATCATGATATCTGATAAAGCCAAAGCAAAAATAGACCTGATCAAAAGGGATAGGGAAGGTAATTATATTTTTTTAAAAGGGACTTTAGATAATGAGGAAATATCACTAATCAACATGTATGCACCAAATAATATAGCACCCAAATTTCTAATGGAGAAACTAGGACAATTGAAGGAAGAAATAGACAGTAAAACCATATTAGTGGGAGACTTGAACCAACCATTATCAAATTTAGATAAATCAAATAAAAAAATAAATAAGAAAGAGGTAAAAGAAATGAATGAAATCTTAGAAAAAATAGAATTAATAGACATATGGAGAAAAATAAATAGGGATAAAAAGGAATACACCTTCTTCTCAGCACCACATGGCACATTCACAAAGATTGACCATACATAAGGTCACAGAAACATGGCACACAAATGCAGAAAAGCAGAAATAATAAATGCAGCCTTTTCAGACCACAAGGCAATAAAAATAATGATCAGTAAAGGTACATGGAAAACCAAATCAAAAACTAATTGGAAATTAAAGAATATGATACTCCAAAATCAGATAGTTAGAGAAGAAATCATAGAAACAATTAATAATTTCTTCGAGGAAAATGACAATGGTGAGGCATCCTTTCAAACCTTTTGCGATGCAGCCAAAGCAGTAATCAGAGGTAAATTCATATCCCTGAGTGCATATATTAACAAACTAGGGAGAGCAGAGATCAATCAATTGGAAATGCAAATAAAAAAACTCGAAAGTGACCAAATTAAAAACCCCCAACAGAAAACCAAACTAGAAATCCTAAAAATTAAGGGAGAAATTAATAAAATCGAAAGTGATAGAACTATTGATTTAATAAATAAGACAAGAAGCTGGTACTTTGAAAAAACAAACAAAATAGACAAAGTACCTGCCAATATAATTAAAAAAAGGAAGGAAGAAAAGCAAATTAACAGCATCAAAGATGAAAAGGGGGACAGCACCTCTGATGAAGAGGAAATTAAGGCAATCATTAAAAATTACTTTGCCCAATTATATGGCAATAAATATACCAATTTAAGTGATATGGATGAATATATACAAAAATACAAACTGCCTAGACTAACAGAAGAAGAAATAGAATTCTTAAATAATCCCATATCAGATAATGAAATCCAACAGGCCATCAAAGAACTTCCTAAGAAAAAATCCCCTACACCAAGATAAACTCAGAATGGGTGAATGACTTGAATAGAAAGAAGGAAACTATATGTAAATTAGGTGAACACAGAATAGTATACATGTCAGATCTTTGGGAAAGGAAAGATTTTAAAACCAAGCAAGAGCTAGAAAAAATTACAAAATGTGAAATAAATAATTTTAACTACATCATATTAAAAAGTTTTTGTACAAACAAAACCAATGCAAACAAAATTAGAAGGGAAGTGAACAAATTGGGAAACAATCTTCATAACAAAAACTTCTGACAAAGGTCTAATTACTCAGATTTATAAAGAACTAAATTGTACAAAAAAATCAAGACATTCTCCAATTGATAAATGGACAAGGGACATGCATAGGCAATTTTCCATTAAAGAAATCAAAACTATTAATAAGCACATGAAGAAGTGTTCTAAATCTCTTATAATAAGAGAGATGCAAATCAAAACAACTCTGAGGTATCACCAAACACCTAGCAGATTGGCTAACATGACAGCTATGGAAAGTAATGAATGCTGGAGGGGATGTGGCAAAGTAGGGACATTAATTCATTGCTGGTGGAGCTGTGAACTGATTCAACCATTCTGGAGGGCAATTTGGAACTATGCCCAAAGGGCGCTAAAAGGCTGTCTACCCTTTGATCCAGCCATAGCACTGCTGGGTCTGTACCCCAAAGAGATAATGGACAAAAAGGCTTGTACAAGAATATTCATAGCTGCGCTCTTTGCGGTGGCCAAAAATTTGAAAACGAGGGGATGCCCATCAATTGGGGAATGGCTGAACAAATTGTGGTATATGTTGGTGATGGAATGCTATTGTGCAAAAAGGAATAATAAAGTGGAGGAATTCCATGGAGACTGGAGCGACCTCCAGGAAGTGATGCAGAGCGAGAGGAGCAGAACCAGGAGAACATTGTACACAGAGACAAACACACTGTGGTATAATCGAACATAATGGACTTCTCCATTTGTGGTGGTGTAATGTCCTTGAACAATCTGCAGGGATCTAGGAGAAAAAACACTATCCATAAGCAGAGGACAAACTGTGGGAGTAGAAACACCGAGGAAAAGCAACTGCCTGACTACAGCGGTTGAGGGGACATGACAGAGGAGAGACTCTAAAGGAACACTCTAATGCAAATATTAACAACATGGCAATAGGTTGGAATCAAGAACACATGCAATACCCAATGGAATCTCGCGTCGGCTACGGGGGGTGGGGGGGAGAAAAGAAAATGATCTTTGTCTTTAATGAATAATACATGGAAATAATCAAATAAAATACTATAAAATTAAAAAAAAAGAATAGTAAAATCATTAAATGTATTGGTGACTTGGCCAGGGTCACAAGGCTAAGAAGTATCTGAGGCCAGATTTGAATCCCAGACCTCCCATCTCCATATCTGATCTCTATCCAGTGGGCCACATAGATGCCTCTAAATCTATAATCTTTTGATTATAGATTGGTTATAGGAAATGAACTGATCTCCTTTACATGGTTCATTACATCTTTTGGGCCACCTGTGCAACACATGGTGAATAACTTCTGAACTAAGCCTCAGGGGTCTATAAAAGTATATTTCTGAAAGGTTGACTGCCTGCTCTGACAGCCACAGAAGCAGATTCTCTGGAGAAGTCCTGAGAGGCAGATCCCCAAATTTGGTGCTGATCATAGAGAGATGTTGGGATAGATAACTACCAAGGGCCTGTGATCATCATCGATCAATTACATAAATGTTATGGAAATGCATGATAGATTCATTTTAGTTCCTTACTATGCCTAATTATAAATTATTAGTTGAAACATTTAAACCTACCACATAAAGAAAATTACTGTTTCAGTAGAGACCATTGTGGAAGTGAGAAATTGGGAATGGTTTGCAGTGGAGCTGGAGTGGCTGGAACTGCTGACCTGTTATTCAAATGAGAAAATTCTATTTGGAATGTGACCAGGAGAGACCATTGAAGGGAGGATCTGACCAACTGAACTCTGAAGTCTCTTTGCTTTGGAGACAGAAAGGAAAAGCGTCTCTTTGGGCTTTTGAGACAGAAGAAGGACAAAATCTAGCTCTCTCTGATTTCTCTGCTGTGATATAGTGACTGAACTTCCTGACCTATCAGCCCATTTTCCCAAACTGAACTGTATTCCACAATCCTCCAACCTAAGACTTATTTTAGGATTATGGAAACCCGAAAACCTCTTTCTTTCCATTTCCTTATCTTTCCCTTCTTCCCCAATAAACCCTTACTTAATCTTAGAGAAGAGAAAGAGTATTTTATTTGAGACATCATAAAACTCACCCTGAGTAGATTTAGAAAGATCAGCAGAAGAAGCAATTAAAAGGGATGGAGGAAGGGAGGAGGAAGGGAGGAAAGGGAGGAAGGAAGGAAGGAAGGAAGGGAGAAAGGGAGACGCTCTCATCTTTAGCTATCATTTATCATTCAAATAATCCCTTATTACACCATTTCTTCTTTCCCTATGGCCTGCATATACTTATCTGTAAGAGCCTTGATTTAAACTCTGCCTTTACTCATGAAAGCGTGAAAATAATTTCTTTTATCAAGGGATCTCAAAGCACATGAGCTAATTAAACCTTATGGTTTAGGTAGGCGATCTCTCTAGGATTTACTTTGATTGACACTTAAAAATCCAATTGCTTTTAATGTGGGCATAAAAAGAGTATGCCAGTCAAAAAAGTTAAGAAATGATAGTCGATTGAAAATAATGGAATGCACTGTAGGTAACCTGTAGTTGAGATATTACAAAAGGATATAGGTGGGAGGTGGGAAGAAGTTCTGCATCTGAAAAGCTTTAATACTGGCTTACTATGTTGGAAGTAGCTATATGACCTCATTGGTTTTGAGTTTCTCAGTCCTAAAAAAAGATGAAAGAAGAAATTCCTTCATGCCTACCTCCTCAATCACTTCTGATTTAAGCAATAGCTTCTTCAGAATTACTCTAGACTCATGGTGGTTGTGGAAAGAATCCAAGATATTTCTATTTGACTGACATCATGATGTGGAACAATGTATATTGTTGTATTCTATGTAAATAATTTCTATAAATAATATATTAGTTTTAGTTAACTTAGAGTAAGTAGTATTAGCACTAAGATTCAAATTTCTTGTAATAGTTTTGTTCAAACATTTATTGTACTGAATTTATTGTGAAACCCTAAAACTATCCTTACCCAAACTTTCCTACTAAAAATTCCTTAGAGTAGATTTAGTATTGCTAAGTATAATATAAATAAGTGACCTTGGGAAGGTCACAACAAAAAAAGGGAACGATTGTGGAAAGGAAACAAGACTGGCAGTTGGTGGAGAAAGGGGCAACTGGGAGTGGCAGTTGGGTCTTGTGACTAGCACTTCCTTCCTGCTGGGTTTTTACTTCCTTCCTGGTGTTGGAGGAGGGTGGAGCTCATTCAGCCCAGAGTGGCGTGGAGTACCTCTATGCTGTTCAGCCCGAAGACACAGGCTTCTGAAGGTTAGAACTGTTTTTGTTTGCTTTCTGTCTACTGCTAAGATTCTGAATTAGACAAAACGATGACTAATATAGAGTAGACAGGAGTGGGAGAAACCCTCTGCCAGCCTCTGGGGCCTGGCCTCAGCTCTGTAGCTGAGGAAAAACTCCAACCCCAACTGGTTATTAAACTTTATATTATTTGAATTGGCAGTCAGATAAATGGACTATCTTTTCTGGGCATAGAGGGAGCTGAACATCAGTTCAGTCATTCAACAACAAACAGTCCTTATTGGACCCCTGCTGCTTCCTCTTGGCAGGGGGCTTCTCTCTCCTTTGCCTCACCAAGCAATATTCCCTCTCTCCCCTCAACTCCTCTATACCCCCATACAAACCTCACATTATACCCCATTTTTCAAATCCCCCCATTTCCTTTCAATATAAATATTACATGGTGAACCAATGGAACTTGTGCCACAGGGGGGCACTCAAAACTGTCTCTGTGGGCACACCCACTCTTGTCCCAGCACAGAGTTTGCCAGAGTTCATTACTAGAAAGCCAGAGAGACACAGTGCTGGGCTGCTCCCCTCCCTCTCTCCAACTGTGCCTGATGACATTTCTCATCCTTCTTAAAGGTTCACTATCTCTGCACTAGACTCTTGAGATAGAAGTTTGCACATGTACCTTCTCAGGGAATAATTTAATGTCCAGGGGCTGATTATTAATGACCACTTGAAGTTGCTATCCTCCATTCCAAGAACAATAATAGACAATTCAATGAAATAAGAAAATATGGTCTTTGTTCTTAAGGAAAGTTTTTTCCATTGTAGATATTTTCTCAGATAAGTAATTGTATGTGTGCCTTTAACAGATGAATTATTTTAAGTTTTTAACAAGTGCTATTTGATTAGAAAAACTGCTGATTAGTAACCACTGAGACCCAAATACTCTCTCAACATTAGTGGTCCCATGTTTAAAATTAAAAGATTCCTTAACATGGTTTGGACACTTAGTACATATCTTGATGAATTTCAATTATAATTTCAAACTAATTCATTAGGTTAGAGGATAATCCAATTGCTCCTGTTTTATTTTAGCATTTTTAAAATATGAAATAAATTAATCATTAAATGGTTGGGCACATTCAATTAATTTTAATGGCCTATTAGTGTCAATGTCTTTGGATTAGAGCCTGATAATTCAGAAACCTAGAATTAAGAACTTTTAAGAGGCTTTTAGGTGGCTCTGTGGATAGAGAGCTAGGCCAGGAGACAGGTAGTCCTGGGTTCAAATCTGGCTGTAGACATTTCTTATCTGTGGGATCTTGGGCAAGTGATAATCACAATTACTTAGCCCTTAAAATTCATCTGCCTTGTAACCAATATATTGAATTGATGCTAAGGTGGAAGGTAAGGTGTTTTAAAAAAAATTAATTAGTTAATTAATTAATTTAGTCAATTTAGAACATTATTCCTTGGTTACAAGAATCATATTCTTTCCCTCCCTTCCCTTCCCCAACCCTTCCCATAGTTGATGTGCAATTCCACTGGGTATTACATATGTCGTTGACCAAAACCTATTTCCATGCTGTTGATATTTGCATTAGGATGTTCATTTAGAGTCTATATCCCCAATCACATCCCCTCGACCCATGTAATCAAGCAGTTGTTTTTCTTCTGTGTTTCTATACAGTGTTCCTACAGTTTTTCCTCTGAATGTAGATAGCATTCTTTCTCATAGATCCCTCCAAGTTGTTCACGATCACTGAATTGACACTAATAGAGAAATCCATTACATTTGATTGTACCACAGTGTATCAGTCTCTGTGTACAAAGTTCTCCTAGTTCTGTTCTTTCACTCTGCATCAATTCCTGAAGGTCTTTCCAGTTCCCATGGAATTCCTCCACTTTATTATTCCTTTGAGCACAATAGTATTTCATCACCAATATATACCACAATTTTTCAGCCATTCCCCAATTGAAGGGCATCCCCTGATTTTCCAATTTTTTTGCCACCACAAACAGCGCAGCTATGAATATTCTTGTACAAGTCTTTTCCCTTATTATCTCTTTGCGGGTACAAACTCAGCAGTGCTATGGCTGGATCAAAGGGTAGACAGCCTTTTAGCGCCCTTTGGGCATAGTTCCAAATTGCCCTCCAGAATGGTTGGATCAATTCACAACTCCACCAGCAATGAATTAATGTCCCAACTTTGCCACACCCTCTCCAGCATTCATTACTTTCCATTTCTGTCATGTTAGCCAATCTTCTAGGAGTGAGGTGATACCTCAGAGTTGTTTTGATTTGCATCTCTCTTATTATAAGAGATTTAGAACACTTTTTCATGTGCTTATTAATAGTTTTGATTTCTTTAACTGAAAATTGCCTATTCATGTCCCTTGTCCATTTATCAATTGGAGAGTGTCTTGATTTTTTTGTACAATTGATTTAGTTCTTTATAAATCTGAGTAATTAGACCTTTGTCAGAAGTTTTTGTTATGAAGATTGTTTCCCAATTTGTTCACTTCCCTTCTAATTTTGTTTGCATTGGTTTTGTTTGTACAAAAACTTTTTAATATGATGTAGTCAAAATTATTTATTTCACATTTTGTAATTTTTTCTAGCTCTTGCTTGGTTTTAAAATCTTTCCTTTCCCAAAGATCTGACATGTATACTATTCTGTGTTCACCTAATTTACATATAGTTTCCTTCTTTCTATTCAAGTCATTCACCCATTCTGAGTTTATCTTGGTGTAGGGTGTGAGATGTTGATACAAACCTAGTCTCTCCCATACTGTCTTCCAATTTTCCTAGCAGTTTTTATCAAATTGTGGATTTTTGTCCCAAAAGCTGGCAACTTTGGGCTTACCATAGACTCTCTTGCTGAGGTCACTTATCCCAAGTCTACTCCACTGATCCTTCTTTCTGTCTCTTAGCCAGTACCAAATTGTTTTGATGACCACTGCTTTATAGTATGGTTTGAGATGTGGGACTGCAAGGCCACCTTCCTTCACATTTTTTTTTCATGATTTCCTTGGATATCCTTGGTCTTTTGTTCTTCCAAATAAACTTTGTTATGTTGTTTTTTAATTCAGTAAAAAATTTTTTTTGGTAGTTCAATGGGTATGGCACTAAATAAGTAAATCAGTTTGGGTAGGATGGTCATTGTTATTATGTTAGCTCATCCTACCCATGAGCAATTGATGTTTTTCCAATTGTTTGGATCTAGTTTTAATTGTGTGGAAAGTGTTTTGTAATTGTGTTCATATAGTTCCTGTGTTTGTCTTGGCAGATAGATTCTTAAATATTTTATATTGTCTAGGGTGATTTTGAATGGTATTTTGCTCTCTAATTCTTGCTGCTGAAATGGGTTAGAGATATATAGAAATGCTGATGACTTATGCGGGTTTATTTTGTATCCTGCAACTTTGCTAAAGTTGTTGATCATTTCTACTAGCTTTTTAGTTGATTCTCTAGGATTCTTTAAGTAGACCATCATATCATCTGCAAAGAGTGATAGCTTGGTCTCCTCATTACCTATTTTCATACTTTCAATTTCTTTTCCTCCTCTAATTGCTACTGCTTAGTGTTTTCTTTGTCTTTCAATTTTATTAATTTCTCCTTTGATTTTTAGGATCTCTAACTTAGTCTTCATCTGAGGATTTCTAATTTGTTCACTTTCTAGATTTTTTATTTGCATGCCCAGTTTATTGGCCTCTGCCCTCCCTAATTTGTTAATATATGAACTCAATTAAAAAATGTCTCCCTGAGTACTACTTTGGCTGTATCCCAAAGATTTTGAAAGGATATCTCATTATTGTCATATATAAAGGATCTGTCATTATTATAATTATTCAATGAAATTATTAATTGTTTCTATGATTTGTTCTTTAACCAATTTTGGAGAATTGTATTGTTTAATTTCCAATTAATTTTTAATTTGACTCTCCATGTACCCTTACTAATCATTATTTTCATTGAATTGTGGTCTGAGAAGTTTGCATTTATTATTTCTGGTCTTTTGCATTTATTTGCAATGTATTTATGCCCTACTACATAGTCAATCTTTGTGAATGTACCATGTACTGCTGAAAAGGTGTATTCCTTTTTGTCCCCATTTATTTTTCTCCATATATCTACTAACTCTATGTTTTCTCAGATTTCATTGTCTTCTCTTACCTTATTCTTATTTATTTTTTGGTTTGATATATCTAATTCTGATAGAGGAAGTTTCAGGTCTCCCACTAGTATAGTTTTTCTATTTATTTCATCCTTGAGCTCCACTTTAGAAATTTAGATGCTATGCCATTTGATACATACACGTCAAGTACTGATATTTCCTCATTGTTTATATTGCATTTTATCAGAATGTAATTACCTTCTGTATCTCTTTTTACTATATCTATTTTTACTTTGGCTTTGTCAGATATTATGATTGAGACTCCTGGCTTCTTTTTATCAGTTGATTCCCAATAGATTTGGCTCCATTCTCTTACTTTTACTCTATGTGTGTCTACCTTCCTCATGTGTGTTTCTTGCAGACAGCATATGATAGGGTTTTGGATTCTAATCCACTCTGGTATTCACTTGTGTTTTATGGTTAAGTTCATTCTATTCACATTCAGAGTTATGATTACCAGTTGTATCTTTCCCAGCTTTTTGATTTCTACTCCTAGTCCTGCCTTTTTTCTTTCACTATTTCCTTCTACACCAATGTTTTGTTTTTAATTAGTCCCCTTAATTCCCACCCTTTTTTACTGCCATTTCTACCCCCTTCCTTCTTATTTCCATCTTGTTTTCTTTACAGTATTTTAAAACTACCCCCCACTGTCTTTCTCCCTTCTATTGCTTCCCTCCCCACCAGTCCATTTGTTACCCTTCTACTTCCCTATATGGTGCAAATCAATTCTCTGCCCCAATGTATTTGATTGTCCTTCCCTCTTTCAGTCAATTTCAATGCACATAAGGATTAAGTATTTCCTATCTCCAACCTCTTTATCCTTCCAGTGTATCGATGTGTAAGGTTTTTTTTTTTTAAAGAATTTTCAAATTCTAAGAATATATCACAGCATTTATAACATCTAGTCTAAAGAAGCTCTCACTCTATTTAGCTTAACAAGATGTGGTTGAAATATCTAAGTTGGATTATAAAGCCATATGTGAAACAATAGTGTGGAAGGCAGAATTGGATTTTGTAAGTATGGTGGAAGGAAAGGAATAGTTTTAGAAGTAATTATTCTTAAAGTAGAGCAGTGCTAAAACAATAGTTTTTGGTACTTAAAAAATGTTGAAGATGTTCTACTGGAAGAATACCATGTTCCATCAATCCCAGAATTCTATCTCTTATTATAGTAACAAGAGAACTTTTGTCTTCTTTATCATCATTGTTGAAACATTAGATACATGGTCTCACATATTCCTGGATTATCTTTATGACCAATTATACATCTATCTGTTAGACAGCTATATGGCTCAGTAGAAAGAGTTCTGGGTTTGGAGTAAAAAAATCCTGAGTTCTTCTGGCCTCAGACACTTACTAGCTATGTGACCCTAGGGAAATCACAATATCCATTTGTCTCTGGAGAAGAAAATGGCAAGTCAGTCCAGTATTCTTGTAAAAAAAATCTCCATGGACATTATTGGTGGAATATAGTCCATGGGCTCACAAAGAATTAAACACAATTGAACAACAACAAAACATTTCTTGAATTATTTATCTTTTCCACCTACTTAAATTCTTGGAGTATGATATATTAGTCAACTTAGGTCACAGGGTCATAGATTTAGAGAAAGAAGGTGTTGTAGAATTATAAGATTTTAAAGCTAGAAACAAAGGGAACCTCAGAGACTATTAATCTAACTTCCTTATTTTACAGTTAGTTAAATAAAGAATAGAGAGGTTAAGTGAATTGCTCAGAATTACATAGGATGTAAAGCCTTCTATCAAAGACAGCTATTCTCACTCCCTATGAAGCCTTCTCATCCATAATGTCTCCCTTGAATCACAATAGTAGCTCTTGACATTACATTTGTCCTAAAATTTGCTGTATCAAATTTAAATTAGTTCTAGTATCCTAATAAGATCTCATGTGCTATTTATTCTGCACTACACTGCCTATCTAATATCTTTGACAAAGAACCACTCATATATACTCTTCAATATGTCATTATCTATTGCTAATTACAGTCATATCTAAGCCCAGGGTCTGTTGACTTTTCAGCATTCTCTTTAGTCATGTAGCAACTATGGGGCTCAGAACCATGCCATTCAGATGTACAGTTCAGGTTTCTATCACTGAGATTGTTATTTAGGGATCAGTTTTAGGAACTGAAAGCTTAGACCATCACCAACTAGCTACTCAGGAAAGGAAAACTTGTCTTAGTTAGTCCCCAGAAATGAATTCCCTATTATTCATGGCTTAAATCATCATTCATTCATTTTGAATGCAGAATGGCCCTGATTAGCACTCACATACTTCCTGCTTCACACTCACTTCCTCATATTCTGTATCTACTTATATATCATCAATAACTGATCCACACTCACCTCTCTTTCTTACATTTTGGCTACTTCATTTATTCAGTAATGGCTCTCTACTTTCTCACACCCTCACCAAGGGATCAGATGTTCCTTCACTACCATGACACAGTCATGCTTCTATTAATATTAAGATATTAATTTTATATTAATTTTATTAATTAATATTAAGATAACATCTTGATACCCTTTCATAGCTCTAGAGATAATTAACAATTGTGGAGTGTTGTATGAACTGCATTTTCAGGCTCTGTCTGCCTTCCCCAGGTTACAGAAGTTGAACAACCTGACAAATATTAGTACAGCTTCTGCTTAAACAGAGAATTCACTACCTTACAAGGCAGCCTATTCCATTTGTTTCTATCCTCATATGGAATTTATTTAATAATATTTTATTAACAACATTCATTTTTTTATGTTACAATCAAACACAAATCAGTCCTTCCCCACTACAACTTAACTTCTAGCAAAGAAAAAGTTAAAAAAAAAACTTGAAAAATTATTTCTTTTGAAAGCATGAGCAACATTCATCACCACCTCTTTATCAAGAGGAAGAAAGTATGTTTCATTATCTGTTCTTTAGGATCAAAATTGGTCACTACAGTTAATTTAAGTTTAGCTACATGCCTCTAATTTTTTATAAAATTGCATTAATATACTTACTGAATATATTTGTTTAACTCAGTGATGGCAAACCTTTGAGAGATGAAGTGATGAGTCCCACCCCCACCTCACCACCCAGACTAAGTGCTGTGCCTTCACTGCACAAGGGGATGGAGAAAACACTCCCATTGGGTTGCTGGGCAGAGGGGCAGGTGATGTGAAAAAAATGTCATCAGGCATGGTGGAGAGGGGGAAGGGAGCAGTCCCTGAGTTTTTCTGCCTTTATAGTAATGAACTCTGGGTGAGTGGAGAGGGTGGCAGCATGCCCACAGAAAGTGATCTGTATACCATCTTTGGCAGCCATGCCATAGGTTTGCCACCACTGGTTTAACTCTATTTTCTTGATTATACCTGCATTTAAAATCTTTCCTTGTTTCTCTGAACTTCTGCTATTTGTTATTTTAGTGTGAGGAGATTGAATTGATTCTGTATCTTTTTTATTGATTCTATTTAAAACTAATTGATTTTGTTCTTAGACAAGCAGATCACGAAGAGCTCTAAGTTATGGTTCTTTGTACCTACTATGTGTCAGACACTTTACATATATCTTGTTGATTAGGTAGAAGTTATTATTATCTCCTTTTTATAACTTCATGAAGTAACAGGTAAATAGAAGCTGTGACTTTTCCAAGTACACATAGCTAGTTGTTTTTAAGTTAAGATTTGAACTAAATTATTCCTGCTTCCAGGTCCTATACTTTGTTCATTGCACTGCCTAGGTGCCCCTAATATAAGTCTCTTTCTTTCTATAATTGACCTTCTTTGGAATGTATGCCCAGTAATAAAATCTCTAGGTCAAAGGGTGTGACTAGTTTATGTTTATTGCTTAATTCTAAATTGAATCCCAGAATGGTTGTCAGTTTGCAGCTACAATAATGCATTGTTTTGTCTATGTTAATCCATAGCCCCTTTGATCTTATCTATGCTATTCTCTTTTTTAAATCATCCTTGCCTATTAGGTAAAGCCTCTAAGTTGTTTTAACTCATATTTCTTTTCATATTAGGAATTTGGAGGGTTTTAAAAAATATGATTGTGTTGGGTTGTGGGTCCCAGCAGATAGAGGAAACTGGAAAAGAAACCAAACACATGCACATGGGCAGCAACTAGCAGTCATTTTGAAGTTGAAAGATCAGTATATAGAAATTAATCAAAGAGCTAGGCAAATGAGAGATTATAGGACCACAGATTTAGAGCTAGAAAGAACAACTGAGGTAATCAAAATCAAATCCCTAATTTTAAAGATGAGGAAATTGAGGTAAAGGGAGAATCACTCAGAGACTGGATATTGGAAATAGGATTTGAACCCACCCCTTCAAGACCCTATCTACTTTATCAGTCCCTGGTTCTTAGTACACTGCTTAGAACATAGTAGGAGCTTAGTAAATGTTTATTGATTGACTTATTGAATGATCCCCTTGTTTTATGGAACTCCCTAATTTGTCTTTGTCCCTTGGGAACTTGCCTTTATGGAGTCCCAGGCTGACTCTTTTCTTAAATTGAACAATAAACCTTAAAGTACCTAATGATCTCAGGCTAGATAGAATTAGTAGATATAATTAAATCTTAAGTACCCTTTTGCCATAGAATTTTCTCCCATTGTTATGGGGAATATTGACCCTTATATTAATTGGTATTGGTATCAATAGTTGTCAATAGTTGTTGATATATATTGGTAGGCTATTAGGTTTAAAGATACCCAGTTGACAGTTGGATAAATGGCTGGACTTGGCAGTTGAGGAAATCAACTTGAGACTGGTTATAGAAAAACCCTATTTATTGTAAATATAAGAATGCTGGGAAAGGAAAGGGAAAGGGAAAGTATGAAATATATTGATTATATATGCATATATTTCCCTAAGCTAAAGAATTCTAACTAAAACCCCAAAAACCCCCCAACTAAAACTTGGCAAGGAATGTCTTCCACCTCAAAACTAGGCCTACACTAAAACTCCTTAATATATCTAAAATGTATTTCTAACTATATAATTTACTCTAATTATAATTATCCTTATATTATATCTTCAAATAATCAATTTAGCCTTCTCTGTCTCTTTCTCCAGTCCCCAAGCTCCAACTGTGACAGAAACAGACACTGCAGATTTCACAGAAATCAAGCTCTCTTCTGGTCCCACTGTTAGAATCAGGGAACAGCCTGAGCTTCTCTCTCACTCTGTCAGATTACTCCTTCTCTCATTCTTCTCAGCTCTCAAGCTGTTTTCCAGGCCAACTGTCATTAACTCTTCTAAGATTTACAGAGGAAAACTCCAACCATCCACCCTTTAAGCAACAAACTCAAAGACTGTGTACAATTCCTAACTGCCCCCTGCTAGGGGAATCTGGGAATTCTTTTCCCATCATCTCTTGAGGATTCGTCTGTCTGAATTTAAAGGAGTCAACCCATCTTCTCTAGCCAACCACCTATGCCTACTTATCAAGAATCTTTAGTTACTTCCTTAATTAAGAATTTACTCACTACACCATTGTATCTAGGCTTCTCCTAGGCAGCCCAGCCCCTGGCTGGAATACTCCTTTCCTGGTGTCCATGTAAGACAATCAGTTGTCCTTCTTGTCCTTTATTCTCCAAAAGGTATTAACTGTGATGATGAACCTTTTAGAGGAGTGCCAGGCCCTGCCCTCCTCACCCTACTCCTCAGATTGAGTACCATGCCATAACCCCCAACCCTCTTCTTCCACCAAAAATAGGAGGAAGTTCTCCCATTGGGCTGTTGGGTGGTGGGGTGGATAAAATGAAAAAAATGTCCTCAGGGCAGGTGAAGAAGAGGAGGGGCGTGGCCCAAGTATTCTGCTCCCCTCCAACTCTGCCATCTGTGAGCCTCCCTCTCCACACCCCCTCCCCCGGGCACTCCCTTTGGGCTGCTGGGCAGAGGGGCAGGGGGCATGTAAAAATGTCTATAGGTATGTTGGAGACAGGAAGGGGAGCAACTCTGCCCAAGTCCCTTTATCTTTCTAGTAAGGAACTGAGGTGTGTGTGTGAGTGTATATGTATGTGGCTTGCATACCTACAGAGTCCTCTGTGTGCTATCTTTGGCACCTATGCCACAGGTTTGCCATCACTGGTATATAAGACCCCAAGTTCTTCAGTTCATTGGAAAATCCGCTTTCGAGGTGCATTTTCCTAGAGATTGTGTTCCCAGAGTTCCAGAGCTTGTCTCTGTGTGGTATCTTGTGCATGACTCTGTGTAGTGGCTGGTAGGGCATTGTCTCTTGATTAAAGTCTTATTCTTTCTAACTACTTTGGTGGTTGTGTGATTTTCAAGGTTGGCAAATGTATTATGAACATTCCTAGCTAATAATTAATAATAATAACAATAGTAAACATAATAGCAACCACAATTGACATTTATTAGGTACTTAAAAAAGAAAACCCTTAACTTCTGTCTTAGCATCAATACTGTGTATTGGTACTAAGGCAGAAGAGTGGTAAGGGCTAGGCAATGGGGGTTAATTGACTTGCCCAGGGTCACACAGCTAGGAAGTATCTGAGGCCAGATTCGAACCCAGAACTTCCCCTTTCTAAGCCTGGCTCTCAATCTACTGAATTACCCAGCTGCCCCCTATTTGGTATTCTCAATAGATTATCTAAATTAACAAACCACTTCAAGAAGGTGCTCCTATTATGATGCCTACTGTATTGATGAGAAACTAAAATTTTGAGAGCTTAATTGATTAGCTAATAGTTGCATAGTTAGTTAATAAGTGTCTGAAGAAAGATTTAAATGTAGTTCTTTCTGATTCCAAGTCTAGGACTCCATCCATTTATTCATACTGTGCCAAGAGAGAGCAGGGTAAAGAGAAAAGATGTACACCTAGACAGGATATTGAAGTAGCTTAGTGATTTGACTTTATCTACTTCAATCCCCTTCTTACCCTGGCTGACAAATGGGAGGCACCTGAAAATAGTTGATTGGGTAGTTTGTGGAGAACAGGGTTTGGAGAGAATCAACATTTTTGACTCAGGGATGGTAGAGGGTACATATATTATGATATTTATACATTTGCATTTATATTATTTTGCATATTATATTTGTTGAAGATACTAAACTCAGACTGCTGAGGTAGTCTGACCATATTCATGCATTTAATAAATATCAGGTTCTGGATTTAAACCCCAATCTCCTGACTATGAGTGTTGAGAAGAACTATTTAAAAAAAAACCTTACCTTCTGTTTTAGGATCATTATTGTGTATTAGTTCCAAGGCAGAAAAATGGGAAGGGATAGGCAATGGGCTTGCTCAGGGTCACAGAGCTAGGAAGTATCTGAGGCAGATTTGAATCTAAGACCTCTCATCTCTTTCACTTTCAATCCACTGAGCCATCTAGCTGGCCCTCAAGATCCCCCCCCCTTACACTGTATTATTTTGATTTCTAATATTTCTCTTTATCATTTTATATCTAAGCCTATTCTTCTTTTCTTTGTCCTGACAGATCTAGGAATGTACAGTATATTTCTTGCCCAAGAGAATCATCTAAAATTGGGATAATTAAGATTGATAATCTAAGGTTCATCTTTTTTTGGTATCCAAATTTGGCTCCAAACAAACATGGCTGTGTCCTTGATTACCTGATTAGGATGAATGATGGAAGTCAAACCTAACAAGACCTAACTTGATTTCTCCATCTGCAAGGATATTGGAACCCTGTAATTAAGCATGTAATTTTCACCCATCATCAAGAAGGAGTCAAGGTGGGATTAGAAAATATTAGACTACCTCCTCATTAGGTATCCACCAATTAGAAATGCTTTGGACAGCCTAGGGGAGGGGTGAATAATGAGCTTTTAGAATTGTATGAAAATGATTCAAGAATGTGAATGAATTGTCTTTGATCCAAGAGAAAGATCATGGACCAATTAACTTATTGGTTATTTCTAACCTAATCAATAAATTGATTTTGCTTATCTGGAACCCAGTCTCTTAGAATTTTTATTCATCACAGTACTGTACTTGTACCACACAATATCTATATACTTGGGAATCTTAGATATTTAGTTCAACTCATTCATATTACCCATAAAAAATGAAGGCCCAGAGAAATTGTGTGATTTACCCCAAGATAACATAGATAGCAAACAAGTCAAAATTTGAAATCAGGTTCTCTAGTTTCAAATTCAAAAACTGCCTCAATATTCAACAAATATTTTAAAAGCATCTATTATGAAGATGGCAGCCTAGAAGGAGCAGAAGTTCAGACCTCTGAATACCCTTCCTTACCAATCACAAACCAAATGTTCCTAGGGGACTGAAAATCAAACCTAACAAGACAGAGCCAAGGAACCCTTCTGCTGAACTCAATTCAAAAGGTACGCACCGCCTAACCCCCAAAGCCTGAATCCAAGAACACTTGGGTTTAAGGGGAAGGCAGAAGGAAGGTCCCAGGACCCCTCCCCACACCCACCAAGAGCACTAAGACTCCAGCGGCAGTGGGGACCTCTGGGCAGGCAAAGGTGCTAGTCTGGAGGGTATACCATACAGGCAGGGCTGTGCCAAGCTCAGAGCATCAAACACAAATGGCAGGGAAGGAGCTGGAGAGGGAGCATAGAACTGACAGCCTGGCCAGAGCTGTGGAGATCCTCCATTTTTACTCCAGCCCTCCAGGAGGTTTTGGCCTCAGGGCACATCCAGCCCAACTCAGCTGAACTTAATCCCATCAAAACTCTTCAGAACTCAGGGAAACCCAGGCTCCACACCCCTCCCTCACTGACTGATGGACTTTAATCCAATCAAAAACCTCCAGAGTTCAGGGAAGCTCAAACCTCCATACTCTTCCCCCAGAGAAAGCACTGAGAGATTCTCTGTCAAAGCTCCAAGAGGGGAGACTGACAGAAGCCCCAAATCCAAAAAAATGAGAGGAGCAAGAGCATAGACAAATACAGGGAGCAAAGAAAGGTTGAATATGAGAAAACAACAGAAAAAGAAGAAAGAAATTACAATAGACAGCTTCTATACAGTGAATGGAACAGAGGGGGAGGGATCAGCAAATGATAAATTGGAAATACCAGCGAATTGGATACAGGTTTTGGAAGAACTCAGAATGAAATTAAAAACACAATTAAGAGAGGCTGAAGACATTTTGGAAAAGAACTTAAAAACTAAGATAAGTAATTTGGAAACAGAGGCACTTGAACTAAAACGAGAAAATAGTGTCTTGAAAGCCGAAATCAACCAGCTGGAAAATGAGGCAAAGTAGATGAAAGATGAGGTAAAGAAGATGAAAGATGACCTCCATAGAAAATCAGACCAGAAAGAGGATGACCAAAAATCCAGGGATGAAACCCAGTTTTCAAGAACCAGAATACAACTAGAATTAAATGACCTCACAAGGCAGCAGGACACTATAAAACAAAACCAAAAGAATGAAAAAATTGAAGAAAATATGAAGCATCTCATTCACAAAACAAAGGATTTAGAAAATCGTTCAAGGAGAGACAATTTAAGAATCTTGGGTCTACCAGAAGACCATGAAAAAAGAAAAAGACTGGACACAATACTACAGGAAGTTATTAAATAAAACTGCCCCAATATTCTAGAATAAGAGGGAAAAGTGGAGATTGATAGAATCACAGATCACGTCCTGTACTTAAGCCCCAACTGACAACACCCAGGAACGTTAGAGCCAAATTCAAGAACTATCAGACCAAAGAAAAAGTCATTCAGATACCATGGAACCACAATGAGGATAATGCAGTGTCTGGCTGCATCCACACTGAAGGACTGAAACTCACGGAATATGATATTCCAGAAAGCAAGGGAAATAGATCTACAACCAAGAATCAACTGCCCAGCAAAACTGACTATATTCTTACTGGGGAAAGTATGGTCAATCAATAAAATAGAAGAATTCCAAGAATTTGTAAAGAAAAGACCAGACCTGAATAGAAAATTCGATGACCAAGCACAGAACTCAAGAGAACCATCAAAAGGTAATTTAAAAAAAGGGAAAAAAAAGAAAAACAAAACAAAACAAACAAACAAAAAAACCCTCTTTTTTAAAGAGACTCAATAAGTTAAGATGTTATATATCCCTATAAGAAAAGAGTTTATTGGTAACTCTTAAAAACTGGTGTTATCACCTAGTCAATTAGAAGAATGACACTTAGAGGGAACAGTGACAGACTGTATATGATGAAACAATAAGACATAAATAGGTATATAGATATATGCATGCATAAATACATATACATATATATTATATATATACATATACATATGTATATATATATATATATATATACAACTAGAGCTAAACAAAAGAGGTTAATACTAAAAGACATGGGAAAAGGAACAAATGGGGGCAAATTTATATGTCACAAAAAAGTTCAATGTGGGAGTGGGGAGAACATCAATACACTGGAAGGGTAAAGAGGTTGGAGATAGGAAATACTCAACTCTTATGTGCTTTGAAATTGACTCAAAGAGGGAAGAACAATCTAATCCATTGGGGGGAAGAGAATAGATTTGCACCCTATAGGGGAGTAGAAGGGTAACAAATGGACTGATGGGGTGGGAAGCAGTACAAAGGAGGGAGAGGGTGGGGGGTAATTTAGAAAGACTACAGGGAAAATAAGAGGGGGAATAAGAAGGGAAGGGGGCAGAAAGGGAAGTAAAATAAAGGTGGGAACTAGGGGGACTGATTAAAAACAAACATTGATGTAGAAGGATATAGTGAAAGAAGAAAAGGCAGGACCAGGAGTAGAAACCAAAATGCTGGGAAATACATAGCTGGTAATCATAACTCTGAATGTGAATAGAATGAACTCACCCATAAAATGCAAGAGAATAGCAGAGTGGATTAGAATCCAAAACCTTACCATATGCTGTCTATATGAAACATACATGAGGAAGGTAGATAAGCATAGGGTGAAAATAAGAGGATGGAGCCAAATCTATTGGCCATCAACTGATAAAAAGAAGGCAGGAGTCTCAATCATGATATCTAACAAAGTCAAGGTAAAATTAAATCTAGTTTAAAACAGAGAGGGAAGGCAATTACATCCTGATAAAAGGCAGTATAGACAATGAGGAAATATCCATACTCAACATGTATGCACCAAATGGCATAGCATCCAAATTTCTAAAGGAGAAACTAGTGGAGCTCAAGGATGAAATCGAAAAACTATACTAGTGGGAGACCTGAAACTTCCTTTATCTGAACTAGATAAATCAAGCCAAAAAATAAATAAGAAAGTGGTAAGAGAAATGAATGAAATCTTAGAAAAATTAGAGTTAGTAGACATGTGGAGAAAAATAAATAGGTTCAAAAAAGAATATACCTTCCTTTCAGCAGCACATGGTACATTCACAAAAATTGACTAGGGCATAAAAACATGGCAAACAGGTGCAAAAGAACAGAAATAATAAATGCAACATTCTCAGATCACAATGCAATGAATATAATATTTAGTAAGGGTACATGGAGAGGTAAATAAAAAATTAATTGGAAATTAAATAATACGATTCTCCAAAACCAGTGAGTTAAAGAACAAATTGTAGAAAAAATTAATAACTTCATTGAAGAAAATTAAAATGATGAGACACCTTTGCAAAACCTATGGGACAGAATAACTGTAGGACTTCTGGGTAATCATGGCTGCAATCTAGATGCCATACGCTTCCTCTCCCCTGCACCGAATGAAACAGACTACATCAAAGGAGCATAAAAATCACCTTTGGCGGAACAGGACTCCCCAGTATCCCACAGAGGGGAAGGTACATGGGGCTTGAACATTTCCACACTATAATAAGGAGGAAAAGCTTGCACAGAAAAGTGAACTGAGCCGCCCTTCCCCCACCCAACCTCCCCCACCAAACCAGAGTGAGCTACCTGAGCGCTCACTTGGACAGCAAGTGAGTGGGGAACATCTCTGTCTCGGGGGGGGGAACTCCAGGGTCCTTGGGATCTGAGACTGCCAGGAAAAAACGTCTCAGGGCGGTTTCACTGGAGAACCCGGCGCTGAACACGGGGGTCAGCGGAGCTGTACTTAGGGAGGCTGTGCTGAACATCTCCGCAGAGCTAAACACCAGGGGCAGACCACGCGCTGATTATCTGGGCAGAGATGAACACCTGGGCAGTGTGGCTGTGAACAGGGACCCAGTGCTCTAAGAAACCTCGGAGGCTGGGAAGAACTAGTCTGAAGCAACCTAAATTCACAGAAAAACCGCCCATATAACCCAGACCCCAGACCAAAAAGGAAAGGGGAATAAAACCACCAAAGGGATAGCTCACATGGCCCAAAATCAAGCCTCCAGGAAGAAAGGGAAAAAAGTGACTATTGAAAACTTTTATGATGGAAGTACCCAAGGAAAAGAGGAGAATGAGGAGGAAACCCAAAAAAAATCAGAACATGCCTCCCAAAATGGAAACTATCAACAAGCTCTGGAAGATCTCAAACTGGAACTTATCCAAAAGATGGAAAACTGGAAAGTGTGACAAGGAAATCACTTTAAAAGACTGATATATATTAATTTAAGGTCGCCAAGGAATTCAGCCATGTAATTCCTAAATGAAAACTCAAGTCAGCAGTCAACCTTTTATGGAGTTTAATTACAACAGGAGTAAGAAAGGAATTAGAGATAGAGAGAGAGAAAAGGGAGAGAAGGGAATAGGTCTTAAATATCCCTTCTGTTTAGGCTGGGCCAAAAGGCCCAAGCCCTTAGATAGCTGGGGCAAAGAAAAGAGATCAGTCCCTATTACTCACGTGACCAAAATGGAGAAACAGTCTCAGAGGCCCCCACCTTCAGCTTCCTTCAGAGCAAGCTTCTCAGAGCACACTTCAACCACTCAGACAAACTCCTCAACCACCCTCCTGAGTCTTCAGAGCCCTCTATCTTTAAGGAAACCATCCAAGTTCCCTCCCCTCAGTTCTCACATCTACCAATCACTGTCCATCAATTTCCCTGTGCCAATGGAGGCTCTAGCTTAACCCAGGACCGCCCAGAGGTCTCTGGCTTTGCACATGTCTGTTGAAGGTCATATTTTCAAATAATTAAATCTTTGATCCTTTGCTACAGCCTTTCCTAAATCCTGTTAACCTGAGTAGGGTAGAGATTGGAATAATTAAATTTTGATCTATGCTGCAGCCCTTCCTCAATCCTGTTAGGACTGAGTAGGGTGGAGATTGATTCCAAGTATCTCCATTGTAGCAATTCTAAAATCAATCATGACTCAAAGAAATTCCTGTTCTATGTTTAAGCATAGGTCAAAGTCCTTTCCATTGTTCAGCAAAAGGTTTCTGTCCTAAAGTAATCTTAAGAAGGTAGGAGGAGGAAACTCTCATGCCAATGGGGTTCACATTCCAATAGCCAAGACCCACTATCAATAGGAAATTTTTCAAGTATGAAATATCCCAATGGTGAAATTTCCAACATTTATAAGTCTAAGAAATTTTTAAGGTTTACAAAAGAAAAATGGGAGAAAGAGATCAGCAGTCTGACAGATAAGACTGCTCAATTGGAAAAAGAGCTCGAAGCATCCAATAGAAGGGCAGACAAAGCTGAAAAGCAAAACCAGTCCCTAACGACCAGAATCAAGCAACTCGAAGAAAGTAAAATGATAAAACAGCAAGAATCAATAAAGCAAACCCAAAAAATTAATGAATTAGAAGAAAACATAAAATATCTCACTGAGAAGGTCACCGATCTGGAAAACAGAGGGAGACGAGAAAACCTCCGAATTATCGGTCTCCCAGAAAAACCAGAGATAAACAATAAACTCCATATTATTGTACAGGAGATTATGAAAGAAAATTGCCCCCACGTTCTGGAGCTAGGGGGAAAAATAGAAATAGAAAGGATTCATAGATCACCCTCTATACTAAATCCCCAAAAGACAACCCCTAGGAATGTAATTGCCAAATTCAAGAGCTTCCAAGAAAAGGAGAAACTTCTACAAGAAGCCAAGAAGTGGAGCTTCAGATATAGGGGGGCTCCCATAAGGATCACACATGACTTAGCAGATAACACACTAAGAGACCGCAAAGCATGGAACACGATATTTAGAAAGGCAAGAGAGCTGGTTCTCCAACCAAGAATCAACTACCCAGCAAAACTGACTATATACTTCCAGTGGAAAGTATGGGCATACAACAAAATAGAAGATTTCCAAGCATTTACTAAGAAAAGACCAGACCTTAGTGGAAAATTTGATATCCAAGCACAGAAAGCAAGAGAAACATGGAAAGGTAAATATGAAAGAAAGGGAAAAGGAGATAAATCTTATCTTTTTCTTTAAGTCAAACTCTCTTCTATAAAAACTACATTTACATCAAAGTATATATATTAATATGTGGGGAAAATGTTTTGTGTAACTCTCATAAATTGTATCATCATAAGAGTAGTTAGAAGAAACATGTATAGGGAAAGATTGGGGCATTAAGAAGATTTGGGGAAAGTGGGGGAAAAGAAAGGAAAAGGGAGGGGGGAACTGTTGATAATACTAAGATTTACTTCAATAAATAGGGGGGGGACTTAATAGAATAATCTTTCCCATATAAAGATACACAAGGGAAGGGGAGGGGAAGAACTCACATATGAGGAGAGGAAGAGAGCATGAAGTGGAATTACTTAAACCTTAATCTCAGTGAAATCAAGTCTGAGAGGGAAGAACATCTAGATCCAGTGGGATCCTGAATTCTATCTTATCCATTAGGGCAAGAAAGAAAGGAAAATTAAGGAGGGGGAGGAGGGAGGGAGTATAAAAAAGGAGGGAAGGAGAGAGGGGAGGGGAAGGGAGCATAAAAATGGAGGGGCTAGAAAGGGAAGCATCTCAAGGGAGGGGACTAGGGGGACTGACCTAAAGTAAATCACTGGTTCAAAAGGAAATAGCTAAAGAAGAAAGGTCAGAACTAGGGGAAGATATCAAAATGCCAGCGAATCCACAAATGACAATCATAACTTTGAACGTGAATGGGATGAACTCACTCATAAAATGTAGACAAAGAGCAGAGTGGATTAGTGTAAGACTCTATGGCTTACAAGACTCATCCACAGGGTCGGCCAGTCCTGTGACATCCTGTTTGGGGTAACGAAAAATGAAGAGTAACAAAAGAAGAGATGGACACTATATGAAAAGAGAGAAATAGTGCCAATTTTATTTGCTTCACACAGAACTTTTATAGGCAAAGACTACTTAGACAAAACCCACAGGAATTTATGATTCTTCATTCCAGAAACCCTAACCTTGGTCAAGGGATAGTCAGGTGTTCAAAGGTTAGCCTACATTCTTCCTTTAATGCAAATACAAACAAAGGGAAGAGGGACAGATGAGGGGATAGGCGCCCACCTAATCGCAATTTGCCCTTCATAAATGTTATCCCGCAGTCTTCTTGTTTACTGTTCCATCCTTGGTCCCAAGATGGGCGAAGGTCAATCCTCATCTTTGTCTGAAGCAAAGACAAGCAAGTCCACAACTTTATCTTAAGCAAATACAAATAAAGAAAAGAGGAGGTATTCCTCGACTACAGATTAGAACCCAAAACCCCACCATATGTTGTCTTCAAGAAACACATATGAGACGGGTTGACACTCACAATGTTAGAATTAAAGGTTGGAATAATACCTTTTGGGCCTCAACTGATAGAAAGAAGGCAGGAGTTGCAATCATGATATCTGACAAAGCCAAAGCAAAAATAGACCTGATCAAAAGGGATAGGGAAGGTAAATAGATTCTGCTAAAAGGGAGTATAGACAATGAGGAAATATCACTAATCAACATGTATGCACCAAATGCTATAGCATCCAAATTTTTAATAGAGAAACTAGGAGAATTGAAGGATGAAATAGATAGTAAAACCATATTAGTGGGAGACTTGAACCAACCACTATCAAATTTAGATAAATAAAACCAAAAAATAAACAAGAAAGAGGCAAAAGAGGTGAATGAAATCTTAGAAAAATTAGTTAATAGACATATGGAGAAAAATAAATAGGGACAAAAAGGAATACACCTTCTTTTCAGCACCACATGGCACATTCACAAAAATAGATCATACACTAGGTCATAGAAACATGGCACTCAAATGCAGAAAAGCAGAAATAATAAATGCATCCTTTTCAGATCACAAGGCAATAAAAATACCGATCGGCATGGGTACATGGAGAGCCAAATCAAAAATTAATTGTAAATTAAAAAATATGATACTCCAAAGTCAGATAGTTAGAGAAGAAATCATAGAAACAATTAATAATTTTGTTGAAGAAAGTGACAACAGCAAAACATCCTTTCAAACCTTATGGGATACAGCCAAGACAGTACTTAGAGGAAAATTCATATCCCTGAGTGCATATATTAACAAATTAGGGAGGACAGAGATCAAGGAATTGGAAATGCAAATCAAAAAACTTGAGAACAAACAAATTAAAACCCCCAGAAGAAAACCATACTAGAGATCCTAAAAATTAAGGGAGAAATTAATAAAATCGAAAGTGACAGAACTATTGAGCTAATAAACAAGACTAGAAGCTGGTACTTTGAAAAAACAGACAAAATAGACAAAGTACTGGTTAATCTAATTAAAAAAAGGAAAGAAGAAAGGCAAATTAACAGCATCAAGGATGAAAAGGGGGATCTCACCTCCAATGATGAGGAAATTAAGGCAATCATTAAAAACTACTTTGAAATGATCAAATAAAATATATTAAAAAAAAAAACTACTTTGCCCAACTACATGGCAATAAATATACCAACCTAGGTGATATGGATGAATATTTCCCAAAATATAAATTACCTAGACTAACAGAAGAAGAAATAGTTTTCTTAAATAATTCCATATCAGAAAAAGAAATCCAACAGGCCATCAAAGAACTTCCTAAGAAAAAACTCCCAGGGCCTGATGGATTCAACAGTGAATTCTATCAAACATTCAGAGAACAGTTAATCCCAATACTATACAAACTATTTGACATAATAAGCAAAGAGGGAGTTCTACCAAACTCCTTTTATGATACAAACATGGTACTAATTCCAAAGCCAGGCAGGCCAAAAACAGAGAAAGAAAATTATAGACCAATCTCCCTAATGAATATAGATGCAAAAATCTTAAATAGGATACTAGCAAAAAGACTCCAGCAAGTGATCCGAAGGGTCATCCACCATGATCAAGTAGGATTTATACCAGAATGCAGGGCTGGTTCAACATTAGGAAAACTATCCACATAA
The DNA here is from genome assembly GCF_027887165.1 of Monodelphis domestica. Lineage (NCBI taxonomy): Eukaryota > Metazoa > Chordata > Mammalia > Didelphimorphia > Didelphidae > Monodelphis > Monodelphis domestica. The sequence continues at coordinate 346,152,768 of NC_077227.1, read as the reverse complement.
TTGACCACATCAACAAGCAAACCAACAAGAACCACATGATTATCTCAATAGATGCAGAAAAAGCCTTTGATAAAATACAACACCCATTCCTACTAAAAACACTAGAAAGCATAGGAATAGAAGGGTCATTCCTAAAAATAATAAACAGTATATATCTAAAACCATGAACTAATATCATCAGCAATGGGGATAAACTATATCCATTCCCATTAAGATCAGGAGTGAAACAAGGATGCCCATTATCACCTCTATTATTTGACATTGTATTAGAAATACTAGCAGTAGCAATTAGAGAAGAAAAAGAAATTGAAGGCATTAAAATAGGCAAGGAGGAGACCAAATTATCACTTTTTGCAGATGACATGATGGTCTACTTAAAGAATCCTAGAGATTCAACCAAAAAGCTAATCGAAATAATCAACAACTTTAGCAAAGTTGCAGGATACAACATAAACCCACATAAGTCATAAGCATTTCTATATAATTCCAACCCAGCTCAGCAGCAAGAACTAGAAAGAGAAATCCCATTCAAAATTACCTTAGACAAAATAAAATACTTTGGAATCTATCTCCTGAGACAAACTGAACACAACTACAAAATACTTTCCACACAACTAAAACTAGACTTGAACAATTGGAAGAACATTAAGTGCTCATGCATAGGACGAGCCAATATAATAAAAATGACCATCCTACCCAAACTCATCTATCTATTTAGTGCCATACCCATGGAACTTCCAAAAAAATTTTTTACTGATTTATAAAAAACCATAACAAAGTTCATTTGGAAGAACAAAAAATCAAGGATAGCCAGGGAAATAATGAAAAAAAAATACAAAGGAAGGGGGTCTTACAGTCCCAGATCTCAGACTATATTATAAAGCAGCGGTCATCAAAACAATTTGGTACTGGCTAAGAGTCAGAAAGGAGGATCAGTGGAATAGACTGGGGGCAAGCAACCTCAGCAAGACAGTATATGACAAACCCAAAAATCCCAGCTCTTGTGACAAAAATCCACTATTTCATAAAAACTGCTGGGAAAGTTGGAGGACAGGGTGGTTTAGATCAACGCCTCACACCCTACACCAAGATAAATTCAAAATGGGTGAATGACTTGAACATAAAGAAGGAAACTATAAGAAAATTAGGTGAACACAGAATAGTATACATGTCAGACCTTTGGGAAGGGAAATACTTCAAAACCAAGCAAGAATTAGAAAGAGTTACAAAATGCAAAATAAATAATCTGGATTACATCAAATTAAAAACTTTTTGTACAAACAAAACCAATGTAACCAAAATCAGAAGGGTAGCAACAAATTGGGAAACAATCTTCATAAAAACCTCTGACAAAGGTTTAATTACTCAAATTTATATAGAACTAAATCAATTGTACAAAAAATCAAGCCATTCTCCAATTGACAAATGGGCAAGGGACATGAACAGGCAGTTTGCAGCCAAAGAAATCAAAACTATTAATAAGCACATGAAAAAGTGCTCTACATCTCTTATAATCAGAGAGATGCAAATCAAAACAACTCTGAGGTATCACCTCACACCTAGCAGATTGGCTAACATGACAGCTATGGAAAGAAATGAATGCTGGAGGGGATGTGGCAACGTTGGGACATTAATTCATTGCTGGTGGAGTTGTGAATTGATCCAACCATTCTGGAGAGCAATTTGGAACTATGCCCAAAGGGCGCTAAAAGGCTGTCTGCCCTTTGATCCAGCTATAGCACTGCTGGGTTTGTACCCCAAAGAGATAATAAGGAAAAAGACTTGTACAAGAATATTCATAGCTGCACTCTTTGTGGTGGCCAAAAATTGGAAAATGAGGGGATTCCCATCAATTGGGGAATGGCTGAACAAATTGTGGTATATGTTGGTGATGGAATACAATTGTGCTAAAAGGAATAATAAAGTAGAGGAATTCCATGGAGACTGGAACAACCTCCAGGAAGTGATGCAGAGTGAAAGGAGCAGAACCAAAAAAACATTGTACACAGAGACTGATACATTGTGGTACAATTGAAGGTGATGGACTTCTCCATTAGTGTCAATGCAAAGTCCCTGAACAATCTGCAGGGATCTAAAAAGTACTATCCATAAGCAGAGGATAAACTGTGGGAGTAAAAACACCGATGAAAAGCAACTGCTTTACTACAGGGTTGGAGGGGATATGACTGAGGAGAGACTCTAAATGAACACTATAATGCAAATTCCAACAACAGGGAAATGGGTTCGAGTCAAGAATACATGTGATAACCAGTGGAATAGTGCGTCGGCTATGTGAGAGGGAAAGGTGGTGGGAGGGGGGAAGGGGAGGAAAAGAAAATGATCTTTGTTTCCAGTGAATAATGTATGGAAATGACCAAATAAAATAGTGTTTAAAATTAAAAAAAAAAACCTATGGGACAAAGCAATACTCACGGGAAAATTTATATCCTTGAGGTCATATATTAACAAATTAAGTAGGGCAGAGGTCAATGAATTGGGCATGGAAATTAAAAAACTAGAAAGCGAACAAATTAAAAATTCTCAGATGAAGACTAAATTAGAGATCCTAAAAATCAAAGGAGAAATTAATAAAAAATGAAAGTTAAAGAACTATTGATTTAATAAATATGACTAGAAGCTAGTACTTTGAAAAAACAAATAAAATAGGCAAAGTACCAGTCAGTCTAATTAAAAAAGGGAAAGAAAAAAAACAAATTGACAGTATCCAAGATGAAAAGGGGGACCTCACTTCTAATGAAGAGGAAATTAAGGCAATCATTAAAAACTACTATGCCCAACTATATGGCAATATGGCAATCTAGGTGATATGGATGAATAATTACAAAAATATAAATTGCCTAGACTAAAAGAGGAAGAAACAAATTATGTAAACAACCCCAGTATCAGAAAAAGAAATTGAACAACCATCAAAGAACTCCCTAAGAAAAAATCCCCAGGTCCAGATGGATTCACAAATGAATTCTATCAAACATTCAAAGAACAACTAATCCCAATATTATACAAACTATTTGACAGAATAAGCAAAGAAGGAGTTATACCAAATTCATTTTATGATACAAACATGGTACTGATCCCAATGCCAGGTAGGTCAAAAAAAGAAAAAAAAAACTATAGAACTATCTCCTTAATGAATATAGATGCAAAAATCTTAAATAGGATACTAGCAAAAAGACTCCAACACGTCATCACAAGGGGTATTCATTATGACCAGGTAGGAGTCACACCAGGAATGCAAGGATGTTTCAATATTAGGAAAATCATCCACATAATTGACCATATTAAGAAGCAAAATGACAAGTCACATGATTATCTCAATAGATACAGAAAAATCCTTTGATAAAATACAATACCCGTTCCTATTTAAAACACTAGAAAGTATAGGAATAGAAGGGCCTTTCCTAAAAATAATGAATAGCATATATATATATATATATATATGTATATATATATATATATATATATAAAACCATCAGCAAACATCATCTACAACGTAGATAAACTATAAGCCTTCCCAATAAGATCAGGAGTGAAACAAGGATGCCCTTTATCACCTCTATTATTTAACATTGTACTAGAAACACTAGCAGTAGCAATTAGAGAAGAAAAAGAAACTGAAGGCATTAATATTGACAATGAGGAGACCAAGCTATCACTCTTTGAGGATGATTGGATGGTTTACTTAAAGAATCCTAGAGAATCAACCAAAAAGCTAATCGAAACAATCAACAACTTTAGCAAAGTTGCAGGTAACAAAATAAACCTGTGTAAGTCATCATCATTTCTATATATCTCCAACCCATTTCAGCAGCAAGAATTAGAAAGAGAAATTCCATTTAAAAATCACCCTAGATAATATAAAATACATAGGAATCTATCTGACGACACAAACAGAGGAATTATATGAAAACAACTACAAAACACTCTCCATGCAATTAAAACTAGATCTAAACAATTAGAAAAACATTAATTACTCATAGGTGGGATGAGCTAACATAATAAAAATGACAATCCTACCCAAATTAATTTACTTATTTAGTGCCTTACCCATTGGACTACCAAAATACTTTTTTACTGAATTAGAAAACACCATAACAAAGTTCATTTGGAAGAACAAAAGATCAAGGATATCGAGGGAAATCATGAGAAAAAAATGTAAAGGAAGGAGGACTTGCAGTCCCAGATCTCAAACTACACTATAAAGCAGCAGTCATCAAAACAATTTGGTACTGAGTAAGAGACAGAAAAGAAGATCAGTGGAATAGACTTGAGGTAAATGACCTCAGAAAGACAATCTATGATAAGCCCAAAGATCCCAAGTTTTGGGACCAAAACCCACTATTTGATAAAAACTGCTGGGAAAATTGGAAGACAGTATGGGAGAGATTAATTTTGGATCAACATCTCACACCCTACACCAAGATAAACTCAGAATGGGTGAATGACCTGAATATAAAGAAGGAAACTATAAGCAGATTAGGCGAACACAGGATAGTATACTTGTCAGATCTTTGGGAAAGGAAAGATTTTAAAACCAAGCAAGAGCTAGAAAAAAACCACAAAATGTATAATCAATAATTGTGATTACATCAATTTTAAAAGTTTTTGTACAAAAAAAACTAATGCATCCAAAATTAGAAGGGAAGCAACAAATTGGGAAACAATCGTTATTACAAAAACTTCTGACAAAGGTCTAATTACTCAAATTTATAAGGAGGTAAACCAGTTGTACAAAAAAATCAAGCCATTCTCCAATTGAAAAATGGGCAAGGGACATGAATAGGCAATTTTCAGTTAAAGAAATCAAAACTATTAATAAGCACATGAAAAAGTGTTCTAAATCTCTTATAATGAAAGAGATACAAATCAAAACAACTCTGAGGTATCACCTCTCTCCTAGAAGATTGGCTAACATTACAGCAATGGAAAGTAATCAATGTTGGAGGGGATGTGGCAAAGTTGGGACATTAATTCATTGCTGGTGGACTTGTCAATTGTCCTAACCATTCTGGAAGGCAATTTGGAACTATGCCCAAAGGGCAATAAAAGACTGTCTGCCCTTTGAACCAGCCATAGCACTGTTGGGTTTGTACCCCAAAGAGATAATAAGGAAAAAGACATGTTCAATAATATTCATAGCTGCACTTTTTCTGGTGGTAAAAAATTGGAAAATGAGGGGATGCCCTTCAATTGGGGAATGGCTGAACAAATTGTGGTATATGTTGATGATGGAATACTATTGTGTTCAAAGGAATAATAAAGTAGAGGAATTCCATGGGGACTGGAACAAACTCCAGCAATTGATGCAGAGTGAAAGGAGCAGAACCAGGAAAACACTGTACACAGAGACTGATACACTGTGGTACAATTGAATGCAATTGATTTCTCCATTAGTGGCAATACAATGACCCTGAACAACTTGGAGAAATCTATGAGAAAAACCACTATCCACATTCAGAGGAAACACTGTGGGAGTAAAAATACAGGAGAAAAACAACTGCTTGAATACATGGGTCAAAGGGATATGGTTGGGTATGTAGACTCTAAATGAACATCCTAGTGTATAGAACAACATAGTAATAGGTTCTGATCAAGGACACAAGTAATACCCAATGGAATTGCACGTTGGTTGTGGGTGGAGGGGAGGGAGGGAAATAATGTGATTATTGTAACCAAGGAATAATGTTTTAAATTGACTAAATTAATTCAAAAGTGAAAAAATAAAAAGCATCTATTAAATACAATGCATTGTAAAGGTGCTGGAGGAGAAATCAATATAAATTGAGCTTTTAAATAATAACCATGGATTTAGTGTAGAGTTAGGAGCTGGGTTGCTTAGTAACTCTTGGTTACATCATCACTATCAGCTGATAGTAAGTTATTGTCCAGTTGTTTAGATTGATGAACTATAATAACTTCGCCTTCACCTCCTTGTCTCCAGTTAGAATTAAAGGTCTCAGAAAAGTGGCCATTGAGTCATATTTCTAGGTTGAAGATTATAGAAATGGGGTTAGAAGGGATCTTAGAAGCCTCTAAGTCCAAAGCTCCTCATTTTACATAAATAAAAAAAAAAACCTGAGGTTCAGAGAGGTTAGTTACTTGCCCAATGTCTGCCAGCGACAACCAGTAAGTATCTGAGGCAAGATTTGAAGTGTTCTTGACTTCATGTTTAGTGCTCTCTTCATTGTATCACACCCTACTAGGCTAATTATTGCTAAGATCACTGGTTCTCCATTCAAAAATGACATTCACCATTGAAGATGGAAACACCTTACTGGCATTCAGACTTGACATAGAATTTAAAATACAAAATGAATGATGTTGCCACCTAAACTGGGAGGGTACTCTGCAACTAGCCCTGGTGAAAGGGGAAGATAATTGTATAACATGATGAGACTGGTAATAGATGGCATCAGAATCAACTCAGCTGAGCTGAATTTTCTTTGTCATTAGATAGGTTTCTATAAATCTTATATTTAGTGAATCTCAAGCAAGGTTCAGTGGTAATAAAGGATGGAAAAAAAGAAAGAAATCCAGAAGGGCAATTGTCCTCACATATTATAGAAGGTGACTCCTCTTCTAGACGATAGCATTTCTCCTCACTATTTTCTTAGCCATGAACTCACGATACAGATGAAGTTGTTAAAATTATTTTATTTAATCTTATTATAATTTTTAACTCATGTCTATGCATTATTAATGTTTATTTAGTAAAATAAAACTCTATTAATTCATATGATGCCTTATAAAACCTGGGTTTCCTGGGTGTCTGGAACAGATTAATTCAATTTACATTAATCCTTATGGGAAAAATTAATTTGGTACTTGATTTTTGGGTATTCAACTGCCCTTCCAAGTAGTTCCATGTACTGATTAGTCCTCATGAAATATTTTCCTCTCTCTCGGGTAACATTTTTTTTTTGTGCCAGGCACTATGCTAAATTATAGGGATTTAAAAAGCCAAAATATTGTCTTACTTGAAGGATCAGCTTGTTTCAACTCACCAAGTATCCTATTATCAATTGTTTTTAAAAGATCTTGAGTTAAAGAGAGCAGGGGCAGATAGGTTGCTTAGTAAATAGAGCACCAAGACTAGAGATGGGGGATCTTGGGTTCAAATATAGCTTCAGACACTTCCTAGCTATGTGATCTTGAGCAAGCCATTTAATCCCAAATGCCTAGCTCTTGCTACTCTTGAAATAAATACTTAGTATCAGTTCTAAGACAGGAGGTAAGAGTTTAACAGCAAATAGAGTTAGAGCACTGGACAAGAATATATATTTTGTGAAAAAAAATTTGCTCAAGCTGCTTATTGTTTAGTTGGGGCAACAATATATCAATTTATAAAGCAATTTACTATGTGGTATACACAATGATCATAGAAGTATACAGGAAAGGGAAAATTCAGTGACTAATTTTTATACAATGATATGTTGAATAACAAGTATTATATTCTCTTATTTAAAGAGTTAAACTTTAGTTTGTCAATTCATTCAACCATGTTCCTCCTTTTCTCTTCTTTTTCAAATCCTTGGTTTCAAAATAGGCCTTAGTATATCCACTTCACGTTATTTCAACCATTATTTTCTTCTCGTCTTATAGATTCAGTGGCATTTTCATTTTCCTCTTTAAAATTTTTTTATCTTTATTGATGCCTTTTATCTTACATGACATTCATTTACAAATATATCCTTTCCTTGCCCTGCCTTTGTTTAGATGGCAAAATATCTTTCTCTTTTCTTTTCAGAGGGGAGAGATTATAGTTTTGTGATGTTGCAAATTCTATCATACAGGGTCAAATTTTGCTGAATTGTTATTTTTCTTTTTCTTTTAAAATGTTCAATATTGTTGTAAGGATTAGCTCCTTGCTAAAAGCAGAAGCAGGAGATCTCACAGGGCAAAGACAGGGCCAACATTCTGGAGCTCTTAGGAGCTGAGGAACTGAACACACAGTTTCTGGGAGCAGCTGATTGATTTCTCTGGAGGAGTAAGAGGCTGTTGCTTTCCCTAATAGGAGACCCAAGATGGTTTTCTGTCTGGTTATTCTGGGGTAGACCTAGAGAGCCAGTGATTCCCTCTCCTGTGCCTTTCCTGAGATTTTGCCTATCCCTGCTTCTGCTGCTGAGAAGTGAGTTTTCAACAGAGCTGCTGTTGGTGACTTCCTACTGGGACTTCTGCTTGACCCAAAGTGGACTCCAGTTGTGTGAGATTAACTTTGACCCTTATTCATACTCCTACCAATCCTCCCTACTGTTAATTAGTAATTAAGGAGTTACTTTAGAATAGTTATAAAAGGTTGTTAAGGTTTTAATCTCTAATTTGGGTGTAAAGTTAGTTATTCCCTGATCTCCTTTCCTTTCTCCTTTTAATTAAATAAATCTGTTATTTTGTTATATATATTCATAGTTTGGAACCCTTATTTAACCCACCTATTATACTATGAGTGGTGGTTCTTTGAATAGAGAAGCTGGTAAGAAAAAAATAAGAAAAAATTCTTTAAAATTTTAAAAATATATTTGATGTTCCTCAATTAAATGTAAAATCAAATTTCAACATTTGTTTTCCCCAATTTTGAGTTTCAGTTTCTCTCCCTCTTCTCTTCCCTCCTCCATAAGATAGCAAGAAACTTAATTTGGGCTATATATATGCAATAATGCAAAAACATATTTCTATATCAGTTGTGTTGTGGAAGAAGACACACACATACACACATACACACACAAAAGAAAAGAAAATGAAAATAGTATGCTTTGAACTGCTTTCAGACTATTGGTTCTTTCTGTGGAGGTGGATAGTATTTTTCATCATAAGTCTTTTGGAATTGTCTTATACCATTATATTTCTAAGAATAGCTGAGTAATTCAAAGCCAATCAGTATACAATATTGCTATTGCTCTGTATAATGTTCTCTTGGTTCTACTCACTTCACTTTGTATCATTTTATGTAAGTCTTTTTTTTAAACCCTTACCTTCCATCTTGGAGTTAATACTGTGTATTGGTTCCAAGGCAGAAGAGTCATAAGGGCTAGGCAATGGGGGTTAAATGACTTGCCCAGGGTCACACAGATGGGAAGTGTCTGAGGCCAGATTTGAACCTAGGACCCTCCATCTCTAGGCCTGACTCTCAATCCACTGAGCCACCCAGCTGCCACCTCATTTAAGTCTTAAGGAAAAGATTCTTCACATTTGAAGTTATCTTTGTGATAGAGAAATGATCCAGAGACTCTGAGGGACAGAGCCTGGAGGCCATACTGAGGTTTGCATCCACAGTGGGGGATGGTGAAGGAGATTTGGAATCTTGAAGGAAGAGGAAATTCCAGGGGAAGACAGCTGATCTCTTTCTCTTGCTTGAGAAAGCCAAGGGTGACAGATTGATCAGAGATTTCTCTCCTGAGCCATACAAAATCTCTCACTGATCCTAATCACCATCCCCCCAAAGACACCAAGAGTTGTGGGAAACCCTGAGAAGAAGAACAGCATTAGAAGATTTCACACAGCTCCTATGACACCCTGAGTCTGGACATTGGCTCCACTGTGCTAAGACAAGGTGTCACCAAACCCTGAGCCTCTTAGAGACCAGGTTGACAAGCCTGGATCTCTCAACTTTGTGGGGAGGGAGAAAGGTATTTTTAGACAGACAGGGACTTTCCTTACTCTCTTTCCTATAAATACCAACCTGCAGACTTCTTTTTAATCTTACTCCTAACCACCATTTATTAGAATAAAGTGTTAGTTATCTTAATTGACTTCCTTGTCATATTGAAGGGGAGAGAGCTGATTTCTATCTTTTTCTCCAAGGGAAATGGTTCACCCATTAAATCAGCTATTAGAGGGGAGTAAAGGCAGGGTTGGTGGAGAGACATATTTGAAGAAGACTGAAGAGGGTATCCATCTCACCCTTCTTCTACTTTCTGGGATCATCTATTCTTTCTCCATTATATCCAATCCAACCCTCTATTACATCTTAAAATACACTGCCTCAAGAGATAGTAGATTAACCATTATAGAAGCTCTTCAATAGAAGGTTGGATGACCACTTATTGGGGTTGAGAAAAGATCATTTCTGTTTATGTATGGGTTGGAATAGATGGCCTCTTCAATTCCCCACTCCTTTCACCAGTTTTGGGATTCTGTGACTTTCTACCACAAGGGTTACAGTGGAATGAACTGTTAAAAGTGCTGTGTTACCCATTATTGAAAGCCTTCAAGTGAGTGGAACTTACGTTAGAATTACCTAGAGAATCATTCTATGGGTTGAACTAGATGACTTCTAAGGTCCCTTCTAATCCTGAAATTCTGTGACTTCACTACAGCATATCCCTCTTTTTGCCTAGGAATCCTGAAGGAAACAAGTTACTATTATTGATTTATTAAATTTTTTCCACTGTCCCAGAAGCTGGAGATAATAGAGTTTCTATAGAATTGCATAATCTTAAGAGTACCCTTTATGATATATGAAGTTTAGTTTAGAAGTATTTTTATATAACTACTACATTTATTTTTATGCCTTTTTCATTTATTTTTCTGTTTTCATATTACTTTGATTTTTGAATATGCCACTTCCCCCTCCACCAACCAATAAGCCATTCCCTATAGCAAAGAACAAGAAGAGATTGAAACAAATAGTTCACAAAACAACCAACATATTAACCTGATAGTATATTTATTATTCCACATCCACAGTCCTCAGCAGAGAAGAAAGAGAGGTGAATTTTCTTAATTTTTTCACAAGGCTAAATTTGGTCAACACAATAAATGAACAGTAATTTTTTATTTTCTCTTTCTTTCCATTTCCATTATTTGTCATTGGTTAAGTTTTTCTTGTTGTGTTTACCTCACTTTGGATCAGTTAATTTGGGTCTTCCCATGCTTCTTTGAATTATTCACATTCTTATATGGCAGTGAAGAACCTATATGGTACAGGGCATAGAGTACTGGGCTTAGAAGCAAGAAGACTTTCTGACCTCAGATACTTTCTAACTATATAACCCTGAGTAGGTGACAACACCATTTGTCTCAATTTCCTCATCTGTAAAATTATCTGAAGAAGGAAATGCCCCAAATACTCTCTTTTCCAAAAAAGCCATAAAATAGGTCAAACACAACTGAAAAATGATTTACCAACATATAATATAGTAATAGTATTTAATTGCATTCATTTGAGTGAAAAGATAAGACCTCTTAGATTTGAGAAAATAGATACTCCTTCTTCCTTATACTGATATAGGTTGAACCCTAACTGATTAATGATATCGACAGGGAAATTTTCCATATGGAAAGAAGATGATGAAACAGTTTGAAATGAGAAACAGAGAATTGTTAGGGTTCTCCTAACATAACACAAAAGGTTTTTTTTCAGGTCCTATCCAGTATTTTTTAAAAAGCAGTTCCTGAATTTAACTATCATCCCACTTTGTAGGTGAGAGGATTTCCCTCATCCTCAGGAAAACAATGTCATATCTTATTGTTCTTCAGTTTTTTTCTGAATCATTGTGAATGCATTTTGGGGTTTTCTTGGTAATGGTACTGTAGTGGTTTGCATTTCCTTTTCCAGCTCATTTTATATATGAGCAACTGAGGTAAACAGGAGCAAGTGCTCTGCCTAGGATGACATAGCCTAAGGCCGGATTTGAACTCATAAGTATGAGCCTGCTTGATTCCAAGTCCAGTGTTCTATCCACTCAACCACCTTGCTGCATCCAGGATGTATTAGGTGTCAGCAATAGTTTCTATGAGATTGGTTTTAAGAATGATGTTAAGCTTCATTGAAATATATAGATTTGGTTTTGAACCAAGTATTTCTGAGATTGAAATAGTCTTCAAATGTACAAAATAGTCTGCGAATGTCTAGCATGTGTATCCCATAAATATTGCTTATTTGCTTTTTGTTTCACAACCTTAGTCCAGTTCTCTGTGGTAGCATGGTGTAATATAGAGGTCTTTGGTCTTGATGTAAGAACCCCTGGTTTTGGCTCTCAGCTTCAATGCTTATTCATCAGTTTCCTATTACATGTATCTATTACCTTCCTAATACAAAATCAATTGTATTTAAAACCATTTGTAATCTAGAACCAGCATATTATTCCAACATAATTACATATTTTCTTTCACAAATTCTTCAATCCAGGCAAACTGGTCTTTTTGCTATTCCCTCCAAATGGCACTTAATATTTCATCTTGGAGAGACTTCCGGGTAATCATGGCTACAATCTAGACGCGGCACGCTTCCTCTCCCCAGCACCGAACGAAATAGACTACATCAAAGGAGCATAAAATCACCTTTGGAGGAACAGAAGGACTCCCCAGTACCCCACAGAGGCAAAGGTACGTGGGGCTTGAACATTTCCACACTAAAATAAGAAGGAAAAGCTTGCACAGAAAAGTGAACTGAGCCGCCCTTCCCCCACCCCACCTCCCCCACTAAACCAGAGTGAGCTACCTGAGCGCTCACCGGGACAGCGAGTGAGTGGGGAGCGTCTCTGTCTGGGGGGGCACTCCAGGGTCCTTGGGATCTGGGGACTGCCAGGAAAAAACGTCTCAGGGCGCTTTCACTGGAGAAGCCAGTGGACCTGGACTCGGTGCGGGCTGCGCTGAACAACGCGCGCTGATTATCTGGGCGGAGCTGAATACCTGGGCTCGGAGGCTGGGAAGAACTAGTCTGAAGCAACCTAAATTCACAGAAAAACCGCTCTTATAACCCAGACCCCAGACCAAAAAGGAAAGGGAAATAAAACCACCAAAGGGATGGCTCACATGGCCCAAAATCAAGCCTCCAGGAAGAAAGGGAAAAAAGTGACTATTGAAAACTTTTATGGTGGAAGTACCCAAGGAAAAGAGGAGAATGAGGAGGAAATCCAAAAAAATTCAGAACACGACTCCCAAAATGGAAACTATCAACAAGCTCTGGAAGATCTCAAACTGGAACTTATCCAAAAGATGGAAACCTTCTGGAAAGAAAAATGGGAGAAAGAGATCAGCTGTCTGACAGATAAGACTGCTCAATTGGAAAAAGAACTCGAAGCATCCAATAGAAGGGCAGACAAGGCTGAAAAGCAAATCCAGTCCCTAATGACCAGAATCAAGCACCTCGAAGAAAGTGAGATGATAAAACAGCAAGAATCAATAAAGCAAACCCAAATAATTAATGAATTGGAAGAAAACAGAAAATATCTCACTGAGAAGGTCACGGACCTGGAGAACAGAGGAAGACGAGAAAATCTCCCTATCATCGGTCTCCCAGAAAAACCAGAGGTAAACAACAAATTGGATATTATTCTACAGGAGATTATAAAAGAAAATTGCCCCCACGTTCTGGAGCAAGGGGGCAAAATAGAAATAGAAAGGATTCATAGAACACCTTCTATACTAAATCCCCAAAAGACAACGCCCAGGAATGTAATTGCCAAATTCAAGAGCTTCCAAGTAAAGGAGAAAATACTACAAGAAGCCAAGAAGAAGAGCTTCAGATATAAGGGGGCTCCCATAAGGATCACACACGACTTAGCGGCTAATACACTAAGAGACCGCAAAGCATGGAACACGATATTTAGAAAGGCAAGAGAGCTGGGTCTCCAACCAAGAATCAACTACCCAGCAAAACTGACTATATACTTCCAGGGGAAAGTATGGACATTCAACAAAATAGAAGATTTCCAAGCATTTGCTAAGAAAAGACCAGAGCTCTGTGGAAAGTTCGATATCCAAGCACAGAAAGCAAGAGAAACATGAAAAGGTAAATATGAAAGAAAGGGAAAAGGAGATAAATCTTATCTTTCTCTTTAAGTCAAACTCCCTTCTATAAGGACTACATTTACATCTAATTATATATATTAATATGTGGGGAAAATGTTTTGTGTAACTCTTATAAATTGTATCATCATAAGAGAAGTTAGAAGAAACATGCATAGGGAAAGAATGGGGATTTAAGAAGATTTGGGGAAAGTTGGGGCAAAAAAAGGAAAAGGGAGGGGGGAACCGTGATAATACTAAGATTAACTTCAAGAAATAGGGGGGGAATCAATAGAATAAACTTTCCCATATAAAGATACACATGGGAAGGGGAGGGGAAGAACTCTCATATGAGAAGGAGAGGAAGAGAGCGTGAAGTGGAATTACTTAAACCTTACTCTCAGTGAAATCAAATCTGAGAGGGAAGGACATCTAGATCCAGTGGGATCCTGAATTCTATCTTATCCATTAGGGCAAGAAAGAAAGGAAAATTAAGGAGGGGGAGGGGGGAGGGAGTACAAAAAGGGAGGGAAGGAGAGGGGGGAGGGGAAGGGAGCATAAAAAGGGAGGGGCTAGAAAGGGAAGCATCTCAAGGGAGGGGACTAGGGGGACTGACCTAAAGTAAATCACTGGTTCAAAAGGAGAAAGCTAAAGAAGAAAGGTCAGAACTAGGGGAAGACATCAAAATGCCAGCGAATCCACAAATAACAATCATAACTTTGAACGTGAATGGGATGAACTCACCCATAAAACGCAGACAAATAGCAGATTGGATTAGAACACAAAACCCTACCATATGTTGTCTTCAAGAAACACATATGAGACGGGTTGACACTCACAAGGTTAGAATTAAAGGTTGGAGTAAGACCTTTTGGGCCTCAACCGATAGAAAGAAGGCAGGAGTTGCAATCATGATATCTGACAAAGCCAAAGTACAAATAGACCTGATCAAAAGGGACAGGGAAGGTAAATATATTCTGCTAAAAGGAAATATAGACAATGAGGAAATATCACTAATCAACATGTATGCACCAAATGGTATAGCATCCAAATTTTTAATAGAGAAACTAGGAGAATTGAAGGAGGAATTAGACAGTGAAACCATATTAGTGGGAGACTTGAACCAACCACTATCAAATTTAGATAAATCAAATCAAAAAATAAATAAGAAAGAGGTAAAAGAGGTGAATGAAATCTTAGAAAAATTAGAATTAATAGACATATGGAGAAAAATAAATAGGGACAAAAAAGAATACACCTTCTTTTCAGCACCACATGGCACATTCACAAAAATAGATCATACACTAGGTCATAGAAACATGGCACTTAAATGCAGAAGAGCAGAAATATTAACTGCAGCCTTTTCAGATCACAAGGCAATTAAAATATTGATCGGCAAGGGTACATGGAGACCCAAATCAAAAATTAATTGGAAATTAAATAACATGATACTCCAAAATCGGATAGTTAGAGAAGAAATCATAGAAACAATTAACAATTTCGTTGAAGAAAATGACAACGGCGAAACATCCTTTCAAACCTTATGGGATGCAGCCAAGGCAGTACTTAGAGGAAAATTCATATCCCTGAGTGCATATATTAACAAATTAGGGAGGACAGAGACCAAGGAATTGGAAATGCAAATAAAAAAACTTGAGAATGAACAAATTAAAAACCCCCAGAAGAAAACCATACTAGAGATCCTAAAAATTAAGGGAGAAATTAATAAAATAGAAAGTGACAGAACTATTGAGCTAATAAACAAGACTAGAAGCTGGTACTTTGAAAAAACAGACAAAATAGACAAAGTACTGGTTAATTTAATTAAAAAAAGGAAAGAAGAAAGGCAAATTAATAGCATCAAGGATGAAAAGGGGGATCTCACCTCAAATGAAGAGGAAATTAAGGCAATCATTAAAAACTACTTTGCCCAACTATATGGCAATAAATATACCAACCTAGGTGATATGGATGAATATTTACAAAAATATAAATTGCCTAGACTAACAGAAGAAGAAATAGTTTTCTTAAATAATCCCATATCAGAAATTGAAATCCATCAAGCCATCAAAGAACTGCCTAAGAAAAAATCCCCAGGGCCTGATGGATTCACCAGTGAATTCTATCAAACATTCAGAGAACAGTTAACCCCAATATTACACAAACTATTTGACATAATAAGCAAAGAGGGAGTCCTACCAAACTCCTTTTATGACACAAACATGATACTAATTCCAAAGCCAGGCAGGCCAAAAACAGAGAAAGAAAACTATAGGCCAATCTCCCTAATGAATATAGATGCAAAAATCTTAAATAGGATACTAGCAAAGACTCCAGCAAGTGATTAGAAGGGTCATCCACCATGATCAAGTAGGATTCATACCAGGGATGCAGGGCTGGTTCAACATTAGGAAAACTATCCACATAATTGACCACATCAACAAACAAACCAACAAGAACCACATGATTATCTCAATAGATGCAGAAAAAGACTTTGATAAAATACAACACCCATTCCTACTAAAACACTAGAAAGCATAGGAATAGAAGGGTCATTCCTAAAAATAATAAACAGTATATATCTAAAACCATCAGCTAATATCATCTGCAATGGGGATAAACTAAATCCATTCCCATTAAGATCAGGAGTGAAACAAGGATGCCCATTATCACCTCTATTATTTGACATTGTATTAGAAACACTAGCAGTAGCAATTAGAGAAGAAAAAGAAATTGAAGGCATCAAAATAGGCAAGGAGGAGACCAAATTATCACTCTTTGCAGATGACATGATGGTCTACTTAAAGAATCCTAGAGACTCAACCAAAAAGCTAATTGAAATAATCAACAACTTTAGCAAAGTTGCAGGATACAAAATAAACCCACATAAGTCATCAGCATTTCTATATAATTCCAACACAGCTCAGCAGCAAGAACTAGAAAGAGAAATCCCATTCAAAATTACCCAAGACAAAATAAAATACTTAGGAATCTATCTCCCGAGACAAACACAGGATCTATATGAACACAACTACAAAACACTTTCCACACAACTAAAACTAGACTTGAACAATTGGAAGAACATTAAGTGCTCATGGGTAGGACGAGCCAATATAATAAAAATGACCATCCTACCCAAACTCATCTATCTATTTAGTGCCATACCCATGGAACTTCCAAAAATTTTTTTTACTGATTTAGAAAAAAACATAACAAAGTTCATTTTGAAGAACAAAAGATCAAGGATATCCAGGGAATTAATGAAAAAAAAAACACAAAGGGTCTTGCAGTCCCAGATCTCAGACTATATTATAAAGCAGCGGTCATCAAAACAATTTGGTACTGGCTAAGAGACAGAAAGGAGGATCAGTGGAATAGACTGGGGGCAAGCAACCTCAGCAAGACAGTATATGACAAACCCAAAGATCCCAGCTTTTGGGACAAAAATCCACTATTTCATAAAAACTGTTGGGAAAATTGGAGGACAGTGTGGGAAAGATTAGGCTTAGATCAACACCTCACACCCTACACCAAGATAAATTCAAAATGGATGAATGACTTGAACATAAAGAAGGAAACTATAAGAAAATTAGGCGAACACAGAATAGTATACATGTCAGACCTTTGGAAGGGAAATACTTCAAAACCAAGCAAGAATTAGAAAGAATTACAAAATGCAAAATAAATAATCTGGATTACATCAAATTAAAAAGTTTTTGTACAAACAAAACCAATGTAACCAAAATCAGAAGGGTAGCAACAAATTGGGAAACAATCTTCATAAAAACCTCTGACAAGGGTTTAATTACTAAAATTTATAAAGAACTAAATCAATTGTACAAAAAATCAAGCCATTCTCCAATTGACAAATGGGCAAGGGACATGAACAGGCAATTCTCAGCCAAAGAAATCAAAACTATTAATAAGCACATGAAAAAGTGCTCTACATCTCTTATAATCAGAGAGATGCAAATCAAAACAACTCTGAGGTATCATCTCACACCTAGCAGATTGGCTAACATGACAGCTATGCAAAGTAATGAATGCTGGAGGGGATGTGGCAAAGTGGGGACATTGATTCATTGCTGGTGGAGTTGTGAATTGATCCAACCATTCTGGAGGGCAATTTGGAACTATGTCCAAAGGGCGATAAAAGACTGTCTGCCCTTTGATCCAGCCATAGCACTGCTGGGCTTGTACCCCAAAGAGATAATGGACAAAAAGACTTGTACAAAAATATTCATAGCTGCGCTCTTTGTGGTGGCCAAAAATTGGAAAATGAGGGGATGCCCTTCAATTGGGGAATGGCTGAACAAATTGTGGTATATGTTGGTGATGGAATACTATTGTGCTAAAAGGAATAATAAAGTGGAGAAGTTCCATGGAGACTGGAACAACCTCCAGGAAGTAATGCAGAGCGAGAGGAGCAGAACCAGGAAAACATTGTACACAGAGACTGATACATTGTGGTACAATCGAAGGTGATGGACTTCTCCATTAGTATCAATGCAATCCCTGAACAATCTGCAGGGATCTAAAAAAAAAATACTACCCACAAGCAGAGGATAAACTGTGGGAGTAAAAACACAGCTGAAAACAACTGCTTGACTACAGGGTTGGAGGAGATAAGACTGAGGAGAGACTCTAAATGAACACTATAATGCAAACTCCAACAACAGGGAAATGGGTTCGAGTCAAGAACACATGTGATAACCAGTGGAATCATGTGTCGGCTATGGGAGAGGGAAAGGGGAGGCGTGGGGGGGGAGGGGAGGGGAGGAAAAGAAAACAATCTTTGTTTCCAGTGAATAATGTATGAAAACGACCAAATAAAATAATATTAAAATTAAAAAAAAATAAAATAAACCACTAAATTTAGTAGAAAAAAAAATATTTCATCTTGGAATAGGCATTGAATGGCCCCATGAGTGGAATATACTTACTCTTCATCCTTTGCTTGAGTATTTCCTAACCTCTTTAAAAGGTCACATTCAATTATTATATTTTACATGAAGTCTTTGCTTATTCACACAGATGCTTGTATTCTTTCCCACTCTCTCTAACCTTATATTTATCTTGTGTATATTTTGCATAAATGTACATATTTTTGTTCTTCCCATTGAATATAACCTCCATGATATAACAAGCATTTTATTTCTTGTCTTTGAATTCTCATATTTACATATAGTGCTTGATACCTAGTAGATCCTGAATAAATATTTATTTATTGAACAATTAGTTGTGTTACTTGAGGTGCTTTCTTATTCTAACCCACAATTTCCTCATCTTTAAAGTGGGGATGCTATTTCTTATACTATAAGGCATTTTGCAAACTTGGAATCACTCTGGAAAAGTCCACTGCATTATTCTTTAGTTTCCTTCTTCCCAATTTAGTTCATCTATGACCAGTTTGTCTCTTTTTGTCACTATGTATGTACATATACATTCTGCCCCCTCATTCCCAGGAAATGAAGACACCTCAAAGATGATTTAGTTCAAATTTCTCATTTTCCAAATGAGGAAACTCCGGCTTAGAGAGGTTAAGTGAATTGGCCAAGGTTATATAGACAGTAGGTTGCAGAGCCAGGTTTTCTTGCTCTCATATTTAGTGCTTTTTCCATGGTATCAGTACTGGGAATGAAACAAGTAACCTAGTCTTACCAAAGCCAAACAAAGCAGCCAAACTCCAGGACAGGTTCCTGCAGGTGAAGGAAAGGAAAAAATTCTCTAATCCACAAGGCTGTCAAGAAGTTAGGACTGTATTGCTTAATAGCAATTCCTAGCTCTAGATTGATGATTAGAAAAGTATCCAGAGATTTACTATTTTAAAATGCATGGCTCTCCTCCAGCCTGAATACCCTCAAATGGGTGAGTACCAAAGGGAGGGGTGTGGAAAAAAGAAGAGAAAATGCATGAAATTGGCTGGCAGAAGGCTACAGGTTTATCAACTGTTTCAGGAGCTGGCCTCCATCACCTCAGCTTTGCCTCTAGCCCTCTGGAATTATTTTTAGCTGCAGGTTGGCTATATTCTTTTTTCCTCATTTCTACATCAAATGACTGTGTTGGAAAGCTATCAAGCATGTGTCCAAGGCATAGAATCACAGCCAGCAATGCTTAAAAAAAGACCAAGCTCCAAACACAGACTCATCTGTGCTATCTTGCTTCAAGTCAATCCAAGGACCCCTCAGTGGCTAAGATAATGAGAAAAAGAAGCCAAAGCTGTTCGGTGCTATTAAAAAGCAATGACACGGGCAAGAAAATCCTGACTTAATATTCTCCCAGGGCATAAATGGGAGGTGGTGGAGAGGCTTAAGAAAAGAGAGAATCTGTGTGTGTGTGTGTGTGTGTGTGTGTGTATGTGTGTGTGTGAGAAAAGAGAGGGGGGCAGACAGACAGACAGACAAAGAGAAAGAGAAGAGAGACAGAGAGGAAGGAGACTAGGCTGTTAAGAAGTTAGGAGTATATGGCTGAACAGTAATTCCTAGCTCTAGATTGATGATTAGAAAAGCATCCAGAGATGTACTAGTTTAATATACTTTGGTATATTCATACACTAATTGATTAATACAATAATTAGTATACTATATTAGTATGTGAATAGTATATTAAGGAGTATTACTGTTAATATGTTAGGGAAAGGGAGTACCATGAAAGAGCCATAGCTGTCACTAGACACCAAATATTTCTCAAGTACCCATTCTGCAGCAGTACTATTATAGTCTGGAAATACAAAGAAAGACAAAAGACTATCTCTGCTCTCAAGGAGCCAGTCTAATGGAGAAGACAATGTGAAAACAACTTTATATAAATAAGATATATACAAGATAAATTGTAGATAATCAGCAGAGAATACTAGCATTGAGAGGAGATCAGGAAAGGCTTCCTTGTAGTGAATGGTTTTAGCTGAGACTTGAAGCCAGGGAAGTCAAGAGGTGGAGATGAGGATGGAGAAACTTCCAGGTATGAGGATAGTCAGTGAAAAACCATAATTGCCATATATAAGTGTCATGTGTGAGGAACAGTAAAGAGCCTAATGCCACTAGATTTCAAAGTACATAGAGGGGAGTAATGTATAAAAGGATTAGAAATTGTGGAAAGGAAAACTGAATCAAGCTTTGGCATTTCTGCCACTAAAGTGGAACAGACAGCAATTGGAATGTTAGAGTGAAGATTGTTGGACAGTGAAGGCAGTGGGGGTGGGGGTGGGAGACTTGGAGAGTGATAGTTGCTCTTGAGGGTCACTCTTTCCTGGCCCTTGAACTGGAAGGAGGACTCCCCCCCCTCCCCCCTGTCTCTGGATAGAAGTACCACTATTCCTGGATTTTTCACAACTGTGTGCTGTACCTGGATTCCTGTGATTGTGTCATTGAACAAAAGGATTTAATGGGATTTATTTGAACTTAAGGCCAATCTTTAGGGTGTTAGCCTGCAGAGACAGGTCCAAACAGCTATGAAGATCAGAATCTTTTCTTTCTCTTGCTGTCTACTGCTAAAAATAAAGCTAGCATAAATATATTATAGATAGGAATAAAAGAAGCCCTCCACAAGCCTGTGAGTCCTGGTCTCAGCTCAAAAGCTGAGAGAGACTCAAACTCAATCTGTGACAAAGTATAGTGCAACCCCAATTCCCTCTACCCTGATACCTTCCCAGTTTGAACTTGTTATTAAATTTATCTTTAGTTAAATAAATGCAGTCAGATATCCTTGTAAATTTAAGGGGACCTTGATGGGAGTAAGGGTTTTTTAGGGGAGAAAGTTCTCTGAAACCTCAAGTAACCCAAATCTTGAGGTGCCCATCTGGGCCTCTCCCCCCTTTTACCTTAGTATATTATCTGTAAGAGAGTATTTTCTTACAAAATGTAGGAAGAGGCCAGTTTTATGAGGGCATTTGAATACCAAACAAGATTTATTTGACCCTGAAGGTGATAGAGGAGTTTATTGAACACCTGTATATGGGGTTGGGGAAGGATGTGTATAACATGGTTAGCTCTCTGCTTTAGGAAGATTAATTTGACAATCTGAAACATGAATAAACTGGAGTTGAGAGAAATTTAAGGCAAGGAAACCAACCAGCAGGCTATTGTAATGGTTAAGGCATAAGATGATAAAAGCCTGTGTCATAGTAAGTGTAGTGTCAGAGAGGAGATAAGTAGGAGAAGGTAGAAACAACAGAATTTGACAACAGATTGGATATGGGGAGTATGTGAAATAGAGAATGAGTAATTGAGGATAACATGTAGATGATAAGCTTGGGTGACTGGAATGAGAGTTGTGCTCTTTATAGTCATAGGAAAGTTAGAATTGAGGGAAGAGTTTGGTGGGAAAGACAATGAGTTCAGTTTCAGACATTTAAAGTTAAGATGTTGGACACATCCAGTCCAAGATGTTCACTAGATAATTAGAAACATGTTTCTAGACATTAGGAGAGATGTTAGAGCTGTATAAATAGAACTGAGAATCATCAACAAAGAGCTTCAGGTATCTTAGCACCTATACATCCATGCATCCAGGAATATGAATATTCTATAAGTCAAAGAATTGAGTCCTTGTTGGATTTTGCAGCCAGCCTGAGGATCCAGCAGAAATCCTTGGGACCCAGGTCAGTGGTAGCTGAAACAAGGCTTATCTGGCAGCCATACCACATATGCAAGTGAATTTGGAGGGACCTATGTTATGTAGAACATATGTTTAGTCTAAGATTCTTCTTCCTAAAGATCAATGTGGGATAATGGGAGAGTATATATCCTCAATATTTTTGGAGAAATTTTATTTTTTTATTTCACTAAATACCTCTTTCACATTATAGTAGTTCAAGGAAATGAAGACAAGCATTGCATTTTCCCCAAGTATTTTGTTCCCTGGGGTTTGGGGAGGTATCACACTTTAACAAAATGATGGTCAAGTATTTTAATATACATAGACTGATACTCCTACTGTTATTCAACCTTTAGGGATGGATAAGTATAAGCCAGAGTGGCTAAGTGAATAAACTAGAAGTTAGTAGTTCAAAGGTACGTTTTTAAGTCTGTTACTAGCCTCCTGCACTGTAGTTCCTTTGTACCAACCTTTAGTATATCTAAATAATAAAAAATGCCACAATGATTGCTATTTTATGCACCTATCATCTATGGGATGTGGCCTGTGCATTGTTTTTTAATAAAAAGAGATGAATTCATTACTATTCATTTTTTTTAATTTTAAACATTATTTTATTTGGTCATTTCCATACATTATTCACTGGAAACAAAGATCATTTTCTTTTCCTCCCCTCCCCCCCTGCCACCACCTTTCCCTCTCCCATAGCCGACACACGATTCCACTGGTTATCACATGTGTTCTTGACTCGAACCCATTTCCCTGTTGTTGGAATTTGCATTATAGTGTTCATTTAGAGTCTCTCCCCAGTCATATCCCCTCCAACCCTGTAGTCAAGCAGTTGCTTTTCATCGGTGTTTTTACTCCCACAGTTTATCCTCTGCTTGTGGATAGTATTTTTTAGATCCCTGAAGATTGTTCAGGGACATTGCATTGACACTAATGGAGAAGTCCATCACCTTCAATTGTACCACAATGTATCAGTCTCTGTGTACAATGTTTTTTTGGTTCTGCTCCTTTTGCTCTGCATCACTTCCTGGAGGTTGTTCCAGTCTCCATGGAATTCCTCTACTTTATTATTCCTTTTAGCACAATAGTATTCCATCACCAACATATACCACAATTTGTTCAGCCATTCCCCAATTGAAGGGCATCCCCTAATTTTCCAATTTTTGGCCACCACAAAGAGTGCAGCTATGAATATTCTTGTACAAGTCTTTTTCCTTATTATCTCTTTGGGGTACAAGCCCAGCAGTGCTATAGCTGGATCAAAGGGCAGACAGTCTTTTATCACCCTTTGGGCATGGCTCCAAATTGCCCTCCAGAATGGTTGGATCAATTCACAACTCCACCAGCAATGAAATAGTGTGCCCACTTTGCCACATCCCCTCCAGCATTCATTTCTTTCCATAGCTGTCATGTTAACCAATCTGCTAGGTGTGAGGTGATACCTCAGAGTTGTTTTGATTTGTATCTCTCTGATTATAAGAGATGTAGAGCACTTTTTCATGTGCTTATTAATAGTTTTGATTTCTTTGGCTGCAAACTGCCTGTTCATGTCCCTTGCCCATTTGTCAATTGGAGAATGGCTTGATTTTTTGTACAACTGATTTAGTTCTTTATACATTTGAGTAATTAAACCTTTGTCAGAGGTTTTTATGAAGATTGTTTCCCAATTTGTTGCTACCCTTCTGATTTTGGTTACATTGGTTTTGTTTGTACAAAAAACTTTTTAATTTGATGTAATCCAGATTATTTATTTTGCATTTTGTAACTCTTTCTAATTCTTGCTTGGTTTTGAAGTCTTTCCCTTCCCAAAGGTCTGACATGTATACTATTCTGTGTTCGCCTAATTTTCTTATACTTTCCTTCTTTATGTTCAAGTCTTTCACCCATTTTGAATTTATCTTGGTGTAGGGTGTGAGGTGTTGATCTAAATCTTTCCCACACTGTCCTCCAACTTTCCCAGCAGTTTTTATGAAATAGTGGATTTTTGTCCCAAAAGCTGGGATCTTTGGGTTTGTCATATACTGTCTTGCTGAGGTTGCTTGCCCCCAGTCTATTCCACTGATCCTCCTTTCTGTCTCTTAGCCAGTACCAAATTGTTTTGATGACCACTGCTTTATAATATAGTCTGAGATCTGGGACTGCAAGACCCCCTTCCTTTGTATTTTTTTTCATTATTTCCCTGGATATCCTTGATCTTTTGTTCTTCCAAATGAACTTTGTTATGGTTTTTTTCTAAATCAGTAAAAAAAAAATTTTGGAAGTTCCATGGGTATGGCACTAAATAGATAGATGAGTTTGGGTAGGATGGTCATTTTTATTATATTGGCTCGTCCTACCCATGAGCAGTTAATGTTCTTCCAATTGTTCAAGTCTAGTTTTAGTTGTGTGGAAAGTACTATTCATTTTTAATCAAGGTACCAACATGATCACCTGCATGGAAATTGTTATGATAGGGGTATTTGGACAGAGTAAATCTCAGTTCTACCTTTATCCTTCTCTATGTTCTTTCTTTCACTTCTGATTATAGACTTTCTCAACCATTCTACAGAATCCTCTTTACACTTGATGTTCACTCCACTCTTGCCTTTCTCACACTAGATGTACTCTCTGCCTTTGCATCCCCTTCTGATTATTTGATTCTTCCTAGAAGGTCCATTTAATGGAAAATGGACCAGGCATGTGTTCATTCCTCTTCAGGCTCCACTCCTGATACTTTAGACTTCCTTTACCATGCCTCTGCCTGAATAACTCTGTTTCTCTTTTATGTATCCTCTTCTTTCATTTGAATATACTTCCCTGAAGAAAAGGACTGATTTTCTTTCAATTTATTTTTGTAATCTTAACACTTTATTTTTTTAATCTCTTGCCTTCTGCATTAGAATTGATACTAAGTATCAGTCCCAAGTCAGGAGTGGCATTAGGGCTAGGCAAATGGGGAAGTGTCTGAGACCAAATTTGAACTCAGGACTTCCTGACTCTGGGTCTGGCTCTCTATCTACTGAGTCATCTAGCTATCCTATCCCAGCACTTTAGAAACATATCTGGTACATAGTGAGCACTTAATAAAGATTATTAATTTGCTTCTATATTTGGGGATTGAGCCCATGACCTCAGCATCTTTAGGTACTATGATCTAATCAAATGCATTAATTTGTGCATTAATTTGAGTCATAACTTGCCTACCTTGACTTCTAGATTGGCAAAAGGAGAGATTAATTTATACATCAAATATTATATAAAAGGTAACCCTTGTGTCTTGATTCAGGATTAAATTTTTTCATAATCCAAGACATCTTAGTTCTGCCTATTTCTGTCTTTAATGCTCCCTGGAATTGTCATCTACCATTGCCATCACTAACAACAACAGGAAGAAAGAGAAGGAGAAGGAGGAGAAGGAGGAGGAGAAGAAGAAAAAGAAGAACAAGAACAAATACAACAAGAACAAGTAAAAGAAGATGGAACTCCAACTGTAAGAGTACTTTCAATGACTTATTGTAAGGTGATTGGTTAATAAAGTGGCCAATGCATTTATATATAGCAACGAAATGTTCTCTGAATTCTGATTATTAAAAATCCTGAGTCAGGAAAATTATCATGATAGTTAATATCTATTTTTCAATTTCAGGTAATACTTCATAATAATAATAATAGCTAACATTTATATAGGACTTACTATGTGCTAGGCATTGTTCTTAGCATTTTACAATTATTATCCCATTTGATCCATACAACAACCCTGGGAGGCAGGAACTATTATTGTCTCTATTTTACAGAAGAGAAAATTGATGCAAATAGAGGTTAAGTTACTTTCCTACAGTCCCATGACTAGGAAGTGTCTGAGACTGATTTGAACTTGGGTCTTCTTGGCTCCAGAACCATTGCTCCATCCACAGAAACTTATGATTTTATTTATGTCTCTCTTCTCTCTTTTGATAAAAATTGGGATCTTTCCTTTCTTTAGGAGATGGTTTGTTTTTCCTGAGATCAACAATTTAATTTGATAAATATCTGTTAGATACTGTGGAAGAGAGAAATGCTGGAAATGCAAGGACTGGATAGCAATGTTAGCTCATGGAAAAAAGAGATTAGAACTCTGGCTGCCAGTGGGGGGGGGATGGGAATGGAACATTCCAGCTAAGAAAATAGTGGAGCAGTTAGAGGCTGCTGTCTTTTCTCTCTTTGACTTGAAGAGGGAAGGAGCAAAATCCTTATTGAGCCTACTTAGCTACCAATCTACAAATCCCTTGTTGAGCAGAAAAAGATCCGGAATAGCCATCTATTTTACAGTGGTTTCCCCCCCCAACCTTTTTTTTTTTTACAGAATTTTTCCCTTTGGGGAAGGCAATAGCCTATCCTTCAGATGACTCATTCAAGCTATATCTTTGTGACAAGAAATACCATCATCTTGAACTTACAAAGACATTAAGATCATCTGGGACTTAGTCCCCAGACTTGTGCCTCAAATCCCAGAAGACATCTATAGGAGGGGGATAGTGCAGGGACTCCCTGTTTTCTCTTTCCTAATTTATGCCCTAACCCCTTATCCAATAAATAGCTTTTTTAACTTTACTGAGAACTCAGACATCTTAAATGTACTAGAGGGGAATTACAAATATAATCAACTAAAGAAGAAAGAGATTGAAAGGGATTTTCTCTTACCCTTCAGCCCTGGTCAGATCTAACTCCATCATACAGACAGCTCTGCCTGAGGGGAGGGAGAACTGGTGTTACTCTTTATCTGTTCCCTCTCTCTCAAGTAACTGTCAATACTTTGGTTCCTTCATTCCCCGCTAGTACAATACCTACAATATGAGGTGGACTGTGCTGGGTACTGGGAATAGAAAGACAAAAGCAAAACATTTCCTGTCCTCAAGGGACTTTCATTTTATTTGGGGATATAGCAATAGATTTGTATAGAAAAACAGCATGAAAAAAGTGCTTCCTTAGGAATAATGGAAATGCTGATTCCAAGAACTATTCCTATACTTAGGTATAACCAGCTCATATGTTGGATGCACGCCTATGGTTCTAAGCATGAACACTTTTTTTTTCTTTTTCGGTATTTTTACACACTAATTTTATTTTTGAATGAAAGCTCTTCTCTAATAGAACATTTAGGCATGTTGGGAAACAAATATGAGTTGTGGTTATCCCCAAACATTTTAGCACATAAAGGCTAATCTTCTCCTTATGTACCTCTCTGAAATTAATTAGGCTCTTCTTTAACTGACAGACACATAATCCACTGCCAGTACTGTCTTCAAAGCCTTTACAGCTTGGTAAGACCTGTCAGTGCTTGCATTCTGCTAATATTACCACCAAGAACATATGTTGCAGTAGAAAGAACATTGAACTTGGAGTTGTTTATTAAAAAAATATTATTTTTTGGTTGGACTGGATATAATGTGAAGAAAGAAGGTGAGAAGAAAGTTGTATTGGTTTGGGTGATGACCTGTGTCTCCTGGGTCCTCCGAGTAGTCAAATTGATTGTTTTGAGGCTCTGTTCACACCAACCTCCACTGTTGTAGCTCCCCACGACCTTTAGATTTAAAGATATCCCCATCCACCAGAATGTTCCCAGGTACCTGGTTAGCCTTCCTCATCTTCTGGTTCAGTGTTTTCTCCCACCCACAAACCTCCAGCAGTGCACTCATATGTACTTGCTCACACAAAGAAAAAGAAAAACCAAAACCTTTATAACAAATGTCCAGGCAAGCAAAAACAACCTCCTGGACTGGTCATGTGTGGAGTAAAAATGAGTAATTAGTAGTGCATTATTCACAATTATGCTTAACATTAGGATTAATAGTAGTAGTGATAATTTCTTATCAATAATCCCCTTAAATCTCCTATGTAGATCAACTCAGTTAGGTCCTTCAGAGGAGAAAGAAAAGAAGTCTATCTCTACATGACAAACAACAGAGACATCCTCTCCCGGAAGTGAATAGACCCTTCTTCCCCCATCCAACCCCCTTCTCCTTTAAAAGTGACCAAACACCTTTCCTTTTCTTTATTATTAATTCTCAATTAATTTTCAACCAGCTTTTCAAGGGTTAAGAAAATGAAGTCCCATGGAAAATTACAGTACAAAGAATCCAGTGAGGAGACCCTGGACCTAAAAGACATAATAAAACTCCTATCTAGGAAATCATTATAAAGACTGTGGTTTTGGCCTTGGACATGTAACAGTTAATTTAGTTTCTCTACTAAAAGTATTATATTTTTAGAGTTTTATTAAAGATTATTAGAAATCAAGGAAATAAGAAAATACGAAATAAGAAATGCACTTGTCTAGGGCTGAATAGCCTATTCACAGTAACTTACTCTACATCTTGAGAGACGCGTGTGCTTAGAAGCGGAAGCAGAGAGTCCAAGTAGGCGGTACAGTCAGTTTAAATACAAATTTTGTTCTAGGCCCAGGTGGGGATTCACGTGAGATTTTAGAGAATTCTGGGAACTGCCAAGGACTTTGGGGGATTGAAGTCTGGAGTTCAAATCTCCATTTTTAAACACATTCCTGAACTATAACCAAAACTGAGAAAGTGTTAATTTGAGAAATACTCCCATGATTTAAGGAGAGCTGAGAAACTCTAGGAGGTAAGACAAGATAAAAAGAATATAAAATATTCAGACATTATGTCACACACAGGGTTGATTCATCACACAGGGTTGAATCAAGGCTCCATTGTATTAATTTCCTATAAATTCTAAATTCATTTGAAAACCTATGGACATTGTTGCTGAGAGAACTCAGTGTTACCAGTGCTCCCCAACACCCTCACACAGAATATAGTTGCATTTTCTCTGCTAGTATCTATTTAAATCTTCTGTCTGCCCTTTAGAGTGGTTTCTGGGGGGGGATGGGTGCAAGCTCCCCACCACCACCACCAAATTCCACTCCACACAGTCACATTGGAATATGTTTGTCTTCAACTCTCTGTTCATCCTCTCTTCCCAGGCTTCTTCCTAGCTGATGACTGTGTAAATCCCTCCAGAGATCCCAAAGAACTCTAGTCTTACCTATCCCTGGAAACTCTTAAGCCAGGTTTCTCCTCTCTGAGGACTGTCCAGACATGGCTGCTCCCCCTTGACCTCTTCCTCCTCTTCTATCTTCTTTTCTCTTTCCATTTTCTTGGCTTCCCCCTCCTTGTTCAAATCCTGGCTCTGACTCAAATCTGGCTCTCTCATGTAATACCTATGTCAAGTCTGTTTGTCTCTCTGGGCTTCAGTTTCTTCATATATAAAGTGAGGAAGTTGGACTAGATGACCTCTAAAATACCTTTCAGCACTAAATTCTTGGTCTTATGAAGCAAGGATTATCATAGCATAATGAAGTATAAGGACAGGAAATTAGTAGATGGCCGAACCAGTCCTTTTAAAAGATGTGAGATGAGTTTGATGGGCATCCTTACAGTTGGTTTTCATGCTTTTTCCTACTTCAGTTTTCCTGCCTACTAATGTGGAGTTAATGGTGCCTAACCCTTTTCTCCTTCACAAGAAAGCAAGGAGAATTAATTGGAGAATCAGTTAAGTGCTTTGTACTTTGGGGAGATGGGGTCTCTGTAAATATAAGGCAGTACAGGAGAAGAATCATAAAACATACTTGTTAAAGCAAAGCCAGGAATCAATCCAACTCTGTGTTCCAAATATAACATTTTATTGGAGGTTGGTAGAAAAAAATAACCATATCGTTTAGGATTAATTTACAGACTATCTACTTATACCTGAGGGACAACATGAGGTAATTGGGGCCTATCATAAAGAAAAGTGACTGAAAATCAATCAGCTCAGATAGCTGTAAACATGTCACTGGGGAAATGCAGCTGGGCAACTCCAACCTGGATTATTTAGTATGACAACAGTGGCCTATATCCCACTAATTCAGTTGTCTCTGAGGGATTCAAGGTAAGAAAGACCATGAAGTCAATGTCCCAGTAAAGTCATCCTTAAGAAGGCATGAGAGGACATTCACAGGATGCCTCCATCTGCATCCCATCCATTACTCCTTTGGGTAACAGCATTTTTATAAATAAAAAACATTATAAATAATGCTGCTTAGGGATGGAGAGAGGATACACATGGACTATGTATGTATGTATATATATATATATATATATATATATATATATATATATATATATATATAATAACAGAAGATTCACCTGCTATCACAGTGACTGTTCTCTTATCCTCAGTTGGCAGTTACTATAGCAGTGTGAAGCTGAAGGTAATGATAATCTAGATTCATCTTATATAAGATCTTTCTTTTTGTCTCATCAACCATTTGATAGACTGCTCTTCAAAAACAAGCTTTGGACAACAACTAATTTGGAGACTTTGGTTGAAAGTTGTATTTAGGAAAAAAACTTTATTTTTTCTCATTTTATTCATTCATTCATTTAATTTTTTCCAGATCTATGATTTTGTTGGTGAAGAAATTTCTCAGTGTAGAAATTCCCTTCCCTAAAGTAGATTGATGACTTCTTCATGATTTCCAGTTCCAGGGAGATGCCTGGAGACACCAAGAGATTATTATTATTATTTTTACATTTTTATTGATGGTCATTGAATTGGTCATCACACTAGGCTATCTTGAATCCTTCTATCCATAATGCAATGATGTCTCTCTGTAAACTACTATTTAAGCAATTTGTGGTTGTGAGCACATTCTTCCCTTTTCCAACCATAAGCTGATTGAGCTATTAATAAGAATTAGGTCAGTCAGTGTTAGTTTTCATTCTTCAATATCGTATGGAAAACTGTAATAGATAAATGGTTGGATGATATATAAAATAAATAGATAAAACATTTTTTATACCCTTATTATGTGGGAGACCCTATGATAAGCTTTGGGGACACAAAACCAAATAATCAAGATAGTCTTTGCTTTTGAGGAAATTACATTCTAGGAGGGAGAAATAGCCCATAAAGGGTTGTTGAAAAGGAGAGGGATAGAAGAAGGGTGGAATCATGGTCTTAGGCATGATTAGGTGAATCACTTATCAGAACTGGCAGACCTTGATATAGATTTTAAAGTTCTGGTAGGAAGGAGATGAAAATGATTTCCTGAGAGCAGGAAGAATGATAAGAAGATAGGCAGGAAGTGGCTATAAAGTTATTGACCAAATGGTCAACCAATCAGTGACAGAGTATACTACATTGTTAGAAGAAGTTAAATGTATTTCCTCCATTGGGCACACAATCTGAGAATGAAATCCTGGGTAGAAGTTTAGGAGGGCATAATGGAAATCACAAACACCATTGAGTCCTTTAGCTATTGTTTTCAATCTATCTTGTGTAATGGTAGAAATTTTAGGCTTCTGGGAGAGGTTATGAGCACCTGTAATGGTTAAAAATGTGGCTACAGGATTTATGTAATATTGAACAATGGCTGCCAAGGAATTTACTTATGAAATTCCTAAAATGAAACACTCAAGTCAGAATGAAGTTTATGGAGGTTTAATCACACTGGGAGTAGGGAAAGGAGAGGGAAAGGAGAGAAGAGAAAAGGGAAAGGGGCTACTCAACCTCTGACCAAGGCAGAGGGAGTTTTAGGCCCAAAGGGCCAAGGTGGAAAGAATCAGTCCTTAACTCACGTGACCGCTCTGAAGGAAAGCTGTCTGCGGGCGTCCTCCCTGTCCAAGCTCCTAACACCAACTCCCATCTCGCTCTCTCCCCAGGAAGTGAGCGAATTCCAGAGGCTGTTCCCTACCTCACTTCCTGTGTCTAACAAATGCCAATGGTTGGCTCTAGCTTGGCTTAGGACAGCCCAGGTGGGCAGTTAGTTATTTCTGATTTGTCATTGACTAGCACATGCCCGTGTAGTGTGGGTGTGCACAATTTTTGGGTGCTAGACCAAGATGGAGACTTTTAAAATTCACACTTGCCAGAGTGCAGAAAAGAGCAATCCCAGCCCTGGTAACACGAGGTTTGGAAAATACCTTCAAATTAATTGTATGGTTATAATTCTAGTTTAGCACTGCAGTTTATTATTTCTGTCTCTCCACTTGCTTTTGAGAGTTGAAATTTTGAAGTGGGAAGAATTCTGGTTGTGGAATGAGATGTGAGTTAAAATCGTGCTCCTATTTACTACCTTTGTGACCTTAATCAAGTTATTTTATATTTCTGGACCTCAATTTTCTTATTAGCAAACTGAGGAAATTACACTACATAGCTTCAATGAAGGTAACATCTAGTTCTAAATTTGTGATTTATTAAGAGGTATGCTAGTAAATGTTTAGCAATCAGATCCCTGGAAAGACAAATCTTTAAGCTTAATCTATATTAACATTTTTCAACATAATTTTCTTAAAACTAGAAAACTAAAAAAAAAAAAACAGCCCCTAATTTGTACTGTTTGCTAGGGAAATTTTAACAATTATCCCATGATTTTGTTGGGGCTGGTATCAGCATTCTCTTGCTTATGATCTAGTCCTTTTTATATATGGACCTAGGAAAAATACAATTGCTTCTAAGAGTTCTGAGCAAAGCCAGAGGCTTAAGCAGTCTGTTCTTTCTAAACTCTAATAGTTTTCTTCTTCTTTTCAAATAATTACCA
Source organism: Monodelphis domestica (assembly GCF_027887165.1). Lineage (NCBI taxonomy): Eukaryota > Metazoa > Chordata > Mammalia > Didelphimorphia > Didelphidae > Monodelphis > Monodelphis domestica. Next base: position 346,119,860 of record NC_077227.1, on the reverse strand, counting down.
TTTGCTTTCAGAGTCTAGACAAGACAGAGGTGGAGGTCAGATGACAGGGATCTTGCTTGCTATACTTAAAATGCATAAATTGAGCAGAGGAAATAAATGGATCTGCCATGGCTAGGTGGGTTTATTTAATTGAGCCTCAAATCTTTTCAAGTCAGGTAGACTTTGGGGCCAGAATGACTTTTACATTTTCTTGTGGGTATAGTTAGTTCAAATTCCTTTGAATCATTAGAGGTTCTGTACTAATCTTAGACTTTTATTTTTTAAAATCCTCCCTACTCATATATACATCAAAGATACTTGCAATGGATATGCAAATTATCCTCATGAGGATTTTTTTTTTGAGAGGGGCAAGTATCTTTATAGGTTCTTAGTTTGGATGTCACCTAAAACTCTAAGACATCTAAGATATACTTGTTTCCTATTCCACCATTTTTGCTGTTGTGGGATATAATACTGTCCATGATCCTCTCTCTTCCATAAAATTTTCTAAATTAATTTATATGCAAAACCACAGTTTAGCATATATACAATGTCTGCCATATTTGTTCTGCTTGGCCAAGATCTTTGCATATTTGGGAACTTCTGGATTCTTTTAGTCTTCTCAGTGGAAACATGAAGGCAAAAATGAAATCATTCTTGCCCTTAAAAGGTTATATTCTACTGAAAGAACACAACATTTATACAAGCAAATATAATATAAGGCAATTTTGAGGAAGAAAAGAACACTAGGACATGGGAGAGGTGCTCACTGAACTGAGATTTTAAGGAAGACAAAGAATCCTAGAATTGGAGATAATGATAGAATATTTTTCAAGTATAAGGAACACCTTGCATTGATAAGTGAAAGTGGGAAAAGGGATGAATACCATTCAACTTCTAGGGAGATGGTTCTGGGAAATTTTAGGGGAAATGATTGTGCATCAGGACCATACAGATCCCTAGTTTCTTATCACTTTGATAAATCTTTCTCCATTATAGGAGATTGTGACCCATCCTGTCTGGTCTTATCTATGGCCTTCCATATGTTCTACATTGTTGTCCACCCAGTGGTCTATGGATTTTCCTCTAGACCTTTTCACATTTGGTGAATGGCAGGAGAACCCACATCATGCCCTTAGGTTATCCCTCACTCAAAATTACAAGAGAGACCCATTTCCTTTTGTGACCCTATTACAAACTTATAATATAGATATATCAGGACATACACGATACATAATATATAGGTTAATCAATTTTAGTGAAACTGAGGCAGTGGTGAGAAGCAATGGCATTGATAACCCCCCAAAGCACAGAATCCCGAAACCTTAAATTTAATTTACCTTTTGCTTACATGGCGTGAAACGTTGGTGACATATTTGACTTCCTAATTAAGTTCAATTTAGGTTAATATTCAAATAGTTCAACCGTCTCTGAGTACCCACTGAGTTATAGAATAGGAAGAAATTTTAAGTAGGTGCTAAAATCAGAGATATAATCTATATCTTGTATCACAGAGAGCTAACTCAAGTTTATTGGTGACTTGAAAGAATTAACATCCTTTCCATGGAGGGAGATGCTCAGGTTTTAGGATGATATTTATGTGGTGGTATAGCAGAAAGAAGGAAGAAAGGAAGGAGACAAACACCTAATATATGGTAGGCACTGTCCAATGAACTATTACAAATATTATCTCATTTGATTCTCACAAGTTCCCTGGGAAGTTAGGCACTATTATTATCCCTGTTTTACAGTTAGGAAAATGAAGGCAAATAGAGGTGTAGTGACTTGCCCAGGTTCCTATAGCTAAATATTATCTGAGAACAGCTTTGAACTCTGACCTTCCCAACTACAGGCCCACTGCTCTATTCTCTGCACCCCTTGACTGCCAAGGGACTAAAAAAGCCCTAGAAAGAACTCTAGGAATCAAGAGTTCTGTGATTCAGTTTTGGTTCTGCCACTTGCAACTTGTGTAATCTCTGGAAAGTCATTTAGCCTGTCTGGGTCTTACTTTCAGCATTTGTAGAATGATGGAGTTAGACTGTATGACCTCTTAACACCCTTTCCTGATGATCCTGGTGGATCTCTGTCAAGATATCCAGAAATAAGTTAGAAATCAAGAACTGCTGTTACTACAATTCAGACATTAAGTTTCCTCATCTGTAAAATGGAGCAGAGAAAATGAGCTGATCTCCAAGGTCCTTTCCGACCCAGATATTTTAGAATTTTATTGGGAAGCTGTCAGTGAAGAAGCATCTGTTTTGATTCAAAACAGTTGAATTGATTATATATGGAATCACAATCTGAGAATGACCTTGTGCCCAGGGTGATTTGGGAAGAATTTCTGGAGGCAAGGGAATGCCCCAGGAGCCTCGTTTAGAAACAATGATGCTCTTCAGAATTCTCTAAAGGCTGTGACACTTTTGATATATACCCAGCTGCTTCGGTGTTCCATCCAGATGTGTGCTGTATCATTCAGCTAGAATTCCCAACATTTCTTTCCATTAATGACAAAGTCTATGTATGCAAATAAAATCTAGAATGTTTCAACCATCTGTCATGCCTATGGCTCTCAGTGCTCCTAGCAGGGGAGGGATTAAATGCAGTCTAGCCCTTAGCACAGTGTGCTTCTTCAGGCATCTAGGTCAATGGCTACTAGCAATTTCTGTCTCCCTGGAGACTGGCTGTTAATCAGGTGGCTCTGCCCACCTGGAACCCAGAAAAATCACTGAATCGGTGGGCTGCTGCTCACAAAACACTTGCTTGACAATTCTCTGGTGATTGTATTCACAATAGCATCTATTTTTGTGCAGAATTGTTTAGACAAAAGCAGAACTGAAAGCCTCCTTTCCAAATACATTGCTCGGTTTATCAGAGCATCAGAGAAACCCACCATGGGAAGCACTGATCGGGTGAACCTGTCTTTCTAGTGCATGATTGCTCCCAGTAACAAATTTTTCATTTGGTCTCATCTTGTTTGAAATAACTAGGGCACTAAAGCTTTTGTGATTTCACCAGGTAAACTATTTTATCTTAAACAAACCAGACTTCCCTTTGAGAGTTGGGGAATTTCTAGGATCATTGTCCCAGAACTTTCACTTCCTTCCTTCCTTACAAATGTTTCTGTTTTTGTTTTTTAATTGTTCTTTGGTATGTGCATTGTCATTCCAAGGAGATCATAAGCTCACTGAAGGCAGTGACTACCTGTTATTATTATTATTATTTTTGGTATATTTCCTGAAATCTACTACAGGGATGGAGGTGTATCTTCTATAAAAGAACTTGTTTATATGTGTGTTTCTAGAAATATTTTTTAAAATGAAAAAGAAAAAGCTGGGCCACCTAAGTGATCCTTTCTTGATATAGTTTTAGAGCAGAACTTGCCCATCTTCAAAGGTAATATAGATTGTTACCACTTTCCCAGAATGTTTAAAAAAAAACAAACATATGTCTCGCCTTGCTTTAGAATAGAAACATTTCTAACATGAAAAAAGCAAAATTCATGGCCTTTAGTTTGGATGCATGTCTTCTTTGGGAAGTTCAGATGAAAACCCAAAGTTTACTGCAATGTAGATTATAGCTTAAAACATGTACTCTGTGTACCTCCTTCACGCAAAATAGTTGAAAGTTATGTGGGCAAGAGGCAAGCAAAGGCAAACATGATCTTCATGATTTCTTTGGTTTTCTTTTATTCTATTTTATTTGACCAACATTTATGAAAATTTATCAATTGAACTGAATATACATTTGTTCAATGGGATTCCTCATATACTATCTAATGAATTTTGCTGAGGCCCTGCTTTTAATGGTCTCTCTGTTTCTACTTTTGATTCTGTTTCTCTTATCTCTCAGAAACAGTGTAGTACATTCAACAGTGTTGAGTTTGTGATCAGGAAGAGGATCTGAATCCTAGTTGTCACTACTTGTGTGACTTAGAGCAAGTCATTTATTCAACCTGGCTCTGTTTCCTTATCAATAAAAAGGAAAAAAATTGGAATAGATATTTTATATCTATTATATCTATATTTTATATCTATATATATTGGAATAGATAATTCATAAGGTCCCTTAAAACTCTAATAGCCTTTCTCAGTGAATATCAGTTTTCTAGGGCAACTTGCTAATATAGTAGAATATAGTAACTATTTCATTCACTAAATCTCAATGTTTCTTCTGTTGAAAGCATGAATGAAAAAATATTTACTAAGTGCTTGCACTGTGCTAAGAACTGAGGATACAAGTATAAAAGGCAAATAGTCTCTATTCTCCAGAAACTCACGTTCTAATTAAGGGAGAAAATAAACAAAGGAGGGTACAGTAGCAGATTGATTCCTTGGCCCAAGCTATATTGGCAGGTAAGATGCCAGTATGTTGGCTCAGGAGGACATGGAGGCAGGACAAATGGTAAGGCTTGGTGACCTTTCTTATAAGTAGTATAGTATTCTTCTTTGTGACTCATTGATGTGGTAAGAACAACTATGATTGTATATAGGGGGCTTTAAGAGGCTGCCTCAGAAATGTTGGGAAGAGACTTCTGGGTAAACATGGCTGCAATCTAGACGTGACTCTCTTCCTCTCCCCTGCACCAAATGAAATAGACTACCTCAAAAGAGCATAAAAATCACCTTTGGAAAAATGGAGGGACTCTCCAGTACCCCACAGAAACGAAGGTATGTGGGGTTTGAACATTTCCACACTATAAGGAGGAGGAAAAGCTTGCCCAAAAATGTGAACTGAGCCGCCCCTCCCCCCACCCCACCCCAAAACTAGAGTAAGCTATCAGAGCACTCACTGGGACAGCGAGTGAGTGAAGAGCATCTCTGTCTGGGGGGCCACACCAGGGTCCTTGGGATCTAAAGACTGCGAGGAAACGACCGCTCAGTGCGGTTTCATGGGAGAATCCTCCACTGAGCACAGGGGGCTGTGGAGCTGAACTCTGGGGTGGTTGCGCTGAGCACCTGGGCAGAGCTGAACACCTGGGAGGGCCTCTCTGAACACCTGGGCAGCTGGGCTGAACACAGGGGCCTGTGCTCTAAGAAACCTCGGAGGCTGGGAAGAACTAGTTTGAGGCAACGTAAATTCACAGAAAACCTGCCCATATCACCCAGACCCCAGAACAAAAAGGAAAATGGAATAAAATTACCAAAGGGATGGCTCACATGGCCCAAAATCAAGCCTCCAAGAAGAAAGGGAGGAAAAAAGTGACTATTGAAAACTTTTATGGCGGGAGTATCCAAGGAAAAGAAGAGAATGAGGATGACATCAAAACAAAATCAGAACATGCCTCCCAAAATGGAAACTATCCACAAGCTCTGGAAGATCTCAAACTGGAGCTTAACCAAAAGATGGAAACCTTTTGGGGAAAAAAATGGGAGAAAGAGATCAGCAGTCTGATAGGCAAGACTTCACAATTGGAGAAAGAGCTGGAAGCATCTAATAGAAGGGCAAACAAAGCTGAAAAGCAAAACCAGTCCCTAACGACCAGAATTTAAAAAATGGAAGACAGTGAGATTACAAAACAGCAAGAATCAATAAAGCAAACCCAAAAAATTAATGAATTAGAAGAAAACATAAAATATCTCACTGAAAAGGTCACAGACTTGGAAAACAGAGGAAGAAGAGACAACCTCAGAATTATTGGTCTCCCCGAAAAACCAGAGATAAACAATAAACTCCATATTATTGTACAGGAGATTATGAAAGAAAATTGCCCCCACGTTCTGGAGCAAGGGGGAAAAATAGAAATAGAAAGGATTCATAGATCACCCTCTATACTAAATCCCCAAAAGACAACCCCTAGGAATGTAATTGCCAAATTCAAGAGCTTCCAAGAAAAGGAGAAAATTCTACAAGAAGCCAAGAAGTGGAGCTTCAGATATAGGGGGGCTCCCATAAGGTTCACACATGACTTAGCAGATAACACACTAAGAGACCGCAAAGCATGGAACACGATATTTAGAAAGGCAAGAGAGCTGGTTCTCCAACCAAGAATCAACTACCCAGCAAAACTGACTATATACTTCCAGGGGAAAGTATGGGCATTCAACAAAATAGAAGATTTCCAAGCATTTACTAAGAAAAGACCAGAAGTTACCGGAAAATTTGATATCCAATCACAGAAAGCAAGAGAAACATGAAAAGGTAAATATGAAAGAAGGGGAAAAGGAGATAAATCTTATCTTTTTCTTTAAGTCAAACTCTCTTCTATAAGGACTACATTTACATCAAATTATATATATTAATATGTGGGGAAAATGTATTGAGTAACTCTCAAAAATTGTATGCATCATAAGAGTAGTTAGAAGAATCATGCATAGGGAAAGATTGGGGCCTCAAGGAGATTTGGTGAAAGGGGAGCAAAGAAAGAAAAAGGGAGGGGGGGAATCGTTGATAATACTAAGATTTACTTCAAGAAATGGGGGGGGGACTAAATAAAATAATCTTTCCCATACAAAGATACACATGGGAAGGGGAGGGGAGGAACTCTCATATGAGAAAGAGAGGAAGAGAGCATGAAGTGGAATTACTTAAACCTTACTCACAGTGAAATCAAATCTGAGAGGGAAGAACATCTAGATCCAGTGGGATCCTGAATTCTATTTAATCCAACAGGGTAAGAAAGAAAGGAAAATCAAGAAGGGGGAGGGGATAAGGAGTATAAAAAGGGAGGGAAGGAGAGGGGGGAGGGGAAGGGAGCATAAAAATGGAGGGGCTAGAAAGGGAAGCATATCAAGGGAGAGGACTAGGGGGACTGACCTAAAGTAAATAACTGGTTCAAAAGGATATAGCTAAAGAAGAAAGGTCAGAACTAGGGGAAGATATCAAAATGCCAGGGATCCACAAGTGACAAGCATAACTTTGAATGTGAATGGGATGAACTCACCCATAAAACTTACACAAATAGCAGATTGGAATAGAACCCCAAACCCTACCATTTGTTGTCTTCAAGAAACACATATGAGGTGAGTTGATACTCACAAGGTTAGAATTAAAGATTGGAGTAAGACCTTTTGGGCCTCAACTGATAGAAAGAAGGCAGGAGTTGCAATCATGATATCTGACAAAGCCAAAGCAAAAATAAACCTGATCAAAAGGGATAGGGTAGGTAATTATATTTTGTTAAAAAGGAGTATAGACAATAAGGAAATATCACTAATCAACATGTATACACCAAATGGTATAGCATCCAAATTTCTAATGGAGAAACTAGGAGAATTGAAGGAGGAATAGACAGTAAAACCATATTAGTGGGAGACTTGAACCAACCACTATCAGATTTAGATAAATCAAACCAAAAAATAAATAAGAAAGAGGTAAAAGAGGTGAGTGAAATCTTAGAAAAATTAGAGTTAATAGACATATGGAGAAAAATAAATAGGGACAAAAAGGAATACACCTTCTTTTCAGCACCACATGGCACATTCACAAAAATAGGTCATACACTAGGTCACAGAAACATGGCACTCAAATGCAGAAAAGCAGAAATAATAAATGCAGCCTTTTCAGATCACAAGGCAATAAAAATATTGATTGGTAAGGGTACATGGAGAGCCAAATCAAAAATTAATTGGAAATTAAATAATATGATACTCCAAAATTGGTTAGTTAGAGAAGAAATCATAGAAACAATTAATAATTTCATTGAGAAAATGACAATGGTGAGACATCCTTTAAAACCTTATGGGATGCAGCCAAAGCAGTATTTAGAGGAAAATTCATATCCATGAGTGTATATATTAACAAATTAGGGAGGACAGAGATCAATGAATTGGAAATGCAAATCAATAAACTTGAGAACGAGCAAATTAAACCCCCCAGAAGAAAACCAAACTAGAGATCCTAAAAATTAAGGGAGAAATTAATAAAATCGAAAGTGATAGAACTATTGAGCTAATAAATAAGACTAGAAGCTGGCACTTTGAAAAAACAGACAAAATAGACAAAGTATGGTCAATCTAATTTCAAAAAGGAAAGAAGAAAGGCAAATTAACAGCATCAAGGATGAAAAGGGGGACCTCACCTCCAACAAAGAGGAAATTAAGGCAATCATTAAAAACTACTTTGCCCAACTACATGGCAATAAATATACCAACCTAGGTGATATGGATGAATATTTACAAAAATATAAATTACCTAGACTAACAGAAGAAGAAATAGATTTCCTAAATAATCCCATATCAGAAAAAGAAATCCAAGAGGCCATCAAAGAAATTCCTAAGAAAAAATCCCCAGGGCCTGATGGATTCACCAGTGAATTCTATCAAACATTCAAAGAACAGCTAACCCCAATACTATACAAACTATTTGACATAATAAGCCAAGAGGGAGTTCTACCAAATTCCTTTTATGACACAAACATGATACTAATTCCAAAGCCAGGCAGGCCAAAAACAGAGAAAGAAAATTATAGACCAATCTTCCTAATGAATATAGATGCAAAAATCTTAAATAGGATACTAGCAAAAAGACTCTAGCAAGTGATCAGAAGAGTCATTCACCATGACCAAGTAGGATTTATACCAGGGATACAGGGCTGGTTCAATATTAGGAAAGCCATCCACATAATTGACCACATCCATAAGCAAACCAACAAAAATCACATGTTTATTTCAATAGACGCAGAAAAAGCCTTTGATAAAATACAACACCAATTCCTATTAAAAACACTAGAACGCATTGGAATAGAAGGGTCGTTCCTAAAAATAATAAACAGTATATATCTAAAACCATCAGTTAATATCATCTGCAATGGGGATAAACTAGATGCATTCCCATTAAGATCAGGAGTGAAACAAGGATGCCCATTATAACCTCTATTATTTGACATTGTACTAGAAATACTAGCAGTAGCAATTAGAGAAGTAAAAGAAATTGAAGACATTAAAATAGGCAAGGAGGAGACCAAGTTATCACTCTTTGCAGATGACATGATGGTCTACTTAAAGAATCCTAAACATTCAATCAAAAAGCTAATCGAAATAATCAACAACTTTAGCAAAGTTGCAGGATACAAAATAAACCCACATAAGTCATCAGCATTTCTATATATTTACGACACAGCTCAGCAGAAAGAACTAGAAAGAGAAATCCCATTCAAAATTACCTTAGACAAACTAAAATACTTAGGACTCTATCTCCCGAGACAAACACAGGAACTTTATGAACACAACTACAAAACACTCTCCACACAACTAAAACTAGACTTGAACAATTTGAAAAACATTAACGTCTCATGGGTAGGAAGAGACAATATAATAAAAATGACCATCCTACCCAAACTCATCTATTTATTTAGTGCCATACCCATGGAACTTCCAAAATTGTTTTTTTATTGATCTAGAAAAAATCATAACAAAGTTCATTTGGAAGAACAAAAGATCAAGGATATCCAGGGAAATAATGAAAAAAAAATACAAAGGCAGGGGACCTTGAAGTCCCAGATCCCAAACTATACTATAAAGCAGTGGTCATCAAAACAATTTGCTACTGTCCAAGAGACAGAAAGGAGGATCAGTGGAATAGACTTGGGGTAAGTGACCTCAGCAAGACAGTATATGAGAAACCCAAAGATCCCAGCTTTTGGGACAAAAATCCACTATTTCATAAAAACTGCTGAGAAAATTGGAGGATAGTGTGGGAAAGATTAGGTTTAGATCAACACCTCACAGTCTACACCAATATAAATTCAAAATGGGTGAATGACTTGAACATAAAAAGGAAACTATAAGAAAATTAGGCAAACACAGAATAATATACATGTCAGACCTTTGGGAAGGGAAAGGCTTTAAAAACAAGCAAGACTTAGAAAGAGTCACAAAATGCAAAATAAATAATCTGGAATCCATCAAATTAAAAAGTTTTTGTACAAACAAAACCAATGTAACTAACATTAGAAGGGAAGCAACAAATTGGGAAACAATCTTCATAAAAACCTCTGACAAAGGTTTAATTACTCAAATTTATAAAGAGTTACATCAGTTGTACAAAAAATCAAGCCATTCTCCAATTGATAAATGGGCAAGGGAAATGAACAGGTAGTTCTCAGCGAAAGAAATCAAAACTATTAATAAGCACATGAAAAAGTGTTCTACATCTTTCATAATCAGAGAGATGCAAATCAAAACAACTCTGAGGTATCACCTCACACCTAGCAGATTGGCTAACATGACAGCAATGGAAAGTAATGAATGCTGGAGGGGATGTGGCAAAGTAGGGACATTAATTCATTGCTGGTGGAGTTGTGAACTGATCCAACCATTCTGGAGGGCAATTTGAAACTATGACCAAAGGGCGATAAAAGACTGCCCTTTGATCTAGCTATAGCACTGCTGGCTTTGTACCCCAAAGAAATAATAAGGAAAAAGACTTGTACAAGAATATTCATAGCCTCACTCTTTTTGGTGATCAAAAATTGGAAAATGAGGGGATGCCCTTCAATTGAGGAATGGCTGAACAAATTATGGCATATATTGGTGATGGAATACTATTTTGCTAAAATGATTAATAAAGTAGAGGAATTCCATGGAGACTGGAACAACCTCCAAGAAGTGATGCAGAGGGAAAGGAGCAGAACCAGGAAAACATTATACACAGAGACTGATACACTGTGGTACAATTGAAGATAATGGAATTCTCCATTAGTGTCAATGCAATGTCCCTGAACAATCTGCAGGGATCTAAAAAACATTATCCACAAAAGAGGATAAACTATGGGAGTAAAAACACTGAGGAAAAGCAACTGCTTGACTGCTGGGGTGGAGGGGATACGAGTGAGGAGAGACTCTAAATGAACACTCTAATGCAAATACCAACAACATAGAAATGGGTTTGAACCAAGAACACATGTGATACCCAGTGGAATAGTGCATCAGCTATGGGAGAGGTGGTGGGATTGGGGGTGGGGGGAGGAAAAGAAAATGATCTTTGTTTCTAATGAATAATGTTTAGAAATGACCAAATAAAATAATGTTTAAAGTGAAAAAAAAAAAAGAAATATTGGGAAGAGGAGGTAGACCTGAAGATTGGCGTAGAGTGGGGGCTTCTAAGTTACCTTACAGGGGAATTGTAATGGAGAAAAGGTCAATATCCAGTCAAAAGATGGAAGGAGGTTTTGGCAGGAAGATTGCAAAGAGGCTTTCACACTATGTCTAGTGCATGGTGGGGTTTGGATGAAAGATGAGCTTAATCAACAGAGAAGAGAGAGAGAGAGAGAGGAATATATCACTCCCTATGCCACTGTCTCTTGCTGGACTCTTCTTCCTAGTATAAGATGAGGGAGATGCAAATGCAAATGACATATTTCTAAACCTCAAAGAAATTGTGTTTTATTAAGAGTTTAGCCTAGCACACACAGCACTATACTGTTTGTTGAAATAATTTCAATGTTTAAAAATAAGGCAAGTACTTTAATTCCCACAGACTCTAGCTGACATTGCTCTATTTCCCAGTTATTGGTTTTTTTCCCATGTCTATCCTCTCAAGTGCAGGAAGGGTATATGTTCAATACAAACATATTCCATGATGAGAAGGGCAATTCAAAATGCATATCTAATGATTGTGGGTTAGTAGAAGCCTTTTATAATATTAGCATGATATAGTAGAAAGCACACTAAATCAGTAATGATGAAGTTGAGATTCTATGGGGCTGTATTAACTTGTTGTTTGACTTTTGGGAAGTTATTTTTTATGACTCTTTCCTCATTGGTCAAATGATAGGGTTAGATCTGTAGGGCCTTTTCCAGCTCTAAACTCCTATGATTATTTTCCCAAATATCAAAAAGCATTTAAATTGGAAGGAACTTTGATTTTATTCTATTCCATTCAATGCATATTTATCAATGTCCTTTTATTTGTCAGACCCTGTGCAAAGATCTGCGAATATATAGAAAGAAAAATGAAATTAAAATTTGCCCTCTAGTTTATACTGTAATCTTGGGTCGATTGGTAGGATTGGTATCACATGTCCATAAATGATTAAGTACAAACGTAAGGTTTATTTATAAGGCATATGAGTAAGTACAAACTAAAGGCACCTAAACATAGTATTTTCTGGGGGGAGAGATAGGGATTCCATGAGTTAGGCACAAATGTAAGGGTAGAATAGATTTCATATAAGACGTGATTCTTGAGATGCGCTTTGAAGAAAGCAAGCAATTCTGTAAGATAAAAATGAGGAGTGAGTATGTTCTAGGCACAGAGGACAGTCAATCTATGCAAAGAGGGGAATGAAAAGGGCAGGAGACATGCCATGTAAACAGAACCATAAGTTATTCAGTTTGGTCATAAGACAGCGTGTGTGAGAGGTGGCCATGTAAAATCAGTCTGGAAAGAGAGGCTGCAGCCAGATCATAAAGGACTTTAGATACCAAGTAGAGAAGTTTGCATTTTTCCTTAAAAGTAATAAGAATATACCAAATCTTCATGAGCAAATTAGTGCTAGTCATGCCTATGCATATGAATAGAAATCTGATATCAGGGTAGAGAATGGATTGGAAGGAGGAGAGGTTGGATTCAGGGAGATCATTTTGGACGCTATTACAATACACCAGACCACAGATTCTGAAACCCTAAACCAAGGGGAGGGCAGTGTGAGTGCATATACTGCAGATATTAAATAGATAAGATGTGACAACTGGGTAGATGTGAGTTGTGAGGGAAAGGGAAAATGTCTTGTGGTTTGTGAATGTGAATGACTGGAAAGATTTCATTGTTAGAAGGAATTCTTTTTACCAGTGCAAATCACATAGAACCTTTGCCTAGGGAGTTGTCTTTGACATATAGACCATATATGACATCTCAAATAGCTATTTAAGTTTCAGGGACAGGAACTGAACTCAAATGTGTCTTACTTTAAGTGGGAAATTATCATCTGTGACTGGATTGCCTCAACAATAAGCATTAATTTTTATTCCCCCACAAAAATCACTATTTTTGTCAAACTCTTGATCCCACTTACCTGTTTAAACCATATTTGTTTTTGTAGCAAATGTCTGGCTTAAGGCATCCTAATGTTAGTTTTCATATTATAGTTAACCTAGTTTACTAACAGACATTCTAATAAACAAAATCAAAAGATACATACTTTAGTTCTTGATCCAGAATTGTGATCTAGAGCTGGAAGGGAACTCAGAAGCCATCTAATCCTATATTCTTATTCCAACAAAGGGAAAATTGAGGCTTAGGGTGATCAAGAGATTTTCCCAAAGCCAACTAGGTAGTATCAATGGGAACCCTATGGATTACCACTCATCTAACTCTTTCTTCTCTATTATATTCTGCCTATTATCATTAGAATATATTTATGCTTTTATCTTTCCATTGTGAACTAATTAGAAAATTAATTAGAGTTAAAGTTGAAATTGCTCACATCCCATGCTGTTCTTGTGGTTATGGCCCTGAAATTGGTTATTTACCATGTAGGCAGCTAGGTAGCACAGTGCATATAGCTTTGAGACGGGGGTATAGAAAATTTGGGTTCAAAGAGCCCAAGTTTTGGACTTGTACTTGTACTTGGACACTTACTAGCTGCATGACCATTGGCAAGATACTTAACATCCATGCTTCAGTACAATAGGTATCTGTACAAATGATATAATAATATTACTATTGCTCAGGGTTGTTATGAAGATCAAATGAGATAGATAATATTTGTAAAATGCTTAGCACAGTGATACCTGACACATAGTAGGTACTACGTAAATGATAGCTTTTAAATTTTTCTTGACCTCCATTTTTACTAGTCTCTTAAAAAAAGAATGAAGAGAAATATCTATAAAATGATCCATTTATTTCAATTATTGTAGATTTTCTCCACTAGCCAGTTTAGTTCTCAAAGACATTGTAATATGAAGAAGGGAGAGGTGTCACTCGAAAAGCAAATGTAAAATAAATACATTTGTTTTCCCCTGATTTTTCAATGTGTTCTTCCATTTAGTTTTTCTACTTTTTCCAGGGCTCAGGGATGAATATGATGCCTAGTCATTGATTAATGTTATTGCATATCACATGCCAATTGTCCAATTTTGTTCTTTTCCCCAGAAGCTTTTTTGTAAGGTCTGGCTTACAGTCAGGAGTCCTTGAATAGAATGTAAAGAAATACATCCTATAGTTTTCTGAAATGAGTAGGTGGTTCCTCTGTATAGGTGTTTCTGTGTATGCATGCACATCTTTGTGCATTTTTAATGGGCCAGTCTTCAGAAACTCAAAACTTAGGAAGATTACAAATGGAGCAATAAAAAATCAAAGCAAATGAAATTTTGGGTATAAATACAATACCCTACCCCACTTCCACCCTAGATAACAGCTGATTTTCTAATGTAGCAGATGGGGTTTTGTTTAAACTCATGCAATCAAACAAAAAGGAATATTTTCCTTCTTTTTTGCTTGGTTATTTGATGGGGATGACTTTCCCTTATTTTAATAAAACCTTTAAATAAAATTAGAAGGAAATAAAATTCAGAAGAAAAAAGATGTATGAGAGTTAAGAAAACATGGGGATAAACAATCTGAAAATTCAAATAAATCTTTCAGGTATAAATTCATATCTACTCTGTGTAAAATTGGATCATTGGGTTGGAAACATTTGATGTCATTGAAATACCAAAGAATTATCTAAAGTTAATCAACATTCAAAAAATGTATAACATGTGCATGTTCATTCATATGCATATATATAGCCACATATATGTATCTTTTATCCTGAAAGCTAGTTAATAGCCATAGGCTGGGTTTAAAATACAATTTTGAGGGCAAAATGGATTAATTTAATTTTACTTCTCCCCAGTCATTTCATATATCTCTTTTTACTATTCCTCTCACATTTAGTTGCCGAGTAACATGATGATTATTAGGCGTTATCATAGAGTATTGGCATGGAAGGCATAATCAGTTTACTTTTAATGCATGGCTTTCTGTGAGAGTGAGTAACTATTCCCTTGCCTGTTTTGAGATTCAGAAGAAACAGATATATCTAGGACTATCTGAGTAATGAGAACTAAAGGACTCATACAGTAAAAGGAACTGTGTGATGATAATCATTCATCATGAATAAATATGAATGTATTGCAGAGACAATACATGTTTGTTGAGTGCAATTGAGTGCCCATTATACCAACCAAAATAGGTCATTGTATTTAATATTTTGGAGGCTTGTATGTTTCTGCCTTGCCAGAGTTTACCATCTAATGGGAGAAGACAGCACTAATGAAGATATAGCAGCAATGAGATAAACACATTCAAGATAAACCTATAAATATTGGTCACATTTGATATACAAATCACATATTAATCCATTGCCAAAGATTAAATGCTAGAAAAAGTCTTTTATAGCAAGTGACTTAATCAATTTCCTATTTGCTTTTTAAAATATTGAATGGTAATAATTTGGTATTAATGCTGGACCTAATCATATCGCAATTACCATTTTCTCCCCTTCAATGGATTTGTGATATCAATGCAGGAGCTAGCTCCTTTCAACAAAATAGATTGCAATCAAGCCATCCACATCTTTATCATCCTTTAAGAATCTCATTCATGTCTTCCCTTAAATCTTAAGACAGTATGTATCCAATGTGCTTAAAGCCTTCCTATAAGGCTATTAACATTTTGTGGACACGAATAGCACAACAATGGAGTTCCTTATGCAGACAATGTTCTTTTTAAGTAAATTCATATTGTGCAAATTTGAAATTATTTAAAGAATTCTGAAAGAAATCTGCATTCCAAAAAAATACCTAGTTTAACTTTTGTTGTAAAGTACTATGTTCTTCCCTCTACTTCTGCCTGGCATTCTGTGGCCTTCCACCCCACTCTAAAAACAAACCAAACCAAACCAAAACAAAAAATCCTTATAAGTTCTCCAAGTTAAGGCAGAAAGACTAGCAGAGAAACTGTCATCTACACTAGAATCTTGGCTTGAGACCTTGGGAACAGAAAGATGAGATCTTTGCCCTATTCCACCCACCTGTGTCTCTCTTTTATGTGTATGTGCTCTATACTTGAGTAACTCTTGCCTGTCCCAGCCCATCTCAGCCACTTTTCTATCTCTGCTTGTATCCAGCCCTCACATGTCTGTTCTGACTTGTTTTTCTTCTCAGTTCTAGCCAGGCCCCCATATATCCCTTGAACGATGTATGGCCTCCTTCCTCTGGGAGCATCCCCTTGCTTCCTGCTTCCTTAGGTCTTGAAGCAAATTTACATTATTGTAAAAATCTCCTCATGTAGAAAATACAGAATACTCCACTTACATAAAGGGAGAACAGTGTGTGTTTCACTCTTCCTATATGAGTTGCTCATCTCCTTTTCTAGCTATGTTTCTTCTTTCATACATTTTATTCTATAATTTGCATACAAATTCACTATTAAAAATATGCTAACAAATTTTAGTATTTCTACCATCACAACATCTCTCCCATAGAGTGATTTTCCTTTATTTAGACCATTGCCACTCTGGTCAGACTCTATCCAACTCTTTCTCCTACCAGTATCATACCCTTCTAGTAAGTCTTCCATTGCCTCAAGACTTTCTCCAGTCCAATCTATCTAGTCGACAGTTATTAAAGAGACTTTCTTTTCTTTTCTTTTCCTTTTGTTTTGTTTTGCTTTGTTTTCTTCTTATTATTTTTAGTCAATTTAGAACATTATTCCTTAGTTACAGGAATCAAATTCTTTCCCTCCCTTCCCTCCCCCAACCCTTCCCTTAACCAATACACAATTGCACTGGGTATTGCATTTGTCCTTGATCAGAACCAATTTCCATGTTGTTGATGTTTGCACTAGTGTGATCATTTAGAGTCTACACCCCAGCCATATCCTCTCGACCCATGTATTCAAGCAGTTGTTTTTCTTCCGTGTTTCTACCCCCACAATTTTTCCTCTGAATGTGGATTTGTTCTTTCTTTTAGATTCCTCCAAATTGTTCAGGTTCACTGCATTGCCACTAATGGAGAATTCCATTACATTTGATTATACCACAGTGCATCAGTCTCTGTGTATAATGTTCTTCTGGTTCTGCTTCTCTCACTCTGCGTCAGTTCCTGGAGGTTGTTCCAATTCACATGGAATTCCTCCACTTTATTATTCCTTTGAGCACAATACTATTCCATCACCAACATATACCACAATTTGTTCAGCCATTCCCCAATTGAAGGGCATTCTCTCATTTTCCAATTTTTGGCCACCACAAAGAGTGCAGCTATGAATATTCTTGTACGTCTTTTTCCTTATTATTTCTTTGGGGTACAAAGCCAGCAGTGCTATAGCTGGATCAAAGGGCAGACAGTCTTTTATCACCCTTTGGGCATAGTTCCAAATTGCCCTCCAGAATGTTTGGATCAATTCACAACTCTACCAGCAATGAATTAATATCCCAACTTTTCCACATCCCCTCCAGTATTCATTACTTTCCATTGCTGTCATGTTAGCCAATCTGCTAGATGTGAGGTGATACCTCAGAGTTGTTTTGATTTGCATTTCTCTGATTAAGAGATTTAGAACACTTTTTCATGTGCTTATTAATACTTTTGATTTCTCCAACTGAAAATTGCCTATTCCCATTCTTTGCCCATTTATCAGTTCTAGATTGGCTTGATTTCTTGTACAACTGATTTAGCTCTTTATACATTTGAGTAATTAGACCTTTGTCAGAGGTTTTTGTTAAGAATATTGATTCCCAATTTGTTGCTTCCCTTCTGATTTTGGTTGCATTGGTTTTTTTTTTGTATAAAACCTTTTTAATTTGATGTAATCAAAATTACTGATTTTACATTTTGTAATTTTTTTCTAGCTCTTCTTGGTTTTAAAATCTTTCCTTCCCCAAAGATCTGACATGTATAGTATTCTGTGTTCACCTAATTTACTTATGGTTTCCTTCTTTCTGTTCACATCATTCACTCATTCTGAGTTTCTCTTGGTGTAGGGTGTAAGACATTGATCCAAACCTAATCTTACCCATACATTCTTCTAATTTTCCAGCAGTTTTTACCAAATAGTGGATTTTTGTCCCCAAAACTGGGATCTTTGGGCTTATCATAGACAGTCTTGCTGAGATCTCTTACCCCAAGTCTATTCCACTGATCCTCCTTTCTGTCTCTTAGCCAGTACCAAATTGTTTTGATGACCACTGCTTTATAGAATAGTTTGGGATCTGGGACTGCAAGGCCACCTTCCTTCACAGTTTTTTCATTATTTCCCTAAATATCCTTGTTCTTTTGAACTTTGTTATGGTTTTTCCTAATTCAGTAAAAAAGTTTTTTTGATAGTTCCATGGGTATGGCACTAAATATAAAGAAACTTTCTTAAAGTGTAGGTCTGACCAACTCATTCTTTTATAAAACAAGCTCCAATGACTTCTTATTAACTCCAGGTTCAAATAGCATTTAAAGACTTTCATAACTTTCCCCCTCTTTCCCTTTCCAGTCTTCTTAAGCCTTATTCCTCTCCAAATAACATATAATCCAGCTATGATAACCTAAGGACAGCAAGGTGGCTCAGTGGATAGAACACTGGCATTGGAATCAAGTAGATTCATCCTCATAAGTTCAAATCTGGCCTTAGAAGCTAGCTGTGCAATTACCCCTTTTGTCTCAGTTTCTCATCTGTCAAAAGAGTTGGAGAATGAAATGGCAAATCACCAAGTAAACTTCCAAATGGGGTCACAAAGAGTTGAATTGAACAACATCATGTCAATCTACTTTATTTTCCTTACACACTATACTACATTTCCAGATGCTGGACATTTGCCATACCTGGAATCTTCTTTTTAACAAAATCTCCTTGAGGGCACAGTCAAGATGGTGGCTTAGAAGTAGCAGAAGTTCAGACCTCTGAAAACCCTTCCTTACTGATCACAAATTGACTAATCCTAGGAGACTGAAAATTAAACCTAACAACAAGACAGAGCAAAGGAACTCTCCTGCTGGACTCAATCCAAAAGGTACTCCCCCAAAAGCCAGAATCCAAGAACACTCGGGTTTAAGGGGAAGGCAGAAAGAAGGTTGCAGGACCCCTCCCCCCCACTTAGAGCTGTAAGCCTCCAGAGGCGACAGGAACTACTGGGCGGGCAAAGGCACTGGTTTGGAGGGTATACCATGTGGGCAGGGCTGTGCCAGGCTCAGGGCATCAAACACAGGTGGTGGGGAAGGATTTGGAGAGGGAGCACAGAGCTGGCAGCCTGGACAGAGCTATGAAGATCCTCCATATTGCTCTATCCTTCCAGGAGGTTTTGGCCTCAGGGCACATCCAGCCCAACTCAGCTGAACTTAATCCCATCAAAAGTCTTCAGAGGTCAGGGAAGCCTCCAACAACCCTCCCTCACAGACTTCTGGACTTTAATTTAATCGAATCAAAAGCCTCCAGAGGATAGGGAAGCTCAAACTACAACACCCCTCCCCACAGACTGCAGGGAGAGACCTTCTGTCAAAGCTCCAAGAGGGGAGACTGACAGAAACCCCCAAAACCAAAAAAATGAGAAGAGCAAGAGCACAGACAAATACAGGGAGCAAAGAAGGGGTGAATATGAGAAAACAACAGAAAAAGAAGAAAGAAATTACAATAGACAGCTTCTATACAGCAAATGGAACAGAGGGGGGAGGGATCAGCAAACGATAAATCAGAAATCCCAGAGAATTGGATTCAGAATTTGGAAGAACTCAAAATGCAATTCAAAACACAATTAAGAGAGGCTGAAGACAATTGGGAAAAGAACTTAAAAATTAAGATAAGTCATCTGGAAACAGAAAATAGTGTCTTGAAAGCCAAAATCAACCACCTTGAAAATGAATCAAAGGAGATGAAAGATGAGGCAAAGAGGATGAAAGATGACCTCCAAAGAAAATCAGACCAGAAGGAGAATGATGACCAAAAAACCAGGGATGAAATTCAGTCTTTAAGAACAAGAATACAACAACTAGAATGAAGTGACCTCACAAGGCAGCAGGATACTATAAAACAAAACCAAAAGAATGAAAAAATTGAGGAAAATATGAAGCATCTCATTCACAAAACAAGATTTAGAAAATCGTTCAAGAAGAGACAATTTAAGAATCATTGGTCTACCAGAATACCATGACAAAAGAAAAAGCCTACACATAATACTACAGGAAATCATTCAAGAAAACTGCCCCGATATTTTAGAACAAGAGGGGAAAAGTGGAGATTGAAGGAATCCATAGATCACTTCCTGTACTTAATCCCCAATTGACAACACCCAGAAATGTTAGAGCCAAATTCAAGAACTATCAGACCAGGAAAAAGTCATTCAGATACCATGGGACCACAATGAGGATAACATAGGATCTGGCTGCATTTACACTGATGGACCAAAGGCATGGAATATGATATTCCAGAAAGCAAGGGAACTATGCCTATAATCAAAAATCAACTACCCAGAAAAAAAAGACTATATTCTTACAGGGGAAAGTATGACCATTCAACAAAATAGAAGAATTCCAAGAATTTGTAAAGAAAAGACCAGACCTGAACAGAAAATTTGATGTCCAAGCACAGAACTGAAGAGAACCATGAGAAGGTAATTAAAAAAGAGGGAATAAAGAAAAACAAAACAAAACAACCCCCCCTTTTTAAAAAGAGACTAAATAAGTTAAAATGATATGTATCCCTATAATAAAAGAGGTCATTGGTAACTCTTAAAAACTGTTATCACCTGGGCAGCTAGAAGAATTACACTTAGAGGGAACAGTGGCATACTGTTTAGGATGAAATAATAAGACATAAATAGGTATATAGATATATGTATGCATAAATACATATATGTATATATATGCACATATATATACACATCTAGAGCTAAAAAAGAGGTTAATAATAAAAGAAATCAGAAAAGAATCAAAAGGGGCTAAATTTATATGTCACAAAGAAGCTCATGGTGGGAGGGGGGAGAACATCAATACACTAGAAGGGTAAAGAGGTTGGAGACAGGAAATACTCAACTTTTATGTACATTGAAATTGACCCAAAGAGGGAAGAACAATCCAATCCATTGGGGCAAAGAATAGATTCATGCCTTATAGGGGAGTAGAAGGGTAACAAATGGACTGGTGGGGAGTGAAGCAGTATAAGGGAGGGAGAGGGAGGAGGGAAGTTTTAAAAAGACTGCAAAGAAAATAAGGGGGGGGAATAAGAAGGGAGGGGGGTAAAAAGGGAAGTAAAATAAGGGAGGGAACAAGGGGGACTGATTAAAAACAAACATTCGTGTAGAAGGAAATAGTGAAAGAAGAAAAGGCAGGACTAGGAGTATAAATCAAAATGCTGTGAAATACATAGCTGGTAATCATAACTCTGAATGTGAATGGAATGAACTCACCCAAAAAATGCAAGCAAATAACAGAGTGTATTAGAATCCAAAACCATATCCTATGCTGTCTGCAAGAAACACACATGAGGAAGGTAGATACGCATAGGGTGAAAGTAAGAGGATGGATCCAAATCTATTGGACATCAACTAAATAAATAGATAAAAAGAAGGCAGTAATCATAATCATGATATCTGACAAAGCCAAAGTAAAAATAAATTTAGTTAAAAGAGATAGGGAAGATAATTACATACTGATAAAAGGCAGTATAGACAATGAGGAAATATCAGTACTCAACATGTATGCAACAAATGGAATAGCATCCAAATTTCTAAAGGAGAAATTAGTGGAACTCAAGGATGAAATAGATAGAAAAACTATACTAGTGGGAGACCTTTATCTGAACTAGATAAATCAAAGCAAAAAATAAATAAGAAAGAGACGTGAATGAAATCTCAGAAAAATTAGAGTTAGTAGATATGTGGAGAAAAATAAGTAGTGACAAAAAAGGAATATACCTTCTTATTAGCAGCACATGGTACATTCACAAAGATTGACCATGTACTAGGGCATAAAAACATGGCAAACAAGTGCAAAAGAGCAGAAATAATAAATGCAACCTTCTCAGATCACAATGCAATGAAAATAATAATTGGTAAGGGTACATGGAGAGTTAATAAAAAATAAATAGGAAATTAAACAATACAATTTTCCAAAAATAGTTAGTCAAAGAACAAATCATAGAAATAATTAATAATTTCATTGAATAAAATGACAATGATGAGACATCCTTTCAAAACCTATGGGATGCAGTCAAAGCAGTACTGAGGAGGGAATTTATATCCTTGAGTTCATATATTAACAAATTAGGGAGAGAAGAAGTCAATGAATTATGTATGCAAATTAAAAATCTAGAAAGTGAAGAAATTAAAAATCCTCAGATAATGACTAAATAAGAGATCCTAAAAATCAAAGGAGAAATTGAAAGTCAAAGAACTATTTATTTAATAAATAAGACTAGAAGCTGGTACTTTGAAAAAACAAATAAAATAGACAAGGTACTGGTCAGTCTAATTAATAAAAGTAAAGAAGAAAAAGTTGACAGTATCCAAGATGAAAAGGGAAACCTTACCTCTGTTGGTTGTCTCTTGAACCGAGGATGACGATTGTCTTTGTGCATTTTTGTGCACAAAGACACCTGTGCATGAAGATTTAAGTGGAAAAGTTGATGCACAGAGACAGTCCCACTCTCTCGGCATTGGAAGCCTGGGTCCATTGGCACGAAAAGTCGTTACACCTGGAGACTTCCTCAGCTGCATTGGATGGGCCTGTTGTCTTTTGTGCTCCATCATGCCCTAAGCACTCCACAGTGCCTTGCTGCATCGCCATCTCAGCCATTGAACCTTCTTGTTGGTTTCTCCTGCCTGTTCCACCAAAGCAGTCTTCACATGCTGGGTGAGCAAAGCCCTAGTTCACCAGGGGTCGACATCGACCCGATGGCTACCCTCACAAGGTTTAGCCGGCCTGTTGAAGCCGTTGCCTGGGGTGTGGCCGCTGCCACTTGCTAGCAGCTACTAGGAGCCAAAGTGAGAGGTGGGTGTCAGGTGAGGGTCAGTGGCTGGAGAGCTGCCCTAGGAGGGCACAACAAGCCCTCCATACCAGAGATATTACCCCTCCCTGAGTACCCCATACACCCCTAAAACCTTACCTCTAATGAAGAGGAAATTAAGGCAATTATTAAAAGCTATTATGCCCAATTATATGGCAACAAATATGACACTCTAGGGGATATGAATGATTACTTAGAAAAATATAAATTGCCTAGACGAACAGAGGAAGAAATAGATTACCTAAACAACCCCATATCAGAAAAAGAAATTGAATACGCCATCAAAGAACTCCCTAAAAAAATATCCCCAGGTCCAGACGGATTCACAAATGAATTCTATCAAACATTAAAAGAACAACTAACCCCAATATTATACAAACTATTTGACAGAATAATCAAAGGAGGAGTTCTACAAAATTCATTTAATGGCACAAATATTGTACTGATCCCAAAACCAGGTAGGTCAAAAACAGAGAAAGAAAACTATAGAACAATCTCCCTAATGAATATTGATGCAAAAATCTTAAATAGGATACTAGCAAAAAGACTCCAGCAAGTCATCACAAGGGTTATCCAGTACGATCAGGTAGGATTCATACCAGGAATGCAAGGATGGTTCAGTACTAGGAAAACCAGCCACATAATTGACCATATTATCAAGCAAACTAACAAAAATCACATGATTATCTCAATAGATGCAGAAAAAGCCTTTGATAAAACACAACACCCATTCTTTTGGAAACATTAGAAAGTATAGCAATAAAAGGTCCTTTCCTAAAAATAATAAACAATATATATATATATATATATATATATATAAAACCATCAGCAAATATCATCTGCAATATGGATAAACTAGAAGCCTCCCCAATAAGATCAGGAGTGAAATAACGATGCCCAATATCACCTATATTTTTTAATATTATACTAGAAACACTAGCTGTAGCAATTAGAGAAGCAAAAGAAATTGAAGGTATTAAAATTGGCAATGAGAAGACTAAGCTATGACTCTTTGTGGATGATATAATGGTCTATTTAAAGAATCCAAGAGAATCAACCAAAAAGCTAGTCAAAATAATCAATAACTTTAGCAAAGTTGCAGGATACAAAATAAACCCACATATATCATCAGCATTTCTATATATCTCCAACCTATCTCAGCAGCAAGAATTAGAAAGGGAAATTCCATTTGAAATCACCCTAGACAATATAAAATACTTAGGAATCTATCTGCCCAGACAAACACAGGAACTAAATGAAAACAAATACAAAACACTCTCCACACAATTAAAACTAGATCTAAACAATTGGAGAAACATTGATTGCTCATGGGTAGGACAAGCTAACATAATAAGAATGTCAATCCTTCCCAAATTAATTTACTTATTTAGTGCCATACCCATTGATCTACCAAAACACTTTTTTTGCTGAATTAGAAAAAAACCCAAATCAAAGTTCATTTGGAAGAACAAAAGTTCAAGGATATCCAGAGAAATCATGAAAAAAAAAATGCAAAGAAAGGAATACTTGCAGTCCCAGATCTCAAACTATTCTATAAAGCAGTGGTCATCAAAACAATTTGGTACTGCCTAAGATAGAGAAAAGAGGAATATTGGAACAGACTAGGGGTAAATGACCAGAGCAAGATAGTATATGATGAGCCCAATGATCCCAGCTTTTGGGACAAAACCCCACCATTTGATAAAAACTGCTGGAAAAATTGGAAGACAGTATGGGAGAGATTAAGTTTGGATCAACATCTCACACCCTACACCAAGATAAACTCAGAATGGGTGAATGACCTTTATATAAAGAAGGAAACTATAAGCAGATTAGGTGAACAAAGAATAGTATACTTGTCAGATCTTTGGGAAAGGAAAGACTTTAAAACCAAGCAAGACATAGAAAGAGTCACAAAATGTAAAATAAATAATTTTGTTTATATCAAATTAAAAGTTTTTGTACAAAAAAAACTAATGCATCCAAAATTAGAAGGGAAGCAACAAATTGGGAAACAATCGTTATTACAAAAACTTCTGACAAAGGTCTAATTACTCAAATTTATAAGGAGGTAAACCAGTTGTACAAAAAAATCAAGCCATTCTCCAATTGAAAAATGGGCAAGGGACATGAATAGGCAATTTTCAGTTAAAGAAATCAAAACTATTAATAAGCACATGAAAAACTGTTCTAAATCTCTTTTAATCAGAGAGATGCAAATCAAAACAACTCTGAGGTATCTTCTCACACCCAGCAGATTGGCTAACATGACAGCAAAGAAAAGTAATGACGCTGGAGGGGTTGTGGCAAAGTTGGGACATTAATGCATTGCTGGTGCAGTTGTGAATTGATCCAACCATTCTGGAGGGCAATTTGGAACTATGCCCAAAGGGCACTAAAAGACTGTCTGCCCTTTGATCCAGCTATAGCACTGCTGGGTTTGTACCCCAAAGAGATTATATGGAAAAAGACATGTACAAGAATATTCATAGCTGTGTTTTTTTTGTAGTGCCAAAAAATTGGAAAATGAGGGGATGCCCTTCAATTGGGAATGGCTAAACAAATTGTGGTATATGTTAGTGATGGAATATTATTGTGTCCAAAGGAATAATAAAGTGGACGAATTCCATGGGGACTGGAACAAGTACCAGGAATTGATGCAGAGTGAGAGGAGCAGAACCAGGAAAACATTGTACACAGAGACTGATCCACTGTGGTATAATTGAATGTAATGGACTTCTCCATTAGTGGCAGTGCAGTGATCCTGAATAACTTGTAGGAATCTACAAGAACGACCACTATCCACATTCAGAGGAAACACTGTGGGAGTAAAAACACCAAAGAAAAACAACTGCCTGAATACATGGATCGAAGTGATATGGTTGGGGATATAGACTCTAAATGAACATCCTAGTGCAAATAAGAACATGGAAATAGGTTCTGATCAAGGACACAAGTAATACCCAATTAAGTTGCATGTCAGCTGCGGGAATGGTGGGTGGAAGGGAGTGAGGGTAATAAAGTGAGTATTGTAACCAATAAAATAAAATCAAAGAAAAAAAACAAAATCTCCTTAACAAAAATTCACCAAAGGAATACAATTTCTTAAAAAGTAGAATTGATTAAATGGAAGGGAAAGTGCAAAAGCTAACTGAAAAAAATAGTTACTCAAAAATTAAAATTGGGTAAGTGCAAACTTCATACTCCATGAGATATTAAGAAATGTTAAAACAAAATTGGAAGAATAAAAAAAGAAGAAAATGTGAAATTTTTTATTGGAAGAACAGCTGACCTGGAAAATACATGAAGTAGGCATAATTTACCAATTACAGTACTACCTGAACGCCTGGATAAAAAAAAACAATCTCAAAAATTATCTTTTTAGAAATATTATGGTAAAGTGCTCTGATAGACTAGAATCAGAGGGTTAAATGGAAATTAATGAACCTACCAATTTCTCCTGACGTAGATCCCCAAGTGAAAACTCCTTGGAATAGTTACAGCCAAATTTCAGAGTTCTAAGGCAGAGCAAAAAATACTATATGTAGCCAAAAAGTAATAATTCAATTACCTTAGCAGCACAATCAGGATTACACAGGATTTAACATCTAAATTAAATGATTAGATGGTTTAGAGAATGATATTCCAGAAGTTAAAGGATCTGGGATTATAAAATAGAATCTGTCTCCTATTGAAACTGAGAATAATATATTAAGGGAAAAATAGATATTTAATGAAATAAGGAACTATCAAGCATTCCTAGTGATTAATAGAAATGTTCATCTTCAAACCTAAGACTCAAGAGAAGCATGAAAAAGTAAACAGGAAAGAGAAAATATAAATTTAGTAAGGTTAAACTATTCATGTTCCTACATGGGAGAAATAAAACTCTTAAGATCCCATCATAATCACTTTATACCCAAATTATATCATTGGTTAATTTGATTGAAAAATTAAAGAAGAATACCTAACTCTCAGCATAAAAAAATAAAAGAAGTGAATTTACCAATAACAAGGAGGAAATTATAGCAATTATTAGGAGCTATCTCACACAATTATGTGCCAATAAATCTGACAATCTAAGTAAAATAGATGAATATTTACAAAAAAATAATAATTACCCAGATTGATAAAAGAAGAAATAAACCCATCTCATAAAAAGAAATTAAATAAGCCATCAATGAACATCCTACAAAAAATACTTGGGGCTAGATGATTCCACAAATTAGTTCTAACAAATATTTAAAGAAGAATATTATACAAACTTTTGGAAAAACAGGTAGAGTCCTACAAAATTCCCTTTACAACACAAATCTAGTGCTGATACTTAAACCAGGAGGAGAAAAAAACAGATAAAGTAAACAATAAATCAGTTTCCCTAATGAATATTGTTGTAAGAATCCTAAATGAAATTCTAGCAAATTATATGTGATAGCAATCATATTATAGAATATATGGATCATACACGATGACCTGCTGAAATTTATACCAAGAATATAGAGCTAGCTCAATATTTAAAAAAACTAACAGCATAATTGACTATATATAATATATGTATATATACATAAACCAAAATGAACCAAAATCATATGATTTTCTCAAAAGATTCAAAAAAACCTTTTGACCAAATACAATACCCATTGCTATTAAAAACTCTAGAGAGCATAGGAATTAATGGAGCTTTTCCTAAAGTGATAAATATTATTTATCTAAAATCATCAGCAAGTATTATAGACAAGCTATATGCCTTCCCAATAAGATCATAGGTGAAGCAAAGAAGCAGCACTGTTTTTTAATATTATAGTAGAAAATCTATCTATAACCTTAAGAAAAGAAAATTAAAAGAAATTAACCAATGACAAACAAAACTATCACTCTTTGCAGATGATATAATAGTATATTTATAGCACCCTAGAGAATCAACTAAAAAACTATTTGAAATAATTAACAACTTTAGCAAAGTTGCAGGACATAAAATAACTCCACATAACTCATTAGCAGTTCTCTTTATTACCAACAAAGTCCATCAGCAAGAGACAGAAAGAGAAATTCCATTTAAATTAACTCTAGTCACAATACTTGAGAGTCTACCTGCCAAGACAAACCTAGGAAATATAAGAACATAATTATAAAACACATCATACAAACAAAATATGAACTAAGCAATTGGAAAATTTGCTCATGGGTAGTCTGAGCAATACAATGAAAATGAAAGTTATCCCTAAATTACTCTACTTATTCAGGGCCATATCAATCAAGCTATCCAAAAATTAATTTAGCAAGCATAAAAAGTAATAATAAAATTCATCTGGAAGAAAAAAAGGTCAAGAATGCAAAGGTAGTCACTAAAAAAGTGTGAAAAAATGTGGCCTAACTGTACACGATCTCAAATTATATTGTAAAGTGATAATCATCAAAACAATAGGGCACTGTCTAAGAAGCAGGGTTGCATATCCTTGACAGAAATATCACTACTAGATCTGTATCTCAAATAGATCCAAGATATCAGAGAAGGACCTATTTGTACAAAAATATTTATAGCAGCTCTTTTTGTGGTGGTAAAGAACTGGGAATAGCAGTGATTTTCATCAATAGAAGAATGAATAAATTATTGTATATGACTGTAGTGTCATACTATTGTATCGTAAGAAATGATGAACACAACGATCCCAAAAATTCTGGTAAGACATTTATGACGTGATGCAAAATGAAGTGAACAGAGCCAAGAGATGTTTGCACACAGATACAGCAATGAAGTGCAGTTTTCATCTGTGAATGACAACTGTTATCAGCAGTGCACAGACCCAGGACAACTCCAAAGGACTCATGACATAAAAGGCTGCCATAGAAGGAACTGACAGAGTCAGAATTGAAGCATATAATTCTTCATTTAATTTCCTCCATGGATTTTTCTCTAGTATGTTATATGTCTTCTTTCACATTATGATGAACATGGAAATATATATTGTTTGATAACACATGTATCACCCATATTATTTTACCTGTCATCCTGGGGAAGGCTGAGATGTGGGAAGGAGAGAGAGCATGTGGATTACAAAATGTTAGAGAATAATTATTGAAAATTGTATCAACATATAATCTGGAGAAAAATTGAAACAAAGGGGAAATAGACCAGTAGAACAATTGGACAGATTAGGTATATACTACATAATAGTAAATGACCATAGAAATCTCTTTTTTGATAAATGCAAATATCCAAGATTTTGGTACAAGAAGGCACTGTTTGGCAAAAGCTCTGGGAAAATTGGAAGACATTATGCCAGAAACTAGGTATAGATCAACATTTCATAGTGTATGCCAAGATAAATACAAAATGGGTACATGGTTTAGACAAAAAGGACGATATCAAAAGCAAGTTAAAGAAGCAGGGAATAGTTTACATTCCAAATTTAGGGATAAGGGAAGAATTTCAAGAAAAGAAAAGGAGCATCACAGGATATAAAATTGATTATTTTGGTTAAATTAAATTAAAAAGTTTTGAACAAACACAACCAATGCAAACAAAATTAAAAGAAAAACAGAAAATATGGAAATATTTTTACAGCAAGTATGTCTGATAAAGGCCTTATTTATAAAGTACATAGAAAACTGAGTCAAATATATGAGAATACTAGTTATTGTCCAATTGATAAATGATTAAAAGGTATGAACAGGTAGTTTTCAAAAGATGAAATCAGAGTTACCCAGGCATGGGGGAAAATTCTCTAAATCACTATAGATGAGAGAAATGCAATTTAAAACAACCCCGAGGTGCCACCTTATACCTATAAGATTGACTTAAATAACAGAAAAGGAAAATGATAAATATTGGAGTTGATGTGGGAAAATTGGGATATTAATGCATTGTTGCTGGAATTTTGAAGAGAAACAAATCATTCTGAAGAGCAACATAGAACTATGACCAAAGAGATGTAAAACTGTGCATAACTTTGGATCTAGTAATGCTACTACCAGGTTTGTATGCCAAAGCATAGCATAAAAAGGGGGAAAGGACCTATTTGTACAAATACATAAAGAGCAATATTTTTTGTGGTGACAAAGAATTGGAAAGTGAGGGAATGCCCAATCAACTGGGGAATGACTGAACAAGTTGTGGAAATGAGTGAAATGGAATACTAATGTGTAATAAGAAAAGATGAACAGTATGATTTCAGAAAAATTTGGGATGATGTACATGCACTTATACAGAGTAAAGTGCTCCGAATCAAGGGAACATTGCATGCAGTAAGAAGAATACTATAAGATGAACAACTATTATTTACATAGCTATTCTCTAAAGTACAATGATCCAACACAATTTCAAAGGATTGAAGATGAAAAAGGCCATCCACCTCCAGAAAAAAACACTTTCATTTTTATTAATTTCTCCTTTAATTTTTAGGATTTCCAATTTGGTTTTTATCAGGAGATTTTTTTTTTAATTTTTAAGCATTACTTTATTTGGTCATTTTCATACATTATTCATTGGAAACAGAGATCATATTCTTTTCCTCCTCCCCCTCCCACTACCTGTTCCCTAGCTGATGCAGATTCCACTGGGTATCACATATGTCCTTGCTCCAAACCCATTTCCTTGTTGTTGGTATTTGCATTAGGGTGCTCATTTAGCGTCTCTCCTCAATCATATCCCCTCAACCACTGTAGTCAAGCAATTGCTTTTCCTCGGTGTTTTTACTTCCACAATTTGTCCTCTGCTTAAGGATAGTGTTTTTTCTCATAGACTACTGCAGATTGTTCAGAGACACTAAATTGACCCTAATGGAGAATTCCATTACGTTCGATTGTACCACAGTGTATCAGTCTCTGTGTACAATGTTCTCCTGGTTCTGCTCCTTTCACTCTGCATTACTTCCTGGAGGTTGTTCCAGTCTCCATGGAATTCCTCCACTTTATTATTCCTTTGAGCACAATAGTATTCCATCACCAACATATACCACAATTTGTTCAGCCATTCCCAATTGAAGGGCATCCCCTCGTTTTCCAATTTTTGGCCACCACAAAGAGCACAGCTATGAATATTCTTGTACAAGTCTTTTTCCTTATTATCTCTTTGGGGTACAAAGCCAGCAATACTATGGCTGGATCAAAGGGCAGACAGTCTTTTATTGCCCTTTGGTCATAGTTCCAAATTGCCCTCCAGAATGGTTGGATCAATTCACAACTCCACCAGCAATGAATTAGTGTCCCTACAGTGCCACATCCCCTCCAGCATTCATTACTTTCCTTTGCTGTTATGTTGTCCAGTCTACTAGGTGTGAGGTGATACCTCAGAGTTGTTTTGATTTGCATCTCTCTGATTAAAAGAGATTTAGAACAGTTTTTCATGTGCTTATTAATAGTTTTGATTTCTTTAACTGAAAAGTGCCTATTCATGCCCCTTGCTCATTTTTCAATTGGAGAATGGCTTGATTTTTGTACAACGGGTTTAGCTCTTTATAAATTTGAGTAATTAGACTTTGTCAGAGGTTTTTGTAATAAAGATTGTTTCACAATTTGTTCCTTCCCTTCTGATTTTAGTTACATTGGTTTTGTTTGTACAAGAACTTTTTAATTTGATTTATTCCAGATTATTTATTTTGCATTTTGTGACTCTTTCTAAGTCTTGCTTGGTTTTAAAGCCTTTCCCTTCCCAAAGGTCTGACATGTATACTATTCTGTGTTCACCTAATTTTCTTATAGTTTCCTTCTTTATGTTCAAATCATTCACCCATTCTGAGTTTATCTTGGTGTAGGGTGTGAAGTGTTGATCCAAACCTAATTTCTCCCACACTGTCTTCTAATTTTCCCAGCAGTTTTTATCAAACAGTGGATTTTTGTCCCAAAAGCTGGGGTCTTTGGGTTTGTCATAGACTGTCTTGCTGAGGTCATTTACCCAAAGTCTATTCCACTGATCCTCCTTTCTGTCTCTTAGCCAGTACCAAATTGTTTTGATGACCACTGCTTTATAATACAGTTTGATATCTGGGACTGCAAGTCCACCTTTGTATTTTTTTCATTATTTCCCTGG
The DNA here is from genome assembly GCF_027887165.1 of Monodelphis domestica. Classification (NCBI taxonomy): domain Eukaryota; kingdom Metazoa; phylum Chordata; class Mammalia; order Didelphimorphia; family Didelphidae; genus Monodelphis; species Monodelphis domestica. Next base: position 346,087,939 of record NC_077227.1, on the reverse strand, counting down.
ATATTCTTGATCCTTTGTTCTTCTAAATGAACTTTGCTATGGTTTTCTCTAATTCAGTAAAAAATTTTTTTGGAAGTTCAATGGGGATGGCACTAAATAGATAGATAAGTTTGGGTAGGATGGTCATTTTTATTATGTTAGTTCGTCCCACCCATGAGCAATCAATGTTTTTCCAATTGTTTAAATCTAGTTTTAATTTTGTGGAGAGTGTTTTGTAGTTGTGTTCATATAGTTCCCGTGTTTGTCTCTGCAGATAGATTCCTAAGTATTTTATTTGTCTCAGGTGACTTTAAATGGGATTTCTCTTTCTAATTCTTGCTGCTGAACTGAGTTGGAGATATATAGAAATGCTGATGACTCATATGGGTTTATTTTGTATCCTGCAACTTTGCTAAAGTTGTTGATTATTTCTACTAGCTTTTTGGTTGATTCTCTAAGATTCTTTAAGTAAATCATCATATCATCCACAAAGAGTGGCAGCTTGGTCTTCTCATTGCCAATTTTAATACCTTCAATTTCCTTTTCTTCTCTAATTGCTACTGCTAGTGTTTCTAGTACAATATTAAATAATAAAGGTGATAATGGGCATCCTTATTTTATTCCTGATCTTATTGGGAAGGCTTTGACTTTATCCCCATTGCAGATGACGTTTGCTGATGATTTTAGATGTACACTGTTTATTATTTTTAGGAAAGGCCCTTCTATTCCTATACTTTCTAGTGTTTTCAATAGGAATGGGTGTTGTATTGCATCAATGGCTTTTTCTGCATCTATTGAGATAATCGTGTGATTTTTGTCAGTTTGCTTGTTAATATGGTCAATTATGTGGATGGTTTTCCTAATATTGAACCATCCTTGCATTCCTGGTATGAATCCTACCTGATCATAGTGGATTACCCTTGTAATGACTTGCTGGAGTCTTTTTGCTAGTATCCTATTGTAATAATTAAAATAGTGGAAGACATAAACTGTTGCAGTTAAAAGAGTGTTTTGGCTTAAATTGTGACTGCAGAAAATATGGTTTCAAGACAGTGTCTTGTTTTAAATCAAATATAAGGTGGTCACCAGGGAAAAATTCCCAATTATTAAATATACCCAAGTCAGCTGGGTTTTATAGAGATTTTAATGCATACAAATGAGGAATTAAAGAAAGAGAGAGAGAAAAGGAAATAATGAGAAAAGGGCTACACCAGCCTAGGCCAGCATGAGCCTGCCTAGGCTGAAAACCCTAAGAGAGGGATCAGTCAGTCTTTTATCTACTCACCACAAGATCTCTGAGAGGGAGCCCAAAGAGACACCCTTCAAGGCAGCTTTGGCCAACTGCCTCCTCCAATTCAGCCTTTCCCAGCTGATTGTCCCCCTCTCTCTCCTGAGGCCTCCTTTTAAAGGGAATTTTCTCCTATGTCACCTCCCCTAAGTTCTCACATTTAACAATCACAGTAGATGTTTTTCAAAGGACAGATCATTCTTAATTCACACCTAAGAAGGCTTAAATTTTTGAGTAAGTTCACACCAGAAAACCTCTGAGTAAGTTCTCACCTCTTTACTCCTTGTAAATTCTCAAGTTTCCTGACCTTTATAGGTACTTAGCACCCTTTTGTATTAGATATAAAAATAGGCACAGCTTAAGAACTTTTGCCTTACTATAAGTATGGGTTTTAAGTATTTTTCATTGTTCAGCAAGGAGTTTCTTCCCCTAAAGCAGGCTTAAGTAGGGGTGGTGTAGAGGTCTCACATTCCTGATTTAAGTAGAAGTCTCACATTCCTGATCTAAGTTCCTTCATTGTTTAAAATGGGGAATGGTCTTAACCAAACCTTATGAAGTAGGGTCTGAGAATTTTTAAGGTTCACACTATTTAAAATTTTTGAATCTTTATTCATTTATCTGGAGATTTTTAATTTGTTCTTCTTTCTAATTTTTAAGTAGCAAGACCAACTCATTGATCTCCTCCCTATTTTGTTGCTATAGGCACTCAGAGATATAAAGTTTCTCCTGAATATTGCACTGCTTTGAATGTATCCCATAGATTTTGATATGCTGTCTCCTCATTGTCATTCTCTTTAATGAAGTTCATAATTGTTTCTATGATTTCTTTTTTGATTTGCCAGTTTTAAAGAATTAGATTATTTAGTTTCTAGTTAATTTTAAATTTGCCTTCCAATGGACCCTCATTAATTATAGTTTTTATTGCATTATGATCTGAAAAGGTTGCATTTATTATTTCTGCTTTTCTGCATTTGTTTGCAGTGTTTCTATGCCTTAGTACATGGTCAATCTTTGTATATGTACCATGTACTGCTGAGGTGAAGGTATATTCCTTTTTATCCCTGTTCAATTTTCTCCACATATCTATTAACTCTAATTTTTCTAACATTTCATTTTTCTTATTTATTTTTTTGGTTTGGTTTATCTAGTTCATGGTGAACCTATGGCATATGTGCTAAATATGGTATGCAGAAAGCTTTCTGTAGGCATGCCTTCCCACTCCCACCCCACTCCCAGTTAGCAGGTTTATTATTGGAAAGGCAGAGGGTCTTGGGTAGAACTGCTCCATTTCCCCCTCTCTATCATTCCTGATGACAGTTTTTCACTTTACCCACCCCTCTATCCTGAATCCAAATGGGAAAACACAGTGGGTAAGGTGGGCTTCTCACAAGCCACAGAACTGTAGGGGAGCAGAGTATTCATGTGACACCTCTCTTCCTTTTCATCTGTGCTAAGGATACTTTTTTCACTTTACTTGCCACTCCACCCAACAGCCCAAGGGAGTGTTTTCTCTCTCTTTAGTGTGGGGTAAGGAAGGGGTGGGGTGGGGCATGCCTGTGGGGGGACAGGGCATGGTACAACATGGTCTTTGGGGGGTAGGACATAGCATGTGGTCTTTAAATGGTTCATCATCACTATTCAAGCAGGATTCAGAACAGATCTAAGTATACAAGAATTTGCCCTGTCCCTGGAAGCTGGAACAACTTAATTATAAATCTCTCTCTCTCTCTCTCTCTCTCTCTCTCTCTCTCTCTCTCTCTCTCTCTCTCTCTCTCTCTCTCAATTTTTCTTTTTTCCTGGCACACCACAGTTGTTAACACATCATGTTATGCTTGCAGTTCACTAATACCCTTTAGAGTAGAAAAGCTGCTGTCTTATCATATCTCCCCTATATATTTTTTATCTTAAGTGTAAGACATTTTGAATCTTGGTATAAGGCATTTGTTCCTAAAATTCATCTTAGTAGACTCAGCCCAATTTTCTAGCCTGTCAAGATATTTTGGGATCTCTACTCTGTTATCCAGTGTGTTAGCTATCACTTTCAGCTTAGGTGTTATATGAAAATTATATGAACATGCCCCATATACTTTTGTCTAAGTCATTGATAAAAGTGTCAAATAGCTCAGGTCTAAGCATATATGCCTGGGGCACTTCTCTGGAAACCTCTTGCCAAGCTGACATTGAACTTGAACCATTAGCAACTTATCTGAAACCATCCAGTCAACCACTTCTAAATCTATGTAATTGTATTAGCATTTAATCCACTTTTTTCTTTATTTTCCTCAAGAATAGAATGATATACTTTACTTCATACTTTGCCAAAATCTAAATAATATTGATTATATGTAGTTTTCCTTTTCTCTACCACTTTAGTAAGCAAATCAAGAAAGGGTATGTGACTGACATGCCTTACTCGATGAAGCCACATTTATTCTTTTTGATCACTCCTTCCTTGATCTATTCTAGAATTATACCTGTATTCAAAGTAGCTCATAGTAGACAGAGTCCTTTCTTTTATCTTTTTAAAAGCAAGAATATTTGTATTTTTCTGATTATGTAGTATGTCTCTGCCCATTTTCTATGATCTTCCACTGGAAATGGGTAGACAATCACATTTTCCAGTTTTTTCAGTATTTGTGAATGTAGTTCATCTAGGACAGGTAAATTGAATTGATAAAGAAAACTACTTTCTCTCACTCCAAAGTCATCTTTCTTTTGCCATTTCAAGTGCAAAGATCATTCTTTTTGGCAAGGAAACATAAGCAAGCAAAGAATTGAGCAGCTCTGCCATCTTTCTGTTTTTGATTATTGTACCATTCACTCTAAAAAGTAGTATTATTATACTCTTGATCTTCTTTTTCCTCCTAATATAGGTAACCCCCATTTTATTGCCATATAATTGGGCAAAGTAATTTCTAATGATTGCCTTAATTTCCTCTTCATTGGAGGTGCTGTCCCCCTTTTCATCTTTAATGCTGTTAATTTGCTTTTCTTCCTTCCTTTTTTTAATTAGATTGACCAGTACTTTGTCTATTTTGTTTGTTTTTTCAAAGTACCAGCTTCTTGTCTTATTTATTAAATCAATAGTTCTATCACTTTCAATTTTATTAATTTCTACCTTAATTTTTAGGATTTCTTCTTTTGTTTGAGAGCTTTGGAATTTGTCAATTACATTCCTGGGAGTTGTCTTTTGGGGGTTTAGTGTAGAAGGTGTTCTGTGAGCTCTTTCAGTGGCTGTATTGCCCCCTTGTTCTAGAATCTCTGGGCAATTTTTTTTGATTATATCTTGTATCATGATGTCGAGTTTGGTGTTTATTTCTGGCTTTTCTGGAAGTCCAATTATTCTTAAATTCTCTCTTCTCTCTCTATTTTCCAGATCTGTCACCTTGTCGGTGAGATATTTTATGTTCTCTTCTAATTTCTTGGTATTTTCGCTTTGCTTTATTAATTCTTGCTCTTTTACACGATCGTTGTCTTCCAGCTGCCTGATTCTGGCCTTTAAAGCCTGGTTTTCCTTTTTCAGTTTGGTCACACCAGTTTTATGATGAGTGAATTTCTTTTGCATTATCTCCCACTTTTCCTCCCAGAAGGCTTCCATCTTTTTGGTCATTTCTCATTCAAATTCTTCATGGGTTTGTGGAGAGTTTCCATTTCCTTTGGAAGGTTTCGGAGCATTTTCTTGAGTATCGTCTTCTATCTCCTCTGTATTTTGTATTTTGGCTCCATAGAATGTGTCCAAAGTCACCCCTTTCTTCTTATTTTTCTTGGTATTTTGGGGCTTCTGTGCTTCTGTGGAGTTTGCCATCTCTGAATGTGGAGGATTAGCTTTTCTTATCTCTGTCTGTTGTTCAGAGGCTTTAGTCCTGGGCAGATTGTCGGTTCTATGAGCTTTCCCTGGGTTAAATTGAGTATGCCTCACTGGAACTGGAGTGAAAGGGTTGGACCAGGGGCCACACTCTCCCCTGGCTCTCTGGGTTGGGTTGCTTTCCGGAAGTTGCCTTCAGAATAGCTGGCCATGAGGCTGTTTTGTCGGCCCTGAGGGTTGCTGTTGTTTCAGACTACCCTGCTCTCTTTGGGGGAGCTCCGAGGGCAGTTACTTTCACTGGGACTTGGATAGAAGGCCCTGAGGGTTGCAGTTGTTTCAGACGACCCTGTTCTCTAAGCTGGGCGGGCCGCGGCTTCCTGGAGCCTTGGACTCTGCGCTCCTACCCCTTAGGTCCAAGTGATCTCGGGTTCTGGCTCTGTGGTCTCTCCTTACTGGTGCACAGGAATCTCCTGTAAAACTGCTCTGAGGATTGGATCTCTCGTATTCCCTGTCAGTTACCAGGGAGCCTGGCATTTCCCCCCCCTCACTACATCGAGGGGTGATGCTTTGGCCTTAGGCAGTTTTTACAGATTCTCTAGACTCCCCACTGTTTGCAGTTTGCAGGGGCCCCATGGTTTGCATGCTCTGCAGTGTGCAGGGTTCTCCCATGAAACTGCCCTGAGAGGTCATTCCCTAGCAGTCTTTAGATCCCAAGGACTGGTGCGCACCCCCCTCCCCACCGCCTGACAGAGATTTTCCTCAATAACTTGCTGTCCTGGTGAGTGCTTAGATCCCCTACTCTGGTTCCGTGAGGGAGGTGGGGGGGGTAAATGCTGGCTCAGTTCACGTTTTTGTGCAAGCTTTTACTCCTTCTTATAGTGTGGCAATGTTCAAACCCCATGTACCTTCTTTTCTGTGGGGTACTGGAGAGTCCCTCCGTTCTTCCAAAGATGATTTTTATGCTCTTTTGAGGTAGTCTATTTCATTTGGTGCTGGTGAGAGGATGCGATTCGCATCAGATTGAAGCCATGTTTGCCCAGAAATCCCCTTATAAAATCTTTAAAGAAGAAAATTTAAATAAAAAAACATTTTCCCCCTTTCACCAGTCTTTATTATTTACCTTTTCATTTTTCTCTTGATTTTAGTGTTTTGATATCAAACTTTCCACTTAGTTCTTGATTTTTTCTTTACAAAACCTTGGAAATTTATTTTGTTGAATGCCCATACTTTCCATTAGAAGTATATTGTCAGTTTTGATGGGTAGGTGATCTTTGGTGGAACACCCGATTCTCTTGCCTTTCTGAGTATCATATTCTAAGCTTTATGGTCCTTTAGTGTGGAAGCTGCCAGATATTGTGTGATCCTGATTAGTACTCTTTGATATATTAATTATCTCTTTTTTGGCTTCTTGTAAAATTTTCTCCTTAGCTTGGAAGCTCTTGAATTTGGCTATTACATTCCTGGAGGTTGTCTTTTGAGGATTTAGTATAGAGGGTGTTCTATGAACTCTTTCAATATCTATTTTTCCCCCTTGTTCAAGAACATTAGGGCAGTTTTCTGGGATATTTTCTTGTTGTATGATGTCAAGATTTCTGTTAATTTCTTGGTTTTCACATATACCAATGATTCTCAGTTTCTCTCTTTGAGTCCATTTCTCATACTCTTTCACCTTGTCAGTGAGATATTTTACGTTTCCTTCTATTTCTTCAGTCTTCTGACTTTATTAATTATTTTTTTGTGAGATCATTGGCTTCCAATTGTCTAATTCTGGTCTTTAAGGTCTGTTTTTTAATTATAATCTTTTGATTTTTCCTTTTCAGTTTGGTCTCTCCTGCTTTCTGTGGCTTCCAGCTGTTTCTACAATTGGGAATTCCTGTTCTTTAAACTGTAATATTCTTTTTGAACTATTTCCATCTTTTTGATAAGCTCTGATTTAAATTCTTCAAGAAAAACTCTGAGGTATCACCTCACACCTAACAGATTAGCTAACATGACAGCAAAGGGAAATAATGAATTCTGGGGGGAATGTGACAAAGTTTTGACATTATTGCATTGCTGGTAGAGCTAAAAATCAAAACATGGAAATAGATTTTGATCAAGAATACATGTAAAACCCAGTGGAAATGTGTTTTAGCTATGCTAAGGGATGGGGAGAGTGGAGGGAAAGAATAAGATTCTGGAAACCAAGGAATAATGTTGTAAATTGACTAATTCAATAAAATTTTCAAAAATGATTTAAGTTCAATTTCCACTTTTTGAAGTTTTGGATGCATTTATTTGATTGTCCTCTTCTGCTCTTTCCTCTGTATTCTGGATTTTTTGTCCTTAAAAATTATCCAGGAAGACTTCCAGTCAAGATGGCGGTGTAGAAGCAGCAAAAGTTCAGACCTTGGAAACCTTTCCTTACAGATCGCAAACTGAGTGCTCCTAGGACACTGAAATTCAAGCTGAACAACAGGATGGACCTGGGGAACCCTCCTCCTGGACCTGGATCAAAAGGCACGGTCCCCCAAAAGCCAGAACCCTAGATCAATTGGATCTAAGGGGTAGGCAGAAGGAAGGTCCCAGGAACCCCCAAACCCAGAGTGCTGAGCCCACAGCAGCAGCTGGAACCTCAGGGCTGGCAAAAGGGCCCCAGGGCTGGCTATTCTGAGGGACTCACCTTGAAAGCAACCTGAGCCAGTCTCCAGGGCACCCAACACTGATGGCAGGGAAACATAGAGAGAAGGGGGAAGCCTGTAGCCCCCTGGCTGGATCCTTCCATCTGAGTCTCAAGGGAGGTCCCAGCTTTAGGGCATCAGCTGAACCTAATCCCATCAGGAGCCCTCAGAGCTTTGGAAAGAACAAAAACCTCAGGGCCATTGAAGGGCTTACCTTGAAAACAACCTGGGCCAGTCTCTAGGCATTCAACAGAGATTGTGGAGGAGGAGGTTTTTTGCTTCAGGGCTCTGGATGGTCCAAACCAGCTGAACCTAATCCCATCAGGAGCCCTCAGAGCTCATGGAATCCATGACCCCCCCCCCCTTAGAGAGCAGGGTCTTCTGAAAGAACCAGCTGAACCTAATCCCATCACAAGCCCTCAGAGCCCAGGGAGGCCACAACCTCTCCCCCCTTAGAGAGAAAGGGCTTCTGAAAGAACCAGCTGAACCTAATCCCATTAGGAGCCCTCAGAGCCCAGGGAGGCCACAACCCCTTTCCCCTTAGAGAGCAGGGTCTTCTGAAAAAAACAGAAACCTAGAGGCAGAGTCAAGATGGCAGCCTAGAAGGAGCATAGACCTGGCAGCCTGGCCAGAGCTTTAGAGATCCTCCATATTTGCTCCAGCCGTCCAGGAACTTTAAAACTCAGAGTAAGCCAAGCCCTACCAAGCTGAACTTAATCCCATCAAAAGTCTCCAGAACACAGGGAAGCCCAGGCTCCCTAAACATCCTCATTGACTGCTGGACTTTAAGCCAATCAAAAGCCTCCAAAGGACAGGAAAGCTCAAACCCCCAACAATCCTCCCCCAGAGACTACACCAAGAAATCTTCTGTTAAAGCTCCAAGAGGGGAGACTAATAGAAGTCCCCAAAAAACAAAAAAATGAAAGGAACAAGAGCACAGACAAATATGGGGAGTAAAGAAGGGGTGAAATTGAGCAAACAACAGAAAAAGAAGAAAGAAACTACAATAGACAGCTACTACTCAGCAAATGGAACAGAGGGGGAGAGATCAGCAAAAGATAAATCAGAAATCCCAGCAAATTGGATACAGGCTGTGGAAGAACTCAAAACACAACTAAGAGAGGCTGAAGACAATTGGGAAAAGAACTTAAAAATTAAGCTAAGTCATCTGGAAACAGAGGCACTTGAACTAAAATGAGAAAATAGTGTTTTGAAAGCCAAAATCAACCAGCTGGAAAATGAGGCAAAGGAGATGAAAGATGAGGCAAAGGAGATGAAAGACAAGGTAAAGAGGATGAAAGATGATCTTCAAAGAAAATCAGAGCAGAAGGAAAAGGATTACCAAAAAGCCAGAGATGAAATCCAATCTTTAAGAACCAGAATAAAACAACTAGAAACAAGTGACCTCACAAGGCAGCAGGACATTATAAAACAAAACAAAAAGAATGAAAAAATTGAGAAAAATATGAAGCATCTCATTCACAAAACAGATGATTTAGAAAATCATTCAAGAAGAGACAATTTAAGAATAATTGAACTACCAGAAGACCACGACAAAAGAAAAAGCCTGGCATAATACTAGAGGAAATTATCCAGGAAAACTGTCCCAAGATCCTAGAACAAGAGGGGAAAGTGGAGATTGAAAGAATCCACAGATCACCCCCTGCATTTAATCCCTAACTGACAACACCAAGAAATGTTATAGCCAAATTCAAAAACAATCAGAAGAAAGAAAAGATATTACAAGCTGCCAAGAAGAAGCCATTCAGATACCCTGGAAACACTGTGAGGTTAACACAGGATCTGGCTGCATCCACACTGAAGGACCAAAGGGCATGGAATACAATGTTCTGGAAAGCAAGGGGAACTAGGTCTACAACCAAGAATAAAATACCCATCAAAACTGACTATATTCTTATAGGGGAAAGTGTGGTCATTTAACACAACAGAAGAGTTCCAAGCATTCATAAATAAAAGACCAGAACTGAACAGAAAATTTGAGGTCCAACCACAGAACTCAAGAGAATCATCAAAAGGTAATTAAAAAAGAGGGGGAAAAAACCAACAACAACAAAAAAAAATTTAAGAGACTCAATAAGTTAAAATGATATGTATCCCTATAAGAAAAGAGGTCATTGGTAACTCTTAAAAACTGTTGCTGTCACCTGAGCAGCTAGAAGAATTACATTCAGAGGGAACAGTAACAAACTGTATAGGATGAAAGGACAAGACATAAATAGGTATATAGATATATGCATGTAGAAATACATATACATGTGTATGTATATATATATATATACATGATGAGAGCTAAAAAAGAAAAGAGGTTATGACTAAAAGAAATGGGAAAAGAAATAAATGGGGGTAAATTTATATGTCACAAAGAAGCTCATGATGGGAGGGGGGAGAACATTGATACACTGGAAGGGTAAAGAGGTTGGAGATAGGAAATACTCAACTCTTAGGTATTTTGAAACTGACCCAAAGAGGGAAGAACAATCCAATCCATTGGGGAAGAGAATAGATTTGCGCCCTATAGGGGAGTAAAAGGGTAAAAAATGGACTGGTGGGGAGGGAAGCAGTACAAGGGGGGGAATTTTAAAAAGACCATAGGGGAAAATAAGGGAGGGAATAAGAAGGGAGGGGGGTAGAAAGGGAAATAAAATAAGGAGGGAATGAGGGGGACTGAGTATAAACAAACATTGGTATAATATTAAATAGTGGAAGAAGAAAAGGCAGGACAAGGAGTAGAAATCAAAATGCTGGGAAATACACAGCTAGTAATCATAACTCTGAATGTGAATGCAATGAACTCACCCATAAAACGCAAGCTAATAGCAGAGGGGATAAGAATCCAAAAGCCTACCATATGCTGTCTGCAAGAAACACACATGAGGAAGCTAGATACGCATAGAGTGAAAGTAAGAGGATAGAGCCAAATCTATTGGGCATGTAATGATAAAAAGAAGGCAGGAGTAGCAATCATGATATCTGACAAAGCCAAAGTAAAAATAAATCTAGTTAAAAGAGATAGGGAAGGTAATTACATCCTGATAAAAGGCAGTATAGACAACGAGGAAATATCTGTACTCAATATGTATGCACCAAATGGCAGAGCATCCAAATTTTTAAAGGAGAAACCAGAGGAACTCCAGGATGAAATAGATAGAAAAACTATACTAGTGGGAGATCTGAACCTTCCCCTATCCAAACTAGATGAATCAAATAAAAAATTAAATAAGAAAGAAGTGAGAGAAGCAAATCAAATCTTAGAAAAATTAGAGTTAGTAGACATATAGAGAAAAATAAATAGGGACAAAAAGGAATACACCTTCTTTTCAGCAGTCTATGGTACATTCACAAAAATTGACTGTGTATTAGGGCACAAAATCATTTCAAACAAGTGCAAACAGGTAGAAATAATGAATGCAAACTTCTCAGACCATAATGCAATAAAAAGAATAATTAGTAAGGGTACATAGATAGATAAATCAAAAATTAATTGGAAATTAACCAATATGATTCTCCAAAACCAGCTAGTTAAAGAACAAATCATAGAAACAATTAATAACTTCATTGACGAAAATGACAATAGTGAGACATTCTTTCAAAACCTATGGGATGCAGCCAAAGCAATACTCAGGGGGAAATTTATATCCTTGAGTTCATATATAAGCAAATTAAGAAGGGCAGAGGTCAATGAATTGGGCATGCAAATTAAAAAAAAAAAACTAGAAAGTGAAAAAATTAAGAACCTTCAGATGAAGACTAAATTAGAGATCCTAAAAATCAAAGGAGAAATTAATAAAATTGAAAGTCAAAGAACTATTGATTTAATAAATAAGACTAGAAGCTGGTACTTTGAAAAAACAAATAAAATTGACTAAGTACTAGTCAGTCTAATTAAAAAAAGGAAAGAAAAATACCAAATTTACTCTATACAAGATGAAAAGGGAGACTTCACCTCTAATGAAGAGGAAATCAAGGCAATCATTAAAAACTGCTATGCCCAATTATATGGCAAAAAATATGGTAATCTAAGTGATATGGATGAATACTTACAAAAATATAAATTGCCTAGATTAAAAGAAGAAGAAATAAATTACTTAAACAACCCCATATCAGAAAAAGAAATTGAACAAGCCATCAAAGAACTCCCTAAGAAAAAAATCCCAAGGTCCAGATGGCTTCACAAATGAATTCTATCAAACATTCAAAGAATAGCTAACCCCAATACTATACAAACTATTTGACAGAATAAGCCAAGAAGGGGTTCTACCAAATTCTTTTTACAACACAAACATAGTACTGATCCCAAAGCCAGGCAGGTTAAAAACAGAGAAAGAAAACTATAGGCCAATCTCCCTAATGAATATAGATGTAGAAATCTTAAATAGGATACTAGCAAAAAGACTCCAGCAAGTCATCACAAGGGTTATCCAGTACGATCAGGTAGGATTCATACCAGGAATGCAAGGATGGTTCAATATTAGGAAAACCATCCACATAATTGACCATATAAACAAGCCAACCGACAAAAATCATATGATTATGTCAATAGATGCAGAAAAAGCCTTTGACAAAATACAACACCAATTTCTATTGTAAACACTAGAAAATATAGGAATAGAAGGGCCTTTCCTAAAAATAATAAACAGTATATACCTAAAACCAACAGCAAACATCATCTGCAATGGGGAAAAACTCAAAGCCTTCCCGATAAGATCAGGAGTCAAATAAGGATGCCCATTATCACCTTTATTATTTAATATTGTACTAGAAACACTAGCAGTAGCAATTAGAGAAGAAAAAGAAATTGAAGGTATTAAAATTGGCAATGAGGAGACCAAGCTGTCACTCTTTGTGGATGATATGATGATTTACTTAAAAAAATCCTAGGGAATTAACCAAAAAGCTAATTGAAATAATCAACAACTTTAGCAAATTTGCAGGATACAAAATAAATCCACATAAGTAATCAGCATTTCTATATATCTCCAACCCAGTTCAGTAGCAAGAATTAGAAAGAGAAATCCCATTTAAAGTCACCTGAGACAATATAAAATATTTAGGAATCTATCTGCTGAGACAAACACAGAAACTATATGAACACAATTATAAAACACTCTCTACAATATTAAAACTAGATCTAAACAACTGGAAAAACATTGATTGCTCATGGGTGGGACAAGCTAACATAATAAAAATGACCATCCTACCCAAACTTATCTATCTATTTAGTGCCATACCCATTGAATTACCAAAAAACTATTTCACTGAATTAGGGGAAACGGTAACAAAGGTCATTTGGAAGAATAAAGGATGAAGGATATCTAGGGAAATAATGAAAAAATACAAAGGAAGGTGGCCTTGCAGTCCCAGATCTCAAACTATATTACAAAGTAGCGGTCATCAAAACAATTTGTTACTGGCTAAGAGACAGAAAGGAGGATCAGTGGAATAGACTTGGGGTAAATGACCTCAGCAAGACAGTCTTTGACAAACCCAAAGACCCCCGTTTTTGGGACAAAAATCCAGTATTTGATAAAAACTGCTGGGAAAATTGGAAGACTGTGTGGGAGAGATTAGGTTTGGATCAACACCTCACACCCTACACCAAGATAAACTCAGAATGGGTGAATGACTTGAATATAAAGAAGGAAACTATAAGTAAATTATGTGAACACAGAATAGTATACATGTCAGACCTTTGGGAAGGGAAAGACTTTAAAACCAAGCAAGACATAGAAAGAGTCACAAAATGCAAAATAAATAATTTTGACTACATCAAATTAAAAAGTTTTTGTACAAACAAAATCAATGTCGTTAAAATTAGAAGGAAAACAACAAATTGGGAAATGATCTTCATAACAAAAACCTCTGACAATGGTCTAATTACTCAAATTTATAAAGAGCTAAACCAGTTGAACAAAAAATCATGCCATTCTCCAGTTGATAAATGGGCAAGGGACATGAACAGGCAGTTCTCAGCCAAAGAAATAAAAACTATTAATAAGCACATGAAACAGTGTTCTAGATCTCTTGTAATCAGAGAGATGCAAATCAAAACAACTCTGAGGTATCACCTCACACCTAGCAGATTGGCTAACATGACAGCAAAGGAAAGTAATGAATGCTGGAGGGGATGTGGCAAAGTAGGGACATTAATGCATTGCTGGTGGAGTTGTGAATTGATCCAACCATTCTGGAAGGCAATTTGGAACTATGCCCAAAGGGTGATAAAAGACTGTCTGCCCTTTGATCCAGCCATAGTACTGCTGGCTTTGTACCCCAAAGAGATAATAAGGAAAAAGACTTGTACAAGAATATTCATAGCTATACTTCCGGTTAAGATGGCGGCTTAGAAAAAGCTAAAGCTCAGATCTCCTGAAAACCCTTCCCGACCGATCTCAAACGATAAGCTCCTAAGGCGCCGAAATTCAAAACGATCAACAGCACAGACCCTGAGAACCCTCCTCCTGGACCTGGACCCGGTTCAAAAGGTACGGCTCCCCTTAAAAGCCAGAACCCGAGATCACTCGGACCTCAGGGGTAGGAGCGCAGAGTCCAAGGCTCCCGGAAGCCGCAGCCCGGCCGGGCTCAGAGAGCAGAACCCTCAGGGCCTTCTACAGTCCCGGTGAAAGTTACTGCCTGGGGCTTCCGCTGCAGAGAGCTGGTCGAAACAACAGCAACCCTCAGGGCGGGCAAGACAGCCTCACAGGCTGGATCCTGCTATCCAAGTCCCAGTGAAAGTCCTTGCCCTAGAGCTTGGGAAAGCTGCAGCCCATCCCCCCGCAGGCCTACGAAACAGCCTCACGGCCAGCGATTCTGAAGGCAACTTCCTGAAAGCGAGCTAGGGGGAGAGTGTGGCCTCGTGGTCTGACCCTTCCATTCCAGTTCCAGTGAGGCATATTCAGTTTAACCCAGGGAAAGCTCATAGAACCAACATCTGCCCAGGACTAAAGCCTCGGATCACCAGAGATAAGAAAAGCTAATCCTCCACATTCAGAAATGGCAAACTCCACAGAACCACAGAAGCCCCAAAATACCAAGAAAAATAAGAAGAAAGGGGCGACTTTGGACACATTCTATGGAGCCAAAATACAAAATACAGAGCAGACAGAAGATAATATAAAAGAAAATGCTCCAAAACCTTCCAAAGGAAATGGAAACTCTCCACAAACCTATGAAGATTTTGAATCAGAAATGACCAAAAAGATGGAAGCCTTCTGGGAGGAAAAGTTGGAAATAATGCAAAAGAAATTCACGCATCTACAAAACCAGTTTGACCAAACTGTAAAAGAAAACCAGGCTTTAAAGGCCAGAATCAGGCAGCTGGAAGACAACGATCATGTAAAAGAGCAAGAATCAATAAAGCAAAGCCAAAATACCAAGAAATTAGAAGAGAACATAAAATATCTCACCGACAAGGTGATAGATCTGGAAAATAGGGGGAGAAGGGATAATTTAAGAATAATTGGACTCCCAGAAAAGCCAGAAATAAACACCAAACTGGACATGGTGATACAAGATATAATCAAAGAAAATTGCCCAGAGATTCTAGAACAAGGGGGCAATACAGCCACTGACAGAGCTCACAGAACACCTTCTACACTAAACCCCCAAAAGACAACTCCCAGGAATGTAATTGCCAAATTCCAAAGCTATCAAACAAAAGAAAAAATCCTACAGGAAGCCAGAAAAAGACAATTTAGATATAAAGGAATGCCAATCAGGGTCACCCAAGACCTTGCAAGTTCTACTCTGAATGATTGTAAGGCATGGAACATGATCTTCAGAAAGGCAAGAGAGCTGGGTCTCCAACCAAGAATCAGCTACCCAGCAAAACTGACTATATACTTCCAAGGGAAAGTATGGGCATTCAACAAAATAGAAGACTTCCAACTTTTTGCAAAGAAAAGACCAGAGCTCTGTGGAAAGTTTGATACCGAAAATCAAAGAGCAAGGAATACCTGAAAAGGTAAATATTAAGGAAAGGGGAAAATGTTATCTTCTTCTTTTACTCAAACTCTCTTCTATAAGGACTACATTTATATCAACCTATGTATACTAACATGTGGGGAAAATGTAATGTATAAATAGGGGGTAAAGAAAGACCAAATAGAATAATCATTCTCACACAAAGATTCACATGGGAAGGGGAGGGGAAGAAAACTCCTATAAGAAGGAGAGGAAGAGAGGGGGGGGGGTACTTAAACCTCAATCTCAGGGAAATCATCTCTGAGAGGGAAAAACATCCAGATCCATTGGGATCTTGAATTCTATCTTACCCAACAAGGGTAAGGAGAAGGGAAAACCAAGGGGGGGAGGGGGAGAGGGAGAACAAAAAGGGAGGGAAAGAGAGGGGGGAGGGGGAGGGAAGAAAAAGGGAGGGACTAAAAAGGGAAACATCAAGGGAGGGGACAAGGGGGACTGTTTCAAAGTAAATCACTGGACTAAAAGGTAGAGCCGAAGAAGAAAAGGTTAGAATTAGGGAAGGCAATCAAAATGCCAGGGAGTCCACAAATGACAATCATAACTTTGAACGTGAATGGGATGAACTCACCCATAAAACGTAGACGAATAGCAGAATGGATTAGAATCCAAAACCCTACCATATGTTGTCTTCAAGAAACACACATGAGGCAGGTTGACACCCACAAGGTCAGAATTAAAGGATGGAGTAAGACCTTCTGGGCTTCAACTGATAGAAAGAAGGCAGGAGTGGTAATCATGATATCTGATAAAGCCAATGCAAAAATAGACCTGATCAAAAGGGATAGGGAAGGTAATTATATTTTGTTAAAAGGGACTATAGACAATGAGGAAATATCATTAATCAATATGTATGCACCAAATAATATAGCACCCAAATTTCTAATGGAGAAACTAGGAGAATTGAAGGAAGAAATAGACAATAAAACCATACTAGTGGGAGACTTAAACCAACCATTATCAAATTTAGATAAATCAAATCAAAAAATAAATAAGAAAGAGGTAAAAGAAGTGAATGAAATCTTAGAAAAATTAGAATTAATAGACATATGGAGAAAAATAAATAGGGATAAAAAGGAATACACCTTCTTCTCAGCACCACATGGCACATTCACAAAAATTGACCATACATTAGGTCACAGAAACATAGCACACAAATGCAGAAAAGCAGAAATAATGAATGCAGCCTTCTCAGATCACAAGGCAATAAAAATAATGATTAGTAATGGTACATGGAAAACCAAATCTAAAACCAATTGGAAATTAAACAATATGATACTCCAAAACCGTTTAGTTAAAGAAGAAATCATAGAAACAATTAATAATTTCATCGAGGAAAATGACAATGGCGAAACATCCTTTCAAACCTTTTGGGATGCAGCCAAAGCGGTAATCAGAGGTAAATTCATATCCCTGAATGCTTATATTAACAAACAAGGGAGAGCAGAGATCAATCAATTGGAAATGCAAATGAAAAAACTGGAAAGCGATCAAATTAAAAACCCCCAGCAGAAAACCAAATTAGAAATCCTAAAAATTAAGGGAGAAATTAATAAAATCGAAAGTGATAGAACTATTGATTTAATAAATGAGACAAGAAGCTGGTACTTTGAAAAAACAAACAAAATAGACAAGGTACTGGTCAATCTAGTTAAAAAAAGGAAGGAAGAAAATCAAATTCACAGCATTAAAGATGAAAAGGGGGACAGCACCTCCAATGAGGAGGAAATTAAGGCAATCATTAGAAATTACTTTGCCCAATTATATGGCAATAAATACACCAATTTAGGAGAAATGGATGAATATATACAAAAATACAAACTGCCTAGACTAACAGAAGAGGAAATAGAATTCCTAAATAATCCCATATCAGAAATTGAAATCCAACAAGCCATCAAAGAACTTCCTAAGAAAAAGTCCCCAGGGCCTGATGGATTCACCTGTGAATTCTATCAAACATTCAGAGAACAGTTAATCCCAATACTATACAAACTATTTGACATAATAAGCAAAGAGGGAGTTCTACCAAACTCCTTTTATGACACAAACATGGTACTGATTCCAAAACCAGGCAGGTCAAAAACAGAGAAAGAAAACTATAGGCCAATCTCCCTAATGAATATAGATGCAAAAATCTTAAATAGGATACTAGCAAAAAGACTCCAGCAAGTGATCAGAAGGATCATTCACCATGATCAAGTAGGATTCATACCAGGGATGCAGGGCTGGTTCAACATTAGGAAAACCATCCACATAATTGACCACATCAACAAGCAAACTAGCAAGAATCACATGATTATTTCAATAGATGCAGAAAAAGCCTTTGATAAAATACAACACCCTTTCCTATTAAAAACACTAGAAAGCATAGGAATAGAAGGGTCATTCCTAAAAATAATAAACAGTATTTATCTAAAACCAACAGCTAATATCATCTGCAATGGGGATAAACTAGATGCATTCCCAATAAGATCAGGAGTGAAACAAGGATGCCCATTATCACCTCTACTATTTGACATTGTACTAGAAACACTAGCAGTAGCAATTAGAGAAGATAAAGGAATTGAAGGCATCAAAATAGGCAAGGAGGAGACCAAGTTATCACTCTTTGCGGATGACATGATGGTCTACTTAAAGAATCCTAGAGATTCAACCAAAAAGCTAATTGAAATAATCAACAACTTTAGCAAAGTTGCAGGATACAAAATAAACCCACATAAATCATCAGCTTTTCTATATATCTCCAACACAGCTCAGCAGCAAGAACTAGAAAGAGAAATCCCATTCAAAATCACCTTAGACAAAATAAAATACCTAGGAATCTACCTCCCAAGACAAACACAGGAACTATATGAACACAACTACAAAACACTCGCCACACAACTAAAACTAGACTTGAATAAATGGAAAAACATTAACTGCTCATGGATAGGACGAGCCAATATAATAAAAATGACCATCCTACCCAAACTTATTTATCTATTTAGTGCCATACCCATTGAACTACCAAAATACTTCTTCACTGATTTAGAAAAAACCATAACAAAGTTCATTTGGAAGAACAAAAGATCAAGGATATCCAGGGAAATAATGAAAAAAAACACATATGATGGGGGCCTTGCAGTCCCTGACCTAAAACTATATTACAAAGCAGCAGTCATCAAAACAATTTGGTACTGGCTAAGAAACAGAAAGGAAGATCAGTGGAATAGACTGGGGGAAAGCGACCTCAGCAAGACAGTATACGATAAACCCAAAGATCCCAGCTTTTGGGACAAAAATCCACTATTCAATAAAAACTGCTGGGAAAATTGGAAGACAGTGTGGGAGAGACTAGGAATAGATCAACACCTCACACCCTACACCAAGATAAATTCAAAATGGGTGAGTGACTTAAACATAAAGAAGGAAACCATAAGTAAATTGGGTAAACACAGAATAGTATACATGTCAGACCTTTGGGAGGGGAAAGGCTTTAAAACCAAGCAAGATATAGAAAGAATCACAAAATGTAAAATAAATAATTTTGACTACATCAAACTAAAAAGCTTTTGTACAAACAAAACCAATATAACTAAAATCAGAAGGGAAACAACAAATTTGGAAAAAATCTTCATAGAAACCTCTGACAAAGGTTTAATTACTCATATTTATAAAGAGCTAAATCAATTGTACAAAAAATCAAGCCATTCTCCAATTGACAAATGGGCAAGGGAAATGGATAGGCAGTTCTCAGATAAAGAAATCAAAACTATTAACAAGCACATGAAGAAGTGTTCTTAGAGATGCAAATCAAAACAACTCTGAGGTATCACCTCACACCTAGCAGATTGGCTAACATAACAGCAAAGGAAAGTAATGAATGCTGGAGGGGATGTGGCAAAATAGGGACATTAATTCATTGCTGGTGGAGCTGTGAACTGATCCAACCATTCTGGAGGGCAATTTGGAACTATGCCCAAAGGGTGCTAAAAGAATATCTACCCTTTGACCCAGCCATAGCACTGCTGGGTCTGTACCCCAAAGAGATAATGGACACAAAGACTTGTACAAAAATATTCATAGCCGCGGTCTTTGTGGTGGCCCAAAACTGGAAAACGAGGGGATGCCCATCAATTGGGGAATGGCTGAACAAACAGTGGTATATGTTGGTGATGGAGTACTATTGTGCTAAAAGGAATAATAATTTGAGAAGTTCCATGGAGACTGGAACAACCTCCAGGAAGTGATGCAGAGCGAGAGGAGCAGAACCAGGAGAACATTGTACACAGAGACAAACACACTGTGGTATCATCGAACGTAATGGACTTCTCCATTGGTGGTGGTGTAATGTCCCTGAACAACTTGCAGGGACCCAGGAGAAAAAAACACCATTCATAAGCAAAGGATAAACTATGGGAGTGGAAACACCGAGAAAAAGCAACTGCCTGAATACAGAGGTTGAGGGGACATGACAGAGGATAGACTCTAAATGAACACTCTAATGCAAATACTATCAACAAAGCAATGGGTTCAAATCAAGAAAACATCTAATGCCCAGTGGACTTACGCCTCGGCTATGGGGGGTGTGGGGGGGGAGGAAAAGAGAATGATCTATGTCTTTAACGAATAATGCTTGGAAATGATCAAATAAAATATATTTAAAAAAAAAGAATATTCATAGCTGCACTCTTTGTGGTGACTAAAAACTGGAAAATGAGAGGATGCCCTTCAAGTGGAGAATGGCTCAACAAATTGTGGTATGTGTTGGTGATGGAATACTATTGTGCTAAAAGGAACAATAAAATGGAGGAATTCCATGGAGACTGGAACAACCTCCAGGAAATGATGCAGAGTGAGAGGAACAGAAGCAGGAGAACATTGTACACAGAGACTGACACACTGTGGTACAAGAGAACGTAATGGACTTCTCCAGTAATGGCTTTACAATGTCCCTGAACACCCTGCAGAGATCTACGAGAAAAAAAAAAAAACAAAACCAAACTATCCTCAAGCAGAGGACAATCTGAGGGAGTAAAAACACCGAGGAAAAGCAACTGCTTGACTATAGAGGTTGAGGGGACATGATGGAGGAGAGATGCTAAATGAGCACCCTAATGCAAATACCAACAACAAGGAAATGGGTTCAGAGCAAGGACACATGTGATAACCAGATGCATCATGCCTTGGCTAGGGAAGGGTTGGTGGTGGGGTTGGGGGGGAAGAAAAGAAAATGATCTGTTTCCAATGAACAATGTATGAAAATGTCCAAATAAAATAATGTTTTAAAAACTAAAAAAAAAATTATCCAGGGTCAATGCCTTCTTCTTGTTCTTCTTGGTATTTGGTAATTTTGCCCCCCCTCCCCCCGGGCATTGTTTGTCATCATTATGGGGATTTTTCCTTCCCTTTCCAGTCAGATGTCTGAGTGAGTAGGGAAGGTTCTCTGTGTATAGATCTAAGGGGCATGCTTTTTGCCTGAGGCTACCTCTCGAGTCTCTGTAGCTACTACCATTTGCTGTGCTTCTCTGCACTATCTCTGCAGGAGCCCAAGATCTGTGTTCTTCAGCCTGCAGAGGTCTCAGGTCTAGCTGCTCTCAGGGGTAGGCCTTTGGTGGTCTTAGTCAGCTGCCAAGGACCTAGAGATGTCCATTGCCTGCTCACTGATTCTAACACACTAGCTCTGAGTCTGGCTCTGTAGGTGGAGCGGAGGTAGGTTGATCAGCATGCATTTTGGTGGAAGCTATTTCACCCCCTTATAGTATGGAAATGCCCAAATCTCACATGCCTTCAGTGCTGCGCCCTACAGTAGAGTCCCTTTGTTCATATGAATTTGGTTTTATTGGGCCATTTGAGGCAGTCTATATCAGTAGGTGGTGAGGAGAGGAAGAGTTGTGGGTCTACACTGTTGCCATGTTTACCTGGAAGTCCCTAAATAGCCTTTAAGTGTTTATTAATAGTTAACTTTTCATTTAGGTTGGTTTCCATGCATGAATATTGGGACATTGCACCAGATAGTGGATGATAAGATATTATAGAAATAGTAGATTATGCACAATTTTTACCTAATTTGTTGTTCTTTCCTACTCTTGAAATTTAATAGTGACTTTCAAAAATTTAAAAGTGTAGTTTGTCTGGGGTCACATGTGAAACCCCATGTTCAGGATATTCTTTGGTTTAAGGATACAATTAAAATCATTCTCCCCAAGCCCCAACAATGAATTTATTTTTACCAAAAACCAGAAGGCATATTTATTAAATAAAATAAAATAAAAGATACTTAATCAAATAGCATAATACAGAAAGGTGCAAAAAAATCCACCCTGTAGCCATGTAGTACATTCTCCCATAGGTTACCATAACATTAATGAAGAACATCAGAAACAGAGTTCTTGTGTGATTAGAGAATATTTATATAGAAAACACATGAAGAAAACATACAGCCAGCTAACTTTCATGAAGAAATCCATGTAACCAGTTTATACACATATAAGACATGCAAAAAAGGACAAATACCACTAAGGAAAATATATAGCTAGGGCAATTTATATCCACAACTCTATAAATGTAAGCTGGTAATTTTGTTGGGCTGCTCTTTATTGGATGTTATGTTTAAGTCTTCCCCTAGGCTTCATGTCATCTTTGCTGGGTGTGGTCCATTACCTAATGTCTGTTGGACATTCCTCCTCATCTTTTAGTTGATGAGCTACTTTCTGATACCATTTGCTGGTGTTCTGTGTTGGTGGGGAGTGATAAAAATGTTTTACTTGATAAAGGCATGTTGATACTCTTTTACCATATAGCTTTAGTTAGGAGTCATCACATTGATTTAGAAAATTCAATAAAAGCCAGGAGATTGTCTCCAAATTAAGATTAAACCTATTTTTTTGATCATGCTTATCTGCTGCTGAATTGAGACCTTTTGTCCCAGTCTTGCAATTAGAAAATTCCTTGTAATTTGAAATAAATCCATGATTATAAGTCTGTGTCCCTAAAACTCATTTTTGTTACTTATTTCTAATGTCACTCTCCTTTATTCCCCACACTATCAAAGCTATGTGAAGGGTAAGGAACTGAGACTCACCTCCATCCCAAGAAATTCTTTAA
Organism: Monodelphis domestica; assembly: GCF_027887165.1. Taxonomy (NCBI): domain Eukaryota; kingdom Metazoa; phylum Chordata; class Mammalia; order Didelphimorphia; family Didelphidae; genus Monodelphis; species Monodelphis domestica. The sequence continues at coordinate 346,065,126 of NC_077227.1, read as the reverse complement.
CTGGCTCCAATTCTTTCTTTTGTTATACATATCTGTAGAAATATAACTTTTGACATTTGAGGTTATATTTTGGCTAGGGAAAAAGTTATTTTGCCTTTCAAAACCTGTCAACAATAACCAAACTTAATGGTTTATTCTAAGTCCTCATTCTTCATCTCTGCAGATTTTGACACTGTTAATCACCTTCTCATTCTTTATATTCTTTCCTCTCTGGAAATTCTTGATCCTGTTCTTCCTTGCTTTTTCTCTCACTGTGAAACCATTCCACCTTAGACTTTCTTCACTCACCCATCATCTAAATCATGCCCACTATGTCCATGTACTACAATCTCTGCCCCGAGTGGCCTCTTCTTTTTTCAATCTCTATAGAGGAATTCTAGGTCTTTCTATCTAGCCCATGTCTTATTCCTGAGCTCTAGTCTTTCACAATAAACTTTTTAATGGACATTTTAAACTTGCTGTCCCACAGGTATCTTAAGTTCAACGTAACTAAAACAGAACTCATCTTTCCTCCCAAATTCTACCTCTTGTTCTTCCTTATTGCTCTCTCTCTCTCTCTATATATATATAGTGGTAGCCTCTCTCTCTAGGGCGTAATAAATTTTTAGTCTCTCAGCTTTATAACCCAAGTGTTATCCTTTACTCCTTATGGTCATTTATTATATCTATCTATCTATCTATCTATCTATCTATCTATCTATCTATCTATCTATCTATCTACCTATCTATCCAGTGAGTAGTCAAATATTAACATTTTTCTGTAACATCTCTCACATAAGTTATTTTCTCACCACACATTCCATAAATTCACCACCATAGTTCAATCCCTCATAATTTCTTATCTTAACTATTAGGATGATTTCCTTCATGGCCTTTTTACCTTTTTTGGTATTTAAAAAGTTATTTATTTATTGATAATATTTTTTCATGGTTACATGATTCATGATTTTTCCCACCTCTCTTCCCTCCTCCCTCCCTGAGCTGATAAGCATTTCCACTAGGTTTTACATGTATCATTGTTCAAAACCTATTTGCATATTATTCATATTTGCAATAGAGAGATCTTTTAATGCCCAAACCCCAATCATATCCCCATTGAACTACATAATAGAACATATGTTTTTTCCTCTGTGTTTCTGGTACCACAGTGCTTTCTCTGGATGTAGATAGTGTTCTTTCTCATAAGTTCCTCTATGGTGTCCTGGATCATTACATTGCTACTAGTAGAAAAAGTTTGTTATATTTGATTGTGTCACAGTGTTTCAGTTTCTTCATACCTTTTGTCTCTCTCCACTTTTGTCCATTCTTTACATAGCCACTAAAGTGAATTTCCTAAAGCCAGGATCTGACCCTGTCACCCTACTGAGACTCAATATATTCTAGTGAGTTCCTATTACTGCTACAATCAAATATTAAATCCTATGACATTTATAACTTTTAAGTGAATGGCTGTTTGATACCTTTTCAGTTTATTTGTATATTACTTCCCTTCACATGTTCTGCAGATCAGGAGTAGATTATTTGTTAGATGAGATTATATCCAGTTAATAGCCTTTACAGTCACTGACTTTCTCCCATGTCCAGTATGTACTCCCTTCTCACTGCTATCTCTTAGATTCCTGTTTTCTCTAAGACTCAGCTCAAATATTATTTTCTTTGTGAAATCTTTCCTGATCCCCCATTTCTAATTAGTGGTATCCCCAGCACTTAGCCAGTGCCTGACATGTTGTAGGGTGTTTAATAAATACTTGTTGATAGATTGTTTGCTTAAATCAAATAATTTCTGACCTTGACTTTCCTCTCCCCATAGCTGGTACCTTTCCTCTGAGACTATCATCCATAGCTGTCTTTATCTTGCATTTAAAAAAAATTATAGTTATTTTGTCTCCCTGATTAGAATGTGAGTTTCTTGAGGGTAAGGGCTATTTGCTTTTCTTTGTATCTTCAGTGCTTAATACCATGCCTGGTACATAGTAAGGGTCCAAAAAATGGTTATTGATTGACTGACTGAATTTCTTTTCCTACTTCCAAATTGCAAACCTACACTTTTTCTCTTCTTATTTTCCAACTCATGACAAAGTAAAATTATGTTTTACAAAATAGTGTTTCTTGTTCTGAGATCTGGTGAAATCTCCTTAATATTAGGCTCTGTTTACTAGAGATATTGAAAAAAAGGTTGGCTTGAGTTAACACAGGTGAAACAGAGATAACACCATCCCTAGTTAGCATGAAAAGAAGAAAGGCAAGTTAAGGATCTAACTATTGTCAAAAGCTCTTTCCAACTTACATCATGTAAATTGTCAAAAGCTTTCTTTTGTTCTTTCCTACTATTAGTGTCAAAACTTTTCTCCTCAGTGGGGTATTTATAAATCTTTGGTACTATCTTCTATTATCCCAATGTGAGGTATATATGCTCCAAAAAGTACTGGGACCATATTTGACTTCACAAGGAAGTCACTAAGGCATAGTTGGAGTTTTTAAAGTATAAAGTTAAAGATATTTTCTGCTGTTTCTGGAATTTTTATATTCTGGAAATAATGGTGAACGGACTCTGAGTGATACTGGCCTCAATTCTTTGTAACTCTCACTCTCCCAGATTGACTGATAAAAGGTTCATGAGAAATACAAGAATTTTTAGATTCTATAATAGTTTTCTTTTTCTATTTGACTATGTGCCCTTTTGTTTCAATTATTTGATTTTTTGCTTCTGTGCATGCAATAAACCAAAACAAAACCAATCCATATCAGTCAGATAAAAAATGCTCAGGATATTCTTACAGAAACTGAGATTTCACTGCCCATTTTCCCATCATATGTTATCCCAGTTGGATAGTAAGGTTTGTAGAAGGTAGACAGGAATTTGGCAGGGAAAGAAGTCTCAGTCGGGTGGATGAATAGCTAGACATATATTTATATATCTATATCTATATCTATATCTATATCTATATCTATATCTATATCTATATCTATATCTATATCTATAGATAGATAGGTTTATTTATAGGTTAGATTTCCTAGTTTGAAGAAAATTATCCTTTAGAATCCCAATGGAAATTAGCACAGAATATATAGGTGGAATATGCATCTGTCTTGTCTCTTCAGAATAATAGCTATATAGTGTTTGATCTGACTGGAAAAATAAATTCTCACCTTGTATAACTGGACTAGATCCTAGAGAGAAAGAGACTTTGATTTCTTGCCATTTTTCTATCCCTGATTATCCTCTGGTGTTGAGGACCTTCTGATAGTAGATGAGCATGTGGCTACTTGTGTGGGTGGATGGACTGTGGTGGTTAAGAATACCATTTGAGCTTAGGGATCTTGGAAGTGCCAAGAATCTGACAGGATGACAGATAGTAAGGGAAGAAGCCAAGGCTGTTTGGGGTGGCCTCCATTCAATCCATGGTTGACAGCCAAAGACAATTTGTGGTTGATGTCAAATGCCAACTCACACCACACATTTGCATGTTTACTCCAAAAATTGTCTTATGTATAATTATCCTAATAGGACTCAGTAGAAATATATGAAGATATATTTAAAACAAATATCAAAAGAAGGTGATTAATAAACTTTTTTATTGAGTACAAAGAATATAGATTTAGTTACACAGTCTATTTTTCAATTGATATCAACAATAATTTATTGAGTGCCCATTATTTTTGAGGTGTTGTGCTGGAGGAATCAATCCATCAAGAATGTATTGAGTACTTACTACGTATCAGACGCTGCATTAGTCACTATAGATACAAAGGAAAGAACAGATCTGTCCTCAAGAAGTTTACATTATACCAGGAGAGGAAACATGTATACATATAAGCATATACAAAATATATTTGACATTACATATGAGATAAGAAAAAGTACAAGATATTATTCTTGAGAGGTATTCAAGTAATTGGCAGAAAATTAATTGGTTTAAGAATGATCAAATAATCCTCTCTCTAATATTCTTTAAATTATTATTTTTTTAAACCCTTACCTTCCGTCTTGGAGTCAATACTGTGTATTGGCTCCAAGGCAGAAGAGTGGTAAGGGCGAGGCAATGGGGGTCAAGTGACTTGTCCCGGGTCATACAGCTGGGAAGTGTCTGAGGCCAGATTTGAACCTAGGACCTCTCATCTCTAGGCCTGTCTCTCAATCCACTGAGCTACCCAGCTGCCCCCTATTCTTTAAATTATATATGGTCCATTAGCTCCAAATACCTGTATGTATTTATGAAAATAAGCTTACCTTTATGCTTTTTTTTTAATGAACATTGGGTATCTTCCTACTCTACAAAGTTAAATTCAAAATTTTTGATTATTCATGGAATATATTTTCTTTCCTTCTCCAGGTTTGGTTGTCACTAAGAAAAAACCATTAAGTAGCTAAAATTTGTATTCTTCAGTAATTATCTTCTCCCCCAAATTACTTGATCTTATCTTTCCCTCTTTCCCAAGAAAATAATAAATCATATGCTACTATTTGATCAAGTTCATCTAGTTAGTCAAAATGGTTCATATGTGTAGATATAGTCTAATTGTAAGACCAAGGCCATGTTTTTTTTTTAAAACCTTACCTCACATCTTGGAATCAATGGTATGTATGTTTTGGTTGCAAGGCAAAGCAGCAGTAAAGGCTAAGCAATGGAGCTTAAAAGACTTGCCCAGGGTCATAGAGCTGGGCAGTGTCTGAAGCTAGATTTGAACCCATAATCTCTCATTCCTGGGGCTGATTCTCAATCTATTGAGCCCACTAAGGACCATGTATATAAAATATTTTAATAAAAACATATCTTTGGTGAATAACACGTCAGTCTATCATGCCTAAGGAATGATTTAGAGAGAACAATTGTGAGAATAAAGGAGAGATAAATGGGAAATAGAAAAAAAGGAAGGAAATAAAAGTGGAGTGGAAGAAGGGAGGAAAAATATGGGACAGAAAGGAAAAAAGAAGGGAGGAAGTAAGAAAAAGAACAAGGCCAGAATGTCAATTTTCAGGGAAAATTAATCATTTTGTTACTATATATGTGTACATTGTAGAAATAATTATTTCAGTGATTTTTCTGCAAGTCTGAGTTCATTGTGTATAACTCTTAGATAATCAAGGAACATCATGAATGAGAATTAGAAACAAATAGCAAAAGTTTGGAGAAAGTTAAAAAAGGAGGTTGTTATTTTCTGAGGAAATATTATTTAGATCATTGATAAAGCCCCTGAGTCAAGAGAAGAACTATTGATACATTAGGAAATGATTGTTTACTATGAAAGTAGTTAATGAGATAACCCACTAATATATCTTCTATCTTCCAGAAAGTCATTAGATGCTTAAGTGAAGTTGCTCATACTAGTTTTCCTTTCCATTAAATATTCATATTTACTAATGGAAATTGTTCTGACAAATTGGATAAATTGAGCAACATAAATTTATGCCACAAAAAGAGGAATTTTTGGAATTCCCAGGGAGCCATGGTAATGTTTAAATCATTAACACTTCATTGATTTTATAATTAAAAAGCCAGAAAGTAAATAAAGCATGTGTTTTAAATGTTGTAATAGTTGTTTATCTTGAAGCTGAGAACACAGGTTTTTTTTTTTTTTATTGCTGATATCCATTAAGTGCTAAATATGCGTACTGCCATTTTGTCAGATCATCTCCTTTACATTCTCTGGGGGCAGACCTTCTGATGTGAATTGTTTAGAGGTGGGTCATGTAAAAAGCAGTGTTTTGAAACCCATAGTTTTGTCATTAACTTTCTATAAAGTTTTAGGAAATTAGATTCAATTCAATTCAATTCAATTTAAGAAGTGTTTAAGTGGCTATTACGTTCATGACATACAGAAGGCACTGTGGAAGTGATATCCTCTGTTTCCTTATTTTAAATACAAGAGATCAGTCTTTAAGTTTCTTTCCAGCTCTGACATAGTTTAGGAGCCAATCTGCCAAATTATTAACCTACACACAATCATTTCTTTTGAATATTTTCTTAGGTCCAATTATACTCCTGTATCTACTTCCCATCCCTTTCTTGTAGCCCACTTTTCCATGTGGAAATTTATGGGAATTCAGAACTCTCATTTATATATGGCATCTGTTAAAGAGTTGATTAATTCTTTATTTACTAATTATTCAAATGTGGACAGCATTAGGATTCAGCATACTCATGATCTTGCTAGCTGACCATCTGATTGTTGAGGTCAAAAGAAAGATTTACGATCTTTGGCCAACCTAAAACTTTCAAACCTGAGGCCATTAATGTTCCCCCAAATAGTTGATGATTTATATATTTATATCTGCCATGCTAAGATCATAACTGGAGTTTTGTGTCTGTTTTTAGTAGCCATATAACTTGATTTGGAATCAGGTTGAACATAATTCAAGTTCTTCTTCTGCTACATTCATGCTTTGTGATGTTGAGCAAGTCTCAATACTCCAGAAATCTCTCAAAGACAACCAGGTGCAGAGAAGGTGCCAAAAAAATCATCCCAGGATATGCGTGGAGAATGACCTGGAATAGGGAGATAATTCAGGCAGGGAGCTTGGGAAGGGAGGAGAATGGAGTCAGGAGGTTTGATGAGCTGGTAAAATGGAATGATGGAGTTCACAATATAGACAAATAACAGTTTCAGGAGGCAGATAGAGATGAAATGAGTCAAAACAATAATAATAGTATTTATAAAGTACTTTAAGGCTTTAAAAATATCTTAGGTGCTATAAATTGCCCATTTTTTACAAAGAAGGAAACTTAGTCAGGTAAAAGCTAAGTGACTTTCCTAGGGTCACATAAGTATTAGGTACCCCAGATCACTTTCAAACTCAATTGTTCCTGACTTCAGGTCCATTACTTTATCTTCTCCACTATCACATTATGGCATAATACTATATTATAATTATATTTTCCTAACTATTGTCAGGAGAATATGATAATATCATAGTATCCTTGTGTTAGGCTGCCTGAAAAACCTAGCTCAGATTCCTGGACTCCTAGATCTCTCTGTTTTACAGTGTGTGATTTAGATTATGACTTTAATAGCATTTTTCACTAGAAGGCTACTTAGGATTAATTACTCTTTTCCTTTTATTTTATGGATGAGAAAAATGAGTATATAGTTCACAAAGGTTTTTAGTAGCAAAGCTGGGATTTGAATCCAAGTTTCCTTAGTTTATAACCAATGGTTTCCCATTTTATCAGACAACAATGATTGAAGAATTCCTCCCACAGTGTATTATTTGATTCTTTTTGTTTTATTGATGCCTTTTGTCTATACAATTTTCTAATATACTCTCCTTGCCCTTTAGTAATTTTTCCCATGTAAGAAGGTAAAAGGGATAAGCAAAACTATGTGATGCAGTGACTTCGTGTGTAATAGTGTATGCAATATTCCACTGATAATTTTTATAATCATTTTCCCAACTTCATGTAATAACAATTGTCAACATACAATTTTTGAAACTATGAGATCCAAATTATCTACCTTCCTTTATCTTCTCAGAGATGGTAAGCAATTGGATCTGGATTATACATGTACAATCTAGCAAAACATATTTCCATGTTGGTCATTGTTGTGAGAGAATATTCATATAAAACCAAAACCATCAAATAAAAACATAAGTAAACCAAAGTGAACAATAGTATGCTTTGATCTTCATTCTGATTCCAACAGTTATTTCTTTGGAGGTGGATGGCTTTCTTTGTCATAAGTCCTTTAGAATTAACCTTTACTATTGTATTGCTGAGAATAGCTTAGTCTTTAACAGTTTGTCATACAGTACTGCTGTGTGGATGTACAGTGTTCTGGTTCTGCTTACTTTACTCTGTACAAGTTAATGAAGGTCTTTCTAGCTTTTTCTGAGATTATCTTGCTCATCATTTATCATATAATAGTTTTCCGTCACAATCATCTACCACAATTTGTTAAGCCATTCCTCAATTGTTGATATCCCCTTAATTTCCAGTTCTTTGTCACTACAAAAAGATGTGCTATAGATCTTCCAGTCAAGATGGCGGCTTAGAGAAAGCTAAAGTTTAGATCTCCTGAAATCCTTCCTTTCTGATCTCAAACCGAATGCTCCTAGGGCACCGAAATTCAAAACGATCAAAAGCATAGACCCCGGGAGTCCTCCTCCTGGACCTGGACCTGGATCAAAAGGTACGGCCCCCCCCAAAAGCCAGAACCCGAGACTGCTCGGACCTAAGGGGTAGGCAGAAGGAAGGTCCTAGGACCCATCCCCCCCAACCCAGAGCGCTGAGTCCCAGTCCGAGGTAGCAGAGGCAACCTCAGAGCCCCACGGTCTGCTATTCTGAAGTCCGCTTCCTAAACCAGTGGAGGGGGCACTCAGACAGCAAGGGGAAAGAGAGGGACAGGGGAGCTCGTAACCCCCTGGGAGGAGCCCTCGGAGCTCCGGGAAGCCGCGGCCCCTCCCCCTCAGAGAGCAGGGTCTTCTGAAACAACAACAACCCTCAGGACTGGCAAAAGGGCCTCAGAGCCGGCTATTCTGAAGGCTACTTCCTGAAAACAACCTGACCCAGTTGCGGGGGCACCCAGACAGCAGGGAAACAGAGAAATGGGGGGATATTGTAACCTCCTGGCTGGAACCTTCCATCCAAATCTCAGTTCAACCCAGGGAAAGCTAATCTTCTTATCAGGAGCCCTCTCCATGAGCCCAGGGAAGCCGCGGCCCCTCCCCCTCAGAGAGCAGGGTCTTCTGAAACAACAACAACCCTCAGGACTGGCAAAAGGGCCTCGGGAGCCGGCTATTCTGAAGGCCACATCCTGAAAACAACCTGACCCAGTCGAGGGGGCACCCAGACAGCAGGGAAACAGAGTCGGGGGGAGCTTGTAACCCCCTGGCTGGAATCTTCCATCTGAATCTCACGAGAAAAGTCCCTGCCACAAGGCATACTAAATTCAACCCAGGGAAAGCTAATCTCATTAGGAGTCCTTGAACTCCGGGAAGCTGCGGCCCCTCCCCCCACAGAGTGCAAGCGCTGGCCAGCTAAGGCACAGGAACAAGGGCCAAGCTAGGCTTAGAGTGTGGAAGTAAGGCAACAGAGAAGCATCAGGAGGGTGCTGAGGAGAGGAGGGCAGTAACAGGGACACACCAGCAACTCCTGGCTTCCTGGGAACACAGAACAACAACTGCATAGAACAGACAATCTGCGTAGGGCTAAAACCTCTGAACACCAGACAGAGATAAGAAAAGCTAATCCCCCCTCCACTCAGATAGAGATGGCAAACTCCACAGAAGCACAAAAGTCCCAAAATTAAAAAAAAAAGAAGGGGGCAACTTTGGACACATTTTATGGAGCAAAAATACAAGACACAGAGGAGATAGAAGAGGAAACACAAGCAAATGCTCAGAAACCTTCCAAAGGAAATGGAAACTCTCCACAAACCCATGAAGAATTTGAATCTGAAATGATCAAAAAGATGGAAGCCTTCTGGGAAGAAAAGTGGGAAATAATGCAAAAGAAATTTACGCATCTACAAAACCAGTTTGACCAAAGTGAAAAGGAAAACCAGGCTTTAAAGCAAGAACTAATAAAGCAAAGCCAAAAGACCAAGAAATTAGAAGAGAACATAAAATATCTCACTGACAAAATGACAGATTTGGAAAATAGAGGGAGAAGAGATAATTTAAGAATAATTGGACTCCCAGAAAAGCCAGAAATAAACAGCAAACTCGACATAGTAATACAAGAGATAATCAAAGAAAATTGCCCAGAGATTCTAGAACAAGGGGGCAATACAGCCACTGACAGAGCTCACAGAACACCCTCTACACTAAACCCCCAAAAGACAACTCCCAGGAATGTAATTGCCAAATTCCAAAACTCTCAAACAAAAGAAAAAATCCTGCAAGAAGCCAGAAAAAGACAATTTAGATATAAAGGAATGCCAATCAGGGTCACACAAGACCTTGCAAGTTCCACTCTGAATGATCGTAAGGCATGGAACATGATCTTTAGAAAGGCAAGAGAGCTGGCTCTTCAACCAAGAATCAGCTATCCAGCAAAACTGACTATATACTTCCAAGGGAAAGTATGGGCATTCAACAAAATAGAAGATTTCCAACTTTTTGCAATGAAAAGACCAGAATTCTGTGGAAAGTTCGATATCGAAAATCAAAGAGCATGGAATACCTGAAAAGGTAAATATGAAGGAAAGGGAAAAGGAGAAAAATGTTATCTTCTTCTTTTACTCAAACTCTCTTCTATAAGGATTACATTTATATCAATCTATGTATACTAACAGGTGGGGAAAATGTAATGTGTAAATAGGGGGAAAAGAAAGACCAAATAGAATAATCATTCTCACACAAAGATTCACACGGGAAGGGGAGGGGAAGAAAACTCCTATAAGCAGGAGAGGAAGAGAGTTTTTACTTAAACCTTAATCGCAGGGAAATCAACTCGGAGAGGGAAAAACATCCATATCCATTGGGATCTTGAATTCTATCCTACCCAACAAGGGTAGGGAGAATGGAAAACCAAGGGGGGGAAGGGGAGAGGGAAAACAAAAGGGGAGGGAAAGAGAGGGGGGAGGGAGAGGGAAAAAAGGGGAGGGACTAAAAAGGGAAACATATCAAGGGAGGGGATAAGAGAGACTGATTCAAAGTAAATCACTGGACTAAAAGGTAGAACCGAAGGAAAAAAGGTTAGAATTAGGGAAGGTTATCAAAATGCCATGGAGTCCACAAATGACAGTCATAACCTTGAACGTGAATGGGATGAACTCACCCATAAAAAGTAGACAAATAGCAGAATGGATTAGAATCCAAAACCTTACCATATGTTGTCTTCAAGAAACACATATGAGGCGGGTAGACACCCACAAGGTCAGAATTAAAGGATGGAGTAAGACCTTCTGGGCCTCAACTCACAGAAAGAAGGCAGGAGTGGCAATCATGATATCTGATAAAGCCAAAGCAAAAATAGACCTGATCAAAAGGGATAGGGAAGGTAATTATATTTTGTTAAAAGGGACTTTAGATAATGAGGAACTATCACTAATCAACATGTATGCACCAAATAATATAGCACCCAAATATCTAATGGAGAAACTAGGAGAATTGAAGGAAGAAATAGACAGTAAAACCATATTAGTGGGAGACTTAAACCAACCATTATCAAATTTAGATATATCAAACCAAAAAATAAATAAGAAAGAGGTGAAAGAAGTGAATGAAACCTTAGAAAAATTAGAATTAATAGACATATGGAGAAAAATAAATAGGGATACAAAGGAATACACCTTCTTCTCAGCACCACATGACACATTCACAAAAATTGACCATATATTAGGTCACAAAAACATGGCACACAAATGCAGAAAAGCAGAAATAATAAATGCAGCCTTCTTAGATCACAAGGCATTAAAAATTAATGATCAGCATATGTACATGGAAAACCAAATCAAAAACGAATTGGAAATTAAACAATATGATACTCCAAAATCATTTAGTTAGAGAAGAAATCATAGAAACAATTAATAATTTCATTGAGCAAAATGACAATGGCGAGACATCCTTTCAAACCTTTTGGGATGCAGTCAAAGAGGTAATCAGAGGTAATGTCATATCCCTGAGGGCATATATCAACAAACTAGGGAGAGCAGAGATCAATGAATTGGAAATGCAAATAAAAAAACTTGAAAGCGATCAAATTAAAAACCCCCAGCAGAAAACCAAATTAGAAATCCTAAAGATTAAGGGAGAAATTAACAAAATCGAAAGTGATAGAACTATTGATTTAATAAATAAGACAAGAAGCTGGTACTTTGAAAAAACAAACAAAATAGACAAAGTACTGGTTAATCTAATTAAAAAAAGGAAGGAAGAAAAGCAAATTAATAGCATCAAAGATGAAAAGGGGGACAGCACCTCCTATGAAGAGGAAATTAAGGCAATCATTAGAAATTACTTTGCCCAATTATATGGCAATAAATACACCAATTTAGGTGATATGGATGAATATATACAAAAATACAAACTGCCTAGACTAATAGAAGAGGAAATAGAATTCTTAAATAACCCCATATCAGAAAATGAAATCCAACAAGCTATCAAAGAACTTCCTAAGAAAAAATCCCTAGGGCCTGATGGATTCACCAGTGAATTCTATCAAACATTCAGAGAACAGTTAATCCCAATACTATACAAACTATTTGACATAATAAGCAAAGAGGGAGTTCTACCAAACTCCTTTAATGACACAAACATGGTACTGATTCCAAAACCAGGCAGGTCCAAAACAGAGAAAGAAAACTATAGACCAATCTCCCTAATGTATATAGATGCAAAAATCTTAAATAGGATACTAGCAAAAAGATTCCAGCAAGTGATCAGAAGGGTCATCCACCATGATCAAGTAGGATTTATACCAGGGATGCAGGGCTGGTTCAATATTAGGAAAACCATCCACATAATTGACCACATCAACAAACAAACCAACAAGAATCATCACATGATTATCTCAATAGACCCAGAAAAAGCCTTTGATAAAATACAACACCCACTCCTATTAAAAACATTAGAAAGCATAGGAATAGAAAGGTCGTTCCTAAAAATAATAAACAGTATATATCTAAAACCATCAGCTAATATCATCTGCAATGGGGATAAACTAGCTGCATTGCCAATAAATCAGGAGTGAAACAAGGATGCCCACTATCACCTCTACTATTTGACATTGTACTAGAAACACTAGCAGTAGCAATTAGAGAAGAAAAAGAAATTGAAGGCATTAACATAGGCAAGGAGGAGACCAAGTTATCTCTCTTTGCAGATGACATTAAAGAATCCTAAACATTCAACCAAAAAGCTAATTGAAATAATCAACAACTTTAGCAAAGTTGCAGGATACAAAATAAACCCATATAAGTCATCAGCTTTTCTATATTTTTTATATATATATATTTTCCAACACAGCTCAGCAGCAAAAACTAGAAAGAGAAATCCCATTCAAAATCAACTTAGACAAAATAAAATACCTAGGAATCTATCTCCCGAGACAAACACAGGAACTATATGAACACAACTACAAAACACTCTCCACACAACTAAAACTAGACTTGAACAATTGGGAAAACATTAACTGCTCATGGATAGGATGAGCCAATATAATAAAAATGACCGTCCTACCCAAACTTATTTATCTATTTAGAGCCATACCCATTCAACTCCCAAAATATTTCTTTACTGATTTAGAAAAAACCATAACAAAATTCATTTGGAATAACAAAAGATCAAGGATATCTAGGGAAGTAATGAAAAAAAAACACATATGATGGTGGCCTTGCAGTCCCAGACCTTAAACTATATTACAAAGCAGCAGTCATCAAAACAATTTGGTACTGGCTAAGAGACAGAAAGGAGGATCAGTGGAATAGACTGGGGGCAAGAGACCTCAACAAGACAGTATATGATAAACCCAAAGATCCCAGCTTTTGGGACAAAAATCCACTATTCAATAAAAACTGCTGGGAAAATTGGAAGACAGTATGGGAGAGATTAGGAATTGATCAACACCTCACACCCTACACCAAGATAAATTCAAAATGGGTGAACGACTTAAACATAAAGAAGTAAACCATAAGTAAATTGGGTAAACACAGAATAGTATACATGTCAGACCTTTGGGAGGGTAAAGGCTTTAAAAACAAGCAAGACATAGAAAAAATCACAAAATGTAAAATAAATAATTTTGACTACATCAAACTAAAAAGCTTTTGTAGAAAGAAAACCAATGTAACCAAAATCAGAAGGGAAACAACAAATTGGGAAAAAATCTTCATAGAAACCTCTGACAAAGGTTTAATTACTCATATTTATAAAGAGCTAAATCAATTGTACAAAAAATCAAGCCATTCTCCAATTGATAAATGGGCAAGGGACATGAACAGGCAGTTCGCGGCCAAAGAAATCAAAAGTATTAATAAGCACATGAAGAAGTTTTCTAAATCTCTTATAATCAGAGATATGCAAATCAAAACAACTCTGAGGTATCACCTCACACCAAGCAGACTGGCTAGCATGATAGCAAAGGAAAGTAATGAATGCTGGAGGGGATGTGGAAAAATAGGGACATTAATTCATTGCTGGTGGAGTTGTGAATTGATCCAACCATTCTGGAGGGCAATTTGGAACTATGCTCAAAGGGCGACAAAAGAATGTCTATCCTTTGATCCAGCCATAGCACTGCTGGGTCTGTACCCCAAAGAGACAATGGACAAAAAGACTTGTACAAAAATATTCATAGCTCTGCTCTTTGTGGTGGCCAAAAACTGGAAAACGAGGGGATGCCCATCAATTGGGGAATGGCTGAGCAAATTGTGGTATATGTTGGTGATGGAATACTATTGTGCTCAAAGGAATAATAAAGTGGAGGAATTCCATGGAGACTGGAACAACCTCCAGGAATTGATGCAGAGTGAGAGGTGCAGAACCAGGAGAACATTGTACACAGAGACTAATACATTGTGGTATAATCAAATGTAATGGACTTCTCCATTGGTGGTGGTGTAATGTCCCTGAACAATCTGCAGGGATCTAGGAGAAAAAACACTATGCATAAGCAAAGGATAAACTATGGGAGTGGAAACACCGAGGAAAAGCAACTGCCTAACTCTAATGCAAATATTGACAACATAGAAATGGATTCCAATCCAGAACATATGTGACACCCAGTGCAATCACGCGTCGGCTATGGGGGTAAGGGGAGAGGAAAAGAAAATGATCTTTGTCTTTAATGAATAATGCTTGGAAATGATCAAATAAAATATTATTTAAAAAAAGGAATTTGTAATATGTCCCATTCATAAACTGTAAGTGGTTGAGCCACATTCAAATACTGGTTCACTGACACCTAAAGTAGTGTTCATATGACTAAACCATTAGGCAGTATAAGAAGGAATTATGGGAAGGCATTCTGTTCTGAAAGATTTTTACAAGAGGAAATGCAGTCATTAATTCATTGAACATTTGAACTGAAAGGTAGTAGTCTCTCGGTAACCAAGAGTGACGATTGTCTTGGTGCGTTTTGCACAAAGACACTTGTGCATGAAAGGGATTTAAGTGGAAGAGTCGATGCACAGAGATAGTCCCACTCTCTCGGCGTTGAAAGCCTGGGTCCAATGGCACAAAAAATCGTTACAACTGGAGACTTCCTCAGCTGCATTGGATGGCCGTGTTGTCTTTTGTGCTCCAACATGCCCTATGCACTCCACAGTGCTTTGATGTGTCGCCATCTCAGTCGTTGAAACTTCTTGTTGGTTTCTTCCATCTGTTCAACCGAAGCAGTCTTCACATGCTGGGTGAACTGAAAGGACCATAAAGATAATTGAGTTTGATCCCCTTATTTTTTTTATAAAGTACCAGAGTGGAGCTATTGTCTAGGTCATATGGCAAGTTAATAACTTTAACTTTCATAGTAGCCAGTTTTTCTGATTTCCATTCTGTTTTCTTCCCCTTGTATTATGCTACCATGGTTTACCCCAAAGGGATTTTCAATAAAGGAAAACAGGGAAATGATACAGTATGATTATTGATATAAAGTCAAATTTTTATAAAGTTAAGCAGGATAAGAGATATGCAGAAACTATTAACATCATATGGAGAGGACAGAATTAAAATCTAGTTTACAAATCTGAATAATAAGAAATCCATATGTATAGTATTTGGATAAAGGGAGGATGATCACAGAAACCAAGATCACTGTGCTGGAAGAGCAGTTGTCATATATATATATATATATATATATATATATATATATATATATATATATATATATATATATATATATGTTGGGAAAGGCTTATGGAGGGCCAAATTTCCTGGCCATGGAAGAAATGGTATAGATATTTCAGGTAGATGACAATGTTATCTTTGACATCTTTGGGGAAGATTGGCAAAAGGACACTGCCATTGTCAAAGGACCATGTGATATAGCCAAAAAACATTTCATAGATTATCCTCAAGACCACTGAATAATCTGAACAACAATGAGCTTCCTCTCAGGATTTCTCATTAGGTCATTCTTCCCCAAAGCACAAATTAATCTCAAAAGCTGATTACTTTTCTAAATGTCCTTTCAGGTGGGCAAACAGTTTACTGAGGAAGATTCCAGGCAGAATAACTTAAATTTCTTTTGATGCTCAGTCAAATTGAGGGCTACAAGTGGAAGTGGCACATAGTCCAGAGGGTTATATTTTGCATTGGCACAATCTGTGGCACACTTGGCATGGCCTCTGATTTCCAAGCCCCATGTCTATGGAATCCAGTTATATGCTGTTAAAAACAAACAAACAAAGAAACAAACAAAGAAACAAAAAAAAACCCTACAAAACTTTTGCTTTCTTTAGGGATTTGATTTGGCAAAGTGAACTTCAGCGACTCCCTGACAGAATAAAAATAATCCTTCTGGTCTGGCATGGGTACCAGATCACCATAATAATCAACAACTTTTGTGGTTGGTCACTTTTGGTACTTAATTTAAAATCCAGATCAGATCCACAGTTCTAGTGAACTAAAGAAGTCATGCTGCATGGCAGCTGGGGAGAACTTCCAGGGTCCCATTTTGGGATTCAGGGTTTCATTTGCCCATGCTGCTGGTTCCATAGGAAATCCGCTGATATTCAGGAAAGAGAATGAAATTTGGTTGAGCACACGGAGCTGAAACTAACCTAGCTCTTTTCACTTCCCATCTTATTCATCAATTGGTTCATTATTCTTCTCATCCCGGGATTCTGGTTTAATATTTGAGCCCACCTGGGGCAGGAGGAGACTTCATATATTTTTACCAGGTTCATGGGTATTTTCTTGGTGTGTGAATGTGAAATCCCATATCTCTTATGATTGTGATATTGTATTTTATATATTCTATAATTCTTTAATACTCTATAGTGTATTAAAAAGAAGGTTAATGATATTTTAGTCGAGGCTTAAGATTGAAATTTGTATATAGGTTTAATAATTCTAAGGGATTCTAAATCCACCCAAATAAACTCCCAGTTTCTGCAAGGAACCACTTCTGTGTTTCACAGGCTACACTAATCCTCCCTGATCTAATTAACCCAAATTTTTACTGTCTGTCTTGGACATTATTCTGTTTTGGTTTCATGCAATAATTTTTGTTTGGGTAAGATGCTCCAGTAGCATCTTGGATGTTTCTCATCTACATTTACTGGTGTTCATGGATTTGTCTCAGTTTTATTTATTTATTTTTCAGCCAGGGATTGTCATTATGGGATTAGGGGTTTTTCTGATTTGATTAAAGTTTCTTCCTGGATCAGATCTTATGTCTAGTACCAGTCTGGGTTCTTATAAAGTTTCATGTTGTTTGCTATACTATAGAACTCAAACAAGTCCTGGTACCAAGTTCTTTATCATATTACTTCCAATTCAGTGTCACTGTCCCCTAAGTCATACTTCTTACAAAATTCTTTATAACTATTGACTTCTGTAATATACAGTATTTCCTCTACTGATAAAGGGTTTCCTTTGTTTTCAATTGCTTCATCAGAATCAGATTCAGAAAAAATTGTTTGTTCTGAATTCAGGTGTTCACTGTGGCATTTTGTTTCCCACTCATCTAAATCTTTGTGAACTTTACTATAGAGCCTGATGTACTCATTGGGTTCTTGTTCTTTATCATTGTTTTGGTCAACTATTATTGTACCATTTGGTACTGCATCATCTGGGGCTGAGTCTGAATCTTGGTCACTGATTTCTGTACTTTCCATGTCTTTCATTAGCTTTCATTCAGTGACCTGTTGTAATTCTGTGTCAGGTGTTGTTAACCCAGGTCTTGTGTTTTGGTCTGACCCTATGTCAGTGATTTCTATATTTCCCAAATCTTTTTCTAGCTGTTGCCCAGTAATATGCTGTAATTCTGAGTTCTGTGGTGACAAATGTGATTCGTGGGCAGTTGCTGCTTCCTGAAGATCTGCTATTATGTTACTGGCGTGCATAGGTTTTACCATATCTTTTGGATCAGGTTCTTGTTTATCTACTCCCTCTTGTGAATCTGTTGATGTAGTAAACAGTCTGTCTATGATGGTATCTTCTGGGAATGACTTCAATACAGATCCACTTTCCCCTGTATCAGTTAGATCTCTGTAATTCTGTTCTCTCACTTTTGTCTGAAGATATAGTTCTGGAGTCTCTTGTAAATTAGCTATTATGGTATTTACACACACTGATTTCCTATTATCATCTTTACTTTCTTGCCCCAGAGATTGTAATGCACAAGTATAACTAGTAGATATTTCAGGTTTTGGAGATGTTATAGTGCAATCTACTATCCCCTCTTTAGTTATTCCACCCTTATTCAATCCACTATTATTAACTAGCTCTGTATCACTTTGGACCATTGCTGTGTGTGAGCTAACAGCTTGCTCAGAGGAAAGTGTGCGTTTGTGTTAATTTCAGTTTGAGAAATGCTTGGGTGAGGCTTTACTATCAAAGACTCTTCTGTTCCCATTCCCTTAAATTGTTTTGCAGTCTCTGGTTCAGGGAATAGACAGTCATTGGAATGTTGGTATTGATCTGTGCTAAACCCATCCCCAGGACTGGTGCTGGTGTCTTTGTGTGTTATAGGATTTTGTGGGTAAAAGTCTTTGGCTTTTGGATTTCAGTTAGTTCTCCCTTCATTTTCCTTTCTTTCCCCTTTTAGATGTATAAATATATCAACTTCAAAGTCTCTTGAAACAATGTCTTATTTAGCTATCTTGTCAGAATGGTGTAGATACTTAAGTGGCTGTTTTAAAGATTTGCTAGCCCCATTTGGTTTTCCACTGCCTAGACCCATTCTGCAAGCTAAGAAAATTTCCAAAAAGGTTTTAATCTGCTCTTTGCTTTTCTCTATGCAATTTTGTGTGCCCAGGTGTTGCGAACCATAAATGTCATGTTTTGTGTCTGCTATTACCTGTGGAATTTCACTCTCCATCTCAGTTATATATTTTTGTTTTGTACTTAAGTTGTTTCCCTCAGCATCTTGCCCAACTATCTGCTTTTCCACCACTAAAATTTAAATTTTTTTTCCTTTCTATCATCTCCCATTTTGCCCTTTATGCTTATGCCCACATGTTTCCTCCCTGGGGTACCTCCCAAATTCATCTCTTTTTTTACTAGATAATGCTAGAGCCTGGCATCATGCAGTATAATGATGATTTCTTGCAACAACTTCTGAATAACAGGGTTTTGCTCCAGAAGTTATTGCTGCTTCCATGAATTTCAGGTCTGGGGAGGTCTCCTGTTCTCTAAGTCTGCAGAGAGAGCAACACTGCTTGCTATTAGAGTCCTGTCTCCCATAGTTTTTGTTATTATATACTTTTCCCTGATAATATGCATTTTGACCTCGGCCATCTGTTTTATTTGGGCCCTGTTCAGAGCAATGTTTCATTGGGAAGTTTCTTACTATGTGTCCTTGATGAGAACACAAAAACAAGTCCTGGTATCTCTTTGTACCCCCTGTTGACTTTGAGGTGTCTGTCTATACTCTGAAGTTTGTCTGTTAAATGTTTTAATTGTAGCCAGGTTCTTAACCTCCTCTAATTCATTCTGCCTTAATATTTCAGAGGTCTCCTGGAGCTTTTTTTTTAGAGCATCCTTTTCTTTTTCTTGATCTACTTAGGTATCATGAAGATAGGTGGCACTGTCCCTAAGTACATTAAGTGAGTTGGTGTCAAACTTAAGGCAATAGTTCCTAAAGAATTCCCTCAAGTGCTTATCATAGCCCTTGAGAAATTGTCTCCTCACGTGTGCCTCTGATTCTTTTGAATCAGGGTTAAAACCTAACAGTCTCTCAGTTTTTTCAATGAGACAATTGATAAATTCACTTGGGTATTAATTTTTTCTTGGCATAATCTGTCAAATTTTATCCATGCATTGGGTCTTCCTGATAATTGCTTCAGTTCTTGCAATAGACCCTTGCAGCATTTTCTTAGATAAGTCATTGATCTTGGATTTTTTAAAAAAATGTATTTGATCATTTTCAAACATTATTAATTGGAGACAAAGATAATTTTCTTTTCCTCCCCCCCCCCACCCCGCACCACTCCCATAGCTGATGTGTGATTCCACTGGGTATCACATGTGTTCTTGATTTGAACCCATTTCCATGTTGTTGGTATTAGCATTATAGTGTTCATTTAGAGTCTCTCCTCAGACATGTCCCCTCAACCCCTGTAGTCAAGCAGTTGCTTTTCCTCAGTGTTTTTACTCCCACAGTTTGTCCTCTGCTTGTGGATAGTGTTTTTCTCCTAGATCCCTGCAGATTGTTCAGGGACATTGCATTGCCACTAATGGAGAAGTCCATTACGTTTGATTGTACCACAGTGTATCAGTCTCTGTGTACAATGTTTTCCTGGTTCTGCTCCTCTCACTCTGCATCACTTCCTGGAGGTTGTTCCAGTCTCCATGGAATTCCTCCACTTTATTATTCCTTTGAGCACAATAGTATTCCATCACCAACATATACCACAATTTGTTCAGCCATTCCCAATTGAAGGGCATCCCCTAGTTTTCCAATTTTTGGCCACCACAAAGAGCACAGCTATGAATATTCTTGTACAAGTCTTTTTCCTTATTATCTCTTTGGGGTACAAAGCCAACAGTGCTATGGCTGGATCAAAGGGCAGACAGTCTTTTATCTCCCTTTGGGCATAGTTCCAAATTGCCCTCCAGAATGGTTGGATCAATTCACAACTCCACCAGCAATGAATTAGTGTCCCCACAGTGCCACATCCCCTCCAGCATTCACTACTTTCTTTTGCTGTCATATTGGCCAATCTGCTAGGTGTGAGCTGATACCTCAGAGTTGTTTTGATTTGCAACTCTCTGATTATAAGAGATTTAGAACACTTTTTCCTGTGCTTATTAATAGTTTTGATTTCTTTTTTGGAAACTACCTATTCATGTCCATTGCCCATTTCTCAGTTGCAGAATGGCTTGATTTTTTGTACAATAGATTTAGCTCTTTGTAAATTTAAGTAATTAAACCTTGTCAGAGGATTTTATGAAGATTATTTCCCAGTTTGTTGCTTCCCTTCGGATTTTAGTTACATTGGTTTTGTTTGTACAAAACCTTTTTAATTTGATGTAGTCAAAATTATTTATTTTACATTTTGTGACTCTTTCAGAATGTCTTGCTTAGTTTTAAAGTCTTTCCCTTCCCAAAGGTCTGATATGTATACTATTTTGTGTTTGCCTAATTCACTTAGAGTTTCCTTCTTTATGTTCAAGTCATTCATCCATTTTGAATTTGTCTTTGTGTAGGGTGTGAGGTGTTGATCCAAACCTAATCTCTCCCACACTGTCTTCCAATTTTCCCAGCAGTTTTTATCAAATACTGGATTTTTATCCCAAAAGCTGGAGTCTTTGGGTTTGTCATAGACTGCCTTGCTGAGGTCATTTACCCAAAGTCTATTCCACAGACCCTCCTTTCTGTCTCTTAGTCAGTACCAAATTGTTTTGATGACTGCTGCTTTGTAATATAGTTTGAGATCTGGGACTGCAAGGCCCCCTTCCTTTGTATTTTTTTCATTATTTCCCTGGATATCCTTGATCCTTTGTTATTACAAATGAACTTTGTTATATTTTTTTCTAAATCAGCAAAGAAATTTTTTGGAAGTTCTATGGGTATGGCACTAAATAGATAAGTTTGGGTAGGATGGTCATTTTTACTATATTGACTCGTCCTACCAATGAGCAGTTAATGTTTTTCCAATTGCTCAAGTCTAGTTTTAGTTGTGTGGAGAGTGTTTTGTAGTTGTGTTTATATAGTTCCTGAGTTTGTCTCAGGAGATAGATTCCTAGCTATTTTATTTTGTCTAAGGTGATTTTGAATGGGATTTCTCTTTCTAGTTTTTGCTGCTGACCTATGTTGGAGATATATAGAAATGCTGATGACTTATGCGGGTTTATTTTGTATCCTGCAACTTTGCTAAAGTTGTTGATTATTTCTACTAGCTTTTTGGTTGAATCTCTAGGATTCTTTAAGTAGACCATCATGTCATCTGCAAAGAGAGATAACTTGGTCTACTCCCTGCCTATTTTGATGCCTTCGATTCCTTTATCTTCTCTATTTGCTACTGCTAGTGTTTCTAGTACAATGTCAAATAGCAGAGGTGATAATGGGCATCCTTGTTTCACTCCTGATCTTATTGGGAATGCATTTAGTTTATTCCCATTGCAGATGATATTGGCTGATGGTTTTAGATATATGCTGTTTATTATTTTTAGAAACTACCCTCCTATTCCTATGCTTTCTAGTGTTTTCAATAGGAATAGATGTTGTATTTTATTAAAGGCTTTTTATGCATCTATTGAAATAATCATGTGACTTTTGTTGGTTTGCTTGTTGATATGGTCGATTATGTGAATAGTTTTCCTAATATTGAACCAGCCCTGCATACCTGGTATAAATCCTACTTGATCATGGTGGATGACTCTTCTGATCACTTGCTGGAGTCTTTTTGCTAGTATCCTATTTAAGATTTTTACATCTATATTCATTAGGGAGATTGGTCTATAATTTTCTTTCTCTGTTTTTGATCTGCCTGGTTTTGGAATCAGTACCATGTTTGTGTCATAAAAGGAGTTTGGTAGAATTCCCTCTTTGCTTATTATGTCAAATAGTTTGTATAGTATTGGGATTAATTGTTCCATTGATTATGGAAAGAGCCGTGTCTGCTCCAAAATGAAAGTCCAAAAAGAGCCAAGAGAGCCCCTCAAAAGCCTTTGAATCAGCTTAAATACCTTCTCCATCTCGGCCCAGGTGAGATTACAAGGCATTCTGGGGAAGTGGAGCAAAGGCTCATGGGGATTGTAGTCCTGTATTCGAGTCTACTTTTTACACAAGATACAGGACCAAGATACTGGATAATTTACCCGAGTTGGATACCCAATATACTAGTAATATCACCTCTGAAAACAGTGCTATATTAGAGCGTCACTCATAAGGCTGGTTGTCTTTGGTTCCTAACCAGAGTCTAGCTTTCATTGTGAGACTGACCCTCTCTCAGAAACCCATTTCTTTATGGCTTGGAGACTTTGTTTTATTTTGTTGCCTCAGCTAATAAATTTCTGCCCAAAGTGACATTGCTCATCAGTTCGAACTCCTAGCTCTTCTTTTAGCACATATTACTGTTGCATCTTCCACTTGCCTGGGTCAAAGTCCCATTCCTAGATTTTTCCAGTTTCCATGGCTCAGGGCTTGAATGTCTTCTCTTTCTCATGTTGAGGATTATGTTGAGTTTCATGTTTTCAAGGAACTGGAAAGCATTTGATCTCCAGGTATAACTAGACAATCTGAGGCTTCAGATCATTGTTCCCTTGACCATTAGTCAGTGATTCAGCTGGACTTTTGTGAATTTTAGATTTATTCTACCCTGCTTAGTCTAACAAACACGAATGTCTACACCCCTACTTAATGATTAAATGTTGAGGAGTATGGCCTATGACAGAAATGTGCTAGCAATTGAGAAATAAGAAACAACTGACAGACCCCCTGGACTGTCCTAAGACAAGTTTAAGCTACCATTGGCACATGTGAGATGCAGAAGTGATGTTTAAAAAAAAGTCTATATATTCTTGTCACTTCCTCTTGCTGAGCTCTTTTTGGCGACAGAAGAATTGAGCTCAGGGTCTCTCTCTTGGACACGTTGGGTTTGACTAGCGGTGTGGCTTGTGGCAGCATTTTAGCATCTTGGCATCTTGGTGTGGGTCAGGTGAGGCATCTTCCCTGAGCTCTTTCAGAGTTTAGGCTGATTCCTTTTGTCCTTTACCTTTCCTAAAACACTATCCTCCAGGAGGCCCCTCATCTTGGAGGAGGCCTCATGGCTGGAAGCTGAGCTAGATTAAATCTTGGAGGAGGCCTCTTGGTTGAGGTCTCTGAATTCCCCTTGGCTCAGGCTAGGCTGGAGAAATCTTATACCCTTTTCCTTCTCTCTTCTTTTTCTTAATTCCTTCCCTATATATTATTTAAACCACCATAAAATTCCAAATTTTTGTGTATTTTTATTGGGATTTGAATTTATCACTGGCGACCATAAGTATTATATATTAGTCAAAACCCCCTAAATTTACACCTTATACTTTAGGGGTTGGAGGACCATAAGGTTCTGAAACTCAGCATTTAACTAGGCAAAATCAAATTAATTAACAACCAAGAAAGAAAATGCTTTTGTTCTATATATCCTCCTAGAGCTACCAAAGCCATTGGACCTGTTTTCCTTTGTTTGTCCATTCATTTGTTCATTCATTCATTCATTCATTCATTCATTCATTCATTCGTTCATTTGTTTGTTCCTTTCTCTCTCTCTCTCTTTCTCTTTCTTTCTTTCTCTCTTTCTCTCTCTTTCTTTCTCTTTCTTTCTTTCTTTCTTTCTTTCTTTCTTTCTTTCTTTCTTTCTTTCTTTCTTTCTTTCTTTCTTTCTTTCTTTCTTTCTTTCTTTCTTTCTTTCTTTCTTTCTTTCTTTCTTTCTTTCTTTCTCTCTCTCTCTCTCTCTCTTTCTCTCTCTCTCTCTCTCTCTTTCTTTCTTTCTTTCTTTCTTTCTTTCTTTCTTTCTTTCTTTCTTTCTTTCTTTCTTTCTTTCTTTCTTTCTTTCTTTCTTTCTTTCTTTCTCTTAGCTTTGCCCATTGTAGCTATAGATTTGGTTTTGTTGATTATGTTCTACATTATATAGTTTTTTCTTATATGCTTCATAGTCCAATACTCAGGTATTCCAAAAGACTGATCAAAACAAAAAAAAATTCTATGAAATAGCTTTTTTTGCCTTATAAACACCTTCCTACTTCATCCAAAAGGTAAATGTCACAGCCCACCCATAGTTCAGATGCCATTGACGGAATTGTTTCAGAGGCAGGCAAGAATCTCTACTTAACAGGAATCTCAAGCCTTGGAGTCTCTAGAACAAAGGTCTCTTTCAAAATGTTGCAGCCAGCTAGCCTGCCCAACAGGGAAGTCCCCAAAAGCTACAGGACCTATGGCTGTAGACCACAGGAACTCAGCAAAGCCCTGAAACCAATTGTCCTCTTCTCCCTTTCTGAGGAGGTTCAAGTCCAGGAGGAGAACCATGCTTTCTACAAGGTGGAAGAATATTTCTGCTCTCTCCTGATGCAAATATTTCTTTATAAAAGGTATTTCAACTATTTTGGCTAGATGGAACTAGTATTCAGGAGATCCTCACTTAACTTGTGGAAAATTCCAAATCTAGAGTTGGGAGCCATTTCCATAAAGACTACATATATACTATTAGCATCCCTGAAGGTTATTTAACAAGTGGAACAAATGAATGAGGAATGAGTGAGAGGGAAACATATTTTACCTGTCTTTCAGCCAGTGGAGGCCAGGATAAATGTGTTTCACCAATGATGTGTTTACTGGGAGCATGGTCCAAAAAGTCAAAGATAGTGGTATTAGTGCAGTCAGAGCAGCCAAAAAAGCCCAACATGAGAGATGGGCACTGAAAATATGCCTCTTATAATTGCTTATTGTATTGAGTTGCTTGCCAGTTGTTTGCAGGATCCATGGAATAAAATTTTGTTAGTGAACCTTTGCTGCTTTTTCACTCACTATAATCTGTAGTATAAACCTTCTCCCAAACTGAATAGGGCAGGGATAGAACAGTGTTGAAGGATAGGATAAAGATGGGATATGATGTTGAACTTGAGCTTTATTCTTCTTTCACTCTCATATTAGTCTCAAGTTCGAAATATACCATATACCAGAAGTGATCTCTGACAAATATGAATCAATTGTTTGGCAAATGTGAATCTTAAAAACTACTCAGACTGTACTTTAGAAGATTTGATTTTAGCTGTTTCTTTTTTGTAACAATGGAGATACTTGGTCTAACAAGAATCAGGAATGTATTGGGAACTTTTAAAATTACCCCACCCTAATTAGACATACTTTAGGGGAAGATAGAGTTGTAAACTCCTGAATGAACAATGAAGGTACTTAACTCATACCTTATAGTGAAGCTAGAACCTTAAGCTAGGTCTATTTTTAGATCTAATACAAAAAGGTGTTAAGTACCTGTAAAGGTTAAATTAATCACAAAAAGGTCAAGTAACTCACAAAAGGCAAGCTTAACAAAGTGTGAAGTATTCAGAAGGTATACTCTAAATAGAGGAGGTGAGAACTAAAGAGTGGTGAGAACTAAGAATGGACAGACCTGGAGAAAAAGTGTCTACTGTGATTGGTAGATGTGAAAATTTAGGGGAGGTGACATAAAAGAAAATTTCTTTAAAAGGAGGGGTAAAACGTCAGTTCAGCCAATTCAGTTCAGAGATGGTTTTCTGAACTCAGTTCAGGAGATTGAGTTCAGTGGAGAACTGGAACCCAGCTTGGAGACAATCTTGTGGTGAGTGATAAGACTGACTCCCTTACCCTTAGGATCAGGGAGGTCACTTTGGCCAAGGCCTTTAACTACTTCCTGGCTCAGCCTGAGCCAGAACAGTTTAAATTAATTCTCTTTCTGTCTCTCTGTCTCTCTGTCTCTGTCATTGTCTCTGTCTCTGTCTCTCTCTCTCTGTCCCTCTCTGTCTGTCTGTCTCTCTCTCCTTAATTCCTTCTCTCTCTATTAATTAAAATCTCCATAATTCCCAGCTGACTTGGGTATTTTATTATTTGGGAATTTTCCCTGGTGACCAATCATTTAGATTTAAGTCAAAACACTAAAATTATCCTTACACAAAAGAGCCAGCCTGATTGGGCACAAACACACTAATTACAATCCTGTATATCAATGTCACCACTGAATTTAGGAAACATTCTTAAAAAGCCCAGTGCTCATGCAAGCTATCTAAAAGTTCCATCAACTAAGAGGAACACACATGAGAAGCATCTGCTAAGTGAGATAATTAGGCTGACTCCAGCAGAGTCATCATGCTCACCAGCCACTTTAGAGAGCAGTGGTTTCTGATTGAACAAGCACTTCTACAGGTTTGAGTATTTCATGGTCTACCAAATGGCTATCATCTTGATTAACAAATGTCTGAAATATGTTCCTGATTTTTTTCACATTTCCATAAGGCTTATGCCTTTTTTTTTTTTTGACAAAGAACTGCTTCCCTTAGCCCAGACTCTGAGAATTAATGCCTAAGGTGACAATTTCAATTATCCCTATCTTTACAACACAATTTGGGGAGAGCCAATGGGGATAGTGTTTACTGGTGGTGGTAATGGCATGTACCAGGATGTGCTAGCCTGACTATGGGGTTATGCTTCAGAAATGAAGTTGCTCAAGGCTAATAGAGAGTTATAGCATGAGGAGGGATCTCAGAAACCATCTAGTTCAACTCATATTTAAATGATAACAATGCTAATGACTAGCATTTATATAAAGCTGTAAGGTTTACAAATCTCTTTATATGTTATTTTATTTAATTCTGACAACAATCCTGCTATTATTCTCCCTATTTTAGAGATGAAGAAACTGAGGCTGGGAAAGGGTAAGTGACCTGCACGGGGACATGCACATATCAGACATAGGATTTGGACTTTGACATTTTTGATTTCAAGTTTAACTCTATTCCCTTTGCCACCTAAATGCCTAAGGAATACTTTTTACAACATATCTAGAAAAAAATATACCAGCTGCTTAAAGATTCCCTATGAGAGAGAACTCTTTACCTTAAAATATGCTCTTCTTTGGGATAAGGAGAGCAACTAGGCCTGCAATTTCATTGCTTTAAAGAATTCCTGATGAGAAACTACTAATATAGGTCAACAATTGCTTCTTTGTAATTCATAGTTGGAGAGAGCTACCTGGAGCATTGGGACTTGCTTGCTGAAGATCACAGAGCCAGTCTGTGTCAGAGAGAGGACTTGAATCTAGGTCTTCCTGATTCTGAAGCCAATTCTCTATATGCTATGACAATACAATATTGCCTCTCTCTCCTTTGGGATATTTGTGCTTATTAGGAGGGCTCACTCAACCTTGGATCATAGAATTACAGATTTAGAATTGGAAGGTATCTTAGTATATAGCATGAAGTCTGATCATCATTTTACAGTTAAGGAAATGGGTACCTAGAAATATGATATGTCTTACTTGAGGTCTTTAAGAGAGAAAATCCACTACTCCCCAATTGAAATTCATTGCCTTTAGAACTCTGCTTTCTAAGGGTCTAAAACTCTCCTCAGAGACTGAAATTCCTCCATATGATGCTTCTAAATCTGTAGGAATGGCTTTGGCAGAGCTCTCAGGTTCTATAATCTGTGGTGGTGGTGGGTCTTGGCAGAGTAGGAAACCCTGGAAGAGTATTTCAGATGCAAGTTAGACTCTTTTGTGGTGAATACTTGGGAACTTCTGTTCTCTACCCTCTGAAGTGAAGGTGTGAATGGTCTCAATGCTCCCCACAGATACAGCTATCCAGTTTTTCCCCAAACATTTTTCTTTCTTTCCTTTTTTTTGCTCATGACACAATATTCTTTGCTGTGAGGACTCAGAGCAGGGCACATTGAACATTTAAATGGTCAACACTATAGTAACATTAATAGACATGTGCATATACAGTTTCCCTTCCATTACAAGCAATTATTTTTATTTTTGTTGATTTTGTGAATTTAGGATCTGAAATGTTTTTAGATTAGTTCAAATATATGGGCAAGTTTTTGATTTTTTTGGAATGCTATACTTAGCATATTGAGTTTATGTTCAGCTTCTGACACTAAATAGACACATAACCCTGATCAAGTCACTTAACTTCTATTGCAGGTTCTTCAACTGTGAAATGGGGAAGATAACAGAGTCTATCTCACAGTCTAATTACTAATCAGACCATTTGGTTGTAAGGACCAAATAAAATAATACTTGTAAAAAGCACTTAGCACAGTTTCCCACACAATCCCTATATAAACGCTTGTTCCTTCCTCTTTCCCAAACTGATTATGTTGAGTAACTAAAATTTATATTAAGCAAATTTGTCTGTAAATTTTATTTAATTTACAATAACAAAACCCCAAATTTTGTGTCACAACTAAGCAAGATTCATCCTGTACCCTTTGAGAACCACTATAGTAGCAGTTTTACAGACAATTCTAAATAGGCATAAAAGCAGGCATTGAGAATTATTTTTCACCTAGAGTCAGCATCTTTAATCAGACTATTAGTTCCAGGTCATCCAAGCTCTAAGAGATGAGTTTAATGAGAAGAAAGCAGGGTGATTTGTGTTTCCTCAGTATTCTATGAGATTTGAAAAACTCTATTGCAAATACAAATGCTCCTTCTCACATTTAGATAAGTTCAACAAGGATTGTTCAGTTTTTGTCACTGCATCCTCATGTTCTAGCTGAGTGGCTAACATGTGGTGTGTGTTATTAAATGATGGTCTGATTTCTTCATTAAGGAGAACAATTTGATTCCCAGTCTTTGAACACCATTAGAAACTAAAATAGAATTAGAACTCAGATCCAGTAGTTCTTATATTATGATTCGGGACCTACTCATGCCTTTTTTAATATTTTCCTTTCCTGAACTGCCATAGCTCTTGTTTGATATTCTTTTGGTACTCATATTTTTATATACTTCTTTCTCATAGACTCATACAATCATAGGTCCAGAGTTAGGAGGGGCTTTAGAGGTTATCATGTCCAACTTTGTTATTTTACAAATGAGGAAACTAAGATCCACATAAGTGTATTAATTCATATAGGTTATAGATGGTTCAGGTAAGATTTGAACTTCAGAAATTAGAAGTGATTTTAAATTTGTGGTTCTTTCTACAAATGCCTGGATAGTAGAGAATACAGCTTCTTTGTCTTCATATTTCCCCCTTTCTAATAACTAATCAATCAATTGATAAATATCAACTAAGTTCCTACTGTAAGTGCTTTGCACTAGTAGCCAATGATTGAGTAAATTAATGAATATTGGATGGGAAGAGATATATCTTTAGCCACAGAATATAATCACTATGAGCATATTTCAAAGGAAAAAAATCCCATGATTCAGTCAATAGTTATATGCAAAACATATAGAGGACATATATCTTCTCATTTGTCCCAGGCTCAGGTTTCAAGGGTGGGAAGCTAGGTTACACTGTAGATAGATCCCCAGGCCTGGAGTTAGGTGGATCTGGGTTCAAATTTAGACCCAGACATTTGCTAGATTTGTAACCCTGGGCAAATAACTTAATTCCCTTTGCCTAGCTCTTGCCTTCCTGTCTTAAGGGTTTAAGAAAATACTAAGGCAAGTACAAATAATGGTGTTCACAGAGCTCTCTCTGACATCATGATGCCTGCTTTTCTTTGTCAACACTTAACAGCTATAGGGTGAGGAACTCTCTCTGATCCGATAAACATTTGTATAGCATGGAAATAGTCATAGAGTAAAATGAGCATGGATTTCATCACTTAATATTATGGATTTCTTGATGCTAATGAACATAGTTCAGTTCTTTTAATAGTATGCTATTTTCTGGCCCTTAGACAAGAATCTCATATTTAGTGTCAACAGATTACTTAATGATTATGGGTAATCCAAAATTTAGGATTCCTAAAAACAGTTTCTGAATTCCTACCATCTTCACTGCAGAAGGAAATAGGAACCCATAGGAGTAGAGGATATTTTTTAAAAATCACTTTTGTTTCAGGGATTGACAATGTCAGAGAATTTATCACATAGATGATAATGTACTAGTGAAGACAACTTGGTCCTTAGCATCATTAGTCATTAATAATGTGTGGGGTCCATTGCTAAATTCTTTTTTGGTTATAGCATAGTGGATATGTCAAGAGCTTGCAGTCAACTGGCATAACCTTTGAGAATCCAAATTCACTTTCATGCCATAATGAGGCACAAGAGAAGTACTTTGTGGTAGAACTGAACCATTGCAATATTGGTACTCTTGTCTGAATATAACAAGAAGACAAAAGCAAGTTGCAGCTAAATGGAAAGATGGCTCACAAGTCCTCTTGGGAAAGAGAGCCATTTTGGGGGGGTGTAATTAATTTCATTGTATATTTCAAGACAATAAGAAACATTTAATGAAATATTAGTGTAAAAAGCCAAAATCAAAACACAAAATCCCCAAGACAAAAACTAAAAAACCTATTACCCCAATAATTTCTCTGGGTGTACCAATATTTATTGTAAAGAATGAATATGTAAAGAAATCACATGAAGGCAAATATATATACTTAGGGACTTTAATGCAAAGTTGGGCTAGTAAATATGAAGTATGCTAGTAAAAATTGTTCACATACTATGTGAAGTATGCTAGTAAAATACAGTGCAGTTTTAAGAAATAAAAGATACTTGCTGAATACTCAGAATCCTAATTTATACATCCTGAGTACCTTATTTAAGAAGAGTTTTGGAAAATTTTGGCCATGACGAGCCCTAATGGTGCCACAGAAATGATACATACTTAATTTTAATGGATAGGAAGTTATAATAATATAATATAATATAATAATATAATAAAAGCTATTTCTGTGTAGTCCCATGATTGGCTAGTTAGAACAGAGATCAAAATCAACTTCAAATTAGAAAAAAAGATTAAGAAGAAAAAATGTCCTTTAGTTTTGAAAGCCTCATTTCCTTTTAAAATGAGAAATGTAAAAAAAAGCAAAGAAAAACATTGCTTCCTTTGGAAGTTGGATTCATTCAAATTAGTTACCACAAAGCTAAGGTCAAAAGACTCTAGAAACCTCTTACCCAGCAATCATTTGATCTTCTAAGCAAGTAAAGAGATATGGCAGCTAACTGCAATACCTACAATATTGGCAGAAGATGAAGAACTGTATTGCCTCACAAGTTAGTGAAAAAGCACTGGAAGTGAAAAGAAGTCAGAAGGAAGCTTGGCATGAGACCAAACAAAGCCATATAATTTCAAAAGAATTTGTAGATAAACCTGGCAAGAGAACAACAAACAGAAAGGAAATGAAACAGATTTGTCATCATTTACATATTTTATTTTCATCACTAATGATTGCAAATCCACATTTGGATTATAGCACCTCAGTCCAAGATATGTTATATTAACAAGTTGAAATTCCACCTCACAAGATGAATCTGGGAAACACAACTGTGCATGGAGATCTTTGCTTGAAGTTTCAAAATCTTAAAAGAATTGAGAAATTGCTTTACAAAATATTTTAGAGAGGGAAAAAGAATGCTAAAAGAATAAGGAAAAAAATCAAGAGCAATGTATATTCTGCCCAAAAGGCAATCAGAAGGTTGTTAACTACTATCCTACGTCCTTTCACATTTTTATATGATCTTTATGAAAACTATTGATATGCAAGTTGTGATATAGTGGAAAGAATATTGAACATAGAAGCAACACAGAGCCTATTCTGAGTCTTGCCTTTGACATTTACTGAAAGTGGCATCATGGACAAGTCACTGGGTTTTATATGTATCATTGTTCAAAATCCATGTCCATATTATTCATATTTGCAATAGTGATTGTTTAATATCAAAACCCCTATCATATCCCCATCAAACTACATGAATGAGCTTATGTTTTCCTTCTGCATTTCTACTCACACAGTTCTTTCTCTGTATATGTATAGCATTCTTTCTCCTAAGTCTCTCTAGATTGTCCTGGATTGTTGCATTGTTGCTACTAGAAAAGTCTATTACTTTTGATTGTGCCTTAAGTTATCAGTCTCCTTGTACAATATTTTCCAGGTTTTGCTCCTTTCACTATGCATTAATTCCTGGTGGTCTTTCCAGTTCACATAGAAATCTTCCAGTTCATCATTCCTTTCAGCACAGTAGTATTCCATTACCATTGGATATCACAGTTTGTGCAGTCATTGCCCAATTGAGGAGCATTCCTTTATTTTCCATTTTTTGCCACCACAGAGCTCAGCTATAAATATTTTTGTAGAAATATCTTTCTTATCTCTTTGGGGTACAAACCCAACAGTGGTATGGTTGAATCAAAGGACAGGCATTTTTAAAGCCCTTGGGGCATAATTCCAAATTGCCCTCCAGAATGGTTTCGACCAATTCACAACTCAGCATTAGTGTCCCAATTTTGCCCCCCCCCCAAAAAAAAATTTATCACTTTCCTTGCTACTATACTGGCCAGTCTGCTAGGTGTAAAGTATTACCTCAAAGTTGTTTTAATTTGCATTTCTCTAATCAAGAGGGATTTAGAACACTTTTTCATGTGATTATTGATTTGATTTCTTCATCTGCCTATACATATTTTTTGACCATTTGTTGATTAGGGAATAGCTTGATTTTTTTTTGTAAACTTGACTTAGTTCCTTATATATTTGGGAAATTAAACCTTTTTTCAGAGATTTTTGTTATAATGTTATAAATATATAAATATGTAAATAAAAACATTATAAATGTTTTTCCTGATTTGTTGCTTTCTTCTTTGGTTGCATTGGTTTTATTTGTACAAAAACTTTTTTAATTTGATGTAATCAAAATCATTCATTTTACATTTTGTAATGTTCTCTATATCTTGTTCAGTCTTAAATTCCTTCCTTTCCCACAGTTCTGACAGGTAAACTATTCTATGTTCACCTAATTTATTTATGATTTCACTCTTTATATTTAAGTCATTTACCCATTTTGAACTTATTTTGGTACAGGGTGTGAGATGTTGATCTTGACCTGATTTTTCCCATATGGTTTTCCAAATTTTCCACCAGTTTTGTCAAATACTGAGTTCTTGTCCCAAAAGCTGGGAAACCGGGCTTTTTTAAAAAAAGCAGAATATATATTTTTCATATCCCAGATGACTAAAGGTTATAGAATATGCAAGATTCTGTTATGTTTGCTTTTTTGGCAATTGCCCAAATTATATCTTGGTAATTATATACTTATATACACACATATATACAATATGCATATATACACACTTTATGTATACATAATATTCATATACACATACATATTTTATATATATATATCACATTAAACATGATAGAATAAATATTACCTTAAAGATTCTCATCCAATGAAGAATTTCTCATACATATTTAAAGTTTCTGTGTATAAAAATTCTGAAAATGTTTCTGCTCCCTCTTTAGGCTACATATTATAAAATAAAATTAGAACAGTATTTTAGCCTTAATCCTTCGAGGAGAGATCCTTATCATTATCTAATCATAGCCTTTATTTAGATATCATTTCTAAAAAAGAATGCTCGGAACTAAGCCTTTTTCTCCTTACCAAGAGCCTAGCTACTGTGAGAAAACTAGTTGAAAATTCAGTGAGGAAATCTTTCCCTATGGATAACATTAGGGTGATGAATGTCTAAAGGCAAGAAACCCTTCAATGATAAACTTATTCTTTCCCTTTGCCATGCTCTGGCTAAAAGAAGAAAAAAAATATTACATTACTTCAGTTAATGGAAGTATCCCTTGTATTTATTTATGAACACATGGAAAGAAGAATTAAGACTTATCAAAAAGAAAATGAATCATTTTAGGAAAAATAATTCTCTAGGATGCAAGGACATTTTAAATTGTTATTCTGAGATTGTTAACTAAAATATGAATCCTTACTCAATTTTTGCTGGGATTTTATCTTTTGCATTCCCCTTAATTCTAGTTTCTTCCCTATGTTGATTATTTCCAATAATCCAGTATAAAGCCTGCTTGTACTTAACTGTTTATATTTTGCATGTCCCCTTAGATTCTGAGTTCTTCGAAAGCAGGGATTATCTTTAGCCTTTCTTTTTATTCTTCAAATGCTTACTATAATGCCTGGCATATAGTAGGTGACTGACTAGGTGAGACTATTATAAATTATAATTCCAAAATACTTGTATTGGAGAGATTTTTAAGGCATTCCATTAAGTGACCTGTTTATTAATGGCAAGTGTTAAATTGGTACATATTTCATGACCAAAATATTCTTCTCTGTTATGATAAATATCTTTTATGTGATCCAAATGTAAGATAGATTATGTAGAGATGGCAATATCCTCCTGTGTTGATTGTTTCAAGCCTGAGCATATTGTAGTCTCCTAAATGAGAGTCCCACTTATTAAAAATGGATTTTTCTAAGCATTTACATGGGAAAACCAAATGGATGAAAATGTCTGTTGAACACACTCTAAGCCATTGGATAGACAGCCCTTAGTATATTAATTATGCGTGTACCTGGAATGTATATAGCAAATACATATTGAGTTGGTCTTAAATTTTCATAGGAGGAATGAGGTATTGGATTTTACTTAGAAAACTGTGTAATATTTCAAATGATTCCAAGGTGTTCAAAAACAAAAACAAAACAAGAGAAAACATCTTTATAAAAGTAATATTCTCCAAATGTTATATGGCTATATTTCTTGGAATACTTAGGCTTTCAAAGCCAGTTTGAGTGACCTACATATCAATAAAAGAATTGTGGGTACAAAAAATGGCAACATATTAACAATAATGTGTTAAGCATAAGTGGGTGTAATATTAGAACAGGACTTGGAACAGTTATAATATGAAAGTAAGGAATAATATTGATAGCCTGAGTAACAGGAACATGACTCAGTTGAAAGAGTCTTGGACCTGGAGTTATGAAGACCTGATTTAAAATACAATCTCAGAAATTTAACAGTTGTCTAACCCCAGCAAAATCACTAATTTCCTTATCTGTAAAATGGGGATAATAATAGCAGGTTCATTGTGAGTATAAAATAATATAGTGCTACCCAAAACTCATCTGCATAGAAGTAATTGAATTAATGAGAGCTTAAAAGATTGCCAAGAAAAATAGTATAGAGGGAGAAGAGAAGAGGGCATAAGATAGAACTTTGGGGGACATCTACAGTTAGTGATCATGACCTACATGATGATTGGGCAAGGGAGACTGAGAAGTGGTTAGACAGTAGAAGAACCAAAACAGAGTGGCATATTGAAAATTTAGATTGAAAAGAGAAAAGTCACACATTTTGATTGTCCTCCTTTTTAATCTCTCCTCTCTCATGCAAAACACTGTGCTTAATATTTGGGCAAGTAGAAAGACAAATGGGAATAAAATATCTGTTGTGAGAAATTAAGAAAAAAATAGTGTGAAAGTACATGGAAGAAAATAATTCAATAAAAAGAACATTTAGAAGGATGTGAGAAGTACAAGGGACTATCTATGAGAATTTATAGGATGGTAGGATTAGTTAAAGATTTTACTTGCGACAGTGTGTTCCAGTTGGGGTTTTAGTTAGATTGAGTTCTCAAATATCAGAGTTGTGAAGGGAAGACATTCCAGGAAAGGCACAAAGGTGAGAAAGTCCCACAAAGGTGGGACTAATGCAGACAATCATATATTGAGAGTTGATTGGAAATTTAGAGGTTCTTGAAGGTGATATGAAAGCACAAGGTACA
This sequence comes from Monodelphis domestica, assembly GCF_027887165.1. Lineage (NCBI taxonomy): Eukaryota > Metazoa > Chordata > Mammalia > Didelphimorphia > Didelphidae > Monodelphis > Monodelphis domestica. Next base: position 346,028,842 of record NC_077227.1, on the reverse strand, counting down.
TGAAAGAGATTGTCAGAAAAGTGGCCAGAAAGACAATCAAACCTCATTGTTGAGTGCTTTAAATGGCAATCTATGGAGTTAGGACTTTAGTGTATGATCCAGAAGAGCATTTTAAGAAGAGGAAAGATAAAAAAAAAAAACCTGCATGATAGGGACCTTATAAGCCATATAATTCAGCCCCATTATTTTATATGAGGGAAATTAGGTCTAACGAAGATAAAGGACTTTCCCAAGGTCAAACAAAAGGAAAGTAAGAGTTAAGATTTCAGTCTATTTCTTTTGATACCAAACCTGATGTTCTTTGGTTTTTACTGGAGGTAATAGCTTTCAGACACCTTTTACAATAGAGGGCTTGGAGAGGTAATGAGGGGAAGAAGTAAGGCTATGAATGATTTTTAAGACATTCAGTATCTGGACTGTAAAATATTTCAAATAAGTTAGGAAGTATTTGAAAAATTAAAGCCTGTTTCTGCAACGAGAGGATTCTCTTTGAAAAACTACTAGTTATTCCAGGAACCCTAAATTTGGTTGGAAACTGACTTTGAAACCTTTGAGAAACCTCTAAGCTATTTTGTAAAATTTTAAGGCAGCCACATCTCTGACTGACTGAGAATATTTTGGAAGAAAGCAATGGAGAAGTAGGGGAAGGCTCTCTGAACTTTTTCTGTGTTGGCTAATGGGCATTAATCTTTGAGAAGGATACTTTTTTGAAATAGCTTCCTGCAAAGGGTGAAAAATAGTCTGCATGTAGGTTAGGGGCATGTCAGTTTGACTTATCATTAGACCTAACAGTATTCAAAACCTAATTCCTGGATGGTTTTTTAAATTTTTCACTGAAGAAAATAATCCTGAGTTAGATAATCATTCTGCCCCCCCCCATTTTTACTGCTGCAACTGAACTAGATATTTTCTTCCTAGATTAGGAAGAAACAGTAATAATTTTCCCATTTCCTTTTGGATAATTTGGGATTTTTGATTATTTGACTTTAAAAAAAATGCCCTAAGTAGAAATTTTCAAGTGACCTTTTTTTGACTCTTCTGTAGTAGCTCCTTAATTGGAAGACAGAGGGGTAATAAACTGTATGAAGAACAGGAAACTGAGGCTCATTAACTGTAACCTACTTGCTGTGTGGATCTTGGAATATCACTCTGTACCTCAGTTTCTCTTCCAGAAAATGGGGATATCATGGATTAACGACATAAGGTAAAGCATTTAGAGTTAAATAAAGATGGACACTTAAAAGAGTAAGTGGAAAGTTGGTTAAACACAGTTAAATTTTGTCACTTTGACATAAAAAAGACCCTGGGTGTTCAAGGTAACATACAATAAGGGTAGAGCTTTCCTTGTGGACAATGTGTAGAGCTAGATTTATCTCCCTCTGCCCATTTCTTAGGATACAAGTACTCAGTTCTAAAGGTATTGGGGATGCTAAGGCAATCCCTCAAAATTGCAAAAGACCCAATTAGTATAGACTTTAAAAGTATTGACATCTTCCCCTGATGCTTTTGCTGTTTCCATTTGGATTGTGGCACAGTTTTTGCAACTGTAGGGTATTATCAAGGCATTCTTGATGTTATCTCTCTCTAGCAGATTTCTCTTATCATCATCCCCATTCTCTCTTACCTTCAATCTCTCACTAGGACTCCTTTGCTGCATAAAAATATTCATCCTTAAAAATCCCTTATTTGAGCCAAACATTCCTGCTAATTGCCTCCTAGATCTCTTTCACTTTTCAGCTAATCCCCTTGAGAAATCCATCTACACTAGATGCCTTGACTTCCTTTCCTCTTATCTTCTAAATCTTCTCTGATTTGGCTTCTGACCTCCACACTTAACCGAAACTTCTCTCTTTAAAGTTACTAATGGTCTTTGCCAAACTGAATAGTCTTTTCTCAATTGTCATCTTTGTTTACTTCTATGTAACCTTTATTACTGTTGAAAACATGTTGTAATCTCTCTTTTCTGGGTTTTTGTGCCATTGTTCTTTCTTGGTTCTGCTCCTATATGTCTGTTTCTTCTCAGTCTTAAAAATATTCTTCATTTTTTCTCAGTTACAAGTAAATAATTTTAATATCTTTCCTTTAGAACTTTGAGTTCAAAATTTCCCCCCTTCCTTCCCTCCTCCCTTGAGAAAGGAAAGGATTTGATAGAGCTTATACAAGTGGAGTCATACAAAATATATTTTCATATTGGCCATGTTGTGAAAAAGACAACCTCTCTTACCAAGAAAAATAATGAAAGGAAAATTATTATTTAATCTGCAACCAAGCTACATTAATTCTTTTTCAGGAGATGGATAACATTTTTCATCATACGTCCTTTGGAATTGATTTTGATCTTTGTATTGGTGAGAATAGCTGTCATTCACAGTTGACTAATATAAATATTGCTTTTAGTATGTAGTATAATATTCTCTTGGTTCAGCTTATTTCACTCTGCATCAGTGCATGTATTTCCACATTCTTCTGAAAATCATTCTGTTCATCATTTCTTACAACACAATAGTATTCCATTAAAATAATATAACACTTATTCAGCCTTTTCTTTTTTAAAAAATCTGTATTTTTCATTTCTCTAAGTGCATAATCTTATAAAACAAAACCTCCAAAATGTATGTCAAATGAACAAGTGAAAAATGTGTGAATTCATATTGATTTCCTACTTCAATAATTCTTTCTCTGGAGGAATAGCTTTCTTTGTCACAAATCCCTCAGAATTGTCCTGGGTCTTTTGTTTTTTTGAGTTATTTTTTATATTATATTATATATATATTTATATATAATATTTTATATATTGCTGAGTCTATCACATTTGATCATTCCGCAATATTGCTGTTTCTATTGACATTGTTTCCCTGGTTCTGCTTATTTCATTCTGCGTCAGTTTATGTAGGTCTTTCCAGCTCTTTCTGAAATCATCATGTTTATCATTTCCTTACAGCACAATACTATTCCATCACTATCATATACCACAATTTATCGAGCCATTCCCCAATTGATAGACATCACTTGAATTTTTAATTCTTTGCCACCACAAAAAGAGCAGCTATAAATATTTTTGTGCAAGGAGGTGCTTTCCCCTTTTAAAAAAATCTATATTACAGACATAGTAGTGGCATTGCAGGATCAAAGGATAAGCATTGTTTTATAGCCCATTGAGCATAATTCCAAATTGTATCAGTTCACAACTAGACTGGCAATGTATTAGTGTTGTGATTTTGCCACATCACCTCCAACATTTATCATTTTCCTTCACTGACATTTTGGCCATTCTGATAGGTATAGCACGTTACTCAGGGTTGTTTTAATTTGAATTTCTCTAATCAAGGGGAGCTTAGACTTCTTCAGCTTTCTCCCAATCGATAAGCATCTCCTCAGTTTCCAATTCTTTGCCAGAAAGAACCTATCTATCTATCTCTATCTATCTATCTATCTATCTATCTATCTATCTATCTATCTATCTATCTATCTATCTATCTATCCGTCTGTCTGTCTGTCTGTCTGTCTGTCTGTCTGTCTGTCTGTCTAATTGGACATTTAGGCCTCTTTTCTTTTTCTCTAATCCCTTAGTGATACAGAACAAGTAGTGTTATTACTGTGTCAAAGGGTATGTGCAATTTTAAAGCTCTTTGAGTGTGGTTCCAAATTTCTCTCCAGAATGGTTGGATGGATCAGTTCACAACACCATCAACAGTGTACTAGTGTCCAAATTTTCCCACATCCCTTCTAAAATTTGTCATTTTCCTTTTCTGTTATTAGCCAATCTAGTAGATGTGAGGTGGTACCTTAAAATTATTTTAATTTGCCCTAATTCAGAATGATTTAGATGCCTTTTTATATGATTATAGGTAGCTTTGATTTCTTTTTCTGAAAACTGTTTATATCCTTTAATCATTCATCAATTGGAGAATGACTAGTATTCTTATAAATTTCACATAGTTCTCTATATATTTGAGAAATAATATCTTTAATTAGGAAAAAAATTTCTGTAATCCCCCCCCCCCCCAGTTTTCTATTTTCCTTCTAATCTTGGTTGCATTGGTTTTGTTTTTTAAAACTTTTTTTTACACAAATACAATGCTCTTTATATCATTTGGACACAAATTCTTGTCTTACCCATAGATCTGAGCTGTAAACTATTCATTGTTCCCATAATTTGCTTCTGTATCACTTTTTATGTCTAAATCACATATCCATTTTGACTTTATTTTTGTATATGGTATGAGATGTCAATCTATACCTATTTTCTGCTATACTGTTCTCCAGTTTTCCCAACAGTTTTTTGTCAAATAGTGAATTCTCAAAAAAGCTTGGGGTTTTCAGACACTAGAATACCATGGTTATTAACTACTTTATATTATGTAACTAATATAGTCCATTGGTCCAGTTCTATATATTTTAGCTTGCACCAAATTGTTTTGATGATTACCACTTTATAATACAGTTGGAGATCTGTTTTGGCTAGGGCACCTTACACATGGTTTTTTCATTAATTTCCTCGATATTCTTAACTTTTTGGACTTTCAGATGAATTTTATTATTATTTTTCTAGTTCCATAAGATTATTACTTTTTTTTTCTATTTTGATTGGTTTGGTACTGAATAAGTACATTACTTAAGGTAGAATTGTTATTTTTATTATATTGGCATGGCCTACCTATGAGCAATTAATGTTGTTGTTCCAATTGCTTAGATATGACTATTTTTGTAGAAAATATTTTATAATTGTTTAATATGTTCCTACATTTTTCTTGGTGGGTAACCTCCTCCCTTGAATGTTTTATATTGTCTACAGTTGATTTAAATGGAATTTCTTTTTATATCTCTTGTTGTTGGATTTTGTTGTTAATATATAGTAATGCTGATGAATTATGTGGGTTAATTTATATTCTGCAACTCTGCTGAATTTGTTAATTATTTAAAACTAGAATTTTGGTTGATTTCCTAGGATTTTCCAAGTTTGTCATAATATCATCTGGAAAGAGTGAATGACACACACTCTTTACTCCAGCCAGTGGATTACTGGTTTAGAGAGATAAGACCTTTTCCCTACTCTGCCCACTCTGACTATGAATAACTGAAACCAGGGAAAGGAAAACTGAGGATAAGTGGTCAAGAGAGGAACTAATATAATTAGTTGCACTGCCAATTTCCTCCTGCAATTTATTTAGCTTTTTTTTTTTTAATTTGAGTGCTATACCACTTGATGAATAAATGTTTAATTCTGATATTACTTCACTGTTTAGGATACCTTTTAGCAAAATATAGTTTCCCTTGCTTCTCTTTTTAATTTTTTTTGCTTTTGTTTTGTTTGAGAACATTCATGATGCAATTTATTTTTACTCCAGCTGAAACATAATAATTTTGGTTCTAGTCTTTTGTTTTCACTCTATTTGTGTTTCTTTGCTTCAACCATATTTCTTGTAAATAACATATCATAGGATTCTGGTTTTTAATCCAGTCTACTCTCTGCTTCAGTTTTATGGGTGAATTCATCTCATTCTTATTCATAGTTATGATTGCTAACTTTATATTTCCCTCCATCCTATTTTCCCCTGTTATCCTCCTCTCTCTCTTCTTTTACCCTGTCCCCTTTTCAAAAGTGTTTTGTGTCTGACCTCCCCTCCCTCAACTACTCTCCCTTCAATCTGCTTCTTCTTCTCTTATCCCTATTCCCTTCTACTTTCCCTTATAGTAAGATAGATTTCTATCCTTAAATGAGTATGTATGTATGCCGATGAGAATAAAGTTAAGACATTGCTCATCCTCCTTTCCACTATAAAAACTCTTTTGCCCCATCATGTGAGAAAACTTATCCTATTCTATCTTCCTCTTCCTTTCTTCCCACTCATCCCTCTTTCTCACCCCTTAATTTAATTTTTTATATCATCTCATCTTAGTCAACTCATATCTGTACTCTTCATTTATGCATACCCATTCTATTACTCTCATAATGATTAATTTCTTAGGAGTTACATTGAGTGTCTTCCTCTATTGAAATGTTGATAGTTTAATATTATTGCATATCTTATAATTACTCTTTCATGTTGACTTTTTTATGCTTGTCTTGGATCTTGTATTTGAATATCCAATTTTCTATTCAGTCTGTGTCCTTTCATTAGGAATGCTTACCCCTGAAGGATTACACTGTTTTGTTACATTATTCCTGGTTGTAATACAAGTTCCTTTGCCCTCTGTAATGTCATATTCCAAGCCCTCCGATTTAATATAGAAACTGATAAATCTTCAGCTTGTACAGACTTCAAGAGATAGTGGAGGACAGAAGAACCTGGTATTCTATAGCCTATAGGGTCATGAAGAGTCAGACACAACTGAGTAATTGAACAATAACATCAGGGACACTTCTGCTTTTTATGGTGTTCTCTTCAATGGATTTTTATGCCTCCTTTACTCAATTGCCAATTGTCTTTTCATTATTTTCTTATATTGCTTATATTTGTTTTCTTAATTTTTCTTCTACTTCTCTTATTTGATTTTAAAAATTCTTTTTTATATCTTACAGGAATTTTTTTAGAGGGGGACCTGAGACCAACTCATATTTTCTTTGAAGTTTTGAATATAACGGCTTTGACATTGTTATCTTCTGCTCTTGTATCTTGACCTTATCTATTACCACAGTAACTTTCTGTCATCAGATTTTTGTTCCCACTCACCAATTTTTCTGGCTTTTTTCTTGACTTTTAACTTTATGTTAAAATTGGACTCTGTTCTTGGTGTTAAGGTTAAGTCCCATGCATTAGAATTTTTTTGTGCTGCTGTTTTCAGTTAGTTCTGTGTTCTTACAAAGTGATATCATCTAAGGAGAGGTGTGGTCACTGTTCTCCTGGCCTATGCTCTAGTCTTTCAGCAACTACAAGCACCCTTTTCTGCTCTGGAACTGTGACCAAGACCCCAAATGCCCAGTAGCCTAAAGTTCTAATATACTGGCACCTTTTCTTGACCTGTGACTCTAATCTATGACCCCCTTTGGTAAAAGGAACAGAGTCTTGCATCCTATGCCAGGAAATGGTACTGTTGAATGTAATTTTGACCACTTGACTTACTTCCTTATGGTTTGTGGATGGAGAAGCTATTGATTCTGCCACCTTTAAAACTTGATGCTTTGCACTGTACTCTCAATCAAATGAGATATAGGTTTACTAGTGACCTTCTGAAGTGATTCAGGCTGGAAAATTATTTTACTTTGTTGTTTTGTTGGTTCTGCCACTCCATTTTGAAGTACTACTTTAACAATATTTGGTGGGAAATTTGGAAGAGCTCAAGTGAGTCTCTGCCTTTTTTCTGCTTTCTGGCTCTCTTAATCTTTTTTTTTTTTTTGGTAAGTATGCATTTATTTGTAGGTATAAATGCTCTAGTCACTAACCATACAAATCCCATGAGGGATCCATTTTCCAATTCATTGTTTATCTCAATAATAATAACAGCTAGCACTTACTAAGTTCCAAGCTTGTGCTAAGTGCTTTACAAATATATCATTTGATCCTCACAAAAATCTGGAATGCATATGTTGATTTTAATCTATATTTTATAGATGATAAAACTCAGACAAAAAAAGGTGAAATGACTTAACCAGGGACACAAAGCTAAGAAGTATCTGATTCTGGATTTGAACTCAGGTCTTCATGACTTAAGGTCCAGAACTCTATCCACTGTATGATCTTGATGCCTCATTTAACTCCCATGTGTTCAATTATTTTCTATATATACATCCCTAGTCCCTCTCCCGAGCTACAGTACCAGATCAACAAATAAGTTTTGGAGGGTTTGAATAGGAAGCCCTATAGGCATTTTATTCTAAAATTCTCCACTACAAAACTAATTGTCTTCCCTCCTCAATGCTTCTCTCTTCCTAGCTTTACTATTATTATTAAGTATACCTCTATTCTCTCAGTTATCTAGACTTTTAATACTTGTACTATCTTTAACTCCTCACATAAAATCATTCCACATATCTCATCCGTTGACAAATCTAGTCATTTCTATTTCCACAACTTTTTTCTTTTTACTCAGAACTGCAACTTTAGTTTGGGTCCTCATCAATTCTCACTTTCACCACTGCAATAATTTTCTAATTGGTCTCTGTGTATCAAATCTCTTCCAATGTTAATTCATTTTGTGCTTAGCTCCTAAAAATGATCTTCCTAAAAGACATTCCTGACCATATTGTCCTGCCTCCCTCAGAGTCAATAAATTCTTATGCTTTTGCATCACATATTTGTTTCATGTCAAATATATTTTATATATATCATTATATATGTGCATATATATATATATATAAATACATATATATGTATACATTGTATATATGTCAACTAGGAACTTCTTTCACTAAAGAAGCTCCTTACGTGTTCTGAAATTTGTAGTTTTAGACTATGACCTCAAGTGGTGAGATACTAAACAACCTCCCCAAGGTCGCAAAGTGTAAGAGTTAAAACTGGTTTTGGTCAAATTAAGAGTTATAAAAATTGTTGTGGTCACTGATTATAAAAATTAACTCTCAAGTCATGAAGCTGTTAGTAATTTTAGTAGCTTTATTACAACAAGGTAGAGATAGTAAAGGGGGAAATGTAGGAAGGAGGTAGAAAGTATTGCCTAGCTAAGTAGCCTAGCTAAATACCCCATAATCACTAATCTGGGGGAATCCAGCTCAACTCTGACAAAGGCTCTCTCAGGTCCTGATCTTCAACCACGAGCCAAGGTCATCTCTTTAGCAAGAGACACCAATGCAGAATCCCTCTTTCAGCAAGAGCCACCAACACAGCAGAATCCCTCCAAAGCAGAAGTCCTCCAATGAAGAAATAGAATGCAGAAATCCTCCAAGGCAGAAGAAGTCTCTCTAACACAGAGGGGCTTATTCAGCTCTCTGGTCTAGCCTTTTATAGCTCTTTTCCCATGTCACTTCCTGTCTCTCTTGTTTCTACTTCCTTTCACTGTGGGCAGGTTTATCACATCTCAGGAACCAATTATAGTTTCTTAATTTGCCTGGTACTGCTTGGGGGGAGGGGGGTAGTGCTTGTGGGATCCATTTCCAAGATTTGAGTGTGTGAACTTCTAGTAAAATGTTCTTTAAGTGTCTGACTAACAAAGTGAGAAAAGAGGGGCACTCCAACTTCTTGATTGATTAAGTTAAAATAAACATAGGAGGAAAATTCCATTTACACGAAAGTCAGCATGTGTTCAGAAGCTAGATTTGAGCCAGGATCTTCTGCCTCTGAAGGCAGCTACCCATCTATTACTAATTCTTGATAACTTTCTTTTCTTGTAAGGATACAGTGAGAGGAGCACTAAAAGTAGAATTAATAATAACAACTAGTATTTGAAGAGTACTTTCAGGCTTGCAAAATATTCTACAAATATCATTTTATTTTATCCTTAGATCAGATAAATAGGTACTATTGCTATCCTAATTTTACAAATGGAAAAACTGAGGAAGATTCAAGTTAAGTGACTTGCCCAGGGTAACACAAGTAGTATGTGTCTGAGGCTGGATTTGAATTTAGGTCTTCTACTCTTCAGATTCACTTCTCTATGTGCTATACTATTGAGGGAGGAGAAAAAAAAAAGAAAAATAAGTAAAAGAGAGGTATATAGAAGGTCACCAGTTGCCCTGAGTGTTATAGTTTTCTACTACATCTGTGGTCCACTGATCTTGATACTCACTCACATTTCAACTTACAGTTTTTGTCTTTATGAATAGACTCTTTTTATCCACAAAAGGGTCTTCTCTTCTTCATTCTTTAGCCTGAAAGGTCTCATTTTGTGTTTTGAAGCCTTTCTGGCATTACTTGGTGTAATTTCTAGACATCAGTGTTGTCAGAACTAAGAAGAGAATTAAGCTGTCAGTTCTAATCCCCTCTAACAGGGTTTATCAATAATTAGCTTCTTTGATCAAGCCAGAGGTTACAGTCCCCACAGACAAAACATCAGGCTGAAGCTCAGGGAATTGAATACTTGTCAGATGAGGTTAGGTGCCTTGGTTTCTACACATCAGATATAATCCCATGCCTGGTCTTTGCTTCTGATTCTTAGTCAGATTTTTCTGTCTTTAGATCCTGAGACTAGGTTGAATTGAGAGACTCATTAAGCCCAAGTATAATTATCCATCTGGATATTCACATCTGTTGTTCATAAAATTGCTCCCATACTTTGGCAAAGAAAAAAGTAACATTTTATCTTAAGAAAAGTAATATTTTCACCAAACTTTTATTCCCTGTCTTACATTCCCCTTTGTTTCCCATGTGAAACATGCAGAAATAATAAGATATAACAAATAAAGGTGGGCTTATAAGTTTTCTTCCTTGGTTCCAGGCACCACTTAACCTATTTCTTTTTAACGATATGGAAAACCACTGTGAATAAAATATTAGAATGCCTTTCAGGGTACAGTACTGGAATGTGATGTCATAAATTGTGGGTTAGGAATTCTGCTGGCTCTGCCTTAGAAGCACACAAAAGCATACTTTAAGAGGCTATTTTTAGCAATAAAGATAATAGTTGAGCCTCTTTACTTAGGCAGCTACATATTAATCTAAGAATTAACCTCTTTTTTTTCTCCCACACTATGAAAGTAGCCTTCTAAGTAATCTTCCTGACTCTAGTGTATATCTTTTCTAGTACATTGTCTATGTTGTTTCTTAAGTAATTCTGGTCTCTCACTGAGTTCCTTGAGCGTAAGCACAATTTCTTATTGATTTTCATATCTATAGGCCTTTATAAACATAATTCTGATTTTGAGGCATGCACTGAATCAAATCTGTATTTGTTAGATACATGTAAAGTACACCCAGTTTACATTTAATAGATGCTTTTTTGCATGATTTTTCCTCTACCTGCAAACTTTCAGTGATTCATTATTGCCTACTTAATAGAAAGACTAGATTTTTAAGAATACTTCAAAGGGCCAGGCTAAGTCAGTGGACACATTACTTTTTTATCCATAAGGTAAAAAAATAGATAGCAAGATGAAAAACATTTTTAATGTAAAATTATTTTATCTGTTTGTAATTTGTATTTGAAATGCCTTTTTTTTTGGTCAATTGAAATGTGTCCTTTTAGCATTAATAAATTAGAGATTCCTGATCCAGCTTTCTCCCTTCTGGCTTAATTCACATTTGTTACTGTTTTTATCTCTTATTTCTGCTATTTGCATAAACAACCTGATAGTCATTGTAGGCCAATCTCAATCCCCTGGTCCCATTCTATCCTTTTATAGGCCCAGACTTTAGTCCTCACTTTTCCTTTTATTTGAATAGATTTATTTCCCTTACCCCATTTTCATTGGATGAAATCCTTTCCTTTCTTTAAGGCTCAACTCAGAGTCCATTCCTCCATTAAGACTTTGGTAACCACTCCCACATCCCAAGGCAAAAGCAAATTATTTTTTTTCTCACTATTTCACACAAGACTCTAATTAAACCTTTGCTTTTCCCCTCTAAAATTACACCTTTTTCAAATTTGTATACTTATCATTGTTGTAGTGAAAATTTCACCTTTTAAGATTGTTATAATATTGAACAATGGCCACCAAGAAATTTACTTATGAAATTCCTAAAATGAAACACTCAAGTCAGAATGGAGTTTATGGAGGTTTAATCACAATGGGAGTAGGGAAAAGGAGAGGGAGAGAAGGAGAGAGGAGAAAAGGGAAAGGGGTTACTCAACCTCTGACCAAGGAAGAGGGAGTTTAGGCCCAAAGGGCCAAGGTGGAAGGAATCAGTCCTTGACTCACGTGACCGATCTGAAGGGAAGCTGTCTGCGGGCCTCCTCCCTGTCCAAGCTCCTCACACAAACTGCTTCTAGCCCTGTCCACAGGAAGTGAGCGAATTTCCTAGGCTGCTCTCTCCATCACTTCCTGTGCCTCACAAGTGCCAATGGTGGCTCAAGCTTGGCTTGGGACAGCCCAGGTAGGCAGTTAGTTATTTCTCATTTGCCATTGACTAGCACATTCCCGTGTAGTGTGGGGTGTGCACAATTTTGGGTGCTAGACCAAGATGGAGATTTTAAAATTCACCATCCCCCTGGATGATGACTGGGGGACTAGTCTCTCCAATTGATCACTAAAGATAGATGTACTTCACCCCAAAAAATTCTAACTGTAAGTGTATACAAAATTTTTACCCACTAAGAGGAAAACTATAATAGTTGTAGATATGGGGAAATAGAGGAGAGAGAAAGACAGCAAACCAATGTTTTGCTGGGCACATTGACAAAAGCCAATTAGGGGGCAGTCCCCTTTGGCATAAGAGTGTACAATCAAAAAAATGTTAAATCAACCACACCCCAAGGTTCATTCTGGATCTTCCTGTAGTGAAAAGGTTTAGATATCTTTCTGCAAACAGTTCATTCTCTGGATTCAGTTAGTTAGCAAGCTTCTCTGAAGATCTATCTTGAACAAAATTTAAATCTTGGATTTTATGAAATACAATCCCCCCTGAAGAAAGTGTTGAAAAAACACTGAGTCCAGCTGAGGATGCAAGTTTTAGTTGTGGGGGTGTGTGAGTTAATCCAAAAGGAAAACAAAATGAAAATAAAATAAAAAACAAAAAACAAAAGAAGAAAAAGGGAAAAAATCAAGGGAAAAATTATAGACCCTTTATTTATATACATATATTTATATTAAAGAAGAATTCAAAATCAGTATCAAAATATCAAGAAATCTATGTATACAAAATTTTTTTAGAAAACAAGAATAAAAATTTTTTTTCTTTTATTTCACAGGCCCCTGTATTAGGGTCCAGTTAAGTAATTTCTAATCCCACAAGTCTGTAGGACAGAATGCAGCAAATTTACTTACCCATTTGCAGCCAAGGCTAGAGGAAGTGGCCATACTATAGGAGAGAAAAAAGGACCAGATTTTTAAAAAATTTATATGTAGGGAAGTGTCATTCCCTCGTTTGATTTTACCTTCATTCTCAGGGATGGAGGGAGGCAGGATGGTAGCCAACCTTTGGTACTTGTCTGTAGGTATTTTTACAAATACTGTTGATACAAGGAAGGCCTACATCTTAATGTCTGTCAAGTGTCACAACCCCGAGTCTCACACAAGGTTCAAGTCATTAATATTGGCTTAGAAGTGCATTAATCCTACCTGGATTGGTCTTTGATTTTTAGACCTGTGAGCTCTTTTGGCATTATCCAGGTCATCTCTGTGCTCCTTTTTGATCCTGTTCCTAGAATCAGACACAAACATTAATCATAGACCCACAACAATTATCAATAAACGGCAGGTTCCCATAGTCTAAAGCTGTTTGGGTGTGTATCAATATTAATAGCAAGTATATATATTTAAACTAATATTATTGTAGAATAAAATTTAATATTGATTGTATGTACGTTAAGTACATAGAAATGAGAAAAAGGGGAAAAATAAAATATTGTAAAAAAGAATAATAATAAAATAAGGAAAAGAGAAAAAAGGAAAAAAGAAAAAATATTAAATTTAGGAATTCAATGTGTCAAAAGCAGAATAAAACAGTTCCACTTGTCAATGGGTAGTTATCTCCAATGCATGTATAGGATACAGTCAATCAGTCTCAACAGAAGATGCTCTCTTTACATGTGAGCAGTGAATCCAAGAGTCCTTTCCTCCAACCTTTATAGATGTTGGAGTAGTTAACAATATTTGGAATGGTCCTTCCCAGGAAGGCTGGGTTGCTCCCGTGCGCTGGAAGTTCTTTATATATACGTTGTCTCCTGGGTTCAGGTCATGAAGTGAGAAGTCTAGTGGTCCGGCTTGTACTGCAGCTCCGGATTCATGTAGCTCACGCAGTTTGTGCTGTAATTCCTGTATATAGGAAGCAATAGTAGTATCTCCCCCTAATAGTGATGTATAAGCCAGGGAGAAAGGCTTGGCCTGTATAGGGGGATGTCCAAAAAGTATCTCAAATGGTGAGATGTGTAGGTCTCCTCTAGGCCTGCTTCTAAGATAAAATAGGGCCAGAGGGAGAATTTCGGGCCATTTTAAATGGGTCTCAGTGCATAATTTGCCAACCATAGTTTTAAGTTCTTTGTTCATCCTCTCAACTTGGCCTGAACTCTGGGGATGATATGGAACATGGAATTTGGGAGTTATCCCCAAGCAAGAATATATCTGGTTTAGAACAGAATCAGTAAAATGACTTCCCCTATATGAATCAATATGTGCTGGCAGGCCAAAGTGAGGAATAATTTCTTTTAAAAGCACCTTAGCAACAAAAGCTGCTGTGGCTCGGGCTGTAGGAAATGCTTCTGGCCATCTGGTGAGTTGGTCTACTATGACCAGACAAAATTTATATTGTCCAGCCTTTGGAATCATTATGAAATCTATCTGCAGGTGCTCAAAAGGTGTGTAAGCCAGAAGACGCCCACCAAAGGCTTTGCCATGAAAGGCATGTTGTTTATATGCCTGGAAGGTAGAGCAGGATGAACACACTTTAGAGGCTATGGTAGTTATACCAGGGGCTATCCATACTCTCTTAACAGAGTCCATGATGCCCTGGGTACCAAAGTGGCCATTATTATGAACATTATTATGAATATTTTTTACCTTTTGTTCTTCCAGATAAAATTTGTTACAATTTTTTCTAATTCTATAAAAAAGTTTTTTTTTGTAGTTTGGTATGGCATTGAATAAATAGATTAATTTCAGTGGGATTTTCATTTTTAAAATATTAGCTCATCCTACCCATGAGCAATTGTTTTTCCAATTATTTAGATCTAGTTTTAATTGTTTGAAAAGTGTTTTGTAGCTGTGTTCATATAATTTCTGTGTTTGCCTTGGAAGACAGATTTCTAAATATTTTATATTATATAGTTTGATTTTAAATGGAGTTTATCTTTCTAAGTCTTTCTGCTGAATTTTGTTGGAAATATGTAGAAATGCTAATGATTTATGTGGGTTTACCTTATGTCCTGCAACTTTGTGAAAGTTGTTAATTATTTCCACTAGCCTGTTAGTTGATTTTCTAGGATTCTTTAAATCTAGCATCTTATCATCTGCAAAGAGTGACAGCTTAGTTTCCTCATTGCCTAATTCAATCCCTTCAATTCATTTTTCTTCTCTAATTCCTATGGCTAGCATTTCTAGTACAATATTAAATAATAGACGCGATAATGGGCATCCTTACTTCACTCCTGATCATATTGGGAAGGCTTCTAACTTGACCCTATTGTAGATAGGTTATTGTTTTAAATATATACTGTTTATTATTTTGAGGAATGGCCCTTCTATTCCTATGGTTTCTAGTTTTTTCAATAGGAATATGTACATCATTTTGTCAAGTGCTTTTTCTTCATCTATTGAAATAATCTATGATTTCTTTTAGTTTGATTACTGATATGGTCAATTTCTCTTTCCCACTTTTCCTCTGCCTCTCTTAATTGGTTTTTAAAGTCTTTTTTGAGCTCTTCCAGAATCTGTAGTCTTTTTGCTAATATTTTATTTATGATTTTTATTTTTGCATCTATGTTTATTACAGAGAGGTTACATTATACCACATTAAGCAGGGATTAAGGTAGAAAAAGGAGAGTAACTGGCAAAGTATCTGTGTTCTATTAAATTAGAGAATGAGAAACTGAAGTGGCCAAAAAGAAGGAACTAGTTGAATTGGGTCATGGGTAGGGAATACATTTCCTGCTTCCCAAGTGTCAGGCAATGATTTTTGTTGTCCCAGTTCCTCACCTCTTCTGTTTTATGTTATTCCCCACTATGAATTCTTTTATATGGCTAAATTAAGCAGATGCTGCATTCTCATACCTGGAATATCTTCCCTTTCCATCTTTCCTTATCCTACTAAAGGCCAACCAAATGCCAATTCAAACAGGATATCAAATCTTGCCCATTCAGACCTAACACAACACATATCTGTGTTACTCTGTAACATGCACTTAACATATAATATTATGTTCCCACCTATTTGTGTGAGTTGAGACATTTATGACTAGCTTATAAACTCAGTGAGAGAAGAGATTGTATTTCATCACATTTGGTTTTGCAGATTTTTTTCAGTTTTTGAATTTTTCTATAATCTTTTTGCTTTAAATTTAATCTATTTTCCTTTCAATTTATCCTTTTGTTGATTTGATCAATTATTTTATTTTCTATACTTTTTAAAAAAAATGCCTGCTCAGATGATTATTCCTTTTGGTATTTCTCTAGTGTTTTTAGTATTATAATTAAAATCATTTTGAGAAACTGCTGTCTGGGTAATAATATCAATTCATTGATTAGGCTATCATTATAATCAATGGATTGATAGGTCAGTGTTTCTCTCAAATGACAAGCAAGACCCTCAAACACCCTTTAGGCAGATCTATAAATAGAGTTTTGGGTGCTCATTATTCATTCCCTCCCTTGAATATACTAACACTTTTATAATTGGTAAATGATTAATTAGGAGGTGGTCCATCAAACCCTCAGCCCTTCCCCAAAACAACAGGTATTGTTTGTCATGTAGACAAGAAAGGAATCATTGTAAAACATTTCTGTTGACTAGATTTTGTGAAAGGAACACATTCCTTAGGATCCCTAAGGGAAAAAATGTAAAATTTACCTTTCTAATGGCTGATTTTAGTTCTGAAGAAGAACATTAAAGTTTCCTGAAATTATTATATTATTACACAGGCCTGTTCAGAATTCAGATAACCTTTTAAAATATATTTATACATCATGCCACTTTATATATATTTGATATTATTATTTTATTTTCTATGATATTATTGAGCATAATGTATATTTTCTTTCTGTCCATCTTGATAACATGACTTTTTATTATAACCATATTAAAAATCATGATTACAATTATGTTTTTAGTATCTTCTGACAGATATGAAATTTTGTTTCAATCCCATTTTTTATGCATATGCCTTTATGTTTATAAGGTCGATATCCAGATCTTAACTTTATTGCTTGAAGGGGCTTAAAAAAACCCTTAGTATCTAAGTATAAATTTTAAGGCAGAAGAGCTGTAAGAACTAGACAACTGAGGTTAAGTGCCCTGTCCAGGGTCACAGCTAGGAAGTATCTGAGGTCAGATTTGAACTTAAGTCCTCTCAACTCCAGGCCTGGCATACATTGTTATTGTTCCAGCATGTCGAAGTTTACTGAATACAGGTATGACATGATTAGATCTATGTTTAAAGAAAATAATTTGGATGGATATGTTGAAAAAGGATTGAAGTGAGGAGAGATAGATTCATCAGCAGACTACTCCAGTAATCTAGGCATGAGGTGATGAGGGTGTACATTAGGGTGGTGGCAATGTCAGAGGAGAGAAAGGGACATATTTAAAAGATGTTGTAAAGGTGAAATCAACATGAGACAGACAGAGAGACAGAGACACAGAGAGACTCCAGCCTGTGATTATCACAAAAAAACCTCAAACTTATTTGTTTTTCCTTTATAGAAATGAATTGTGGAAGTATCCTTTATTTTCTGGATAATAATCTCGTTTTGCCATACAAACCAGAATATTTCAGTAGTTGAATGTTTGCCTTATAAATATTTTTTGGAAAGGGATCATCACTAGGCATGTTGCCACATGAGAAGAGCCTAATAGCATTAACAATCTTTTCTTCATTTTGAGTGGCTAGAGAGGGGCTGATGTAAAAACATAAAATATAAACAATGGCTACATTGATTTATGATGGTTTGTTGAGAACATTACGGAAGTGTGTAGCCCAACTCTCCATATCATATCCTTATCACTGGTCAGTGTAGCATCATTTGCACTGACTATTTGAGAAATGCCATAGGTCTTTTGTCCATTAAAATACTCTACAGGGCATCATAGAAACACTTTGGGTTATTATTTTCAGTGTAAAACTCAATTCCATCTGCTTTCTTACTGACCTAAGAATCCTGAAACTCTCTAAGCTTCATTTGCACTTTACTTTTGATAGAATTGAATGCCATCTTCTTTGATATGGACAAACAATTCTAATGGGAAACCTTGTGAAGTTTTCATTTTTCATTAGTAACTTCTAAATTTCCCTATCATTTTTGTCAGTATTCTGGTCTAGAGACATAAATTTTTGAGACTGCTTACTAAATCTCTGAAAGCTGACCAGCTCCTTTTCTGTTCCACTGTTGTCAACCATGTGCTGTCTCAGTTTTCCCTCCAAATTAGTAACAAACTGTTCACATCTGGAGAAACACTATAATCTATTTACTTAAGTCTTCTGGTAGTTGTCTTGCCTTGAAGTCTCCAATTTTATTGAATATGAATGTTGAACTTGGAGAGGATAAGTCTATGATTGGTCCAACACAAATGATTGATGCTCACAAAGGAGAGGAATAGACAAAGTGTTAGAAATGTGGATAGATTATTTTTAAAAAATTAAAGTTTTTTATTTTCACAATTACATGTAATAATTTTCAACATGTGTTTTTCAAAATTATTAGGTCCAATTGGCTCTCTACATCCCTTTCCTCCCTTCTCTCATACACGGCATGTGATTTGATTTGGTTATATATGTATTATGCAAAGAATACTACCATATTACTCAGTGTTATTACTCACTCATAAAAACACCCCCAGAAAATAAAATAACACATAAATAAACAAATGTGAAAAATAGTATGTTTTGATTTGCATTCTGATTCCAACAATTCTTTCTATGGGGGTGAATAGCATTCTTTGTCATAAGTCCTTCAGAATTTTCCTGAATTGGTGTATTGATGAGAGTAACTAAATCTTCTATAGTTAATCATCTTATTGCTGTTCCTGTGTCCAATGTTCTCCTGGTTTTGCTTGCTTCACTCTGTGTCAATTCATGTACATAATTCCAATTTTTTTCTGAAATCATTCTGCACTTTATTTCTTATAATATTCTATCATAATCATAAGCCACAATTTGTTCAGTCATACCCCAATTGATAGACATGTCTTCAATTTACAATACTTTGCTGCCATAGAAAGAGATGCTATAAATACTAAGTCCTTTTTCTTTTTTTATGATATATTTGATTTATAGACCTGGTAGTGATATTATAAAATCAAAGAATGTGCACAATTTTATAGCCCTTTGGGCTAATTTCAAATTGCCCTCCAGAGTGGTTGGATAAGTTCACAACTTCACCAACAATGCATTAATGTCTCAGTTTTTCCTTTAATTTTTAGGAATTTCAATTTAGTGTTTAATTGGGGATTTTTAATTTGTTCTTTTTCTAGTTTTTTTAAATTACCTGGCCAAATCATTCACCTACTTTTTTATTTATTTTACTGATACAAGCATTTAGAGATATAATTTTTCTTTCAATTTTTGCTTATGCTACATTCCATAAATTTTGATATGTAGTCTCCTCATTGTCATTTTCTTAAGTGAAATTATTGATTTTTTTATAATTTGTCTTTAAAATTTTAGTTTCCAATTAATTTTTAATTTTTTACAGATCCTCTGATAACAATGTCTATTGCTTAATGATATGAAAATGATGTATTAATTATTTCTACTTTTTTCCATTTATCTAGATTTAAGAAGGGAAAGTAAGTTCCCCCAGTATAGTTTTACTTTCTATTCCTTCCTCAAGGTCATTTAATTTCTCCTTTAAAAATCTGGAGGCTATACTATTTGGTGAACATATATTTATTATTGATATTTATTCATTGTCTATGATACTTTTATCAAGATGTACTTTCCTTCCTTATATCTTTTAATTGGATTCATTTTTTCCTTTAGTTTTTTCTGAGATCCCAATTGTTACTCCTGCTTTTTTTACTTTATAATATGTTTTGTTCCAGCCCTTTACCTTTACTCTGTGTGTGTCTTCTTGTCTCAAATGTATCTTTTGTAAACATGTCATAGGATTCTGGTTTTCCATCCTTTCTGCTATTTGCTTCCATTTTATGAGTGAATTCATCCATTTCACATTCAGTTATTATTATCAGCTGTGTATTCCCTTCCATCTTATTTTCTTCTTTTGATCTTGTTCTTTCTTTCTCCTTTCACTCTGTATATCCTCACAAGTGTTTTGTTTTTAATTACACACTTCACTCTATCCTCCTTTCTGTTACTGTTCCCTCTCTTGACCTTTTTCCCTAATTCTCTATGGGGTAAGAGAGAATTATATGCCCAAATGAATATGGTTGTTATTCTCTCTCTAAGCCAATTCCTATGATAATGTTTTAAGCATTGGTCATCACCATCCTCATCCTCTCCTGCACTCAAAAAGTTTTTGCAACTTTTTAGGTGTTACCTTGATCTATCTCTCTCTTCCCTTTTATCTCAGTGAAAGCCTCTGTTTCACCCCTTGATTTTTTCCCATATTATGCCATCCTAATCTACTTACTTTTCATACCCACTGTCTATGTATACTCCTTCTAACTGCTCTAATACTGATAAAAAATTTGAAATTATGAATATTATCTTTCCAGGTAAGAATATAAATATGTTGACCTTATTGAATACCTTAAATTTTTTCTTTATTTATCCCTTTTTATACTTCACTTGATTCTTATATTTGAATATCAATTTTCTCTTTAGGTATGATCTTCTTATCACAAATGCTTAGAAATCTTATATTTAAAAAAATGACCATTTCCCCCCCTACAAAAGAATATAATCAGTTTTGCTGGAAATGTGATTGTGTGCTGTAAACCTAGTTCTTTTGCTTTCCAGAATATTGTATTCCAAGCCTTCTAGTCTTTTAGTATGGAAGCTACTAAGTTCTGTGTAATCCTGAATGTGGCTCCATGATATTTGAATTATTTATTTCTAGATGCTTGCAATATTTTGTCCTTGGGCTCTTGAATTTGGCTATAATATTCTTTGGAGTTGTAATTTGGGGATTTATTTCCTGAGGTCATTTTTGGTTTCTTTCCATTTCTATTTTACCCTCTTGTTCAAGAATATCAGAACAATTGTCTTTGATAATTTCTTGTGATATAATGTCTAGGCTTCTTTTTTGTGATCATGGCTTTCACGTAGTCAAGTAATTCTAAAATTGTCTTTTCAGTATTTATTTTCGAGGTAAGTTCTTTTTCCAGTGAAATATTTCATGTTTTCTATTTTTTTCATTCTTTTGATTTCATTTTTATTGTTTTTTATGTCTCATGAAGTCTTTAGCTTCCATTTGCTCAATTCTAATTTTTAGGTAATTATTTTCTTCTATGAGTTTGTAAGCTTCTTTTTCATCTGGCCAATTCTCTTTTGCATTGCTTTCATTTTTATTAACTATTTTTCCTCTGACTCTCTCATTTAATTTTTGAAATACATTTAAAGTTCTTCCAGAGCTTTAGAACAATTCTCATTTTTCTCTGAAGTTCAGCCTGTATGGTTGCATTGATCTCACTGTTCCATTCTGAGTTTATGCCTTGCTTTTCTTTGTTTCCATACTTTTCTATGATTAGGTTTTAAAAAATATCTGGCAATTTTCATAGCTTTTTTCTCAAATTTTGCTTTTTCTTAAAAGTATGCTCTGTTTTTAGGGTAGAGAAGGCACTCTCTTAATTTTTAATTTTACCTTATTGTTGCCTTCAACTCTAGTTCTGGATTTCTGCAAGTTTCAGTCCTTCCAAGGTGTTATGATAGTCTATGCATTGGGAGCTCTGAAGGCCACCTCCTGCTAATGACTCAGGCTCCCCCAAGGACTGCTGATAGCCTTTAGGGATCATGGTACTATGAGCAACCTTGTGCTAGGGCTCAGGCTTGGATAGGGACTTTGGGCCTTACTCCTGGATTACATGGGCCAGGCACACTTGTGGACTGACTTGTGCTGGTATTCAAATTCTTATTGCAGGCTTAGATATGGACCCTGGACTTACTCTTGGGCTTGCACCAATTAGGCACACTGTGGACTGACTTGTTCTGGGCCTTGGGATCTTAGCTTTGGCTTGGGCAGTGGCTCTGAGCTTCACTCTGAGCCTATACTAACCAGACACACTTCAGATTAGTTTACACTAGGGCTAGGGTCCTCATTGTAGGCTTGTAATAAGACCTGGAACTTCAAAGGCTGGGCATGGGGCTTCTCTGCTTATGCAGGGTATTGGTTTAGGCAGCCTTGCAGTCTCTGAGCTTGGGTCCAGATTCAGAACTTGACACATAGAGATGTAGGGTGGGGAAACTTTCTGTTTGGTTGAGCTGGTACTCCTTGGTACAGCCTTGTAGCAGGCTACATTCCCTTCTTCCCTCAGTGAATCAGACCCTCTCTGCCTACCTTCTCATTTATTTTCTGCAGGAAAATTGCTTTAACACATCCCCAAATTGGTTCTATCATTCTAGTATTCATTTTGAAATGTTATTTTCAGATTGATTGGAGAGTATTCTCAGAGAGGTTAGAGTTTTCTTAGTTCCACCTCCAGCAAATTTCAGTATAGATTATTTTTACCTAAAGTATATGGGAATGAGGGGCCAGAGAAAGCTTTGTGGAACAGGTCAGAACTGAGCTGTGTCTTGAAATAAGGAAAAGACTTTAGGACACTGAGAGGGAAGAAGTGGACTTTAATTCAGGTGGCAGGTAGGACTAACTAGATAAATTGAGGCATGAAGGGACAGTATTAAGGCAGAATTAGAAAGAGGAATAGATGTTCTAGTTTGCTTGAAAACAAGTGTATGAAGGGGAAGAATATGAGTCAAGTTGACATAAGTAAGTTTCAACTAAATTGTGGAAGGTTTGGAATTCCAAAATTAGGGCTTAATATTTTTTGAGTACAGTGACATGAACATAGCAGAAGATTAGGGAGATTGCTGAGACATCAGTGTGGAGGACAACCAGGAAACAAGAAGACCAGTTAGAAGGCTATTTTAATATAGGTAAGAACATATGAAAGCCTAGACTAGGATGGTATTGGGAGCAGTCAGTGGATGTTCATTTAATAAGAATCTTCTCTGTGCTAGATACTATGTTGAGTTGGGGTTACTAAAAAAAAAAGCAATCCCTCTCAAGGAGCTCATAGTCAGATTGTTGAGACAATATAAAACTAGCTATGAACAAACAAGATATATAGAGGGGCAACTATATAGCTCAGTGAATAGAGAGCCAGGACTGGGGATGAGAGTCCTAAATTCAAATCTGGTCTCAGACACTTCTTTGTGTGACTCAGAGAAAATTGCTTAACCCCAATTGCCTTACCTCTACCACTCTTCTGCCTTGGTGTACTTAGTATTGATTCTAAGATAGAAGGAAAGGGACAAAAAAGATATATATATATATATATATATATATACATATATATATATACATATGTATATGTATATATACATATATATGTATAATAAATCAAAAGAAAGGAGACATGAAAGAGAGATTTCACAAGCTGAAAGTATAATTTTATAAGAGACTACCTATGAGAAGGGAGGGAAAAGGAAGAGTTCAATTTGGCTTCAAGGTTATGAGGCTGGAAAATTGGAAGGATCGTTATCATCATGAATAGGAATAGTCATTAGGAGGAGAGGAAGGTTTAGGAAAGTTCAGTTCTAGATAAATTAATATCAATAGTACTTCTAGTTAAAGATTATTGTAGGCACTTGCAAATATGTAATTAGAACTTTGGGTTTGCAGTATAGGGTGATAACTAAACCTATGAGAGTAGATTAAATCATGAAAGGATAACGTCTATAGAGAAGATGGTTATGGACAGAACATTGAAGCACCTTCTTTGGAGGGGTAAGAATAGGATGAGGAGACAGCATGAAAGACAGGGTAATTAGACACATGGAAGTTCAGGGGCCCAGCCAAAGAAGAAAAATCAAGAAGGGAATAGTTTCTATTGCTAAATGATGCAGAAATATCTAGAAAAGTGAGGGCAGAGAAATGATAAATTTGTCTATAAGGATGTTATTGGTGATGTTGGACAGAGTTGCTTCAGTAGAGTGTCATGGATAGAAGTATTATTGTAATGAGCTGAAGAAATAGTAAAAGATAAAAAAAAGAGACACTTAAAATGGACCTCTCTTTCTAGGAGTCTCATGGTAAAGTAGAGAAAAGAATAAAAACTATAGGGAAGGAGCAGTTCAGGAGAAATTTTTTTTCAAGAGGAGAGGAGATACTCCTTAATGAAGATGATGGGTAAAAGATAAGTTAAAGGATAATGGTTTTGTGGGTAGCAAAGTCAGGGTAAGGTTGTTTTTTTGTTTGTTTGTTTGTTTTAAGGGTATGAGAGAACTGAGAATTGAGAATGCTTTAAATTAATTTAAATACAGATTGAATAGAAATTATGTTTGTAAAATGAAGGAAAAAACCAGTAAATAAAAAAGATTGAATTCTACTCTACATAATTTTAACATCTAGAGTGTAAGGACTGGTTTTCATTTTTGTCCTTGCATCTTTAGTCATTGGCACATAGTAGGTAATTAATAAATTCTCTTTGGAATCTAATTAAAAGATTGATAAGGATAATTAGAACAAGTTCACAGAAGAAATGAGTTAATGTATGGGCAGGTATGTTAATTTTAACAAGGGAGGAGAGCCATTACCTTGCTCTGAGAGAAGTATGGAGAGGAGCACAAATGAGACACTAAAGAAATCACAGGAGTATAGTATGGAAGTTTGAGAAAGTTCATGTTGAAGGAAATAAAATTTCTCAATAAATTAGAAAGGTTAACATATCTAATCCTTCACTTCTCTGTCAGAAAAAAAGTTAGCATTTTTCATTGCCAGTCCTCTAATTTCATGGATTATTTTTATATTTATGTTATTAAATCTTTCAATATTGTTTTTAAAGGAATTTTTGGTCATTAAAAGCGAATAAAAATGGTAGATATTGGGGCAGCTAGATGGCTCAGTAGATTAGGGGTGAGGCCAAGAGATAGGAGGTCCTGGGTTCAAATGTGGCCTCAGATACTTCCTAGTTGTGTGTTAACCCGCATTACTTAGCCCTCACCTCTCTTGTGCCTTGTACAATGCACAGTATTGACTCTCAGACAGAAGGTAAGGGTTAAAAAAAAAGAATAGAAGATTGCCTTTCTGAAATAGTTGACTATATTTATAGCAGGGAATAATTAAGGTACTGATAGTCATAGGATCAGAGATTTAGAGCAAGAAAGGGATTTTAAAGATCATTTAATTCAACCTCTTCATTTTAAGATTGAGGAAACATACTCAGAATATTTAATGGGTTACTTAAAATCATACACATATTAAATTAAATAATTCTTCTGCCCCTAAACCCACATGTCTTGATAAAGGCAAAGGATATGAAAGAAATAAGAAAATGGAAAGGGTGGAATGACAGAGGACTGTGATCAGAACTGTGACATTCACAGAGCATTTCTTATAGCCTCCTCTGAGAGGCAGCATTCTGTGATTCAGAAGCATTGGGCTAGAACAGCATTAGTGAACATTTTTTCAAGTGCCCAGAGGGCAAATATAAGCTGTCTGTGACATCACCATTACTTGAGAGAGTGGAGGGAGGAAGTGTTTGCCTTGAGCAGCTAGACAGAGGGGCAGAGCATGCAAAAAAAGTCCTCAGGCGCTGGGAAGAGGGGGAATGGAGCAGTAACCTGAGTGCCAGCTGGGCATGTGTACAAACACTTTGCCAATACTGGGTTAGGAGATTGAAGACCTAGAATTGAATCCTATCTCTCTCACTTATAAGCCTTGTGACCTCAGATCAGTTGTTTAACTTCTCTGAGTTTCTGTTTTCTGGTCTTTCTAAAGGGATTAGAATGCCTTTGATTTATATAATATTTTAATGCCTACCAGGCATTCTGCTCACATCAGCACTGATTTGATAAAGTAAGGTTTTATCCCCATTTGACAAATGAGAAAACTGAGAGTAAGCAAGATGCATGAGGTCACATGGCCAGCAGGTAGAAGGGCCAGGCCTCTTCACAAAATACAGAACTGGTACCCTTTTCATTATTTGCTGCCTCCAATTAGCCCCAATCTACCTTGCAAATTCTGCTATAAGAACAAATAAGAAAAAGTCAGGGCAGTTGTTAATCTGTAAAATACTCCACAAGGGTAAACTATTATTCACTCTAGTTGCGGAAATCTAGCTTGTTTTCATGACTGGTTTATCCAGAAAAATCTTCACCATCACCATCACCATCCACAGGAACAAGCTGTCAATTTTCCAAGAATGTTCTCAGAATGCTCTTATACCAGGTCCTTGGATGATTAGGCTTCTGTTGCCTCTCTGTATTTAGGCTACCTTCTAACATTAATAGAGTAAGAAATTTATCTCTTAGTATATGAAGTTTCTTTTGGGTTTACACTTATATAATAGCTATGTACTGTGTACTAGGTTTCACTTTGGGCTGAATTATGTGTTGTACTTTTAAATTTGTGCTCATTTGATTACTTTATTTACATGCCATAAATTAGATTTGTAATTGATCATTTTAATTATGTCACAGCTACTTATTTTTCATTAAGTATCGCTTACTCAACATCCAGGAAAACAGTATTAATTACCATTAGTTCTCTCAGGGTATTAATCATGCTAAATTGGTATACTTGTAGTTTTATTCCCATTTTGTTATCAAATTGTAAGATGAATTTACTACGAATACTCCCTCCTTACATTTTACTTATCCTGAATTTCTTTCATTGGTCCCATTAATTATGGACAACAGTGAAATTTCAAAACTTCCAGGGTCTTCCCTCTCACTCTCTTTTATTAACTAAACTCCCTGATTTTGAAAAGAAGAGGGGGAGGATAATTCTGAAGCAAATTTATGCTTAATAAATTTCAGCTCAGGGAAAATTTCCAAAGGATAATTTCTGGCATTGCCAGGGCTGGGCTTATGGTGGCTAGGTTGATATAATTCCTATTTATAAATACTATTACAACCTCATTGGAGAAGTGCCTTCATTTTAATTGGAATGAAAGAAAAATTTCCTTCTAATCAACTTGCTTAGAATGTCCTCAAATGCATTATTAGGCATATGATCTATAAGTAATGATTATTTATTGGTCACTTTATATGAAACTACTCACAATTCATGTTCTCAGATAATGTATTAAATTTAATAGATATGCCAATATGTGTGGCTAACACAGTATAGAATCCAGTGCCTGGTGTTGAGCAGGGGGACAACATTTAGAAGCTATGCTGTCCTTTTCTTCATGGAGCTTACAGAGGACATGACAAAAAACAATACCAATACAGATAATAATTGAGTTATTATATGTATTATGCATTTTTAAGTCTTCATGCAGTTTTAAGCTATAGTTTAAAATTGCTCTAAAGTTAAAACTGCTTTAAGACTTTGGGATAACCAATATATGGGAAAAGACACAAAGTAGTTGAGGTCCTAAATACTTTGTGAGTTCTATGAGCAGTCAGTCAGGGGCAGAGAAGAGGAAGTCATTATTGCCTGGTTGCAGCCAACTTCTGTAGGAGGCAGCCTTTGGGCTGGAATTTGAAAGAGAAATAGGAACATATCAAGTATGTGTGTAGCAGGATAGTATCAATAAAAGCATATAGATTAAGGGGAGCTAGATGATGTATTGGATAGAGCATTGGACTTGGAGTCAGGAGGACCTCAGCTCAAATCTAATCTCAGATATTTATTAGCTGTGTGATGCTGGACAAGCAAGATAACCTCTGTTTGCCTTTGTTTCCTTATCTTTAAAACCTCCTGGCATTGTGAGGAGCAAATGAGAAAATGATTGTGAAGTGTTTAGCATAGTATCTGGACCATAGGAAGTGCTATCTAAATGTTAATTACTATTATTATTTATATTTGGCAAAATGCAGGGGATGTGGAGATATAACAAGTGTGGCTGAAACACAGAGTGGTAGTAGTCTCTAGGTGACTGAGAATGACAATTGTCTTTGTGCGTTTTCATCTATGGTGGCTTTGAAGTCCAAAGACTGAGGCGCAAAGTTTGTGGTACATGGGGCATGGAACGCCAGTTGTTACGGGAGGTGCAGTTGTGCCCTGGTGTCAGCGTTCATGCGCAGCTGCAAGACGTCAACGTCACTCATCTTCAAAGGAGGTGGCGGCATGGTTAATGTGGGCTCGCTAGCTGCTTCTGACAGTGGCAGTGAGTTCTAGTTGCTTTGGTGTAATGCCAGCCCACTTCAAGTTTGACTTTAGCTGATCTTTGAATCTTTTCTTTGGTCGACCTTGTTTCCTGAGTCCAGCTGACAATTCACCGTAGAATACCTGTCTTGGTATTCGCTGTGGATCCATGCGGATGACGTGTCCAGACCATCGTAGCTGGGTTTTGAGGACCATTACTTCGATGCTGGTGGAGTTGGCTTTGTCAAGGACTTCCTGGTTGGTGATTCAGTCCTGCCATTGGATCCTCATGATTGACCGGAGAGAGAGTTGGTGGAATTGCTCCAGCTGTTTCATGTACTTTCGGTACAGTGTCCATGTCTCACAACCGTACAGGAGCAAGCTGAGGACCACTGTGTTATACACATTGAGCTTCGTTGCAGTGCTTACACCACTGTGTTGGAGGACTTTGCAGCGCAGCTGCCCAAGTGCCTGACTGGCCTTTTGGATCCTGGCATTGATCTCGTGGTCTAGGGACCTGTCGTTGGCAATGGTGCTGCCCAGGTACTTGAAAGCGTTGACGTTAGAAAGCTGCGTGCCATCGATTGTAATGCATGGCTAGTTAGTTGGCCTCCCTGGTGCAGGTTGGAACAGCACCTCTATTTTGCTGAGGCTGATAGTCAGGCCAAACAGTTTTGTTGCGGTAGAGAACCTGTCCACAATGGTTTGAAGATGATTTTCTTGGTGTGCCATGAGAGCACAGTCATCTGCGAAGAGAGCTTCCAGGATGAGCCTCTCTGTTGTCTTTGTTTTTGCAGTCAGGTGGCGAAGGTCGAATAGTGAGCCATCCAGTCAGTATTTGATGTAGACGCCCAGATTTAGATCCATCACAGCATTTCGTAATACTTGGGTGAAGATTGGTTGAAGAGCACCGGAGCAAGGATGCAGCCTTGTTTCACACCATTGGAGATGTTGAAGCGACCGGAAGTCTCTCCACCAGATAGGACTTCCCCTGTCATGATGACATGAAAGAGCTGGATCAGTTTGACGAATTTTGCTGGGCAACCAAACTTGCTTAGGATCACCCACAGTGCGTCCCTGTTCACTGTGTCGAATGCTTTCGTCAGATCTATGAAGACAATGTAGAGACTCGGGTTCTGCTGCTCAAGCATTTTTCCTGCATTTGCCTCACCATGAAGACCATGTCGATGGTGCAGCGATCTGGTCGGAAGCCACATTGTGATTCAGGCAGGTTCTGCTCTGAAACAGATGGCAGGAGTCTGTTGAGTATAACATGGGCGAGGATCTTTCCAGCAGTGGAGAGTAGTGAGATTCCTCTGTAGTTGTCACAGGCTGCTCCTGCACCTTTGTTCTTGTATAGGGCTATGATGGCGGCATCTCTGAGTTCTGGGGGCATGTCTTCTTCTTCCCATATGCTGGTCAGCACTATGTGGAATGCCTGAAGTGCCTTTCCATTTAAGGCCTTGTACACCTCGGTTGGGATCCCGTCTTTACCGGGTGCCTTGCCTGCACTCATTTATTTAATGGCTTTTTGGACTTCCTCTATTGAAGGAGGGACGTCAAGTTGTTTAATGGTACAGTTTTGGGGGATCTGGTCAAGGGTGTTTTGGTCAACTGAAGAAGGTCAGTTGAGAAACTGACTGAAGTGTTCTCTCCACCTGTTGCTGATACCTTTTTTTTATGAGAGTGTCACCATCAGAGGATAGCAAGGGAGTGGTGGTGGGTTTTAATGGCCCATAGACAGTCTTGAGGGCACTGAAAAATTGTAGTTTTTCATATCAGCAAAGCTCTGGATTTCTTTTGCCTTTTTTTCCCCACCATCGGTCTTGCATTTTCCTGATCTCATGCTGTGCCGTGGGTTGGAGAGACTTGAATCTGCTCTTTTTAGGAGCAGAGTTTGGGTTATCCATAAAGGCTTTGTTCTTTTTGCTCAATAGGTCTTCAATATCAGTGTTGTTCTCATTGAACCAGTCCTGGTGGTTGCGTTGTTTGGGACCTAAGACTGCCTTTGATGTTTCCTTCACTGCATCTCTGAACTGGTTCCATTTCTTGGTTGAGCTTCCAGTGAGTGGTCCCTTGGCAGACAGCTTGTCATCCAGGCAGGACTGGAATGTTTGCAAATAAAATGGATCTCTAAGATGACACATGCTGTAAAATGTGCAAACTGTCTGGGCACGTTTTGGATGGCGAGGTGCAATGAGCCTTTGAAGAGTTGGTCTAACCAATTGGTGGTCTGTCCAGCATTCAGCTCTTCTCATGGCTCTGGTGATCTGTACATCCTGGATGTCTTGCCGGCGTATAATGATGTAGTCAATGAGATGCCACTGTTTTGATCGTGGGTGCATCCACATTGTTTTATACTTGTTCGCCATTTTGAACACAGTGTTCGTGATGGTGAGTTCAACCTCTCAGCATTTGCTGAGTAGCAGTAGGCCATTGTTGTTCATTTTGCCCATGCTGTGTTTGTCAAGCACTCTGAAACACAGAGTACATAGTATGAAATGAGGATAGGGAAGGAAAATGATGCTAGAGGACACCGAGGTAACTCAGAGGCCAGGCCTGTAGATGGGAGATCCTGGGTTCAAATATGGTCTCAAAAACTTCCTAACTAGATGAGAAAGAGCAAGTCACTTAATCTCCACTGCCTAGCCCTTATAGCTCTTTTGCCTTAGAAGAAATACATAGTATTTATTCTAAGATGGAAGGCAAGGGTTTAAAAAAAAAGAAAAGAAAATGAAACTAGATTATACAAGACCTTGAATACCATGCAAAAGAGTTAAATAGGTTTGTATGATCATATTAGTAAGAATTTTGAAGGAATTTGGAAATAATGACTGCTCAGGTGTAGAGATAGAGACTTAAGGTAGCAGCACCTGAGGCAAATCAGTGAATAATGGGACATTATGTTCAGCTGGAAAATCCAGAGAAATTCTTGCACCTAAGTCTGCCCTGGCAGATTATAATGTCTAGCATTTAGAGCAAGGCAAAACTGGTTGTAGGGGAGCATACAGGAATATTCTCTTTGGTAGCCAGGGATTCTTTCCTACCCAATGACCATTCCCTAGCTATTGCCTAGGAATTAAATAAGAACTGGAAACTAAACAGGAAAGGGTAACATAATCTTCATTGTGTCCTTCCAGTCAAATGAGATAGAGGTTTATAGGACTGATCAAAGTCAGCCCTTTCTCAAAGAAAATAAAGTATACAATTTTTCATAAAGAATGAATACTTTCTCCACAGAACTAGTAATTAAACTCATCAAGAGGAGTACCTAGTTCATACTGCCTCGGGGGAGGCATTGTTAAGTTTTCAGAGTGAGAATTTGCACCTTGGAAAGTGACAAACATTAATCAGGGATTAATCAGGGTTAATCATCTAGAATTAAGAAAAGGGTAGAGAAATGTTAATAATACTGATTAACCTTAAAATTATGTTCTGTGTACATTTCTCCAAACCCCTCCCAGAGATCTGATTGTTAAACATTTACCTGTACACTTCTGGCACGTTGTTAACAGAGATTGTTTCATTCATTGCACTTCTATCCTCAGTGCCTTGCACAGTGCCTGGGATTTAAATGGCTCTTAGGAAATGCTAGTTTGGTTGATGCATGATTCTTGACCTGTGTGAGAAAACAAAAGGGGGAAAAAACCAATCACTACAACCACTAAAAAGCTGAGACTTCCAGGAACCAACTGTTGAATTGAATTTAAATGTAATCTATCTAATTCAGACTTTTTCAGGATGTCAATCTCCTACTGATGTCACAGGTTATCTGAAATTGTTTCTAGTGAATTTAAATTGAAGTCTATGTTAACACTAAGCTTGTGAGAAGAGTGTAGACTTTATGCAGAACAAATTTTTCCCATTTCTTCCCCTGAAGTTGCACATGAAAGTGTTTTCTAGGTTTTACCATTTCAGTTATTCATCAGACAAAAAAAAAATTTACCAAGTCCAAATGCCTGGGTTAAAATGGTAATTCTAGTAGCTTAGAGTTTCTGAATTTGGTGTCATTTCTTAGAAACTTAGGTGATTTGCATAATCAAAATTTGTGAATATATAATTTAAAAATGTGTATATATACCAAAATACTCAATTCTACATAACTTCTAACAGATGCCAGCACTTAGGTAATTCCTAATTTAGATGAGAAGAATTGTTCTTCTTTATGACCTGAGATAGCTTTGCCTTCCTATTCCAAGGCCTTTAATCACCTTGCCCTTACACAGTCTGTTGGATAGACTGTAATGTGATGCATGAAGATATTCAGAATCCTCTTGACTCCTGGCAACATTCTTCTTCCTACAGAACTAATTTAGCACTGAAATACAATTCCATGACAGTTCACATTCATGCTTCATTGACTGCACTTCTGTAGTGCTTTGACTAGTTGTTCAAGGCTATCTCTAAACTGACAGGACCAACTGTTGATTCTTTATAAGGGAAAAACGGGAATTTCTGTCTAAACATATCCATATATAGTCGTCAAAAAATAGTGATTAAATCTGCCTACGTCTAATAAAGGCCTCATCAACTCATTTACCTAGCATTGCATTGGTGAATCTATGGTACAGATGCTTGAGAGGGCTTCTCCCCCCCTTTCCATAGGCACCTGAAGATATTTCTTGCATGACTTGCCCCTCTGCCCAGCAATCCAATGAGAGCACTTCCTCCCTCCCCAGTCTGGGGTAAGGCAGGGGTGGGGGGCTCACATGTGACTTGAGGATTGCAGTTTGGGCACTAAAAGGTTCATCATCATTATCCTAGAATTTTTGTACTTTTGACTAATCCAACCAATTTTTATTGACTTCAGAAGCTTCTTAGCACCTGTGAACACCTCAGAACTACACAGCATTTTATGCTTTTCAAAGAGGTAGATAAGGGTATGTTATTTTGTCTATTTGACAGATGAAATCATAAGAGACTAAAAATGATTGTGAGATCATTGAGATACCTCAAGTTTCATGAAATCCTTGTCTTGTATCTTCCAGTTCTAGACTCGGAGTCTAGACTCTAGACTTATTTACTCAATAAATATTTGTTGGGAATCAGTATGGTGCAGTGAAACGAGTAATGGTTCTGAAGTTAGAGTTCAATGGGTTCAAATCCTGCCTCTGATTACAACCTATATTCATGGGCAAGTTGCTCAAGCTACTCAGGCCTCAGTTTCCTTATCTGTAAAATGAGGAAGTAATCAACTTCTAAGTTCCTTTAAAGATTTAGAACTATGTTCTTTCTTTTTTGGGCATCCAACTGTGGTTCCTCATCTCTAGAGGGAGCGAATTATGCTAGTTAGCTTCTGATCTCATTTCTGTCTGTAATCTAGAGCTGCTTTGTCATCATGTCCTTATATTCTAGCATGGTTTATACAGTATATAGTCAATCTCTCTAGTTGTGATATCTTAAACCATGACTATTTCATTTTCCTTATTTTTAAAATGAAGAGGTTGGTTTCAATGATTTCTTAAGATTCCTTCTAAATTAATCTCATTATTAAGAAACAAATCTATTATTTTCATGAGCATGGTCCTCGTTGCTGGTGCTAAGGGGAGAATATAGATTATTACTAGATGCTTTTAAAAAAGTTTTCTAGGATTATAAATTGATGCAAACTAAAGTGAGCAGAACCAGGAGATCATTTCACATATTAGCAACCATTCAGAGCAATACAATTTATAGAACTCCTTTATAAATACTATATCTTAGATGCCTTTTGTAGTAGAATTTAAGATATAACAAACTTTCCTCCAGTTGGCCTGCTACATTTTTTTTTCATGCTGGCTTGAATAAGAAGTAATGCTCCTTCCAGATGATGAATATCAAAATGATCTTGTGCTTAATTTGTCAAATTACCCAACTTAAATTTTCTTTTTTTCAAAGAAAAGTATACTTCACTTTGTATTGAATTTATCAGTTTGCTCTGTGAAGATAGATAGCATTTTTCATCATGAGTACTTTTGAATATTAATCAGAGAAGCTAAGTCTTTCACATTTTATCATCATTATATTATTGTTGTTATTGTAGAAAATGATCTTCTGGCCATCTCACTTTACTTTGCATCAATTCAGATAAATCTTCAAAGATTTTTTTGAAATCATCCTGCCCATCATTTTTTATACAAAAGTACTCTTGTACAATAGCATTTCATGACAATCATATATCATAACTTGTTGAGGTATACCCCCAATTGATGGGCATCCTCTCAATTTCCAATTCTTTTCCACCATAATAATATGTTATGTAGGTCCTTTTCTTTTTATCTCTTTAGGGTACATACCTAATAGTGATATTGCTGGATCCAAGCATAAGCAATTTCATAGTCCTCTGGGAATGGTTTCAAGTTATTCTTGAGACTTGGAGCAGTTCAGAGCTCCATAAACAGCTTATCAGTGTACTTATTTCCCCAAACCCTTCCAGCATTTTTCATTTTTGATATACATAAGTTAGTACCTCAGAGCTGTTTTAATTTATAATTCTCTAATAAAGGGAGATTTAGAACATTTTGATATGACTATAAATAGCTTTGATGTTTTCTTCTGAAAACTGTCTGTTTTAAATTGTCATTTGACCATTTATCATTTTGTGAATGCCTTTATTTTTATAAATTTGACTCAATTCTCAACATATTTGAGAAATGTGGCCTTTATCAGAGAAATTTGCTGTAGAAATTTTTATATTAATTCCATTGTCTATAGTTACTTTTATCAAAACATAGTTTCCCTAATTACCTCTTTTAATTAAGTTTATTTTTACTTTTGCTTTGATTATGATAGCTACTCATACCTTTTTAAATTTCAACTGAAGATAATAAATTCTGCTCCAGCCCCTTATTTTAACTGTTTGTCTTCCTTTTTTGAGTGTATCTCTCATAAAGGACACATTGTTGGATTATGGTTTCTAATCCATTCCACTATCCTTTTCTATTTTATGGTTAAGTTCATTATATTCAAATTCATAGTTATGATTACTTATTGTGTATTTCCCTTTATTCTGTTTCTCTCACTCTCTCTTATTCTGTCCCTTCTCTAAAGTCTGATTTGCTGTCCTTTATGTACCCTCCCTTTTACTAACTCCCCTTTCTCTTATCCTCTTCCCTTCCTACTTCTTTGTTG
Organism: Monodelphis domestica; assembly: GCF_027887165.1. Lineage (NCBI taxonomy): Eukaryota > Metazoa > Chordata > Mammalia > Didelphimorphia > Didelphidae > Monodelphis > Monodelphis domestica. The sequence continues at coordinate 345,993,822 of NC_077227.1, read as the reverse complement.
AGTAATATTAATTTCTATATGCAAATGAGTGTCTGAAGATATATATTATATATAATACACACATAAATATGTACATATGTATGTTTGTGAATCTATCTATATACATACACACACACACACATATACTGTTATAAGGAAAGGAAGGAGCAGGAAGGAGCAAAGGAAGGTTCCAGAATTCTGGAGAGGTGACAGGGCTGTTGCTTCTTTTAATAATCAGAGAAGGGGGAAGTTGAGTTTTGTCTAATCTTCTAGGGTGGACCTAAAGTGCTAGATATTCTCTCTCCTGTGGCTTTCTTTGTGATCCATAACTGCCTGTTCCTGTGAATCCTGTTGATGCTGAGAGATATTTCTACAGAGCCACTGATGACACCAAAAAACCATCTGTCCAGTGAGACCATCCCTTTGAGCCTTAGTCCTGCTTTCTTTCCTACCCTACTACCTCCATCACCATCCAAGGGGGCAATTTGGATTAGAGAAGTGTAGTTTACTGTAGGCACTGGGACTTTTAGGTAGAGAGCTAACTGGCAATGCAGACACAATCTCTCTGCAATTACCAACAAGATTTGGTGGGAGTTTTATTTAGTTGGATGATCCCAATTCCCTTCCCTTCCTTCCTTTATCTTAAAATAAACTATTTCAACACATAAACACTTCCCTCTTTTAACTAATTTTGATGAGAGTAATGTTCATCCTTCTTACTACCCAGTTTTCCTCTTTAATGTAAAAACTCCTCTGTGCCTGCTTCTTTTATATGCCTTTTTTCTTTCCATTCCCTTCTCCTTTTCTCCAGTACACCTCTCTTTCTCACCCCTTCATTGTTTGAGATCATTCCAACAGAATTGACACACTCATGTACTGGGTCTGTATAGATCCCTTCTTACTAACCTAATTATAATGTTCTTAGAATTATATTTATCATCTCCTGTAGGAATATCAAAGGCTTATCCTTACTGCATCCCTAATGATTTCACTTTCATGTTTCAGTTTTTATGCTCCTTTTGAGTATTTTATTTGAGCATCAAATTTCCTATTCACCTCTGGTCTTTTCATCAGAAATGCTTGAAAGTCTTTTATTTAGTTAAATATGCATTTTTACCCTCATTAATTACACTGTTTTGCTGGTTATTCTTAATGGTAATCTTAGCTCTTTTGCCTTCTTGACAATCATATTCTAAGCTTTCTAATATTTCTTATTTTATTTTATTTTGCTTTTATTTTATTTTTTGACATTATTTAAATTCGGTCAATTTCAAAAATTATTCCTTAGTTACAAAAATCATTTCTATTCCCCTCCTCCCCTCATCTTATAGCTGACACACAATTAAACTGGATATTGCATGTGACCTTGATCAGAACCCATTTCCACGTTGTTGGTATTTGCACTAGGATATTCATTTAGAGTCTATATCCCCAATCATATTCTCTTCAACCCATGTATTCTAGCAGTTGTTTTTCTTTGGTGTTTCTACTCCCACAGTTTTTCCTCTGAATGTGGATAGAGTTTTTTCTCCTATATCCCTCCAGGTTGTTCAGTATCAATGCATTATCACTGATGGAGAAATCCATTACATTTGATTGTACCACAGTGCATCAGTCTCTGTGTACAATGTTCTCCTGGTTCTGCTCCTTTCACTCTGCATCACTTCCTGGAGGTTTGTGACAAGAAAATCCCTTTAAAAGACTGATATATATTAATTTAAGGTCGCCAAGGAATTCAGCTATGTAATTCATAAATGAAACTCAAGTCAGCAGTCAACCTTTTATGGAGGTTTTAATTACAAACAGGAGGAAGAAAGGTGAGAGAGAGAGAGAGACAGAGAGAGAGAGAGAGAGAGAGAGAGAGAGAGAGAGAGAGAGAGAGAGAGAGAGAAAGAGAGAGAGAGAGAGAGGGGAGAGAAGGGAATAGGGCTTAAATACCCCCTCTATTTAGGCTGGGCCAAAAGGCCCAAGCCCTTAGATAGCTGAGGCAAAGAAAAGAGATCAGTCCCTATCACTCACGTGACCAAAATGGAGAAACAGTCTCAGGGACCTCCACCTCCAGCCTCCTTCAGAGCAAGCTCCTCAGAGCACAACCTCTCAGAGCAAAACCTCTCGAACCTCCAGGCCTCAGACCCCGCTATCTTTAAGGAAACCATCCAAGTTCCCTCCCCTCAGTTCTCACATCTACCAATCACTGTCCATGTCTTCCCTGTGCCAATGGTGGCTCTAGCTTAACCCAGGACCACCCAGAGGTCTGTGTCTTTGCACATGTATGTTGAAGGTCATATTCTCAAAAAATTAAATAAATCTTGTTCCTTTGCTGCAGCCCTTCCTAAATCCTTTTACTCTGAGTAGGGTGGAGATTGTATTTTCTAAGACATGGTTCTGTCATTCCAAGTATCTCTATTGTATTAATTCTAAAATCAATCATGACTCAAAGAACTTCCTGTTCTATGCTTAAGCATAGGTCAAAGCCCTTTCCATTCTTCAGCAAAAGGTTTCTGTCCTAAAGCAGTCCCAAGTAGGGAGGAGAAGGATCCTCCCATGCCAAGGGGGTTCACATTCCAATAGAGTTCTTACTATCAGTAGGAAATTTTTTCCAAGTATGAAACTTTCCAATGGTGAAATTTCCAACATTCACAAGACTAAGAAATTTCAAGGTTTACAGGTTGTTCCAGTCCCCATGGAATTCCTCTACTTTATTATTCCACAATAGTACTCCATCACCAACATATACCATAATTTGTTCAGCCATTCCCTAAGTGAAGGGCATCCCCTCATTTTCCAATTTTTTTGCCACCACAAAGAGTGCAGCTATGAATATTCTTCTACATGTATTTTTCCTTATTATATCTTTGGGGTACAAACCCAGCAGTGCTATGGCTGGGTCAAAGGACAGACAGTCTTTTATCGCCCTTTGGGCATAGTTCCAAATTGCCCTCCAGAATGGTTGGATCAATTCACAACTCCACCAGGAATGCATTAATGTCCCAACTTTGTTGCATCCCCTCCAGCATTCATTACTTTCCAGAGCTGTCATGTTAGCCAATCTTGATATCTCAGAGTTGTTTTAATTTGCATCTCTCTGATTGTCAGAGATTTAGAACACTTTTTCATGTGCTTATTAATGTTTTTGATTCCTTTGACTGAAAAATGCCTATTCATGTCCCTTGCCCATTTATCAATTGGAGAATGGCTTGATTTTTTGTACAATTGATTTAGCTCTTTGTAAATTTGAGTAATTGGACCTTTGTCAGAGGTTTTTGTTATGAAGATTGTTTCCTACTTTATTTCCCTTCTGATTTTGGTTACGTTGGTTTTGTTTGTATAAAAACTTTTTAATTTGATGTAGTCAAAATTTTTTATTTTACATTTTGTGATTCTTTCTAAGTCGTGCTTGGTTTTAAAATCTTTCTCTTCCCAAAAGTCTGTGTTCACATAACTTACTTATAATTTCCTTCTTTATGTTCAAGTAATTCACCCATTCTGAGTTTATTTTGGTGTAGGGTGTGATCCAAGCTTAATCTCTCCCACACTGTCTTCCAATTTTCCCAGCAATTTTGTCAAATAGTGGATTTTTGTCTGCAAAGCTAGGATCTTTGGGCTTTTCATAAACTATTTTGCTGAGGCCACTTACTTCAAGTCTATTCCACTGATCCTCCTTTCTGTCTCTTAGCCAGTACCAAATTGTTTTGATGACCACTGCTTTATAGTTTAGTTTGAAATCTGGTATTGCAAGGCCATCTTCCTTTGCATTTTTTTTCATTATTTCCCTGGGTATCCTTGATCTTTTGTTCTTCCAAAAGAACTTTGTTATGTTTTTTTCCTAATTCAGTAAATGTTTTCTGGAAGTTCGATGGGTATGGCACTAAATAAATAGTTAAGTTTGGGTAGGATGGTCATTTTTTTTTTATTATATTGGCCCATCCTACCGATGAGCAGTTAATTTTTTTCAATTGCTCAGATCTAGTTTTAGTTGTGTGGAAAGTGTTTTATGGTTGTGTTCATATAGTTCCTGTGTTTGTCTCGGCAGATAGATTTCCAAGTATTTTATATTGTCTAAGGTTATTTTGAATGGAATTTCTCTTTCTAATTCCTGCTGCTCAGATGTGTTGGAGATATTTAGAAATACTGATGACTTATGTGGATTTATTTTGTATCCTGCAACTTTGCTAAAGTTATTGATTATTTTGACTAGCTTTTTAGATGATTCTCTAGGATTCTTTAAGTACACCATCATATCATCTACAAAGAGTGATAGCGTTGTCTCCTCATTGCCTATTTTAATACCTTCAATTTCTTTTTCTTCTCTAATTGCTACTGCTAGAGTTTCTAATACATTGTTAAATAAAAGAGGTGATAATGGACATCCTTGTTTCACTCCTGATCTTATTGGGAATGCATCTAGTTTATCCCCATTGCAGATGATGTTGACTGATGGTTTTAGATAGAACCTGTTTATTATTTTTAGGAAAGACACTAATAAACTATAATTTCTAGTGTTTTCAATAGGAATGGAGGTTGTATTTTTTCAAAGGCTTTTCTGCATATATTGAGATAATGATGGGATTTTTGTTGGTTTACTTGTTGATATGTTCAAGTATGTGGATGGTTTTCCTGATATTGAACCATCCTTGCATTCCTGTTATAAATCACACCTGATCATAGTGAATAACCCTCATTATCACTTGCTGGAGTCTTTTTTGCTAGTATCCTATTTAAGACTTTTGCATTTATGTTCATTAAGGAGATTGGTCTCCCTCTTTGCTTATTATGTCAAATAGTTTGTATAGTATTAGGATTAGCTCTTCTTTGAATATTTGATAGAATTCACTTGTGAATTCTTCATGCCCTTGGCATTTTTTCTTAGGGAGTTCTTTGATGGCCTGTTTGATTTCTTTTTCTGATATGGGATTATTTAAGAATTATATTTCTTCTTCTGTTAATCTAGGCAATTTATATTTTTGGAAATATTCATCCATATCACCGAGATTGTCATATTTATTGCCATATAATTGGACAAAATAGTTTTTAATGATTGCCTTAATTTCCTCTTCTTTGGAGGTGAAGTTCCCCTTTTTGTCTATGATACTGTTTATTTGGTTTTCTTCTTTCCCTTTTTAAATTAGATTGCCCAGTACTTTGTCTATTTTGTTTGTTTTTCCAAAATATCAGCTTCTAGTATTATTTATTAGTTCAATAGTTATATCACTTTTGATTTTAATAATTTCTCCCTTAATTTTTAGGATCTCTAATTTGGTTTTCTTCTGGGTGGTTTTAATTTGTTCACTTTAAAGTTTTTTTATTTGCATGTCCAATTCATTGATCTCTGCCTTCCCTAATTTGTTAATATATGAAATAAAGGATACAAATTTCCCCCTGAGTACTGCTTTGGCTGCATTCCATGAAGTTTGAAAGGATTTCTTATCATTGTTATTTTCTTCAGTGAAATTATTAATTGTTTCTGTGATTTTTTCTCTAACTGTTTTCGGAGAATCATATTTAATTTCCAATTAATTTTTTATTTGGCTCTACATATACCCTTACTGATCATTATTTTTATTGCCTTATGATATGAAGAGTTTGCATTTATTATTTCTGCTTTTCTGCATTTGTATGCCATGTTTTTATGACCTAGTATATGGTCAATATTTGTGAATGTACCATGTGTTGCTGAAAAGAAGGTGTATTCCTTTTTGTCTCTATTTTCCTCTCTATATCTATTTATTCTAATTTTTCTGAAGATTTCATTCATCTCTTTTACCTCTTTCTTATTTAGTTTTTGATTTGATTTATCTAGTTCTGATAGAAGAAGATTCAGGTCTCCCACTAGTATAATTTTTCTATCTATTTCATCCTCGAGCTCCACTACTTTCTCCTTTAGAAATTTGGATGCTATGCCATTTGATGCATACATGTTGGTTAGTGATATTTTCTCATTTTCTATAATCCCTTTTATCAGGATGTATTTACCTTCCCTTTCCATTTTAATCAGGTCTGTTTTTACTTTGGCTTTCTCAGATATCATGATTGCAACTCCTGCCTTCTTTTTATGAGTTGAGGCCCAATAGGTCTTGCTCCAACCTTTAATTCTGACCTTGTGAGTATCTACCTGCCTCAGGTGTGTTTCTTGAAGACAACATATGGTAGAGTTTTGGATTCTAATCCACTCTGCTATTCATCTACATTTTATGGTTTAGTTCATCCCATTCCCATTCAAAGTTATAATTGTCACTTGTGAATTCTCTAGCATTTTGATCTCGTCACCTCCTAATTCTGTCCTTTCTTCTTTTGCTATATCCTTTTAAACCAGTGGTTTACTTTTAATCAGTCCCCATAATCCCCTCCCTTGATATGCTTCCTTTTCTGTTCCCTCCATTTTTGTTCCATTATTGTTTTTTTAGAGTCTGTTAAGTTCCCTCCCCCCTCTCCTTCCCTCCTTTTTTGTACTCCCTCCCCACTACATCCCTTATTTTCCCCTTCTACCTTACCCTGTAGGAAAAGATAGAATTCAGCATCCCAATTGATCTAGATGCTCTACCCTCTCAGGGTTGATTTCACTGAGAGTGAGGTTTAAGTATTACCTATTAGCACTCTCTTCCTCTCCATCTTATGAGAATATTCTTATCCTCCCTTTCCCATGTGTATCTTTGTGTGAAAAAGATTATTCTATTTTTTTATTTCTTCAAGTATCTCTTGGTACTATCATTGATTCCCCCCTTTTCTTTTTTTTTTGCATATCATCTTATAGCCCTTAATGCCCCAATATTTTCCTATGAGTGAATCTTCTAATTACTATAATAATGAATATAATTTTCAAGAGTTACAATAATATTTTCCTCACATGTTAATATGTATAATTTGATCTAATTGTAGCCCTTAAAAAAGAGAGTTTGAATAAAATTTTTTCTACTTTTCCCTCTCTTTCATATTTACCTTTTCATGTTTCTCTTGATCTTTGTGTTTGGATATCAAACTTTCCACTTAGTACTGGTATTTTCTTTACAAATACTTGGAAATCTTCTATTTTGTTGAATACCCATGCTTTCCCCTGGAAGTATATAGTCAGTTTTGATGGATAGGTGATTCTGGATGGAAGACCCAGTTCTCTTGCCTTTCTGAATATCGTGTTCCAGGCCTTGAGGTCCTTTAGTGTGGAACCTGCCAGACTTTGTGTGATCCTGATCGGTGCTCCTTGGTATCTGAGTTGTATCTTTTTGGCTTCTTGTAGAATTTTCTCCTTAACTTGAGTGCTTTGGAATTTGTCAATTGCCTTCCTTGGAGTTGTCTTTTGGGGATTTGGTATAGAGGGTGTTCTATGAACTCATTCATTGTCAATTTTGCCCCCTTGTTCAAGAACATCAGGGCAGTTTTCTTGGATGATTTCTTGTGTTATGATGTCAATATTTCTGTTTATTTCTGACTTTTCAGGTAGACCAATGATTCTCAAATTGTCTCTCCTTCCTCTGTTTTCCTGATATGTTACCTTGTCAGTGAGATATTTTATGTTTTCTTTTAATTTGTCTGTCTTTTGAGTTTGCTTTATTAATTTTTGCTGTTTTGCAAGATCATTGTCTTCCAGTTGCCTAATTCTGGTCTTTAAAGACTGATTTTTCTTTTCAGTTTGGTCTATCCTGCTTTTTGTGGCTTCCAGCTGTTTCTCCAATTAGGAGTTCTTGTCTTTTAGACTATTGTTTTCTCTTTGAATTATTTCCCACTTTCTTTGCCAGAAGGCTTCCTTCTTTTTGTTAAGCTCCAATTTGAATTCTTCCAGAACTTGTGGACAATTTCATTTTTTTTTCGGGAAAGTTTTGATTTTGTTTGAATTTCTTCCTCTTTTTCCTCTGTAGCCTGGGTTTTCCCTCTGTAAAATTTTTCCTTCTTCCTGTTTTTCTTGGAGTGTGTTTGTTGGTCCTGGGCACAATTAACCATCCCTATGTTGGTTTTTCCTTCCCTTTTTAGTCAGAAATCTGAGTGAGATGGGCAGGTTCTCTGTTTATGTAGTTAAGGAGCAAGGTTTTTGTCTGAGGCAAGCTCTCAAATCTGCTTAGCCTCTGCTGTTTGTGAGAGCACCCATGGTCTGCGCTCCCCAGTGCACAGAGGTTTCCGGTGTAACTGCCTTCAGGGGTACATCCCTGGTGGTCCTATACAGCTCCCAAGGACCTAGAAATGCCCCTTTCTCACTCTGGAGGTTTGCCTCGCTCACTAGCTGATTCTAGTACATGCTGGTTCTGACTCTGGCTCTGTAGGTGGGGTGGGGGAGGGTAGATTGGCTCACTTTTGGGTGGGAGCTTTTTCACCCTCTTGTAGTGTGGAAATGCTCAAACCTCATGTACCTTCAATGCTGTGTCCTACTGTTCAGTCCCTCCATTCTTCTGAAAATGGCTTTTATGTTCTTTTGAGGTAGTCTATTTCATTGGGTGCTGGGGAGAGGAAGTACCCTGTATCTAGACTGCAGCCATGCTTACCAGGAAGTGCTTCGAATATTTCAATATGGAAGGTGATAAATCTTGCATAATCTTGACTGTGGTGCTGTGATAATTGATTTGTTTCTTTCTGGTTATTTGCAACATTTTTTCCTTGACCTGGTACTTCTGGAATTTTGCTATAATATTCTTAGCAGTTTTCATTTAGGGATCTATTTTAGGAGATGATTGGAATATTATTTCAATTTCTATTTTACTCTTTATTTTTTGGTTATTAGGGCAGTTTTCCTTAATAGTTTCTTGAAATATGATGTTAGCCTTCTTTTTTGGTCATAGTTTTTAGGTAGCCAATAAACACATCTTAATTTATCTCTCCTCAATCTGTTTTCCAAGTATGTTATTTTTTTAATGACATATTTCACATTTTTCTTCTATTTTTATCCTTTTGACTTTGTTTTATTGCTTCCTGATGTTTTGTGGAGTCATTAACTTTCACTTATATAATTCTAATATTTATTAAATTATTATCTTCAGTGAACTTTTGCACCTCTTTATCCATTTGGTCAATTCTGCCTGTTAAGAAGTTTTTTTTTTTCCAGTAAATTTTTTTTTTGGCTCTTTTATAATTAGATCTATTCTTTTTTTAAGGTGTTTTTCTCTTCAGTACTTTTGTGCCTCTTTCCACCAAACCCTTGATTATTTTATCATAATTTTCTTTCTTTTTAAAATTCAAAGATATTTTATTTTTCCAATTACAGGTAATAATTTTAACATACATTTCCCAAAATTATAAGATTTAAACTATCTCCCTTCGTCTCCCTGACCTTCCCTGACTTGGAGATGGTAAGCAATTTGATAACATGTCTTATCATGCAAAATGCATTTCCATATTGGTCATTTTTGTATGAACACACTCATGCTTAACCAAAATCCCCAAATAAAACCATAAATATACAGAAGTGAAAGATAGTCTGCTTTGATCTGCATCCATCCAACTCCAATAATTCTTCCTCTGGAGTTTTATAGCATTCCCTGTCATAAGTTCTTCAGAATTATCCTAAATCATTGCATTGTTGAGAATATCTAAGTTTTCACAGTTGATTGTTATACAATAATGCTTTTTACCATGTACAGTATTCTCCTGATTTTGCTTATTTCATTCTGCATCAATTAATGTAGATCTTTCCACCTTTTTTTTCTGAAATCATCCTGTTTATCATTTCTATCACCAACATACCATAATTTCTTCATCTATTCCCTAATTAATGGATATCCCTTAAGAGTCCAATTCTTTTTTTTTCATAGTTTTCTTGCATAATTGATTTCTTTTTCTGCTTTTTCCTCTACTATTCTTATGACTTTCTTTAACTCTTCCAGGAATTTTTATTGGGCTTGGATCCAAATAATATTTTCTTTAAGACTTTGTAGCTACTTTCACAATCCTGATTTCTAAATTTGTGTCTTGGTTACCCAGACCATTGTAGTAGATTTTTTAATAGTCAAATTCATTTTAAAATTTTTTGCTCACTTTCCTAACCTATTTCTTTGAACTTAGGCAAAGCTTATCTCTGCTTACTTGGGTTGGCAGTGGCACTGTCCCAAGCTTTAGGCTTTTTTATGCTGTTGTTTTCAAAGCTATTTCTTGAGAGGTCTGCAAGTTTTTGGTGCTCCCAAGGTAGTATAACATGAGGAGAGTTATAATCACTACTTTTCAGTATGAACTCTAGTATTTACTTAGTAAAGGATCTTTTCTTCTTGCACACATAAGTACTAACACTTCTCTTGGCATAATGGGACTCTGACAGATTCCTTGATCTCCTGTAGTCATGAACTCTAGTGTTCCTTTTTGTTTGAAACTATTCCCAGAGCCCCTACACACTTGTGATTGGCCACAAACACTCTTTTCTTCCCTCTGTGACCTATAACTGAGTATGGACCATAGAGTAGCTAAAAAGCTCCATTATGTGCATTGAGTGCTAACAAAAGATCCCTTATAATCTTTTACTGATCATTTATCTAATTCCTTTAGTGTCACTGACCTGAAAATTTCAGAAGCTGCTACTGGTGACTGCCTTCAAGGCCCATTGTACTCCAAGGCTGGTCCCCACTCCAGTTTCACAGACTTCTCCTGCCAACCTCCTAAGTTGTCTTATACTGGAAAAATGTCTCATGCTGACATCTTCTTGGCTCTGCCACTCTAAAATTCAATTTGAAGTTCAATTTTAAAATTGTTTGGAGGAGAATGTTGGGTGAGTTTGGTTTGGTTGTTGGCTCAGATCCCAGCTTAAAATTCCACATCAAGGTGGGGCTAAAGAAAGCTGGAACCTCAACAGAGGGAATTACCATTTTAAAAGAGCATATACTTCTCCTGCCAGGAATATTATTCTCTTTTCACACCTACAGTGTTTTATGCTAACATGCACATGCTTTATTAAAAAAAATCTGTTGGAAATTCAGTAACACTTTAAAAACCTCCCTTACATATGAAACACTGTCCAAATAGAACTTCATTCATATTAACAGATTTGGGTTTCTACTTTCCAGACACTAGAGATTGCACTATCAACCCTCAGAATCACTGAGGAAATAGTTAAATTGGGGCTATGCTGAAGTAAACTAGAGATTTTGTTTAGTTATGTTGTACTATTGCTTTTCTAAAACTGAACATTTTTCTGCATAGTAATTTCTTTTTTTTTGTATTTTTTAAATTGTAAACATTATTTTATTTGGTCATTTCCATACATTATTCACTGGAAACAAAGATCATTTTCTTTTCCTCCCCACCCCCTCCCCCCCACCTTTCCCTCTCCCATAGCCGACGCATGAATCCACTGGTTATCACATGTGTTCTTGACTCGAACCCATTTCCCTGTTGTTGGAATTTGCATTATAGTGTTCATTTAGAGTCTCTCCTCAGTCATATCCCCTCCAACCCTGTAGTCAAGCAGTTGCTTTTCATCGGTGTTTTTACTCCCACAGTTTATCCTCTGCTTGTGGATAGTATTTTTTAGATCCCTGCAAATTGTTCAGGGACATTGCATTGCCACTAATGGAGAAGTCCATCACCTTCGATTGTACCACAATGTATCAGTCTCCGTGTACAATGTTTTCCTGGTTCTGCTCCTTTCACTCTGCATCACTTTCTGGAGGTTGTTCCAGTCTCCATGGAATTCCTCTACTTTATTATTCCTTTTAGCACAATAGTATTCCATCACCAACATATATCACAATTTGTTCAGCTATTCCCCAATTGACGGGCATCCCCTCGTTTTCCAATTTTTGGCCACCACAAAGAGTGCAGCTATGAATATTCTTGTACAAGTCTTTTTCCTTATTATCTCTTTGGGGTACAAACCCAGCAGTGCTATAGTTGGATCAAAGGGCAGACAGTCTTTTATCACCCTTTGGGCATAGTTCCAAATTGCCCTCCAGAATGGTTGGATCAATTCACAGCTCCACCAGCAATGAATTAGTGTCCCTACTTTGCCACATCCCCTCCAGCATTCATTACTTTCCATAGCTGTCATGTTAGCCAATCTGCTAGGTGTGAGGTGATACCTCAGAGTTGTTTTGATTTGCATCTCTCTGATTATAAGAGATGTAGAGCACTTTTTCATGTGCTTATTAATAGTTTTGATTTCTTTGGCTGCGAACTGCCTGTTCATGTCCCTTGCCCATTTGTCAATTGGAGAATGGCTTGATTTTTTGTACAATTGATTTACTTCTTTATAAATTTGAGTAATTAAACCTCTGTCAGAGGTTTTTATGAAGATTGTTTCCCAATTTGTTGCTACCCTTCTGATTTTGGTTACATTGGTTTTGTTTGTACAAAAACTTTTTAATTTGATGTAATCCAGATTATTTATTTTGCATTTTGTAAGTCTTTCTAATTCTTGCTTGGTTTTGAAGTCTTTCCCTTCCCAAAGGTCTGCCATGTATACTATTCTGTGTTCACCTAATTTTCTTATAGTTTCCTTCTTTATGTTCAAGTCATTCACCCATTTTGAATTTATCTTGGTGTAGGGTGTTGTAAACCTTAAAATTTCTTAGACTTGTGAATATTGGAAATTTCACCATTGGAAGGTTTCATGCTTGTAGGGAATTTCCTACTGATAGTAAGAATGCTATTGGAATGTGAACCCCCTTGGCATGGGAGGATCCTTCTCCTCCCTACTTGGGACTGCTTTAGGACAGAAACCTTTTGCTGAAGAATGGAAAGGGCTTTGACCTATGCTTAAGCATAGAACAGGAAGTTCTTTGAGTCATGATTGATTTTAGAATTGATACAATAGAGATACTTGGAATGACAGAACCAGGTCTTGGAACTTTCAATCTCCACCCTGCTCAGGGTAACAGGATTTAGGAAGGGCTGCAGCAAAGGATCAAGATTTAATTATTTGAGAATATGACCTTCAACAGACATGTGCAAAGCCACAGACCTCTGGGCGGTCTTGGGTTAAGCTAGAGCCACCATTGGCACAGGGAAGACATGGACAGTGATTGGTAGATGTGAGAACTGAGGGGAGGGAACTTGGATGGTTTCCTTAAAGATAGCAGGGTCTGAGGACTGAAGGTGGTTGGAGAGGTTTTTCTCTGAGAGGTTGTGCTCTGAGAAGCTTGCTCTGAAGGAAGCTGAATGTGGAGGCCCCTGAGACTGTTTCTCCAGTTTGGTCACGTGAGTGATAGGGACTGATCTCTTTTCTTTGCCTCAGCTATCTAAGGGCTTGGGCCTTTTGGCCCAGCCTAAACAGAGGGGGTATTTAAGCCCTATTCCCTTCTCCCCCCCTCTCTCTCTTTATGTCTAATACCTTTCTTCCTCCTGTTTGTAATTAAAAACTCCATAAAAGGTTGACCACTGACTTGAATTTCATTTAGGAATTACATAGCTGAATTCCTTGGCGACCTTAAATTAATATATATCAGTCTTTTAAAGTGATTTCCTTGTCACATTGTGGCAACCATGAAGGGATTCTAAAGAATTCTCTCAATAAACTTCTGAAATTCCTTGCCTTTTTACTCTACCGTCTCCCCACTTAGTCCCTTTTAATAGCAAACTTGGCTTAAAGACACAGCTGCTAGAACATGTGAGTATAAAAAACTTTTTCTCTCTTCTCTTTTCTCCTTAAGTTAAATTGGAATCAACAGTTTTTCTTTTTCTTCCCTTTAATCTTAAGGGACAGCTGGGTAGCTCAGTGGATTGAGAGACAGGCCTAGAGACAGAAGGTCCTGGGTTCAAATCAGACCTCGGATACTTCTCAGCTGTGTGACTCTGATAGTTAGATAAAAACAGCTGTTTTAAATCTCAGCAACAGGACCCTAAAGTCCTGGCTGGAAGAGCTGTTTCTAAATATCCTTTCCCTTAAGGAACAACTTCCTAGATTAGGAAAAAAAAAAACAAACCCTGTGGAAAGTTTGTTGCTTTGCCCTGCTCCCCACATGTTTGTGAAATTACAATATATATATATATATATATATATATATATATATATATATATATATATATATATATATAAATGAGTACTACATTCTTTGACAATTATATGGCAGCTGAAGAATTAGGGGCATTGAGGAATGCAGGATACCACCAAATTTTTATATTAATAGGTACTGTCATTTTTGTACTCCTCAATAGTATATTTAGAGATGCTAAAATAAAAAATATTGAGGATAAAATAGAAAAAATTGAGGATAAATTGCAAGCCCAATTAGAAGATCTAAAATGTTTCTTACAGGATCAATGGGCAAACACCCACTCTACTAGAAATAGACCTGTTTCTGAACCTTTGAATGAGGAAATTTCTTTCCCTGAAATAGAGATGGAAAACACCTTCCCTATAGCCCATTTAACAGACTGCTTCTCTCATGCAGTGCAAATCTTGATGAATTTAATCCCCCAAACCCTTCCCCTGCAATCCCAGTTTCTCATGTTCCCTCTCCTACAGAAAACCAAATTCCAATTCAAAGGAGATCTTGTCCTCCTAGAGAAGCCTGTCCTTGTCAAACTGACCCACAGGTACAAAATTCAACTAGAGGCCTGTTTCCTCTAAGAGAAGTACCTGAAAGAGGACGGAATGGGGATGTGGTGACTTTAAGACATAGGATACCGTTTACTCCCCAAGAAATAAATGAATTTCCACTAAATATCCCCACATATGAACAAGATCCTTTTCTAGTAACAAAAAAGATGGGAGACATATTTTTTCAGTATAATCCATCTTACAAGGACATTGAGAACTTGCTACAGGCTTTTTTAAGTGAACGGGAAAAAAATAAATAATTGCTCATGTCAACAAAACCCAGGGGTGTAATGCAGCACATTGGCCATCTCAGGATCCTGAATGGGACTATAACAATCCTGAGGATTATCTACAACTATACCATTGTAGAGAGGTCATCCTCACGGCAATGAAGGAATGTGCAGACAGTACAGATAAGTGGATGGAACTTGAAAAAATTAAGCAAAAGGAAGAAGAAACACCTTCCAGATTTATGGATAGAATAATCGAGTTTGGGGACAGATACTTAGATTGGGACCTAACTAAAGAGAGTAGTTTAAGAGAAGTTAGAAGAATCTTTGTAAATAACTCTTGCAAAGCAATTAAGAATTATTTTAGAACACAATGCCCAAGATGGTCAGATATGGACCTTGATGAATTGCGAAATACAGCTATATATGTTTTAAAGGGAAACAAAGAAAAGGAGAAAGAAAATAATGATGACATGGAGGAAATGAAGAAAAAAATTAGATATTTAATAGATAGGATAACTAAATTAGAAAGTGGGCATGATAATGAACCAACGACAATTGCCCCTCTACAGAAATCCAATTATTAACCCATTACTTGCCACTTCTGTGAGAAGAAGGGCCACAAAATGATGGAATGTAGAACCTTTCTTCAGATGATTGGACGGAATACACAGTTTAATAATATATTTAGAAATAATAACTAGAGAAATGATGATAATGGTTATAGAAACCAGAATTCTAGAAATTATAATAATGACTATGGAAATAACTATAATGAATATAGAAATAAGAACTTTAGAAACCAGAATTATAGAAATAGGAATTGGAAAATAATGACAATGCGCCGAATGAAGAAAATTATAATGATAATGAACAACAACAATATATGAGAAATGGCGCTCGTCCAAAAAATACTCGAGGTATTAATGACCCTCAGAGAGCTGCCCTTCAGGGGGGTGCCCAAGGAATATCCAAAACACAATTATGGTGTCCGGGGGGGGCTGGGGCACAGGAATCAGAGGATACAACATTTGATTTCCCGGACCCTGATGTCCTACTACCTGTTGTCCCTATCCACTGCCCCCTCATACTAATGAACCCCATGTTACCTTAAAGGTTGTGACAAGGAAATCACTTTTAAAAGACTGATATATATTAATTTAAGGTCGCCAAGGAATTCAGCTATGTAATTCCTAAATGAAAACTCATGTCAGCCGTCAACCTTTTAAGGAGTTTTAATTACAAACAGGAGGAAGAAAGGAATTAGAGATAGAGAGATAGAGGTAGAGAGAAAGGGGAGAGAAGGGAATAGGGCTTAAATACCCCTTCTGTTTAGGCTGGGCCAAAAGGCCCAAGCCCTTAGATAGCTGGGGCAAAGAAAGGAGATCAGTACCTATTACTCACGTGACCAAAATGGAGTAACAGTCTCAGAGCCCCCAACTTCAGCTTCCTTCAGAGCAAGCTACTCAGAGCACACTGCAACCACTCCGACAAACTCCTAAAACACCACCCCCCGTCTTCAGACCCCCCCATCCTTAAGGAAACCATCCAAGTTCCCTCCCCTCAGTTCTCACATCTACCAATCACCTGTCCATCAATTATCCTGTGCCAATGGAGGCTCTAGCTTAACCCAGGACCACCCAGAGGTCTCTGGCTTTGCACATGTCTGTTGAAGGTCATATTTTCAAATAATTAAATCTTTGATCCTTTGCTACAGCCCTTCCTAAATCCTGTTAACCTGAGTAGGGTAGAGATTGGAATAATTAAATTTTGATCTATGCTGCAGCCCTTCCTCAATCCTGTTAGGAATGAGTAGGGTGGAGATTGATTCCAAGTATCTCCATTTTATCAATTCCAAAATCAATCATGACTCAAAGAAATTCCTGTTCTATGCTTAAGCATAGGCCAAAGTCCTTTCCATTGTTCAGCAAAAGGTTTCTGCCCTAAAGTAATCTTAAGAAGGGAGGAGGGGGAAACTCTCATGCCAATGGGGTTCACATTCCAATAGCCAAGACCCACTATCAATAGGAAATTTTTCAAGTATGAAATTTCCCAATGGTGAAATTTCCAACATTTATAAGTCTAAGAAATTTTGAGGTTTACAAGGTGGGTAACACCTATTATGATTGTCTATTAGACACAGGAGCTTCCTGGTCTGTATTAAAGAGAACACCTGATTTACAATGTTATTCTGTTGGCTCAGAGAATGTAGTGGGAGTGTCAGGAATAACCCAAAGAGTTAAAAGACTTCCTCCTAGAATGGTGTCTGTAGGACCCCTAGAGGTACAACACTCCTTCCTTTTGATGCCTGACTCCCCTTTAAATTTGCTGGGGAGGGACCTTCTGTGCAAACTCAGAGCCACAATAACCTGCTCCCCAGATGGCTCATTATCATTAGAAGTACCAGAGGAATCTTTAAATTTACTCCCTGTAATTCTCTCAGAGAGTCAGGAGAAAAAAGAGTATCCCATCTTTGCAATACCTAAAGATATACCCGAGTCTCTTTGGGCCACATCTTCTTCCGATGTAGGGTTACTTAAGTTGGCTGTTCCAGTACAGATAAAAACTAAATCTAGCCCACCTCCTTCTATCCCTCAGTATCCCCTCTCAAAGGAGGCAATTGAGGGTATTACACCAGTTATTAACTCATTAATAGAACAGGGAATAATAATCCCTTGCAAATCTGAATATAACACACCCATCCTGCCAATTAAAAAACCAAAAAGAGGGCCCGATGGCAAGCACCTCTATAGATTCATACAGGATCTAAAGGCAGTGAATAATTACGTTATAAAGAGACACTCTGTAGTTTCTAAAATACATACTATTATTTCATCCATTCCTAGCACAGCTACATACTTTACAGTAGTAGACTTGTGTTCAGCTTTCTTCTCCATACCTATACATGAGAACTCCAGGCATATTTTTGCTTTCACCTGGAAGGGCTCACAATATACCTGGTGTCGGCTGCCACAGGGTTATGTCGAAAGTCTGAGCTTATTTGAGCAAATTTTGAGCCAAGACACAGACAATATAACATTTAAAAATAGCAAATTAATCAAATATGTAGATGATCTACTCTTGGCTTCAACAGATGCAAAAACATGTCAAGAAGATAGCAAACCCCTTCTTTTGGAATTGCACAAAAGAGGACATAAAGTCTCTAAGGATAAAGTTCAGTGGTGTCTCCAAAAAGTAGAATATTTGGGGTTCATCTTGACTGCGGATGCTAGATATATTTCTCCAAAACGAATTGAGAATATTCAAAAATTGAGTGCTCCTACCACTAAGAAACAGCTGAGAGCAATTTTAGGAGCAACAGGGTTTTGCAGATAATGGATTCCTTGCTATGGGGAAATTACTAAACCCCTTATAGCATTAACAAAGGATTCGGTTCCTGAACCCCTCAAATTAGAGCCTGAACACTTGTCAGCTCTATCAGATCTAAAAAAGGCTATCATGTCTGCCCCTGCTCTAGGCATCCCAGATTACAACAAGCCATTTACTTTATATGTGCATGAGCGAAGAGGAGTAACCTCTAGCGTGTTAACTGAGACTTTGGGACTTTCTCAGCGCCCAATTGCTTATTATTCTGCCCAACTAGACCCAGTAGCAGCAGGAGCACCACCATGCCTTAGAGGAGTAGCTGCTACAGCCTTACTAGTAACAAAAACCGTTGATTTAGTATTGGGATGTCCATTAACAATAATGTGCCCACATGAGATAGAAGCATTATTGATAAAACATAGAACACAGGCATTCTTGGATCAGAGAATTACAAGGTATGAAATAACCTCATTAAATAGTGAAAATATTACCTTGAAAAGCTGTTCAACTCTTAACCCTGCCACCTTGCTTCCAGATTTACCTACTTCAGGAGAACCATTACATAACTGTGAAACATTAGTGTCCATGGCAGAAAAGCCTCGAGATAATCTCTTGGACACTCCCTTAGACAATGCAGATCTGATTTTATTTACTGATGGTTCCTCTTTCATGAGGGATGGCATACGTTACACTGGAGCTGCCGTAGTCTCAGAATTTGCCACTGAATGGTCAGCTTCACTACCTTCTATCATTAGCACTCACGGAGCAGAACTCATAGCTCTAAAACAAGCTTGTATAATTGCCAAGGATAAAAAGGCAACAATTGATACGGATTCTAGATATGCTTTTGGCATTTGTCACTCAGTCGGGATGCTATGGCTCCAGAGAGGATTTTTAAGCTCAGCTGGAAAATCCATAGCTAATGCAGAAATTATTAATGAAGTTCTTTCTGCTCTCAAACTGCCTAAAGCCCTAGCTGTAGTTCATTGCTCTGCCCATACAGGTGGTTCTGTCCCTGTCTCTAGAGGAAATGACTGAGCAGATGCCACTGCAAAACTAGCAGCCATAGAAGGACCTGGATTAATTTTAACATTAACAACCACTGATAATTTTAATTTATCACTTTCCTATAATGAAAAGGAAGTGGGAAAATGGAAACAAAAATTTAAAGCAAAGCAGATTAATGGAGTATGGCTGTCATCTGAAACAAAACCCCTGCTCCCTAGAAGTTTCTATCACCAAATTTGCCAAACTGTTCATAATAATGGCCACTTTGGCACCCAGCACATCATGGACTCTGTCAAGAGAGTATGGATAGCCCCTGGTATAACTACTATAGCCTCTAAAGTATGTTCAGCCTGCTCCATTTGTCAGGCATATAACCAACATGCATATCGTGGAAAAGCCTTTGGGGGACCTCCTCTGGCTTACACACCTTTTGAACATCTACAGATAGATTTCATAATGATGCCAAAGGCTGGACGTTATAAATTTTGTCTAGTAATTGTAGATCAACTAACCAGATGGCCAGAAGCATTTCCTACGACCCGAGCCACAGCAGATTTTGTTGCAAAGATACTTTTAAAGGAAATTATTCCTCGTTTTGGCTTGCCAGCACATATTGACTCCGATAGAGGGAGTCATTTTACCGATTCTGTCTTAAACCAAATATATTCTTGCTTGGGTATAACTCCAAAATTCCATGTTCCATATCACCCCCAGAGCTCAGGCCAAGTGGAGAGGATGAATAAAGAACTTAAGACTATGATTGGCAAATTATGCACTGAGACCCATTTAAAATGGCCTGAAATTCTCCCTCTGGCCCTATTTTATCTTAGAAGCAGGCCTAGAGGAGACTTACATATTTCACCATTTGAGATGCTTTATGGACATCCCCCTATACAGGCTAAGCCTTTCTCCCCAGCTTATACATCGCTATTAGGGGGAGATATTACTATTGCTTCCTATATACAGGAGTTACAGCACAAACTACGTGAACTTCATGAATCCGGAGCTGCAGTACAAGCCGGACCATTAGACTTTTCTCTGCATGACCTGAACCCAGGAGATAAAGTTTATATCAAGAATTTCAAGCGAACTGGAGCAACTCAACCTTCATGGGAAGGACCATTCCAAATATTATTAACTACTCCAGCATCTATAAAGATTGGAGAAAGGGACTCTTGGATTCACTGCTCACATGTGAAGAAAGCATCTTCTGCTGAGACTGATTGACTGTATCCTATCATATGAATTGTGACTCTATATTATTTATCATATGAATTGGAGATAATAATCCATAGAAAAATGGATGCTTTTTTTTCAAGAATACATTGAATTACTGATTTTTTTCTTATTTTTCTTATTTCTTTTCTTTTCTTTTTTGATCAGAATATTTTATTTTTTCTCACTTTTTGTACTGAAGGTACACATAATTAATATTAATATTATTTTTTCCTGCAGTAATACAAGTTAATATATATGTATATATATATATATATATATATATGTATATATATATATATATATATATATATATATATATATATATATATATATATATATACTCTTGCTATAATATCAATATACTCCTAAAAGCTTTAAACTATGGGAACCTGCCATTTATTGATAAAATATTATAGGACTGGGATTAATGTTTTTGTCTGATTCCAGGAAAAGGGATAAAAACAAGGAGCACAGACTAAACCTGAATAGTGCCAATAGAGCACACAAGAAATATTAAAGTGAGACTCGAGGTTGCGACACTTAACTTATGTTTAAGTTGTAGGACTTCCTTGTATCTACACTCTTTATGAAGTACTCAAACAAGTACAAAGCTTGACTATCATGCTGGCTCCCTATATCCCTGATGAAAAAAAAATCAGATGAGGGAATGACATTTCCCCATTAAATAGAATTCTAATTCTTTTCTTCTTATATTATGGCAACTTCCTGTAGTCTTGGCTACAAATGGCTATGTGAAATATTACTGCATTCTGTCCTACATACTTGTGGGATAGAAATTACTTTAAACTGGACCTATACAAGGCCTATTTTGAATTTTTCTTATGTTTTTGATTATTTTTCTATTCTTTTGATAATTGACACATACACCCCCATAACTGAACATTGCATTCTGAGCTAAACTTGATATATTTTTTAATACTTACTTTAGGGGGGATTGTATTTTAATTTAAAATCTAAGAATTTTTTTTTATTTTTGAATTTTTTTGTTTGAGATTGTATTTTTATAAAAATCCAAGAATTTTGTTTAAGATTTTACTGTTATAAAAAAATCAAAGTTTTTGATTCAGTTCGAGAAATGATCTTCAAGAAAGAAGCTTGAAACTTTTATATCCAGAGAATGAACTGTTGCAGAAAGATGCTGAAAACCTACACTTCATCAAGAAGATCAAGAATGAACTTTGGATGATTTGATTGGACTGAACTTTTGATTGAATATTTATTGTAATTGTACACATTTATGCTAAAAGGGACTGCCCCTAATTTGGCTTTCTGTCAATGCACCTAGAAAAAAATTGGTTTTGCTTTCTTTTCTTTTCTATTTCCTCTCTCACTATTCTAATTTCTCTTAAAAATTGAATATTGTGTATATCTTTAGTTAGAAGTGAATTTAGAACTACAAAATGATTATGTTAAATGACCAATGGGGAGACTAGTCTCCCAATGATCATCAGGGGGGATTGTAAACCTTAAAATTTCTTAGACTTGTGAATATTGGAAATTTCACCATTGGAAGGTTTCATGCTTGTAGGGAATTTCCTACTGATAGTGGGAACTCTATTGGAATGTGAACCCCATTGGCATGGGAGGTTCCTCCTCCTCCCTTCTTAAGATTACTTTAGGACAGAAA
Source organism: Monodelphis domestica (assembly GCF_027887165.1). NCBI lineage: Eukaryota > Metazoa > Chordata > Mammalia > Didelphimorphia > Didelphidae > Monodelphis > Monodelphis domestica. The sequence continues at coordinate 345,971,969 of NC_077227.1, read as the reverse complement.
CCTTTTGCTGTAGAATGGAAAGGGCTTTGACCTATGCTTAAGCATAGAACAGGAAGTTCTTTGAGTCATGATTGATTTTAGAATTGATACAATAGAGATACTTGGAATGACAGAATCAGGTCTTGGAACTTCCAATCTCCACCCTGCTCAGGGTAACAGGATTTAGGAAGGGCTGCAGCAAAGGATCAAGATTTAATTTTTTGAGAATATGACCTTCAACAGACATTTGCAAAGCCACAGACCTCTGGGCGGTCTTGGGTTAAGCTAGAGCCACCATTGGCACAGGGAAGACAAGGACAGTGATTGGTAGATGTGAGAACTGAGGGGAGGGAACTTGGATGGTTTCCTTAAAGATAGCGGGGTCTGAGGACTGAAGGTGGTTGGAGAGGTTTTTCTCTGAGAGGTTGTGCTCTGAGAAGCTTGCTCTGAAGGAAGCTGAATGTGGAGGCCCCTGAGACTGTTTCTCCAGTTTGGTCACGTGAGTGATAGGGACTGATCTCTTTTCTTTGCCTCAGCTATCTAAGGGCTTGGGCTTTTTGGCCCAGCCTAAATAGAGGGGGTATTTAAGCCCTATTCCCTTCTCTCCCCTCTCTCTCCTCTCTCTCTCTCTCTCTCTCTCTCTCTCTCTCTCTCTCTCTCTCTCTCTCTCTCTCTCTCTCTCTCACACACACCTTTCTTCCTCCTGTTTGTAATTAAAAACTCCATAAAAGGTTGACTGCTGACTTGAGTTTCATTTAGGAATTACATAGCTGAATTCCTTGGTGACCTTAAATTAATATATATCAGTCTTTTAAAGTGATTTCCTTGTCACATTGTGAGGTGTTGATCTAAACCTAATCTTTCCCACACTGTCCTCCAATTTTCCCAGCAGTTTTTATGAAATAGTGAATTTTTGTCCCAAAAGCTGGGATCTTTGGGTTTGTCATATACTGTCTTGCTGAGGTTGCTTGCCCCCAGTCTATTCCACTGATCCTCCTTTCTGTCTCTTAGCCAGTACCAAATTGTTTTGATGACTGCTGCTTTGTAATATAGTCTGAGATCTGGGACTGCAAGACCCCCTTCCTTTGTATTTTTTTTTTCATTATATCCCTTGATATACTTGATCTTTTGTTCTTCCAAATGAACTTTGCTATGTTTTTTTCTAAATCAGTAAAAAAAATTTGGGAGTTTCATGGCTATGGCACTAAATAGATAGATGAGTTTGGGTAGGATGGTCAATTTTATTATATTAGCTCATCCTACCCATGAGCAGTTAATGTTCTTCCAATTGTTCAAGTCTAGTTTTAGTTGTGTGGAAAGTGTTTTGTAGTTGTGTTCATATAGATCCAGTGTTTATCTCAGGAGATAGATTCCTAAGTATTTTATTTTGTCTAAGGTAATTTTGAATGGGATTTCTCTTTCTAGTTCTTGCTGCTGAGCTGTGTTGGAATTATATAGAAATGCTGATGACTTATGTGGGTTTATTTTGTATCCTGCAACTTTGCTAAAGTTGTTAATTATTTTGATTAGCTTTTTGGTTGAATCTCTAGGATTCTTTAAGTAGACCAACAGGTCATCTGCAAAGAGTGATAATTTGGTCTCCTCCTTGCCTATTTTAATGCCTTCAATTTCTTTTTCTTCTCTAATTGCTACTGCTAGTGTTTCTAATACAATGTCAAATAATAGAGGTGATAATGGGCATCCTTGTTTCACTCCTGATCTTAATGGGAATGGATTTAGTTTATCCTTTATCCCCATTGCAGATGATATTAGTTGATGGTTTTAGATATATACTGTTTACTATTTTTAGGAACGACCCTTCTATTCCTATGCTTTCAAGTGTTTTTAGTAGGAATGGGTGTTGTATTTTATCAAAGGCTTTTTCTGCATCTATTGAGATAATCATGTGGTTCTTGTTGGTTTGCTTGTTGATGTGGTCAATTATGTGGATAGTTTTCCTAATATTGAACCAGCCCTGCATCCCTGGTATAAATCCTACTTGATCATGGTGGACGACCCTTCTGATCACTTGCTGGAGTCTTTTTGCTAGTATCCTATTTAAGATTTTTGCATCTATATTCAATAGGGAGATTGGTCTATAATTTTCTTTCTCTGTTTTTGGCCTGCCTGGCTTTGGAATTAGTACCATGTTTGTGTCATAAAAGGAGTTTGGTAGAACTCCCTCTTTGCTTATTATGTCAAATAGTTTGTATAGTATTGGGATTAACTGTTCTCTGAATGTTTGAGAGAATTCACTGGTGAATCTGTCAGGCTCTGGGGGTTTTTTCTTAGGAAGTTCTTTGATGGCCTGTTGGATTTCTCTTTGTGATATGGGATTATTTAAGACATCTATTTCTTCTTCTGTTAGTCTAGGCAATTTATATTTTTTTAAATATTCATCCATATCACCTAGGTTGGTATATTTATTGCCATATAGTTGGGCAAAGTACTTTTTAATGATTGCCTTAATTTCCTCTTCATTGGAGGTGAGATCCCCCTTTTCATCCTTGATGCTGTTAATTTGCCTTTCTTCTTTCCTTTTTTAAATTAGATTAACCAGTAATTTGTCTATTTTGTCTGTTTTTTCAATGTACCAGCTTCTAGTCTTGTTTATTAGCTCAATAGTTCTGTCACTTTCGAATTTATTAATTTCTCCCTTAATTTTTAGGACCTCTAGTATGGTTTTCTTCTGGGGATTTTTAATTTGTTCATTCTCAAGTTTTTTGATTTGCATTTCCAATTCCTTGGTCTCTGTCCTCCCTAATTTGTTAATATATGCACTCAGGGATAGAATTTTCCTCTCAGTACTGCCTTGGCTGCATCCCATAAGTTTTGAAAGGATGTTTAGCCATTGTCATTTTCTTTAATGAAATTATTAATTGTTTCTATGATTTCTTCTCTAACTATCCGATTTTGGAGTATCATATTATTTAATTTCCAATTAATTTTTGATTTGGGTCTCCATGTACCCTTGCCGATCAGTATTTTTATTGCCTTGTGATCTGAAAAGTCTGCATTTATTATTTCTGCTTTTCTGCATTTGAGTGCCATGTTTCTGTGACCTAGTGTATGATCTATTTTTGTGAATGTGCCATGTGGTGCTGAAAAGAAGGTGTATTCCTTTTTGTCCCTATTTATTTTTCTCCATATGTCTATTAACTCTAATTTTTCTAAAATTTCATTCACCTCTTTTACCTCTTTCTTGTTTATTTTTTGGTTTGATTTATCTAAATTTGATAGTGGTTGTTTCAAGTCTCCCACTAATATGGTTTTACTGTCTATTTCCTCCTTCAATTCTAGTTTCTCTATTAAAAATTTGGATGCTATACCATTTGGTGCATACATGTTGATGAGTGATATTTCCTCATTGTCTATACTCCCTTTTAGCAGAATATATTTACCTTCCCTATCCCTTTTGATCAGGTCTATTTTTGCTTTCGCTTTGTCAGATATCATGATTGCAACTCCTGCCTTCTTTCTATCAGTTGAGGTCCAAAAGGTCTTACTACAACCTTTAATTCTAACCTTCTGAGTGTCAACCCGTCTCATATGTGTTTCTTGAAGACAACATATGGTAGGGTTTTGGGTTCTAATCCACTCTGCTATTTGTCTATGTTTTATGGGTGAGTTCATTCCATTCACGTTCAAAGTTATGATTGTCATTTGTGGATTTGCTGTCATTTTGATATCTTCCCCTAGTTCTGACCTTTCTTCTTTAGCTATTTCTTTTTGAACCAATGATTTTCTTTAGGTCAGTCCCCCTGGTCCCCTCCCTTGAGATGCTTCCCTTTCTAGCCCCTCCCTTTTTATGCTCCCTTCCCCTCCCCCCTCTCCTTCCCTCTCTTTTTATACTCCCTCCCCTCTCCCCCTCCTTAATTTTCCTTTCTTTCTTGCCCTAATGGATAAGATAGAATTCAGGATCCCACTGGATCTAGATGTTCTTCCCTCTCAGATTTGATTTCACTGAGAGTAAGGTTTAAGTAATTCCACTTCATGCTCTCTTCCTCTCCTTCTCATATGAGAGTTCTTCCCCTCCCCTTCCCATGTGTATCTTTATATGGGAAAGATTGTTCTATTAAGTCTCCCCCTTTTTCTTGAAGTAAATCTTAGTATTATTGACCGTTCCCCCATCCCTTTTCCTTTCTTTGTCCTCACTTTCCCCAAATCTTCTTAATGCCCCAATCTTTCCCTATGCATGTTTCTTCTAACTACTCTTATGATGCTACAATTTATGAGAGTTACACAAAACATTTCCCCCATATTTTAATATATACATATATACATATATACATATATATATATATATAATTTGATGTAAATGTAATCCTTATAGAAGAGAGTTTGACTTAAAGAAAATGATGAGATTCATCTCCTTTTCATGTTTCTCTTGCTTTCTGTGCTTGGATATCAAGTTTTCAACTAAGTTCTGGTCTTTTCTTAGCAAATGCTTGGAAATCTTCTATTTTGTTGAATGTCCATACTTTCCGCTGGAATTATATAGTCAGTTTTGCTGGGTAATTGATTCTTGGATGGAGAACCAGCTCTCTTGCCTTTCTAAATATTGTGTTCCATGCTTTGAGGTATCTTAGTGTGTTAGCCACTAAGTCGTGTGTGATCCTTATGGGAGCCCCCTTATATCTGAAACTCCTCTTCTTGGCTTCTTGTAAAATTTTCTCCTTTTCTTGGAAGCTCTTGAATTTGGCAATTATATTCCTAGGGGTTGTCTTTTGGGGATTTAGTATAGAGGGTGATCTATGAATCCTTTCTATTTCTATTTTGCCCCCTTGTTCCAGAACGTGGGGGCAATTTTCTTTTATAATCTCCTGTAGAATAATATGGAGTTTATTGTTTATCTCTGGTTTTTCAGGGAGACCGATAATTCGGAGATTTTCTCTTCTCCCTCTGTTTTCCAGATCGATGACCTTCTCAGTGAGATATTTTATGTTTTCTTCTTATTCATTAATTTTTGGGGTTTGCTTTATTGATTCTTGCTGTTTTATCATCTCACTTTCTTCGAGTTGCTTGATTCTGGTAATTAGGGACTGGTTTTGCTTTTCAGCTTTGTCTGCCCTTCTATTGGATGCTTCGAGCTCTTTTTCCAATTGAGCAGTCTTATCTGTCAGACTGCTGATCTCTTTCTCCCATTTTTCTTTCCAGGTTTCCATCTTTTGGATAAGTTCCAGTTTGAGACCTTCCAGAACTTGTTGATAGTTTCCATTTTGGGAGGCATGTTCGGATTTTTTTTTGGATTTCCTCCTCATTCTCTTCTTTTCCTTGGGTACTTCCACCATAAAAGTTTTCAATAGTCACTTTTTTCCCTTTCTTCCTGGAGGCTTGATTTTGGGCCATGTGAGCCATCCCTTTGATGGTTTTTTTCCCCTTTCCTTTTTGGTCTGGGTTCTGGGTTATATGGGCATTTTTTCTGTGAATTTAGGTTGATTCAGACTAGTTCTTCCCAGCCTCCGAGGTTTCTAAAAGCGCTGGGCCCCTGATCACGTCCAAACTGCCCAGGTGTTCAGCTCTATGCAGATAATCAGCTTGTGGTCTGCCCCTGGTGTTTGGCTCTGTGGAGATGTTCAGAGCAGCCGCCCCAAGTACAGTTCCGCTGACCCTTGTGCTCAGTGCCGGGTTCTCCAGTGAAACCCCCCTGAGTCGTTTTTTCCTGGCAATCTCCAGATCTCAAGGACCCTGGAGTTCTCCCCCCCCCACAGACAGAGACATTCCCCACTCACTCACTGTCCTGGTGAGCGCTCAGGTAGCTCACTCTGGTTTGATGGGGGAGGTCTGGGGTGGGGGAAGTGAGGCTCAGTTCACTTTTCTGTGCAAGCTTTACCTCCTTCTTATTATAGTGTGGAAATGTTCAAGCCCTATGTACCTTCCCCTCTGTGGGATATTGGGGAGTCCTGTTCCTCCAAAGGTGATTTTTATGCTCCTTTGATGTAGTCTGTTTCGTTCAGTGCCGGGGAGAGGAAGCGTGTGGCGTCTAGATTGCAGCCATGATTACCCGGAAGTTGCATAGTAATTTCTGAGTTGATCAGAAATAGATTGTGGAAAAGAGAATGGGCTATTCAACTATAATCATAGGGATGAAGATTAAGATTAAAAATGGATTACAGAATCAGATTTAGAGCTATAAAATGCCTTAGAGTTCATCCCGTTTAACCATTTTGGTTTTTATTGAAAAAATGACTTAGGCCTAACAAATGAAATCTATTGACTTAGTTTACACAGATAATCAATAGCCTCGTCAGTATTCAAATCCAGGGCCTCTGATTCCAAACTGAAAAGGTTTTTCACTGTACACTGCTGTATGTTTCTGAGTTAAATTGATGGAGTTGACAGAATTCATATGGCAATTAGGAAAGTAGGACTACCATTGAAGTCTCCAAAGAGCTACTTTTTTTTTCCAGTTTGAGTTGTCTTGAGGCCAACTACTCTTTCTACTGCAGCACCTCCCCGATCCCATGTGTTGGTTTTCTCTTAGTTTTAAAGTAGGAAGTTTCTTTTTGTTGATTGTGTCTCTCTTGGGAGTTGTCCAATGTTCTGTTACTGACTAAAAGATAATGAAGGCAATATTATGCAGGCAGCTGTCAAGTGAATGCCCAGAGCTATTCTTAGAATGAGACTGTGTTTTATCAAACTTTTGGACCTAAAGATTTCATTGAGCCATATTCTTCCCATGTACAGTAAAGAAAATAAGATCCCACTAATCAATCAAAAAAAATTATTGATCATCCACCATGTACTCAGTGTTAAACTAGGTGCTATGATGTTTGTAAACAAAATTGAAGGAAGTATACACCCTCAAGGAAACCATACATAAATTCAGGAAATAATTCATATACATGAAATAAAATTGTGTGTGTGTATGGTGTATATGTATGTATGTGTAATTTAATGGCAAATTACATGATATAGACCAGAAATATTTTGGAAATTCAGACAGATGATATATCAATGAAGTCTATAAGAATTAAGGAAGGCTTTGAGTGAAGGAGGCCCTTAGTTTTGCATAACATTTTTGTTTTATAATGTGTGAAGGGAACCCTCTCCTAGGATCACACTTGAGATGTTATCCTGCCTGCATCCCTGTGTTTCTGGAGCTATGCCACTTATGTCACCTAGGCTGGTCACTTAGTTATATAACCTAGGTGAAATTAGTGTGAACCTGATGCAGACATGGTTTTCAATTTGAACCAGATATGAAAGGAAAGGTTGAAAAGATTGAAACAAAAACTGCTCCCTCTCTGTTTTTGGTGACCTGCCAAGGGGAGTTGTTGCTAGAGGTAGGACTGAAGAGCACCCATTTGGGATCTAGATTAGGCTAGTTTATTCTTATCTTTCTACCTATTTCTCATCTTTAACATATCCAAGTGATTCTAATAAACTTTATTAAATTATAACACCAGAGTCCTAATTTTATTATTACAATAAATAAGGGACTGGAGGCTTGGGGAGTTTGTGACTTGCTCAAGAAAGGACAGGTAGGAATTAGAGGAACTGGAATAGAAACCCAGGATGCCTGACTCCCAAATCAAGTTTTTTTCTATAATATACAGACTACTCCTTGGGTTCATTGTATTTCTATGAACCATAGTTATTTCTGTACATATATATGTATGTGTGTGTATGTGTGTGTGTATCCCATTCTTAGCTGCTCCTTTAGAACAGAATCTGTGGAATATCCATCTACATATGTTCAGAATCTACTATGAAATGCACATAGTAGCAGATTATTTTCTTCCCTGCCAAAGCTTCTCTTTCCATAACTTTGTACCCACAATACAATCAACTTTTCATATAGATATTTGAGGTCTTTGTTGTCAGAACTTTCACCTTACTGTTCTTAAAACTGCTCATAGTATCTCATGCAGCATTTTGTAATCAGTATTTTGATACATGTTCTGGATTACCTAGGATGATATAGAACATTCATATTTTATAAACAGCCCATTTAGTGACTTACTATAATAACTTTCAGAACTATAATAGTAGAATCACAGGATATTGGGGGTCTTGCTCTTCCTGGAGACCAGCTCTGGGAGAGAAGGGAGAGAGGGGTCTGTGTGGATGGAAATTGACAGGATGGAGGGAGAGGTGTGAATGGGATCTCAGATCTGGTTTTAATGAGGTCTCATTTAAGTTTGTATAGAAAAAGTTTGTGCTGGAGCAGCTAGGGAAGCATTATGACATAAAGAACCAATCAGGAACTAGGAGCATAACAGCATAATCTGCTATCCCAGACAGCGGTATTTGTTCAGGTGTTTTTTTTTTTTTTTTACAGTCTGGTCGTCCAATGGTCTGAGGGACAGTGAACTGGCCCCCTTAGTAAAAAGTTTGGGGACCCCAGTCTAGTTCTTTATCTGGAATTTAACTTTGGCTCCTAACAAAGGCATATAGTTCTTGCTCAACACCTGACCTTGCCAATGATTTCAGAGCATTTTTATTGATGCTTTTCCTAGGTGGGCTTAAAGTATCTTATGGCTTTGTCAACAGAACTTGAGCAATATAAGATATCTCTCAATTCATGTAGTTCAACCTATATCTGAAAGGAATCTTCTCTACTAAACACCTCAAAAGTGATCTTCCAACCTTTGCTTGAAGGTTTCAAATGAAGGAAACTGACCATACTACCTCTCAAAACATTCCATTTCACTTCTAGGTAGTGCCAAATATTAGAAAGTTTTTCTTTTCCTAACCTCAACATTAAATTTGTCCATTTCTAATTTGATCAATTACTCTAACTTCTATAGCCTGATGCCAAGCAGGGGGAAAAAAACCTAACCCTTCTTTCACATGATTGTTCTTCAAATCCTTAATTAAATATAGCATTTTTTATACTTAAATTTAAACATGGCTATTGTCATGTCTCCTGAGACTTGCCTTTTCAATCTAAGCATCGTAGCATTGTAAAGCATCTAAGTGGTAGAGTACTTGATCTGAAGTCAAGGAAAGCAGAGAAACTTACTAGACAAGAAAATTGACTATTGTCAGTTTCCTCATCTATAAAACAAAATTATATATATATATATATATAATACTTTACACAATTAAAATCTTACATAACTACTAGTTGTTGTTGTTGTTGTTGTTGTTCTTTTGCAGTATTTTATAAGATTGACCCTTGATAATTCATTTATCTGGGACATAAATGTACTTCAGTGCTCTGAGATAGTTTCTGAGAATTCTTCTTCAGAGTTCTTTGAAATTAGTGTTTCACAGGTTGGCCACAGTGTTTTGGGGCAGTAGCTTCTTTTAAATTTTTTTATAAATTTAATTTTTTTACAGATTACATGTTAATATATTTTCTTAATATTTTCTGATATTTTACAATCCACATTCTCTCTTTTCCTGATACCTCTCCCTTTTACCCAAGAAGGCAGGTAATGTGATATAGGTTGTACATATATAATGATACCTATTTCCATGCTCAACATGTTGTGAAAGAAGATAGATTTCTTATACTAGACAAAAATTCATGGAGGAAATAAAGAATGGTATGTTTCCATTTTTATTTGGGCTTTCTTTCTTATTTGGTAATGGCATCTTTTTGTCATGAGTCTCTTGGAACTATCTTGAATCCTTGACTTGTTGATAATAGCTAATCACAGCCTGATCATCATACATTATTATTTTTTTAACTTTTATTTTATTATTTTTTAACTTGGAAAATGTTATTTACTTACTTCATTTAGAATGTTTTTCCATGGTTACATGATTCATGTTCTTTCCCTCCCCTCTCTACATCCCTCTCCCATAGCTAACATGCAATTCCACTGGTTTTTATGTGTGTCATTGATCAAGACCTATTTCCATATTATCGATATTTGCACTAGGGTGATTGTTTAGAATCTACATCCCCAATCATATCCCCATCAACCCATGTGATCAAGCAGCTGTTTTTCTTCTGTGTTTCTACTCCCACAGTTCTTCCTCTGAATGGATCATCATACATTATTGCTGTTACTATGTATAGTGTTCTCTTGATTCTGCTCACTCCACTTTCCACTTCATATAAGTCTTTTAGGTTTTTTTATGATCATCTTGTCATTTCTTATGGCACAATAGTATTCCATTATAAGGATATACATCCCTTTAGTTTCCAGTTCTTGACCACCACAAAATGAGCTGCCATAAATATTTTTGTAGAGGTTAGTTTTTTTCCCCTCTATCTTTAATGTCTTTGGGACACAGAACTAGTAGTGGTATTGCTGGGTCAACAGTAGCTTCTTATATGTATATGGCAGACTAGAATTTTGGAATCTATACATGACAATGTCTACTTTGATGTTTTGTGCATCAAAGGTTCATTTATAAATGAAAAATGAGAAAAATGAAATTAAAACTGAGGAAATGTGATATGAGAACTTTTTTTTTTTTTGGAAATAGGACAAAGACCTTTAGTGATAAAACATGAGCAATAAATTACTAACGTTAACATAAGATGAGCTTTATCACAGAAAAGACTACTGAAAATAGGAAGATAGGTAAAAGAAGAGACTTCAGAACTAGATGAAAGAGAGGCTGTAACACTATCCCTCCACTGTTACTTATAGTATTGTTTGACCAAAGAGAGACTTACATTTCCATTCTACAACCATGTATTGCTGCAGAATGAGTTTATCTATCTATCTATCTATCTATCTATCTATCTATCTATCTATCTATCTATCTATCTATCTATCTATCCACAAACACACTTTTCTCTTTCCTGTCATCTGTTGTTGAAAAGAGAAAAAAGAAAAGGGAAGACATATTATTAAGGTCATAGATCCTTTTCTAATTTGATATCTCTGATTTGCTAAGAGGGAAAAAATCTTCTCAAAGGATCAGAGTTGGAGAGACTTTTGTCAAATATTTTATAAGGGTGGATGCCTTTTGCTAAAAGAATACAATACTACTTTCATTATAGGTATCGGCTAAGTATGAAGGTAATTGTGATGGAAAATACTATACTGTCTTTGAAGGAACAAGTTCAGCTGAATAGAAAAATAGCTTAAAAGCAGAGAATAAGAGAAGTAGTGCCTGTTATTTGACTCATTTAGCTGAGATATAATGCTCAGGCTAGTTTGAGTCCAGAAGAACCTGAAATTGTTCAATTAGTAGTGGAAACATTTAATTATACTCAGTTAAAGAATCTTTCTGAATATCAGGCAAAACAGAAAGAGGACATTAATATTTACTCTTCTAGAATTGTAACTCATCTTGGCATTATTTTTTCCCTACAACTGTTTGTGTTTTAATAGCTAAAGATTTTAAATGCATGTCCAGTTTCTTTGTAGAAATGATGTACATTAATGGGGGAGATGTAATTGAGATTTATGAGTAGAATGATGTATTCATATTATATATTTGCATTATATTTTCAGTAAATGTTTTAGTTAAAAGTTAGTTGAGTGTTGGTGGTTGATTTGGTAGTAAGAAATATACTGATGGAACTTCTTGAATTATAATGTTACCAGAGATGATAATCTTCAATTGTTTTTCTGGATATAGTTCGTTGTAGCTGTCTCTTCTCTCTCTTTCTGGAGAAACCTCAAACTTTGAATGTGGAGAGTAAAGGAGCCAAACACACAGAGAAAAAAATAACTTAAGGGAGATGGAAGTGGTGTAGTTGAATAAGGCAAATGCTACACTTGTAAGTATCTATAGAGGGCATAAACTCATGGTCTTGACTATCTTAAGTGTCTTCATTTGGATGTGCTTTAGCCTGTTAACACCCTTGTTAAACGTGATACTCAGGAATATAGCACTCCAGTTAAAGTCTGACCAGGTCAGAATAAAGAGTAACTACCACCTTTTTTCCCACCTGAGAACTATTTTGGAATGGTTGAAATTATCGACATTAGGGGGATAGCTTCAGTCATCTCTGCTTTGATAATTTTACTGATTTTTAGGGCTCTACTATTTCTGTTTAAACCTAAAATATCAGCAAATATATCTCAAGGTAATGTTTTGTGTGTTTTCTAATATGGGCTTGGGAATTTTTCAGTAGTTTTCTCCATGTAATGAAGATACAAGAAGACATGGCTTTTGATTGATGACTGTATTTATATAGCTATTTGGAGAGTATTAGGTTTCCATGTTCTTTTGCTTTGGATCAGCTTTTTAAACTGTTATTTCAGTGCTGCCTCTGTCTGACAAGGAACATTTTGTTTGCGTTTCATTTTTATTTTTAGGTGCATGTAAATGAGTCCTTAGAGAAATATGCACCTGGCCCATCCAGAGGGGGGCAGAATAAGGCAAAAAATATACAACCCACATTAAAACAAGAAGTAAATCAGGTTTGGTCAAACAGACCTAACCCAATCTGGCCAAAGAGGAAGTTTCCTATCACCATAATTGAATAGAAGTCTCTGATTCTCTACTCAAAAAGCTTTATAAATGTAGATTCAGAAGCTTAAGCACACAGAGAGGGAATCATGGCAATTCTCTCTCATTTTTGTAGAAATGTGAATGCTGTCATACATATATAATACACAATACACATCTCTCTCTCTCTCTCTTTCTCTCTCTCTTTCTCTCTCTCTTTCTCTCTCTCCTCTCTCTCTCTCTCAAATGGCATAACTAAGCCAGCATCAGTCAGGGTCAGAGTCTGAGTTTTACAATATTTTTCCCCTTTTTGTGACCAAAGCCAGACATTAGTGTTAAGGTCAGATGATCTATATCCAAAAAGCTGAATAAAACTAAATAAACAAAGTAAAAATATGCTACCTGGTATTGAAACAAGAGAGGGGTATCAAATTTGGTCAAATGAATCTAACCTCATTTGGCCAACAAGGAATTTACCTGTCACCATAACTTAATGATAATATAAATTTCTATTCCTGTGGCTTAGTAGTAGTCTCTCAGTAACCGAGGATGACGATTGTCTTTGTGCACTTTCATCTGTGATATAGATGAGTGTGCACAAAACACTTGTGCGTGAAGGAGATTTAAGTGGAAAAGTTGATGCACAGAGACAGTCCCACTCTCTTGGCATTGGAAGCCTGGGTCCAGTGGCATGAAAAGTCATTATACCTGGAGACTTCCTCAGCTGCATTGGATGGCCTTGTTGTCTTTTGTGCTCCAACACGCCCTGAGCACTCCACAGTGCTTTGCTGCATCGCCCTCTCAGCAGTTGAACCTTCTTATTGTTTCTTCCATCTGTTCAGCCGAAGCAGTCTTCACATGCTGGGATAAGACATTAAATAGGAATCGAACCTAACAAAATATGCCAACCAACTGAGCTAACCAACCAGAGAGAAAAGGTATGAAGAAAGATTGCTACAGAATTAATGCAGACTTCAGGTATATTGAAGGGCATTTTTGTCTTTTCCTGTGTCTGCTGCTACTGAATGATGTTTGGGAGAAATAGCAATGGCAACTAACCTTAATGATTCTGCTGTGCCCCTCCCATCTTCCAAGGATATTTCCATATGAGTTGCCATCTATCCTTTGGAGTCCCACCCCAGGCACTATGATAATATTGGAGATTTACCTGGCTTTCTAGTCAGGGATAATCAGAACTCAGGTATACGAATCTAAAGAATTATTCAATGGAATATTCATATTATAAAGGCTTTTATCCATGGAAGACCAGTGGACGGAAAATTGATTTCTTGGTCCATTTCTGATTTTTACTTGTAAGAGCTTGTTTATACAGATCATTTCTCTGAGTCTCAGTTTCCTTATTTGTTAAAAGAGGAAGTTGAATTGGTTATTCCAACTGTAGGAATCCTATGGAATAGCACTAAAGGTCAGCCTTACAATATTGAAGACATTTCAAAGAAGAGGCAGTCACACTCAAAGAAGGATTTGTATGCCCTACTCTAGGAAGCTATCAATTCATGTTATAAGACTCAGGGAAAAAGGTAATTGGAATTTCCAAACAATAGTAAAAATGACAGCATGGGGACCAATGACTTACACACTTGTAACATTTGCAGAGTAATTAGTGCCACACAGAGTGAAACATTATCTAAATTTGTTGCAGAAATACACTTAGCCATGGGGAATTCTCTTCATGTATTGGAAAGAATGGCATGGAATTGAGAACCCATGCTAATATCTATTTCCCAAGCATTAGAGATCACTGTTCAGGGTCCTTTCACTCAGCATAACTTTTATGCCAAAGAAAATTAAATTCTTGGGCAGAATAATTGCATGTAAATGCTGCTGGGCTATTACTCTCAAGGGGCCAATTTTCAAGCCATTTGTTGGCATCTAAAATGTCAAATTTATTACACACAGGACATGGTAATATATACAATATACACTTCTAAATAGGCTATGAAAGGCACTAATCAGTACTGTCATTGCCAGTGATTAAGATAACAGGATGTTACTTTAGTTAATAAGATGATCTGACTAATTGCATGAATTGTTGTAAGGAAAATAAAGCATTGTTACATTTTGAGAACCCACACATATGGTCTACAGGTCAAAAATGCATGATATGGTCATGATTTTACTTTTTCTCTTACACAGTTGCTTTAGAGATTCCTTTGTTTACTTGGGAGGAAAAAAGACACCACAGTTAGATATGATGAGACCCAACTGTTTTTGATTTATTTTTTAATTTACTTATTTTAAAATTTCATTTAAAATTGATTCCAAATTCTCTCTTTCTCTACCACCCCTCCATCACCCATTGAGACAATATGATATCAATTATACATGTAAAGTTGTGGAAAACTTATTGCCCTATTTTCCATCTTGGAAGAAAAGAAGAAAAAAATGGAAGAAAGTATATTTCAATATACCTACAAACATCAATCTTCTCTTTGGAGGTGGATAGAAATTTTTATCATAGGCCCTTTGGAATTGTTTTAGATCACTGTATTGATCATCATCACAATGTTGCTATTAACATGTATAATATTCTCCTGGTTCTGCTCATTTCATTTTGCATTAGAGCATATCCTGCTTGTTATTTTTTAGCATATTCCACCTCAATAACATACCACAACTTGATCACCATTCCCCCTTGGATGAGAAACACCTCAGTTTTCAGTCCTTTGCCTTTAGAAAAAGAGCTAATATAAATATTTTTGTACATATAGGTCCTTTCCCTTTTCCTATGATCTCTTTTTGTAGAATCTGAAGCATATAACCTTATTACTATATGAAATGAGTGTCATTTTTTGGTAATTTCAACATTCTTTGGCACTGTTTCAGGATTGGGATATAAACTGATCTTTTCAAATTCAGTGGCCACCACTGAGTTTTCTAAATTGCACAATAATATTCCATCATAATCATACTCTGCAACTTATTCAACCATTTCTTTGGTGGGCATCATCTCAGTCTCCAATTCTTTGCTATAAGAAAAAGAAGTGCTATAATTTTTTTTCATTGAAATAGGTCTTTCCCCCTTCAATTCATATTTTCTTTGAGGTTTTTCTTGTATCTATTTTGCTAGTTAGTCTTTGTCTAAGTTTGTGTCTTGATCTTCCCTGTTACCATAATAGTTTTTTGGGGTGTTTTTTTTTGGTCAGGTTACTTTTGTTTTTGTTTTTGATCATTTTCTAGCCTATTTCTTGACTATGAATTTCTGTTAAAGTTGTTCTTGGGGTGTGTTTGGAGGAGGGGCACTGCCTTATGTTTTGGGCTTTATTGCACTGCTCTTCAGGGTTTTAGAATTTTTTGTTACTTAAAGGGTGGTATTTTCTGCATAGAAGTGTGGTCAATGCTCTCCTCATATGTATTTTAGTCCTTACCTAGTGAGAGCCCTAATATCTTGCAGCCATAAATGCTATTTCTCCTCAGTGTCCTTGTTCCTTAGCAAAAACAAGGGCTACTGCCACTCAAGGCTCCTACTTTCTTGATACTGAATGCATTCTTTGCATGGAACTGTGACCTGAAAGTAGTATAGGCAATGAAGTTGCCAAACAGTACCAAGTTCTGCACTCCATTTTGGAACAGGTGTCTCTTTTAATGTCTTTCTAAATAGCCACTTGATCTCTTTACTCTCTCTGTGCTGAGAACTCCTGAAGCAGCTGCGACTGCCACTGTTGACCCTGGCAAGTTACACACCTGGTGTTGTTTCCACACAGGTTTCAGGTTAGCCCTTACCCCAATGTCATAGACCTCTCCTGACCTCCTAGGTTTTCTTGGACTGGAAAAAAATATTTCTCTTTGATCTTTTCTTGTCTCTGACACTTTTATAGGATCCCAATTTATTGAGTTTTTTAAAACTAAGTCTTGTACCTGCTTCTTATCACCATTTAATGAGGATTTTTTTTTTTGCTCTTAGCACCTAGTGGTTCTTGCTATTCTCATGGGGAGTATGGAAATACCGAACACTGATCATGTCTGATCACTCTTCAGAGACTCAGGACACACCCCAAATTATTGACTGAAACACATAGAGGAGTTTTGAGAAGATATCTGTCCTCTTGCACCTTCAAAAGACAGAACAAGCTACTGTTACAGCTTTTTTGACCTTTTGCTTTCTTTCTGCTCTAATGGCAATATAGCTAGCATTCAACAGGTTATGTCTGCAATTGTGTTCTGATAAGGGATGGGAAGGATGGTCTGTTTCCCTTATTTTCCAGGAGATAGTTCTGCCAAACAGAGGTATATAAGTATTTTCTTGTGATCTGGTAGGAAAGGAACTGAGCCTGGATTTTCCTAGCCAAAGAAATGGCAGAAGTGTAGGCATTCATAAATCTGCTCTGGGAACTTAAGGCAGAAGCAGATATGAGTATGCCTGCTTAGCTCAAGCGAGGTGTTTGTGGAAAATACCCCTAACATTTGACACTTTGTTAAGAGGAGTAGGGGGTCATTTATGTCTCCGATGTAGCATGATAGACTAGGAATGGATATTACCTGGACATGTTTAACCTCAATGATTACCTGCTTAATTATGACATATTCTGGACCTGGTTAAAGAAAATCTTTCAGGGATCTGTGCTCCTAGACTCCACATATTTCTCCCCCTTTTCAGTCCCTGCCAGGTCCTGGTAGGGAGCAGAAGATGCACAGACAATTTTTCCCTTTTTCTCTGAAAAAGGGTCATGTCTTCTTTATTTTGATCTGCCCCATGAACATGGAAATGAGAAAAAGATTCAGATTGTTTTCAACTAATTTTTGCAGTGATAACTGTTGAGTTATTATCCTCTGATAAGAGTATTTACTCCTGAGTCAAAGTCATCCATCACAGAGTCATTCCCAAATGTTGTAGTCAAATCAGGAATTATCTGTGATCTCTCAAGGAAATGAATGCACCCAATTTGTGTGGAGGGCTCCTTTCCTACTCCAGATAATGGGGAAACATGCAGGAATTACCACCCAGATTACTGGAGGAAATGCCCACATTAATAAGATTGCAAATCTTTTCAAGTATCATATTCCAAACCTACTGGGGAATAGTGTTAGAATATTCCTCATTATTTACAAATGGAGCAGAGGCCAAACCTTGCAGCCAGCAACATAGCTATTACTTTGCCTTATAATCCTTTCACCACCTAATCCAATGGGCTATCCTATAGTTATGTTAGCTTTTGGGAAATTAAGGAATTGTTTTTGATGACCCACTGTGTGAATCTTAAAAACTACTCAGACTGTACTTTAGCTATTCCCTTATTGTAACAATGGAGATACTTGATCTAACAAGAATTAGGAATGTATTGGGAACTTTTAAAATTACTCCACCCTACTCAGACAGTGCCTTAGGGGAAGATAAAGTTGTAAACTCCTGATTGAACAATGACAGTCCCTAAATCATACCTTATAGTAAAGTTAGAATCTTAAGATAGGTCTAATTTTAGATCTAATACAAAAAGATGTTAAGTACCTATAAAGGTTAAATTAATCACAAAAAGGTCAAGTAACTTACAAAAGGCAAACTTAACAAAGAGGTGTTAAGTACTCAGAAGATTGAATCTAACCAGAGAAGGTGAAAACCAAAGAAGGTGAGAACTGAGAATGGGCAGTCCTGGAAAAAAGTGCCTACTGTGATGAAAATTTAGGGGAGGTGACATAAGAGAAAATTTCTTTAAAAGGAAGGGGTAATACTTCCGGGTAATCATGGCTGCAATCTAGACGCCACACGCTTCCTCTCCCCGGCACTGAATGAAACAGACTACATCAAAGGAGCATAAAAATCACCTTTGGAGGAACAGGACTCCCCAATATCCCACAGAGGTGAAGGTACATGGGGCTTGAACATTTCCACACTATAATAAGAAGGAGGTAAAGCTTGCACAGAAAAGTGAACAGAGCCTCCCTTCCCCCACCCCCAACCTCCCACACCAAACCAGAGTGAGCTACCGGAGCGCTCACTGGGACACCGAGTGAGTGGGGAATGTCTCTGTCTGGGGGGGGGGGAACTCCAGGGTCCTTGGGATCTGGGGACTGCCAGGAAACAATGTCTCAGGGTGGTTTCATGGGAGAATCCTGTGCTGAGCACGGGCTGGGACTGTGGAGCCTTACTCTGGGTGGTTGCATTGAGCATCTGTGTGGAGCTAAACACCAGGGGCAGACCACACACTGATTATCTGGGTAGAGCTGAACACCTGGGCAATTTGGATGTGATCAGGGGCCCAGCTCTCTAAGAAACCTCGGAGGCTGGGAAGAACTAGTCTGCGGCAACCTAAATTCACAGAAAACCCGCCCACATCACCCAGACCCCAGACCAAAAAGGAAAGGGAAATAAAACCACCAAAGGGATGGCTCACATGGCCCAAAATCAAGCCTCCAGGAAGAATGGGGAAAAGGTGACTATTGAAAACTTTTATGGTGGAAGTACCCAAGGAAAAGAAGAGAATGAGGAGGAAATAAAAAAAAAAATCCGAACATGCCTCCCAAAATGGAAACTATCAACAAGCTCTGGAAGATCTCAAACTGGAACTTATCCAAAAGGTGGAAACCTGGAAAGAAAAATGGGAGAAAGAGATCAGCAGTCTGACAGATTAGACTGCTCAATTGGAAAAAGAGCTCGAAGCATCCAATAGAAAGGCAGACAAAGCTGAAAAGCAAAACCAGTCCCTAACGACCAGAATTAAGCAACTCGAAGAAAGTGAGATGATAAAACAGCAAGAATCAATAAAGCAAACCCCAAAAATTAATGAATTAGAAGAAAACATAAAATATCTCACTGAGAAGGTCACAGATCTGGAAAACAGAGGGAGAAGAGACAACCTCCAAATTATCGGTCTCCCAGAAAAACCAGAGTTAAACAATAAACTCCATATTATTCTACAGGAGATTATAAAAGAAAATTGCCCCCACGTTCTGGAGCAAGGGGGAAAAATAGAAATAGAAAGGGTTCATAGAACACCCTCTATACTAAATCCCCAAAAGACAACCCCTAGGAATGTAATAGCCAAATTCAAGAGCTTCCAAGAAAAGGAGAACATCCTACAAGAAGCCAAGAAGAGGAGCTTCAGATATAAGGGGGCTCCCATAAGGATCACACACGACTTAGCGGCTAACACACTAAGAGACCGCAAAGCATGGAACACAATATTTAGAAAGGCAAGAGAGCTGGGTCTCCAACCAAGAATCAACTACCCAGCAAAACTGATTATATACTTCCAGGGCAAAGTATGGGCATTCAACAAAATAGAAGATTTCCAAGCATTTGCTAAGAAAATACCAGAAGTTACCGGAAAATTTGATATCCAAGCACAGAAAGCAAGAGAAACATGAAAAGGTAAATATGAAAGAAAAGGAAAAGGAGATAAATCTTATCTTTTTCTTTAAGTCAAACTCTTCTATAAGGTCTACATTTACATCAAATTATATATATTAATATGTGGGGAAAATGTTTTGTGTAATTCTCAAAAATTGTATGCATCATAAGAGTAGTTAGAAGAAATATGCATAGGGAAAGGTTGGGGCATTAAGAAGATTTGAGGAAAGTGGGGGTAAAGAAAGGAAAAGGGGGGGGAACCATCGATAACACTAAGATTTACTTCAAGAAATAGGGGGGACTTAATAGAATAATCTTTCCCATATAAAGATACACATGGAAAGGGGAGAGGAAGAACTGTCATATGAGAAGGAGAGGAAGAGAGCATGAAGTGGAATTACTTAAAACTTACTCTCAGTGAAATAAAATCTGAGAGGGAAGAACATCTAGATCCAGTGGGATCCTGAATTCTATCTTATCCAATAGGGCAAGAAAGAAAGGAAAATTAAGGAGGGGAAGGGCGGAAGGAGTATAAAAAGAGAGGGAAGGAGAGGGGGGAGGGGAAGGGAGCATAAAAAGGGAGGGGCTAGAAAGGGAAGCATCTCAAGGGAGGGGACCAGGGGGACTGACCTAAAGAAAATCATTGGTTCAAAAGGAAATAGCTAAAGAAGAAAGGTCAGAACTAGGGGAAGATATCAAAATGACAGCAAATCCACAAATGACAATCATAACTTTGAACGTGAATGGGATGAACTCACCCATAAAAAGTAGACAAATAGCAGATTGGATTAGAACCCCAAACCCTACCATTTGTTATCGTCAAGAAACACATATGAGGCGGGTTGACACTCACAAGGTTAGAATTAAAGGTTGGAGTAAGACCTTTTGGGCCTCAACTGATAGAAAGAAGGCAGGAGTTGCAATCATGATAGCTGACAAAGCCAAAGCAAAAATAGACCTGATCAAAAGGGATACGGAAGGTAAATATATTCTGTTAAAAGGGAGTATAGACAATGAGGAAATATCACTCATCAACATGTATGCACCAAATGGCATAGCATCCAAATTTTTAATAGAGAAACTAGGAGAATTGAAGGAGGAAATAGACAGTAAAACCATATTAGTGGGAGACTTGAACCAACCACTATCAAATTTAGATAAATCAAACCAAAAAATAAACAAGAAAGAGGTAAAAGAGGTGAATGAAATCTTAGAAAAATTAGAGTTAATAGACATATGGATAAAAAATAAAGAGGGACAAAAAGGAATACACCTTCTTTTCAGCACCACATGGCACATTCACAAAAATAGATCATACACTAGGTCATAGAAACATGGCACTCAAATGCAGAAAAGCAGAAATAATAAATGTAGCCTTTTCAGATCACAATGCAATAAAAATATTGATCGGCAATGGTACATGGAGAGCCAAATCAAAAATTAATTGGAAATTAAATAATATGATACTCCAAAATCAGATAGTTAGAGAAGAAATCACAGAAACAATTAATAATTTCATTGAAGAAAATGACAACGGCGAGACATCCTTTCAAACGTTATGGGATGCAGCCAAGGCAGTACTTAGAGGAAAATTCGTATCCCTGAGTGTATATATTAACAAATTAAGGAGGAGAGAGATCAAAGACTTGGAAATGCAAATCAAAAAACTTGAAAATGAACAAATTAAAACCCCCAAAAGAAAACCAAACTAGAGATCCTAAAAATTGAGGGAGAAATTAATAAAATCGAAAGTGAAAGAACCATTGAGCTAATAAACAAGACTAGAAGCCTGTACTTTGAAAAAACAGACAAAATATACAAAGTACTGGTCAATCTAATTAAAAATAGAGAAGAAGAAAGGATAATTAACAGTGTCAAGGATAAAAAGGGGGACATCACCTGCAATGAAGAGGAAATTAAGGCAATCATTAAAAAGTACTTTGCCCAACTATATGGCAATAAATATACCAACCTAGGTGATATGGATGAATATTTACAAAAATATAAATTGCCTAGACTAACAGAAGAAGAAATAGATGTATTAAATAATCCCATATCAGAAAGAGAAATCCAACAGGCCATCAAAGAACTTCCTAAGAAAAAACCCCCAGGGCCTGAAGGATTCAACAGTGAATTCTATCAAACATTCAGAGAACAGTTAATCCCAATACTATACAAACTATTTGACATAATAAGCCAAGAGGGAGTTCTACCAAACTCCTTTTATGAAACAAACATGGTACTAATTCCAAAGCCAGTCAGGCCAAAAACAGAGAAAGAAAATTATAGACCAATCTCCCTAATGAATATAGATGCAAAAATCTTAAATAGGATACTAGCAAAAAGACTCCAGCAAGTGATCAGAAGGGTCGTCCACCATGATCAAGTAGGATTTATACCAGGGATGCAGGGCTGGTTCAATATTAGGAAAACTATCCACATAATTGACCACATCAACAAACAAACCAACAAGAACCACATGATTATCTCAATAGATGCAGAAAAAGACTTTGATAAAATACAACACCCATTCCTACTAAAACACTAGAAAGCATAGGAATAGAAGGGTCATTCCTAAAAATAATAAACAGTATATATCTTAAACCATCAACTAATATCATCTGCAATGGAGATAAACTAAATCCATTCCCATTAAGATCAGGAGTGAAACAAGGATGCCCATTATCACCTCTATTATTTGACATTGTATTAGAAACACTAGCAGTAGCAATTAGAGAAGAAAAAGAAATTGAAGGCATTAAAATACGCAAGGAGGAGACCAAATTATCGCTCTTTGCAGATGACATGATGGTCTACTTAAAGAATCCTAGAGATTCAACCAAAAAGCTAATCGAAATAATCAACAACTTTAGCAAAGTACAAAATAAACCCACATAAAGTCATCAGCATTTCTATATAATTCCAACACAGCTCAGCAGCAAGAACTAGAAAGAGAAATCCCATTCAAAATAAACTTAGACAAAATAAAATACTTAGGAATCTATCTCCTGTGACAAACACAGGAACTGTATGAACACAACTACAAAACACTTTCCACACAACTAAAACTGGACTTGAACAATTGGAAGAACATTAACTGCTCATGGGTAGGATGAGCCAATATAATAAAAATGACCATCCTACCCAAACTCACCTATATATTTAGTGCCATATCCATGGAACTTCCAAAAATTTTTTTAATGATTTAGGTAAAACCATAACAAAGTTCATTTGGAGAAACAAAAGATCAAGGATATCCAGGGAAATAATAAAAAAAATACAAAGGAAGGGGGTCTTGCAGTCCCAGATCTCAGACTATATTATAAAGCAGAGGTCATCAAAACAATTTGGTACTGGCTAAGAGACAGAAAGGAGGATCAGTGGAATAGACTGGGGACAAGAGACCTCAGCAAGACAGTATACGATGAACCCAAAGATTCTAGCTTTTGGGACAAAAATCCACTATTTCATAAAAACTGCTGGGAAAATTGGAGGACAGTGTGGGAAAGATTAGGTTTGATCAAGACTTCACACCCTACACCAAGATAAATTCATAATTGGTGAATGACATGAACATAAAGAAGGAAACTATAAGAAATTTAGGCGAACACAGAATAGCATACATGTCAGACCTTTGGGAAGGGAAAGACTTCAAAACCAAGCAAGAATTAGAAAGAGTTACAAAATGCAAAATAAATAATCTGGAATACATTAAATTAAAAAGTTTTTGTACAAACACAACCAGTGTTACCAAAATCAGAAGGGTAGCAAAAAATTAGGAAACAATCTTCATAAAAACCTCTGACAAAGGTTTAATTACTCAAATTTACAAAGAACTAAATCAATTGTACAAAAAATCAAGCCTTTCTCCAATTGATAAATGGGCAAGGGACTTGAATAGGCAGTTTGCTGCCAAAGAAATCAAAACTATTAATAAGCACATGAAAAAATGCTCTACATCTCTTATAATAAGAGAGATGCAAATCAAAACAACTCTGAGGTATCACCTCACACCTAGCAGATTGGCTAACATGACAGCTATGGAAAGTAATGAATGCTGGAGGGGATATGGCAAATTGGGCACACTGATTCATTGCTGGTGGAGTTGTGAATTGATCCAGCCATTCTGGAGGGCAATTTGGAACTATGCCCAAAGGGTGATAAAAGACTGTCTGCCCTTTGATCCAGCTATAGCACTGCTGGGTTTGTACCCCAAAGACATAATAAGGAAAAAGACTTGTACAAGAATATTCATAGCTGCACTCTTTGTGGCGGCCAAATATTGGAAAACGAGGGGATGCCCGTCAATTGGGGAATGGCTGAACAAATTGTGGTATATGTTGGTGATAGAATACTATTTTGCTAAAAGGAATAATAAAGTAGAGGAATTCCATGGAGACTTGAACAACCTCCAGGAAGTGATGCAGAGCGAAAGGTGCAGAACCAGGAAAACATTGTACACAGAAACTGATACATTGTGGTACAATCGAAGGTGATGGACTACTCCATTAGTGGCAATGCAATGTTCCTGAACAATCTGCAGGGATCTAAAAATACTATCCACAAGCAGACGATAAACTGTGGGTGTAAAAACAGTAATGAAAAGCAACTGCTTGACTACAGGGGTTGAGGGGATATGACTGAGGAGAGACTCTAAATGAACACTCTAATGTATATACCAAGAAGAGGGAAATGGGTTTGAGTCAAGAATACATGTGATAACCAGTGGAATCATGCGTCGGCTATGGAAGAGGGAAAGGTGGGGGGGGGGTGGGTAGGAAAAGAAAATTATCTTTGTTTCCAGTGAATAATGTTTGGAAATGACCAAATAAAATAATGTTTAAAATTTAAAAAAAAAGGAAGGTGTAAAAAGTCAGTTGGGGTAATTCAGCTTGGAGGCAGTTCAATTCTGTGTGGAGTTGGATTCAGTTTGAATTGGAGTTCAGAAGATTCAGTGGAGGACTGGAACTTGCTTGGAGATGATCTTGTGGTGAGTAATAAGACTTACTCGCTCTCCATTAGGCCTTTTTCTACTGCTTGGCTCAGCATGAGCCAGAGCTATTTAAATTAATTCTCTCTCTCTCTCTCTCTCTCTCTCTCTCTCTCTCTCTCTCTCTCTCTCTCTCTCTCTCTTCTCTTTCTCTCTCTCTCTCTCTCTCTCTCTCCTTCCCTTAATTCTTTCTCTCTTTATTAATTAAAATCTCCATAAATCTCAGCTGACTTGGGTATTTTCATATTTGGGAATTTCCCATGGCTACCACTTATTTGGAATTTAAGTCAAAACACTAAAATTATCCTTTACAGTTTTGGCATTTACAGTTTTGGCTGACCACATCAGTTGTGATGAAAACTATAAAATTTCTGTGAAATCTCTTTACTTTCTCTCTTTATTACTTGCTCAAATCATTTGGTCTTTTTAAACAAGTTAACTCAGCTTCAAAAACACAGCTGCAAGAACAGGTGAGTAAAAAAAAAACATTTTAAATTTTTCCTTAAATTAAATAGAACACGGTTGTTTTAAATCTTTGCCACAGGGCCCTAAGGTCATGGCTAGGAGAGCTGTTTCTAAATCTCCTTTCCTTTATGGAACAACTGCCTAGATTAGCATTAAGGGAAACCTGGAAAAAGCTTTTGGCCTTGTCCTGCTCCCCATGTGTTTATTTTAGAAATATGAGGTTACAGTCAGTTCATAACTTAACAACTGGCTCATCAGCTCCATGACCAAACTTGTAAATATAGTATTCCTTGTCTCTCTGAAATGGCTCATCCCATGGAACTTTTGGCAAACTCTAACCAACATACCCCTCCTCCTTGAGATTTTGATTGTTGTTGCTGTAATATTGTATTTCCTTACAAAACTCATTTCTCAGTCAAACCAAATGATTACTCCTTCTAATATTCAACAAAATGCAGAACTAAATACTCGGCTTGAGCTTAGAGAGAAAAGTTTGGGGGAGATCATAGCTTCTATAAAAAGCATTAAAAGTGACTCAATAACATCCCAGGATAGGAGTGATTTATCTCTCCATACTTCCTCATTATCAGAATCTCTGTCCCACCCTGCTATGGATAATATAGCTCCTCATTCATAAACTCCTACACCCCACAACAAACCCGTTCTTCCCCCCACCCATACTGACCACCCTAACCCCTCTACCCTAAGTTCACATCTAAGTTCACACCCTGCCCATGCTTCATACCCATCCCCTCCACCCTAAGTTCACACCCTACTCATTCCTCCAACCCTAACCCCTATGCATCCTTTTGCCCAGCTAATGACCCTTTTTCCTTTGCCCCTCCTTCCCACCCAACCTAATTCAATTCCCATACCCTTCCTACCTCTGATCCTTCTGGCACTATGGGACAACAACAAACTCTCCCCCTCAGCATGCCCAACCCTTCCCTTTCTCATACCTACCCCATTGATAATGGATTAAGAAGCCTAGAAACATAAACAGGAGTGCCAAATAATTCAGATTGGTTATCCCCTTTAAGGTAAGTACCCACTTTTAATAAAAATGGGAACTTGGTATCTGTAAGACACCATACACCATTTAACCCTGAAGATTTAAATACATTCAAGGAGGATCTTCCATCATTTGAGGAAGAACCAATATTAATTATAAAAAGATTGGAGAACATATTCAGAACTTTTGACCCCACTTGGATGGATATTGAAAATTTATTAGAAAATTTTCTGACAAAGAGAGAGAAAAATAATGTCATCTCTTTGGCTAATCAGAAGTGATATAGGAGAGGACATTATTAGCCAACTGAAGATTCACATTGGAACCCCAATGTTGAACCAGATTATACAAAACTAAACCAGGCCAGAGAAGCGTTATTGA
The DNA here is from genome assembly GCF_027887165.1 of Monodelphis domestica. Classification (NCBI taxonomy): domain Eukaryota; kingdom Metazoa; phylum Chordata; class Mammalia; order Didelphimorphia; family Didelphidae; genus Monodelphis; species Monodelphis domestica. The sequence continues at coordinate 345,945,524 of NC_077227.1, read as the reverse complement.
CAGCCCTGAGGGCTTGCTCTGATAAACCTGAAAAATGGTCAAAATTTGAAAGAACCCGAAAAGAAATTGATGAGATCTCCTCCCAGTTTATGGACAGACTTATTAATGTAGGAAATACATATATGGACCTTGATTTATCCAGAGAAAGGGACATTAGGCAAATACATAGGCAATTTGTTGAGAATTGTTGTTCAGTGGTAAAAGACTACTTTAAAACTGACTGTCCTAATTTGGACTCTATGGACCTCAAAGAACTGAGGAGAGTAGCAACCTATGTTCATAAGGGTCATTTAAAAGGCCTAAGGAACACAATACATTAGTAGAAGACTTAAAGAAAGAAATTGAAACATTAAAGAGACAATTGAAAAATAAGGGAGAGACCATAGCCCCTTTGCAGGAATCCACAGATAAATCAGTAACCTGCCATTTCTGTGAGAAGAAGAGCCACAAAATGATAGAGTGTAGAACTTTTCTCAAGATTATCAGAAGGAATATGCAGTTTACTAACTACAGAAGTGATAATTATAGAAATAACTATAATAATTACAATGGAAACCACAGAGTTAGCAATAATAACTATAGAAATGACTATGATAATGTCATTTTGTAGAATGAGAAACCACAATTTTAGAAATTATAGAAATCATTATAATGACTATAGAAATAAAATTTTTAGAAATCAAAATTATAGAAATAGAAATTGGGAAAATAATGACAGTGCTCCAAATGAGGAAAATGATAATACCCCACACAATGCCCATCAACACTATATAAAAAATGGTGCTCATCCAAAAAATACTCAAGGTGCTAATGCCCCTCAGGGGGGTGCCCTTCAGAGGAGTGCCCAAGGAACTTCCCAAACACAATGAATGTGTCTTGGGGGGGCGCTGGGGCACAGGAATCAGAGGATACAAGCTTTGATTTTCCAGACCCTGATGTCCTACTACCCGTTGTCCCTATCCACTGCCCTCCCCATACTAATGAATCCCATGTTACCTTAAAGGTGGGTAACACCTCTTCTGATTGTCTTTTATACACTTTAGCTACCAGGTCTGTATTAAAGAGTATACCTGATTTACATTGTTATTTTGTTGACTCATGAAGTATAGAAGATAGCACCAAACATAGAGGACAGGGTTTGGAGTCAGGAAGTAATGAATTGCAATTGAGCTTCAGATACTTGCTACTGTGCGAACCTGAGTATGTTATTACATCTATATTTACCTCAGTTACTTCAACTATGAAATGGGGATCAAAATAGCACCTATCTTCCAGAGTTATCATGAGGATCAAATGAAATAATATTTGTAAAAATGCTTAGCACAGTTCCTGGTATATACAAATTGATTAATAATGCTTCTTCCCTCCTTTCCTTAGTGTTCTCATCTGTCAGTTGGAAAGATTATACTAGGAAATCAATTCCAGTTCTTTCTTTATTGTGAATATTCCTTTGCTATAATTTTATGTTCTTTGATTTGAAGGGAAAGCCAACAGAAGATCATGGCAAAAATATATGTTCTGGTAGGTCCTGAAAACCTATCAAATACAGACCAATTAATTAACTCTATATCTGTTGTTTTAGAATAAGCATAACTAAATGTTGAATAATTTATCACAGAAAATTGGATGTCAGGTTATAAAGATTTTGGCCTTAGAAAGTTATGAAATTCTCTTATAAGTTATAGAAGGGTTGTCTTTGGTTTTCAGAGACAAGAATTTCCACAAGGGCCTAGTTCTGGATCTACCATCTATCCCTAACTGGAATCTACACATCACCACAAGCTGTGGTTCTCATTGCTGATCTTGTTCTGGGCCCCCACTGATCAGGCTGAGAAACCCAGACTGTCCTGGGATGGAATTCTGGACCCCATAGCCAGTTTGTTTGCAACGTTAAAGGGTGTGCATTGGATTGGACTGCATTTGGCCCAGGCAGGGTCTCAGGCTCTGGATTTTGGCTTGGGCCCAGGTTCAGAATCTTGAACAGTAGATGTGTGGTGGGGCTGTGACTTGCTATTGGCTTGCTTCTTACTCCTTGCTATAGCTTTCAACTGCCTGCACTTTTCTCTCACCCCTTTGTACCACACACTCTTGCCTACCTTTCAATTTGTTCACTTCATGCAAGTTGCTTCTCTTTGTCTCCTTGTTGGTTCGTTCACTTCTGTATTCATTTTGTGGCATTATTTTAAGATTGTTTGGAGAGGATTCTAATGATGGTATAAAAGTTAAAATTAAATCTTAAAAAATAAAAATATTATATTTTTGGAGGTTTATTAATGATCATTAGAAATCAAGGAATAAAGAGGCTACAAAATAAAGACCACATGCCTATAGTTGATTAGCCATTTCAAAATCCACACTCACCACTGTCACCATGCTTGCTTTATGCCCAAGAGAGTGAGCAGGACTACCTACTCAATATTTATCTCCTGTCTACAGGAAGTACATAATGATAGGAAGTCCCCGGGAAATGTAGTTCTTTTTTTATGGTAACAAATTTTCAATTATGCATACCCCCTGATGATCAATTTGGAGGGGATAGTCTCCCCAATTTGATCGTTTAACATAATCAACTTTTAAATTACAGTAATTTGGGGATAAAAGGGAAAAGAACAAAAGCAGTGATTTCTAGGCACATTGACAAAAAGTCAGTTAGGGGTCAGTCCACTTTGGCATAAGAATATACATACAAAACAAATGCATTCAACCCCACATAGTACAAATCACCACATCCCAAAGTTCACTCTGTATCTTCTGGTGCAGTGTGTGGTCTGTGGAGGCATCTTCATGGTGCCTTCTACAAATAGTTTACTTTCTGGATTTGGAGAGGTAGCATGTTTCTTATCCTAAAAGTATTCTCAAAAAAATTTAAACATTGCATTTTAGAATAATTATACATTCCCCCTGAAGAGGTTGTTGAAAAACACAGGGATCTCTTAGGAATGCATGGCTGAGTTATGAGGTATATGAATCAATTGGCAAGGGAAATCAAAAATATTTAAAAAATCCAAATAAAAGAGAAAATACAATTTCTGCATGAAATATAGACTATGAAAGTCTTATGTGTAAAAATTCCAAGTAAAGGAAAATAAATCTAATAATAGGTTCTTGAATCAGGGCCCAATTAATGTGATATCTGTCCCACATGTCTATAGGACAAAATGCAGTAATATTTCACTTACTCATTTGAAGCCAAGACTGCAGGAAGTTGCCATATTATAAGAGAGAAAGAGGATTAGATTTTTGTATGATAGGGAAGTATCATTCCCTGGTCTGATTTTACCTACACTCTCACGGATAGAGGGAGCCAGGATGATAGCCAAACTTTAGTACTTGTCTGTGAGTATTTCACAAAGAGCATGGTACAAGGTGTCCTACATCTTAACATATGTCAAGTATTGCAACCTCAAGTCTCACACTAGTTTCAAGTACTTTTGTATTGACTTAGAAGTTCATCAGTCCTACCTGGATTGGTTTGGTCGTTTTTGACCTTGTTCTTCTTGGCACTGTGCAGATTTTCATCAACCACATAGGGATTGGTTGGTTTCCTTGACCTTGTGCATCTTGGCACTGTATAATACTTCTTTTGTATTTGCTTCTCCTGGAATCAGACAGAATCATAAAGCAAAGTCTCATAATAATTTTAAACAAAGAGTGGCATTATTTTTGTAGTCTAAAGCTTTTGGGGTATGTATTGACATCAGGGCAAATGTATTTTAAACTTATATTACTGATAAATCAAAAAAGCTAAAGAAAAATCTTCTCAATACTGTTGTATAAGGGAGGAAGGGGTTAATTTTAAAGTGTTGGACTTGATTATTTAAATGTTTGGTTGCCAGGAATTTAATTACTTCCAAAGAGATTTTATTTATAATTTCATTACAAAATGTAGAAAAGAGTGAAGTAAGAAATCAGTAAGAGGATAAGGTAAGATATCTAGCCTAAACACTAAAAAATTTACTCCCAGCCCCTGGCTCAAAACCAGGACCAGGATAATTGGTCTTTAGCTGACCTTGGCAAAGTGAAGGACATGGGGAAGTCTCTCCTGAGTCTAATCTCTTCAGAAAATATCCAGGAAAGTGTCAGGTTTTTCACTCACCATGTGTCAGTCCAGTCAGCAGATCCTTCTTCCCCTCTTCACCAGCCTCAACTTGAAAGCATGAAGAATTCAAATTCCTCCAGCAGAAGTGGAAGTCCAAGTTGAACTTTACTCCAAGAATCCTTAAACTCTGTTTTAAAGGCATTTTCTCTTGCATCACTTCCTGTGCCTTTCCCTAATTTTATGTCTATCGATCATAGTTGACACAGCTCCAGGACTGCCCAGAAGGCAATCATTCAGTTCCAATTTGTCCCCCACTATTGCACACATGAGTCACAGACCTCCCACTTCATGATTAAGTGGGATATTATCACTTTTGGTTATTAGATCTAAATGGTCAGATCTTCATAGTTAACTTTTAAGAACTGTGTTTGCACTTTTTGTAATTGAATCTAAAAATAGGCAGGTCTCCAAACTTAACTTTTAAGTAGGGTGTTTGCACTTATGGGAATTAAAATCTAAAAATAGACAAGGGTTATAATTTTAAATGTTCACAATCAGGGAAGAGCTAAGTACCTTCATTGTTACAATCAGGGAATAGCCAAATCCAATCTTCCCAGTTGACATATGCTTCAAATACAAAAATGAGAGAAAAAGCAAAACTGATATAGTATATTGCACATGCAAGCAAAAACAATAATAACAAAGTTTTAAAAATAAAAATATGTAGCTTACAATCATTGACACACTGTGTCAGTTAAGAAAAGGTAGCATACAAAGGTTTCTCACCCCCTCAAATTAGATCCATGTCCTCCTTCAAACCTGGCATGATCCACTGTGAGTGCAAAGCAAATGATTTTCACAAAGTAACAGTTTTTTATAAAGAACAGTAATATGACAGGTAAGGCACATTCAATAAGTATCAAAACACCCAAATTATAATAGCCCATTTAATGACAACTGCAAACAAACCCACTATCATATTTTACATGAATCTGCTCTATGATATTTATAAAAACTCTTAGAAGCTAATGGATACTTATCACAAGTTGTTCAGGTGTAGCAATGTTTCAACCTTGGCTAAGATATTAAAAAAATCTTTTACTGCCATCATTGCAAAAATGTGGCAGAGGGGGTCTAGAAAAAAACCAAACCTCTGTACTGTTCCTTTTGGGTCTAAAAATGTCACCAGGAATCTAGAGCATTCTGGTGAAAGGATAAAGTGAACTGAGCAGTTACAAATGAGAGATGCTCCCTCTTGGGAGCGATTCAGGGGTACCATGTCCTGGGATCAACTTCCCATCTCCTTTGATATGAGACTGAAATGTCCCATCCATTCACATTTTACATATATGGGAGGTGGGGATTATAATTGTACTTCACTTCAGCTACAAAAATGGACCCTTTACCTCTTGTTAGAAATAACTCAGAGGTAGGCAAAATGATCACTCAGAATTGTTGAAAAAAATTTCTTTTAATCAAGTCTAAAGACCCATTAAAATCAATTTGAGATATTTAGTTCATTAAATTTACCAAAGGTTGTTATATAATTGTAACCAATTTTGATGAAGTTCATCCATCATCTATGTGACAATTAACAAAGCCAAAATAGAAAAAAATGCTGTTCATGGGCTTTTACAATATTTTGTTCAGTATAGTCATAGGGGAAAAGTAACATAATATAACAGTAGTTAAAACACAGTTGATTAAACTGATTCAGTGTAACAATAGTATTGAATACATTAATATATGAACTTAAAAAAAAACCAAAAATAAAACTTAAACAAAACAATCAGCAAAATACAATGAAATACAAATACTTTTATAAAACAATGTAGTCTGAATGGGCTTAAAATTTCACCTCCAGACTATTTAAAGTTCCTTTTTCTATCCATTCAGATTCCTATTGTTGGCACTCTTGGATCTCCCATAGTGAGGGAGAACTCCTTGCTGAGCATAGTGTGAAGGAATCCCAAATTGTATGAATCTTAGAGACTGGGCATGCCCAAATGACAAGGGTTTTTAGGGAGATGAATTTCTCCCCTGAATCTCAGGCAAGATAAATGAAAGGTTCAGCGCACTCATGAATGGTAGAAGCTGTTTGAAATATGCAAGGTACTGCTCTTTCATAGAATGGGCCATGCTTGTAATTTTTACTTCCTGTTGGGAAGAATAATTTCCTTCTTCCCTTCCACCTCCCCCCCCCCAAAGTCCCCTGCCATGGAGGATGATTATTGCCTGAGGAAAGCACAGCCAGGTCGTTTTACCAGCTTCTTTATGGCAGTAATCAGCAGCACTAAAAGGATGAGCAGCAGGGGCAGCTACTAGGGTTGGCCCCAAAGATGGAGCAGTGGCAGATCTAGGAGCAAGCAGCATAGGCAGCAGCAACCAAAGGCAGTAGCGAGGAATGAGGAACACAAATACAGGCTCAAGTAGGTGGGAAGAATCCTCAAACTGAAAACAGCCAGGCCTGGAGAGAGGGTGACCAGGCAAAAAGTAAGGACTAAAAAAGGCATCAACTCCAGTAGAGAGTTTGGAGTTTTCTCGGAGTTTTTGAGGGTGGGTGGGTGGGTGAAAAGCCTTGGCAAGAGAAACATGGTGTAAAATTTATCTAGGCTATCTTAAAAAAAATTTGAGAAATTCTCATCTGACTAGTGGTTGCCAAAACATGTAAAAGATAAAATTAATCTCAATAACAAAAATATTATGTTTTTGGAGATTTATTAATGATCATTAGAAATCAAGGAATAAAGAGGATACAAAATAAAGACCATGTGCCCATGGCTGATTAGCCATTTCAAAATTCATACACACCTCTGTCACCATGCTTGCTGTATGCCCAAGAGAGTGAACAGGACCACCACTCAATATTTATCCCCTGTCTACAGGAAGTACGTAATGACAGGAAGTTAGTAGGCTACCAGGAAATGTAGCTCTTTTTTAGGGTAACAGATTTTTCAGTTATACAGTGGATTCCAGCTTCTTTGCTTCTACTCTGACATCTTGGCCCTTCCTCAAAGCTGAGATGAAATGCTGTTTAGAAACGTTTACCTGACAGCTGAATGGAGTAGGGATGGACATGGAAGGGAGACCTTTATAAGCAGGGTATCTAATAGTCTCAGTATGAAGTGATAAGTGTCTCTATTAGAGTTGTGGCTATATCCAAGGAAAGAAAAAGTGAATAGGAGAGATATTTCAAAAGGAAAATTGACAGGACTTGGTAAAAGACTGAATAGGAATGTGATGGGGTAAGAGATATTGAGGAATCAATGATGATGACTAGGTTTTGAGCCTGAGTGACTAGAATTATAGATAGACCTTTGGCAGTAATAGGGAAATTCAAAAGCAGGGAGGGTTTGAAGGAAATAATAATTAGTTTACTTTAAGAAATGTTGAGTTTAAAATGTATATAGGACATTTAGTTTGAGATATCTAGTAGGGAGTTAGAGATGCCAGATGGGAGATTAGGAGATAGATTAGGTCAGATGGGTAGATCTGAGAATCTTTAGCATAGAGTTGATAATTGAGTGGGACATGATTAGATAAACTAATTGAAATAGAATAAAATGAGAAAAGAAGAAGGGGCCCAGGAAAGAGGCCTGGGGGATGCTTCACCTTTAGCCAGTTTGACCTGGATGAACATCGAGCAAAAAAAAAAAAAGAAAGAGTAGTTAGACTTACCATATATAGTAGGAAGAACATCTTTCTAGTAATCAGAAGACAGGTTTTAGTTCCAGCATACTAATGGGTAGCTATGTGAACTTGAGTGAGTCTTTTTTTCTTCTTTGGCCTCAGTTATCTCATCTTTCAAATAAAATTGTTCCAGGAGATTTTTTCTAGCTCTCACATTCAACAATTGCATGCTTTAGATGTTTTACCTGTGGTGGGAAAGTGAGGTTTATATATATATATATATATATATATATATATATATATATATATATTTATGTGTGTTCAGAAGTGTAAAGAAAAAACACATTTTAGATATCCTGAAATCATTCCACTTATATATGTTATATTCTGGTAATGTTTTTTCCTTTGAGGTCGACACTATTCAAATTTATCAAGTAATCTAGATCCTGATGATTTTTATATATCAACTCTCAAGAAGACAAAGCTATGTTGAAGTCATTTACATTTATCTATATATATATATCTATGTATTTACCTTTATATCTATATCTTCTACGTCTCTATCAAAACCCAAATTTTCCAGGTCCTCAATCCATTTAATTCTCATGATTCATTCTTTTACTACTGCAGCTACATTCAGATAGTTGATTTTGTCATCATTCAGAATGTTTCATTTCCAAGTTCATGAAGTCTAAAATGCCATTATTTAATTGTAATCTTCTACCTGCCCCATGCTTCCCTCTGCCTTATGATTCCTAACTTTATTGTTTATTTTCATTGTGACCTCCAATCCTGATGTAACATAATTGTCTTCCTTTACAAACATGCTACTTCTTTCTTTCAGTCTGATATTGTAATCTATTCCATGCAATTTATGACATGGTAACATGTACATTTATGCTATTCCTTGCACATGAAATCCTAGTACCTAACTCTAGACCTTTTCAAAGGCTTTTGGAATGTTTTCACTGCTTACTTTTTTTCTGTATTGTCAGCATGTAGGACAGAGTCTGAACCATAGTGAGAACTTGAAAAAAATGATTCTGCTCTCTCTGCTCATCCAACTGTAATAATTAAAATTAAATTATGAGGCTGTGAGTAGCTTTAGTAGCTTTATTACATCAAAGTAGTGATAGTAAAGACAGGGAAATATAGGAAAAAGGTAGAGTTGCCTAGCCTACCAACCTATGTGTCATTCTGATGGCATGAAGCTCACTACCATTAGGGGTGCTCCCTCAGGTTCCAATCTCCAGCCAAAAGAGCATGAGAGCAGTCTCTGTGTCTTGGCTTATAAGCAGTTTTCTCCACCCACTAACTCTCTCATGTCATATCTCAGGAACCAATCATAGTTCCTTAATTTGCCTGGCACTGCCCAGGGGGGCAGTGCTTGTGGAATCAGTTTCTCATCTTATTGATTTCAACTTTCTTTTTCTGAGGGCCCTTCTATCCCTGCATCTCAACATGAAATGCTGATTGATTACATCAAAATTCGCTGATTGATTACATCAAATCAAAGCAACATAATAGGGGGAGAAGTTCCCTTCCCATACAACCTCCTAACCAAATATTTTCAGAATATCTAAAGGATCAACTTATGTTCATATGGCGTGTAAAAATCTAAAATCCTAACCACTATGTTCAACAAAAAGGTAGAATATGAGTTGTTTAGAAGAAAGCAAAGGTGAAGTAAGTATTAAAGAAATTCATCAAACTAAAGAAACATAAAAGTAAATAAGAACATATAGCAAGAAAGGACTAAAAAGTTGAATCAACATTTATTTGCTTCCATGAATGATAATGAATGATACACTATTTTAAGCATTTACTGTGTGACAAGCACTGTGCTAAGTATAGGGGAAATAAATAAAACAAGAAATATTATTTCTGCTCTTAAAGTTTTTATGTTCTAATGGGGGAAGATAACACACAGAAACGACTTCATATAGAAATGTCTGTAAAAAAGTCTTTTAAAAATTTATGAAGTATTTTTCCATGCTTACATAATTCACTTTCTCTCCTTCCCTTCTTCCCTCCCCACTCCCAGAGCTGACAAGCAGGTCCACTGGGTTATACATGTATTATCACTCAATATCTATTTCCATATTAATCATTTTTGCAGTAATCTTTTAAAAACCGAAACCCCACATCTAATACCCATATAAACAGGTGAAAAATCAAATGTTTTCCTTCTGTGTTTCTATTCCCACAGTTCTTTCTCTCAATGTGGATAGCATTCCTTCTCATAAGTCCCTCAGGATTGTCCTGGATCATTGCATTGCTATCAGTAGCAAAGACAATTACATATAATTGTCCCACAATGTTTCAGTCTCTGTGTAAAATGTTTTCCTTATTCTGCTCATAAAAAAAGAAATCCTAATCAAGATTTAGGCAAGAAAATATATAATGAAGTCAAGAAAAAAAGTGAATGTATATGATGATAGAAAATGAAACAACAGTATTTTAAATATATGAACCATACTGTATCATGATATTTACAGAAAGAGTTGATTGAAATATTAAAAAGACATTAATAGTAAGAAAATAAATTTTAGGTGACTTTCATATTCCTTTTTTGATCTGGAAATTTAACAAATATAAGCATAGAAATATTTTCCTGTAGATTATAAAAAATAGATTTGAAAGATAAATGCTGACTTCTGAATGGGAATTTTAAATGATGTATATATTTTTCAACATCAGGTAATACTTTTAAATAGTTGATTTCATGCTGGAGAATAAAGAAAACATTACTAAATGTAGAAAGGCAGAAATATTAAACACATCCTTTATAGTCTGTAGTGCTATAGAAATAGTAATCAAAAAAAGGAAACAAAAAAAATACATTCCTGCCTGTTGATCAAGCAGTTTCATCCTAAAAAGTAGACTAAAGAACAAATAGGAAAAAAAAAACAAGTATTTTGAAAAGAATGATAAGGAAAAACTGGGATGCCATTAAACATTGAATGGATTAATTTTTTGATCTCTGAAACCATATAAAAAGAGAAAATTAAGCAATTATGCATGGAGTCAAAACCTAGAAATCAACAATAGTAAAGGCACAAAAACTGTCATTTTAAAAATTTTAGTTACAAAAAATTTTAATTAAAAAAATTTAAAACCCCCCTTTTTTTCTATCTCAGAATCAATACTGTGCATTGGTTTAATTGGTTCCAAGGCAGAAGAGCAGTAAGAGCTAGGAAACAGGGTTAAGTGATTTGTCCAGGGTCACACAGGTAGGAAGTGTCTGAGGTCAGATTTGTATCCAGGACCTTCTTACTCTGGGCCTGGCTCTCAATTCTTTGAATGATTTAGCTGTCTGAAAAGCCTCTATATTTTGGAAATGAGAGAAGAAACTGATCGAATTAAAAATAAAATGTTCACTGAATTGATAAAACAAAGAGCTGCTTCTTAAAAAATTAACCTCAGCCTTAGGATACAGACCAAATAGTCTTAGTTGACTAATATGTTTGTATAACCATCAAAAGATATATTCATGAGGGCACAACTTATAGGAGCAGCATTCATGTTGTGGATGGAGTAGCACTAACAAGATTAAAAGTTAGATGCTATGAGTCCTCCAGGCCCATTATGCTTCCCTCAGTCTTTTTCCTATATAAAGTACTTTCTGACTGCAGGGTAAGCTTTTCATGAAGAGACTGTAGGCTAATGCTAACCAAATATTATTGAAGAAATGTTATAGAAAAATGCTTAGGAATAAATAATAAATGTTCTCCACAGTTCATCCAATATTTTCTCAATGTAACAAATACCATAAGGCAAGCTTAATGAGCCACTTGTGACCATTCTGGATATACAGTTCAAAGAAGGAAATAACTCTTTATAGAGTCATACTGTTTTCTCTTTAAATTCATTAAAAGTTTCTGAAACAAATAAATAAAACATAATTGATATGGAGCCTGTTGGCTTTCCTTATATAGATCATTAAGAAGATGTAATTGCTTCCCAACCTCCAGGAAGCTTACTTCTCCAAGAATAAAGCATTTGTAAGTCCCTGGCAATTGGTATTATTCTGAGGAATTAATTTACTCTAATTATTTTAAGCCCATTAACAGAAGAAAGCTGAACAATACAAGGGAAGACTGAAAATAGCATTTTTCTCAGCTAGTTTGAAAATGCTAAGGTGAAAAGGTTTATAAACCAAATAATTTGGTTGTTGAAAATAATACCTTATTAAAATATATAAATCAGGTTATAACTAGTATTACTCTAAAAGGCATCTGAGATCCTATTCACACAACTCAAAAGATATTAAATTTAATTATGTAGGAGTCAGAACTATGTCAAATGCTTAAATGTGTACCAATGGTCACCCATTTGGGTATTATTTGAGGGATCATGGGAACATCTTAAGTCACACATAGCAGTGCTTTCTCTTCTTCCCCTACTTCCACCCCAGCTTTCCACCATGACATCTTGATGTCCTTGAACTAAAAGGTAAAGTAGAAATGGAAAAAAACAAACATCAATTACAACCTGAAAGAGCTCTCAAAATGAAGACTCCCATATTATGGCCAAATTCCAGAGCTTCTAGGTTGAGGAGAAAATACTTCAATCTGTGAGAAAGAAATAATTCCAATATTGTGGAGTCACATTCAGGATCATGTAAGATTCAGTAGCTATCACATTTTTAAAAATGGTGGACTAGGAGTATGATAAACTGGAAGGAAAAATAGAGCTGAATAGAAAATTTGTCTGTCAAATATCATACTAGAGAGACACATAAGAAGGTAACCATGAAAGGGAAAACACAAAGACTTCAATAAGGTTAAAATATTTACCTTTCTATATTAGCAGATGATAGATTCAACTTCTAAGAACTTTAACCATATTAAGGCAATCAGAAAAATTCTTCATAGAAAGAGGGCATGGGATCAAGTCAATTATATTGTAATGATGTAAAAAATGGTTAGGTGAGAAAGATGGATGCTCTGGTAGAAAGAGTAAAGGAGAAGAAGAACAAGGAATACAATCTCACCTAGAAGGGACACCCAAGGAAGAATTTTTACAATGAAGTGGAAAGTGGTGGAGGCATGCACAAAGTTTGAATCTCACTCACATCTAAATTGATTCAAAGGCAAATACATATATGCTCAAGTCATGTCTACCAAGGAATTAAATGAGAAGTGGATAAGGAAAAGAGGGAAATGACAAAAAGGTAAGTGGATAAAAGAAAACAGTGGTCACTAGCAAAAGACACTTTAGAGGATTGATAGGATAAAAAGATTAAGAAAAAGAAAGCAAGATGGGGGAAATCAACATTTACTAATCATAACTGTAACTGTGAATTGCATGAACTTACCCCCCAAAAACATAAGCAGATAGCAGAATGGATTAGAAACCAGAATCCAACAATATGTTGTTTATAGGAAACACACTTAAAACAGAGAGACACACACAGAGTTAAAATAATGAAGTAAAAAAAAGGCAGGGGTTAGCATTCTTGATCTTACACAGAGCCAGAGCAAAAATAGACCTAATTTAAAGGGATAACCAGGTAAAGTGAACTTTTGGTGAACTAAAGATAAACATTATATTATAGCAAAAAGAGAAGGCACATAATAAGTGTGGTTAAGTGGCAACACATATCCAAGAACATGCTCCCAAAGAAGAATGCAAATAAATTATGTCTTTAAGCAAATAATTATAGGACAGAAAAAAACTATAGATTGTTCATATGTGAAGAGCAAATTCCTACATGGGTGTCTAAAATATTGTCATTCTTATGATTGTTAGGAAAAAGTAAAAATGACCTCTATCACATCAGGTAAATCCCATGTGATGTATTTTTGAAAATACATGGCTGAGTCATGCAGGTTGAGTTATAATATACAGATTATAACCTGCATTGATTGTAAATTGATATTATAGATACACTTAAATATATGAATAAGTGGTAAATTATGTGGTACAGATTATCATTATTGATTACTTGTCTAACAACATATTGTGCTGACACCTATTTTGCTCATACAATTCTATAACATATTACATTTAATTATACATATTGTATAGGAGTTTGATTTCCTAAGGGTGGGGTGAGGCAAAAATTGTGCCAGTTTTCATTATTTATATTTCTAATTTCTAGAAATATATCCTATACCCTGAAGATGGTAAATTATAGCTGAACATAGTGATTGGAACATAGTAGGCACTTAATAAATTTTTGTTGACTGAATGAAGTGATGACATATTTATATGACACAATCCTACAAAGCTGAAATTATGACTATTATTTTATTTTACAGTTGAAGAAACTAAGAGCTGGAGGGGCTAAGTGACTTGTCCATGGTCAAATAACTCAGTGACAGGGCTGGGATTTAAACCTCTATCATTTGATTCCTTCTTTTTAGTTCAGTATTCAGTTTATACCAGTTTATTCTAGTGATATCAAAATCAGATAAAAATGAGAGCCACTAATATGTACAGAAGGAGTCTTTTGGGATGCATATTAACTAAGTTTCAAAATGCAATGTTATCTAGATTCAATTATATTGCATTTTTTTGTTAAATATTTCTCAATTACATTAAAAAGAAACCAACCTCTTCTGCCTTCTATCTTAGAATCTATACTAAATAATGATTCCAAGTCAGAAGAATGATATGAGCTAGGAAACTGGGGTTAAGTGACTTGTCCCAGCTCTATGTCACCATGCTACTTGAAGTGATTTGAATTCATATAAGGATAGCTAACTGGAATTCATCATTTGAGGATTTAGGTTCAAGAGATTGTGATAGAGATATGAGAGAGAGAAGTTTTTAAAGACTGGAGATCTAGCTCTAAAATGCAAAACCCAGGATTCCAGAGAAATGTACCCAGGTTGTTGGCAGTTGGAGCTGGGGGAGGGGCTTTTGTGTCTCTGTATCTGGGACTGGAAATCATACTTGTCCCTGGAGGCTTTTGGCTGGCCACACTAAGAAGAGAAATTGGGTTTTTGAACTTAGTCTCTGGTTTTCTGGCTCTGAAGAGTTGGAGTTGACCAGGGGGCTTTTTGGTTTCTGGGTCTCTGACTGGGGGGCACACATTTGCTTTCTGGAGTTTGAAGTTGGCTGAGAGACTTTTGTGAAGCTGACTTGGCTTTTGGACTCTGGTGGGGCTGACTTGGTTACATGAAGTTCTCTGACTTTGGACAGTTGAAATTGACAAGAAGGAGAAATCTAACTGAAGAAGAAGAAAGAAGATGTTGAAAAGCCATTGTCCTCCATCTCTCTGTCTCAGAGTCACAGTTTGTGACTGGATTATTTTCTCAATTTTACCTCAGTTAGACTAGGGACTTCCTCATCCCCCTTACCTCAGTTTCCCATCCTGTTATCCCAATAAACCACTTACCTGAGAAAGAAACTTGGAATATTTTATAATTCACTCAGGGGGGAGGGAAAATTGGGAGGAGAATGGTGGCAGGAGGAAGAGGGTTGGAGGAGAATTAGAGAGGAAGGAGATTAGGAAATAGATCAGCCATCATTAGGGATCAATAGGCAGATGCCCCAGAGCAGTCCTTTATGTACCAGTATCCCTGTGTGTGGTGGCATCCCCCAGCAGCATTTCTCTGTCCTCCATTACCAATAAGCAGCCTCAGATTCCCTCAGCAGTTTCAGGTCTCTGTAGCAGTCTCTCTAGTCAAAACCAGAGAACAACAGCCATTGGTGAAGAAACAGGTACCCCTCAGTTCATCCTCTCTATCTCAAGAAGTAAAAGGTTTTCTCCTCAGTTTACCTTCTCCATTTCAAGAAGTAGTAGTTTCTTTCAGCTTACATATCTTTATTACAATTGTCACCCCAAGGCTGACAGTACCCAATAATCCCACAGGCAGGAAACATAGTAAAGATGTTTAAACAGGTAGTTTTTGGTGTTGTGATCATAGCAGCCATCTCTAGCTTTTGGGTTTACAATATTATTTACAGCAAATTGCCTCAAATGGTAGTAGAGACTGTGGACTATGTAGGAAATGTGACTATGACTGTGTTACAATTACCTTTCCAAAATGAGTTAATTCTATGGCAAATCCTGGCACAAGTATACATACTATTCATGGCTGTGTTACAGACCCTAACCCAAGTGAGGAAAGTTTACAGATTCATGGTTCCCCTGAAGGCAGAGAAGGTTAAGGTCATTGATAACAATTTGGAAAAAATGATTAAGGCATTGTTTGAACAACTCATTAAGTAAAAGGGTTTAGATCTAGTTATGGGCAAGGAAAATGAGCAATCAGAGGAAGTACCTCAAGAAAATGAGGGTAAGAACTTGTACCTGAGAAAATATGTCCCTTGAAGGAAGTCACCAAGCTAACAACTAATGCTAGTGCTATTCACTCAAAGGCCCATAGACAGTTCACTCCACAAGAACTTGAGTCCATTAAACGTCGATTTCCAAAATTTGTGGACAATCCCTTTAAAGCCCACAAAGAGCTGAAGAGAGCAATAAGGATCTTTGATCCTGATTTTGAAGATTTGGAATTTCTATTATCAGAATTATTCAGTTCCCATGAAAAAAGGAAATTTGTGGAGACAACTAGATCTCAAAGCACTTTAATGAGTTGGCCTACCCCAGATGAGAGAGAGGATTTAGATTTTGTCAATCTGACCTGTATGTCATATCTCAAACGATGGAGGGAGGATTTGCTCCAAGCAATCAAACAATGCTGTTCCAAATCTGGTGCATGGTCCAAATTTGATAAGATCAGGCAGGAAAATGGGGAACAAACATCCTGCCACATACATTGACTGTCTGTCTGAAATGGCAGAGGCAATCTTAGGTATAGAAACAGACAATGAAGTGACAGCTGGCCATGGACTTAGATGGTTTCTGAGGGGATGCACACAGTTTCCCTAATTGAATTAAGAGAGGCTGCAGTTTACTTATATGAAAATAGTTCAGATCAGTGCAAGGAAGTTCAAGGTTTTAGGGTTTTTCAATAAATTCAGTACAAGAAATATTTGAACAAAATCATTACAAAGAAATTTGTGCTAATAGTACTTACTCTAACCAGGTTAAACTAAAACAGTTTTCCTATTTTATATATCTATTATTATTTGCAAATTATTTTATCTATATATACTTCTATTAAACATATTTCAGCATCAGTTTTACAATAAACAATTAAAAGTTTATTCTATGCAAATGCAGCTTAAGTCTATTCCAATGTATAACTGTCTATGCTATGCTTTAACTTAACTTACTCCTAATCCAATCCTTATTTATTATAACTATTATCTAAGTCTCTAGTCTAATCTATAACCTAATATTATGTACAACATATATATGTGCTGTGCTAAGTATTTACAGATCTATCACTATGTTACTAACCTAATTATAGTACATACATTATTTATAGATATTTGTCACATGTTCTACAGATTTAGCCAATTTTTCAACCTTGGCAGAAATATTTTTAACAAAGTCTATTATTACCATCATTCCAAAATTTGGCAGAAGAAACCAGAAAAAACCTTTGTACATGTTGATGAAAATCTTTTGGGTCCAAAAATGTTACTAAGAATCTAGATTATTCTGGCAGAATGGTAAAATAAGCTGAAGAATTAATAGACCCATTTGAAGCTACTAGCTTCACAGGAAAAATCATTCCCACTTCCTGGATGAGATTATAATCCATTTCATGGATTCATAAGCCATATGGATATCTCCCTCCCTCTTGGCATGATACTGTAACAGTGTAACAGATCTATCTTCAATATGTCCCACCCATTTTCACTTGGAGCAGAGGACTAAAAAGTGAAAATCACTTCAGATGTCTCATCCATTAGATGTTCAGTAAATGCAGAGATGGGAAAATACAATAGTGCCATTGAACTTTACTTCAGCTACAAATGGACTCTTACCTCTTGTTACAAAAAACTCAGAGGCAGGCAAATGATCCGTCAGAGGTAGTGATGCTCCCAGATATCTGAAAATCACTTTTGAAAACCCATTAAAATAAATTTAAATTGTTAGATGATTAAATTCCCCAAAACTTTTATACAGGTTGAAACCAGCTTCATGGAGTCGATCCATCATCTCTGTGTTATAATTAACAAAGCCAAAAAGGAAGAAAAGGTTGTTTATAGGCCTTTTACAATGATATATTCTTCAGTACAGGCATAGGGGAGGTACAAATAAAGACAGTGCAACAGAATATTTCAATTTTGATAATTTATGAATTGATCAACAGTAAATTACATATATCTTATATTTAGAATCAAGTTACAGAGACTTCATTATGGGGAGGGGAACAAACTGAAACAGTTAACATCAATAAGACAATGAATGGGGTCTGAAAAGGCTTAAAATTCACCTCCAGACTATTTGAGGTCCCTTCACCACCAAAGTACCATCATTCATCCAAATTTCTTTGTCCACACCTCTGGGATCCCCAATACTCAGGGGGGGTTTCCACATTGAGTACAGATGTTTGGGTGTGAGTTTTGATTTGCCTCATCTGAATTTCTATTTCTCCTATCAATATTATTCCTTAAGCTTCTATTTCTATTTTCTTGATTTCTCTTCTAATAATTCATATTTACACAACCCACCTTTCCACAAAAATATCATGTGGTTAGTCCTTTTGTAGATTCTTGTAAGGGAGCTATGACCTCTTCCTGCCTTGCCATTCCAACTGTTTTGGTTAATTCTTTTATTTCCTTCCTTAATTTCTCCACTAAAGTAATGTTCTCTTTATACTTCTCTCCCTGTTTATCAGCTAACTCTTTTATTTCTTTCCTTAATGTTGCCAGGAAATCAGTGTTCTCTTTCTCCTTTTCCTTATGTCCCTCAAAAGCATAAACTGCCACCCTTTCAAATTATTTGAGATCCATATTAGGCCAGTTTGGACAGATAGTCATAAAATAATTCTTAACTACCTTACAACTGTTTTTCACAAATTATGTTCAGATTTCTCTAATATCTCTTTCCCTATCAAGATCCAAATCTATATATCTACCTCCCAGATCAATAAGCCTATCCATAAAATGGGAGGGGTTTTCATTAACTACCTGCTTTAGATTTTCAAATTTAGTCCAAATACCAGGCCTATTAGAACAAGCTTTTATAGCTTCTGGTAATGAATTTCTAGCCTGGCTTAGTTGTAAGTAATCTTGCTCTGAATTTGGGTCCCATTTGTGATCTTCAGTTGACCAACAAGATTTTCCCTCTTCCTGGGCCTGATTAACAAGAGAAAGAATTTTATTTCTTTCCCTTTTGTTAGCAAGACCTGGAGCAAATCTCCCACATCAATCCATGTGGGATTATATTTGTGGAAAATACCTTCAACCTTATTTATGAGCAGTACAAGCTCACATTTAAAAGAAGGAAGGTTTTCTTTGAATCTCTCAGTGTCCTGTGGAGAGAAAGGTGTATAAAGTCTAATGATTACTAAGTATCAACGTCTATTAAAATTAGGGACATCTCTGAGAGGCTTTATTCTAATCATCTGTGATAACTGCTGCTTGGCCTGTTTGGGAGATTTTATTCTATTCTATTCTATTTATTTTTTTAAATTTTATTTAATTAGTCAATTTAGAACACTTTCCCCTGGTTACAAGAATCATGTTCCTTTCCTTCACTCTCCCTACCGCCTCCCATAGCTGATGCACAATCCACTGGATTTTACATGTGTCAGTAATCAAAACCTATTTCCACTTTGTTGATGTTTGCACTAGGGTGATCATATAGAGTCGACATCCCCAATCATATCCTCATTGACCCATGTGATCAAGCAATTGTTTTTCTCTTGTGTTTCTATTCCCACAGTTCTTCCTCTGAATTTGGATAGTGTTCTTTCTCATAAAATCCTCAGAATTGTCTTGGATCATTGCATTGCCACTAATAGAAAAGTCCATTACATTCAATGTAATACAATGTTCTCCTGGTTCTTTTCCCTTTACTCTGCATCAATTCCTGAAGGTCATTGCAGTTCACATGGAGTTCCTCCAGTTCATTATTCCTTTGGGCAATATAGTTTTCCAATACCAATATATACACCAATGTATTCAGCCATTCCCCAATTGAAGGGCATCCCCACATGTTCTAATTTTTGTCACCACAAAGAGCTCACCTATGAATATTCTTGTACATATATTTTTCCTTCTCATGTCTTTGGAATAAAAACCTAGCAGTGCTATGGCTGGGTCAAAGGGCAGATGGTCTTTTAGCACCCTTTGGGCATAGTTCCAAATTGCCCTCCAGAATGCTTGGATCAATTCACAACTCCACCAACAATGCATTAATGTCCCAATTTTGCCACATCCCCTCCAACATTCATTACTTTCCTTTGCTAATCTGATGAGTGTGAGGTGGTACCTAAGAGTTGTTTTGCTTTTGATTTCTCTGATTCTAAGATATTTATAACACCTTTTCATGACTTTATTAATAGTTTTGATTTCTTTATCTGAAAATTGCCTATTCATGTCCCTTGACCATTTATCAATTGGGGTATGGCTTGATTTTTTGTACAATTGATTTAGCTCTTTATAAACTTGTACAATTAGACCTTTTTCAGAGGCTTTTGTTATTTTTTCCCAGTTTGTTGCTTACCATCTTGTTTGTAAAAAACCTTTTTTAATTTAATATAATCAAAATTATTCATTTTACATTTTGTAAAATTCTCTGTTTCTTGCTTGGTCTTGAAACCTTTCCTTTCTCATAGATCTGATGGGTAAATTATTCTATGTTCTCCTAATTTACTTAAAGTTTCCTTCTTTATATTTAAGTCATTCACTCATTCTGAATTTATCTTGGTGTACGGTGTGAAATATTGATCTAAGCCTAATCTCTCCCATACTGTTTTCCAATTTTCACACCAGTTTCGGTCAAATAGTGGGTTTTTATCTCCAAAGCTGTGATCTTTGGGTTTGTTATACACTATTTTGCTCAGGTCATTTACCACAAGTCGATTTCATTGATCCTCACTTCTGTCTCTTAGCCAGTACCATATTGTTTTGGGAACCCCAGCTTTGTAGTACAGTTTAAGATCTGGTACTGCTTGGCCCCTGTCCTTCACATTTTTTTTCATTATTTCCCTTGATATTCTTGATATTTTGTTCTTCCCAATGAACTTTGTTATATTTTTTTCTAATTCAGTAAAAAAAGTTTTTTGGTAGTTTGATAGGTATGGCACTGAATAAGTCAATTAATTTGGGTAGGATTTTCATTTTTATTATGTTAGCTTGTCCTACCCATGAGTAATTAATGTTTTTCCAATTGTTTAGATCTAATTATAATTATGTAGAAAGTGTTTTGTAGTTGTGATCATATAGTTCCTGTTGTTTGTCTTGGCAAATAAGTTCCTAAATATTTTATAGAATGTATGGTGATTTTAAATGGACTATCTCTTTCTAACTCGTTGCTGGGCTGTGTTAAAATATATATAGAATTGCTGACAATTTATGTGAGTTTATTTCATAACCTGCAACTTTGCTAAAATGTTTGATTATTTCCACTAACTTTTTAGTTTATTTTTTTAGGATTCTTTAAGTAGACCATCATATCATCTGGAAAGAGTGATGGGTTAGTCTCCTCATTGCCTATTTTAATTTGTTCAATTTGTTTTTCTTCTCTGATGCTACTACTAGTGTTTCTAGTACACTGTTAAATAATAGAGGTGATAATGGGCATCTTTAATTCACTCCTGATCTTATTGGGAAGGCTTCTAATTTGTCCCCTTTGCAGATGATGCTTGCAGATGGTTTTACATTTATGCTGTCTATTATTTTTAGGAAAGGCCCTTCTATTCTTATACTTTCTAGTGTTTTCAATAGGGATGAGCGTTGCATTTTGTAAAAGGCTTTTATAATCTGGTCTTATAGGTCTACTTAAATATCTACATTTGACCTAGGGGATATCAAAGCATGAAAACTGCAACTAAATGATGTTTTCTTTCTTTTTTTTAAAATATATTTTATTTGATCATTTCCAAGCATTATTCGTTAAAGACATAGATCATTTTCTTTTCCTCCCCCCACCCCCCATAGCCGACGTGTAAGTCCACTGGGCATTAGATGTTTTCTTGATTTGAACCCATTGCTTTGTTGATAGTATTTGCATTAGAGTGTTCATTTAGAGTCTCTCCTCTGTCATGTCCCCTCAACCTCTGTATTCAGGCAGTTGCTTTTTCTCGGTGTTTCCACTCCCATAGTTTATCCTTTGCTTATGAATGGTGTTTTTTTCTCCTGGATCCCTGCAAGTTGTTCAGGGACATTACACCACTACTAATGGAGAAGTCCATTACGTTCGATTATACCACAGTGTATTAGTCTCTGTGTACAATGTTCTCCTGGTTCTGCTCCTCTCGCTCTGCATCTCTTCCTGGAGGTTGTTCCAGTCTCCATGGAACTTCTCCACTTTATTATTCCTTTTAGCACAATAGTACTCCATCACCAACATATACCACAGTTTGTTCAGCCATTCCCCAACTGATGGGCATCCCCTCGTTTTCCAGTTTTGGGCCACCACAAAGAGCACAGCTATGAATATTTTTGTACAAGTCTTTGTGTCCATTATCTCTTTGGGGTACAGACCCAGCAGTGCTATGGCTGGGTCAAAGGGTAGATATTCTTTTGTCGCCCTTTGGGTAAATGGTGTTTTCTTGTAGGATAGTACCTTGATAAATGTTTCAAGGCATGTAGAAAAAAGGAAAGTGTGATCTTAGTCAGCTATTTTGGAGAGAAATCTGGAATTATGTTCAGAGTTATAAGACCGTGTCTACCCTTAGACCCAACAACACCATTATTAGGTCTCTTTACCAAGATAATCAAAGGAAAAGGAAAAGAACCTATATGTTCTAAAATATTTATAGTAGCCCTCTTCATAGTGGCAAAGAACTAGAAACTGAGAGGATTCCTTTCAAATGAGGCATGCCTAAACAACTTGTAACACATGATTGTGATGGAATACTTCTGTGATGAGCAGATCAGTTTTTATTTTTATTTTTTTTAATATTATTTTATTTGGTCGTTTTCATACATTATTCACTGGAAACAAAGATCGTTTTCTTTTCCTTCCCTCCACCCCCCCCCCCCCCCCGCCTTTCCCTCTCCCATAGCCGAAGCATGATTCCACTGGTTATCACATTTGTTCTTGACTCGAACCCATTTCCCTGTTGTTGGAGTTTGCATTATAGTGTTCATTTGGAGTCTCTCCTCAGTCTTATCTCCTCCAACCCTGTAGTCAAGCAGTTGCTTTTCAGCGGTGTTTTTACTCCCACAGTTTATCCTCTGCTTGTGGGTAGTATTTTTTAGATCCCTGCAGATTGTTCAGGGAAATTGCATTGTCCCTAGTGGAGGAGTCCATTACCTTCGATTGTACCACAATGTATCAGTCTCTGTGTATACTGTTTTCCTGGTTCTGCTCCTTTCGCTCTGCATCACTTCCTGGAGGTTGTTCCAGTCTCCATGGAATCGCTCCACTTTATTATTCCTTTTAGCACAATAGTATTCCATCACCAACATATACCACAATTTCTTCAGCCATTCCCCAATTGAAGGGCATCCCCTCTTTTTCCAATTTTTGGCCACCACAAAGAGCGCAGCTATGAATATTTTTGTACAAGTCTTTTTGTCCATTATCTCTTTGGGGTACAAGCCCAGCAGTGCTATGGCTGGATCAAAGGGCAGACAGTCTTTTATCGCCCTTTGGACATAG